>NC_090923.1:1354029528-1354654528 GCF_040938575.1 Ambystoma mexicanum
GTTAAAACAAAGGGAGCACCAGCCACGGCATCGCTCAGGCCATTCAACAGCAGGACCTCTGATTAGAGCTCCTTCCATGCCCCTTTGTGCTTCTCACCTCTTATTCATGGCACTCTCGCCCTCTTGAGAGATAATCTGTGTAAAAAAAAAAAGGCGCAGATCACAGTTACAAGCGCAGTAGAGGCAGTTATGTTTAACGGATCTTTTGCATGCAGCTTGATACATGTTTTTTCCACACGTACTCATTGTTTTGTTGATGGACGCCTCCTAATCACGCATTAAATAAACAATGTAAATAAGCTTGTGTTTTGATCTCACTACAACAGTAAGTCTGGCTTCATTTTGGTTTTCAAATGTATTAGTTTCATGCACTTTTCTGTGAGTTAGCACTCTACCATATGATATGATATGTTATGTACAACGCGTCTGCGCATCACGTCCTAAACAGTGGTTTCTATAATCACACGTGGTTGACCCTGTGTAGGTCGCTTTTTGGTCTCTGTGGATATGCTGAGGGTTTTCTTACTGGCCAAGCAACCTAATTCACGGTGCATGGTAAAAAAACGCATATCCTGCCGTTGCGTTTTTGAGTAAAACGTTGCCTTCCACTGAGGCATAGATGCCAATGATTGTGAGCCTAGAAGTTCAAGTGTTTTGTTTACTCACACGCAAAAGCAATGCAAATTTCAAGCAGTCACAGTGCCTAAAACTGAGACCGTCTTTTGTGCGTTTGCCTTTTTTGTTTATAAAACTGTCAGTACTGAACACGTACAATGATTTTTTAAAAAGAATTCTAATCACGGAGTTTTCCACGGTATCATGCCAGGCGCTGATTGGGGAGGTGTCATGCCAGGCGCTTACAGAGCAGTCCTGGCAACGGGGGAACTAACTGGGGGTCTGGCCGGTTTCCAGGGTCACCTAGTATCCCCAGGCTCGTTCCCAGGAATATTGGTGGGGGGCGGGGTGGGAGGGGAGGTGTGGTGATGGCTTCAGCCACTCCCGCCACATTCAAGTGATTATTCATGACATAATTTATATGATGTAATTCATGTATGGTCGTGTCGCATTTTGGTCATTAAAAATAATAAATGTGGCCTATGCTTTCCAAACAATATCAGAGTCTGGTGTCTCTCACTGGCCCTGCCACCTACGCCGCCCACAACAGCAGCCCAGGGGCATAGACAGGGTTGCGACTTGGGAGACGTGGTGGTGGGCCAAAGGAGGAGGACACCAGGGGGCTGTATGTAGCAACTGAGTGCAGGGGGGGGTGCGAGCACGTCAATTTTGGCACCGCCGCTCAGCACTGGAAGCATGGGTCTGGGGGTCTCGGGCAGGATATAAAGAGTGAGAGCAGGTAAGGCTCGCTTTCTCTCTTTTGCCCCTGCCCGAGACCTGAACAGTAGAGCTGCAGATGCAGCTTAGTTTGCCGATTTCCCACCCTCCCTACCTGTAGATTGGGGTTCTGGGGGTGTGTTGTGGTAGGTTGGGGCACACTGTATTGAATTGAGTTATGGGATCAACAATTGGGGTCACTGAAAGAGACTTCCTTTTAACTTAGGTTATGGTCCAAGGTATGGCACGAAACGGGGATGTGTCATGCCAGGTTCTCAGTGAGATGGGTTTTTCTTTAAAGCAGTCCAAAACCCCACATGCAACATATGGATCCAGTCAAAAATGTTGTTAAAGGTCACCAAAATTTCCAGAGTATGAAATGACAAAGTTACTCATCGTAGTGACTACCTTACTCCTAGTCCATAGTCCCCTTTCCTCCATACTTGTGGGGACATAACATCCTTCGGGACGGGACCGGAGCACTTTTGATAAAAAGCATAAAAAATTGAAAATGTTTGTCCTCCTCCTATTTTTACACGGGGCACCGCACATGGCCATGACCCCGCCCTCCTGAGCACCACCCCGCGCATTGCACTTCAGTCCTTTTCTTTCGCCAGGTCTGCGACCATTTAAGCAATAATAGAGGATATAGCAGGCGGGCGTATGGAGGAAAGGGGACTGGTAGTCACTGCGGTGAATAACTTATACTAATACGTTCCGTCCCCTTTCCTCCATACTTGTAGGAGATTCCAAAGCACTCCTCACAGGTAATAAGATTGGATGGAACTTCCCTACTGAAAAAGGTTCTTGAGAACAGCCTGGCCGAATTGGGCATCGGCCCTGGAGCACAGATCCAAGCAGTAATACTTACAAAAAGCTGATGGGGAAGCCCACGTAGCTGCCTTGGCAATGGTTATCCAGGGAAAACTTTTGAAAGGCAGCAGCTTTGCCATGTACAAAATGGGCATGAATGCCTTTCGGAGGCTTAAGGTCCTGAAGGGAATATGCTTCTGAAATACAGGAGGCAATCCATCGGGAGATAGTAGCCTTCGAAGCAGGTTTCCCTTTCGGGTCTCCAATTGTAACAAAGAGTTGAGAGGAGCCCCTGAGTTCAGTTGTTCTGCCTAGATAGAACTTCAGACCTCTTCTGACATCTAAATTGTTTAATACTCTCTCAGCGTCTGAGGACGGGTTCGGAAAAAAAGACAGGTAATGAGATAGATTGATTCAAATGAAAATCAGTCACTACTTTAGGAAGGAAAGAAGGATGAGTGCGAAGCACACCCTTATCCTTATGGAAGATAAGGAACGGGTGTTCCACGGACAAAGCTTGAAACTCGCTTACATGCCTTGCCGAGGTCACTGCAATCAAAAAGGCAACCTTCCAAGAAAGATACTTTAGATCTGTCATAGTCATGGGTTGAAATGGGTTATGGCATAAGGCGGTCAGAACCACATTTAAATCCCACTTTGGATGAGGATTGTGTACAGGTGGAAAATGATGAAATAAACCATACAAAATGCGTTTTAATGACTGGGTTCGTCAAAGAAAAGGAACAGACAATGCGGCTGTTCCTTACGGACAGGTCCCTCGGTTTTGTCACTACAGACCTTCGCCTCAAAAAGAGGAACCTTGGGTTTCGTCCCGGTATGTGTAGCCCTTTCATGAGGAGCCTGAAGCTGTGGCTTGGTACAGAAAGCTCCAGAAAAGGAGGCCTCAGGGAGTGCCCCGGTGTCTGTATGGAAAGCTCCAGAAACTGAGACCTCGGAGCGAACCCTTGTGTCCAAAGTCACAGAAGAATTGAGCTGACTTAGCATCTGACAGGTGAAGCTCGGAAAATTGTGTTCCGGTGTTGGCAGGTCCGTCGTGGGAACCCTTGGAGAAAACTCTGGTACGCCTATTAGGCCTGCAAGGCACCTCAGGAGAAATACCGGTGGTAGAGCTGCTCGAGCCCCTCCCGGACCGAGAAGACCCCGGAAAACAGTCCTCCGGCAGGGTCACCCTAAAAAGGAAGGAATTTACCGGGCGTCTCTTCTTTTTGTCGATGAAAAGCTGAAGATTAGGTGGAGGAACTCGCTGAAAGATGTCCTCCCACCGAAGAAGACGGCAGAGTGCCCGGACGGAGAGGGAATTGCAGTAGAAGCACAAATCCCAGCAGTGGTCCGGCCCAAGACACTCCAAGCAGATAGGTTGGGGATCCGCTCTAGCGAAGCGACGCTCGCATGAAGAACAGGACACAAATCCCAGATGCTCCGGCATAGACTGAGGACTATGTGACTGAAGAACTGGAGCAGGAGAAGAGGACAAGAGGAACAAGAAAAAAAGTCCCTGGTGATGCAAGTGCGCCCAGCCCCTACCACACGGAGAAAAGGACTGAAGGTCGATGCAGAGCTCAGAAGGGCGGTGTTACGGCCATGTGGGATACCCCACGTAAAAAGAAAAGGACACAATTTTTTCAATTTTGATGCTTTTATCAAAAGTGCTTCGGTCCCGCCCCGAAGGACAGAATATCCCACAAGTATGGAGGAAAGGGGACGGGACGTAGGAGTAATGAAGAATACATGGGAGGACACAATCCATCTGGCATATGATTATCATAAGATTATCATCACACAGATACAAATTACTTGGACAGCGAAACAGCAATACCGCTGTTCAGGATACCGAGCTATACAACTCAGTCGTTCCCTAGGTCTTTCTATCTTCCATGAAAAAAGTAAAAACTTAACTTTTCAATAATGCACACATATTTGTGCATAAATGCCACTTACAACCCCAGCCTAACACAATCTATGCAAATTGCTTATACGCAAAGCACTTCATCGCTGTATACCTGTTATGCAACGTTCAGGTATATTTGTAGAGAAACTGATTACTGGTCCCAAAAAAAAAAAAAGTCTGTAGTTACCATACCGGGCATGTTTATCACTACAAAATCCCAAATAAATGAAGAAACCTAAACATCAATCCTTACTGAAACATATACTCTATTACAATATTTATTAAATACAGACTATGTATGCATTTCCTCACTTATGGCAACTCGGTGGTAGGGTGCTTCTGCTGCAGGTAGCGTTGTTGGGATTTTAATTAAATCGCTCTTACTACACAATTAGTCCCCTTCTTTACTCCTTTTTTTCGTACGTCGCTACAAAGCCTCTGTTATTTTGCCAGGTGAACCCTTTAATTTTCTTTTCACAGAGTTGTAGATTATGGTGTAAGCAACAGAGTTACTATTTTTTTGCGCTTATTCTTTCTGCACAGCGTCAGATGGTCTTTGATCATGCATCTTAGTTTCAAAGATATTTTTCTGATAACCTCAACAACTCAACGTTTCGTTTCAATAGAATTATTTATGATATGTTAGTTTGATTGGGCACACCATTATCCAGCAATGGATTCACAAGGGCCTCTGGTGTTGCCATTTTTACCTGAAAGCGAACATTATTTTCTGGGTTACGAAACGCAGACCTGTTTTAATCCTTGTCGAGGGTGTATTTATTAGAGTTTCATACTCTGGACGAGAGCTAGTTATGAACTGACTGTTCGGCGTAATGGTATCTTACTTAAATTCAATGGCCATTGACGTAAGGCCACTGCGTTCCTCATGAACTCTCCATTCGTGATTGCATGCACGCGATTGCTTCTTCCTCGGCCATGGCAATTAGCTAAGTAAAAAAACGATGTCAGCCACATTAATTTTCCTTTCCTTCAGACACCACGGTAGCCTCTGCGAACAACAGAAGGCAGTATAAAAATAGATTGATATATTAGCACCCTGAGAGAAGCCACCAGCCAGTAGTGCTAAGGAACGTGAGCCTGAAGCTCATGAAGCAAGCCTGCATTCCATTCTGAAAAGGTGCCTTCCTCCCAGTGTATGCCACATCCTTGAGCCCTGATGCCCTTACCCATACACACCCAATGATTGCCCCATCCTCTGCCTCACCACGCCATACCCCACCCTCTCTCCCCCTCAAACGTACCTGCTGCAACTCCTGTGCCTCCCAGTTCTTCACCAAGCCTCACCTTACACATCATAGAAATGGAAGACTGGCTTGGTCTGGCACACGGTTTCGATTTCTATGACTGCCTCTGTTGCAACGTGCACACATGCTGCGGGTCAGTTTTTTTTTAAACAAAAAAAACCCTATAAGTAACATAGGGTTGAGCCCTAGTATGCGAATACCCATAGCACACGACGACAGACGGGATTTTCAATTAACAGCACCAGGGCCCAGTGCGAAGGCCTTCGCTTAGGTCTACAACTTGTTCCTCGGACGTTACTGGCCAATTCAGTCCACTGCCATTGATGTTATTCTCAAAGCTCAAACCTTCTGCAGTGCTCCACAACTTCATACTGTAACCGCGCAAAGCAAGTTGCACAACGACCAATGAGTTATTACTGAGCAGAGATGAAACCCTCCTACATGCGCAAAGGAGTGGATGCACAGGTCTCATCAACAAATAAGATTACTCTGTACGAGGACTCCTCCGTATATACTGGCTAGCAGATAGTGGCATTGTGACATAAGAAAGCAACCATCAGCTAATGGATCACCTATCTAGGCCGAATGAGGCCGCTGTGCAACCAATCAACCCTGCAACACTGACTGTCTCATGCAAACTCAGAAAATGGGAATGCTGCCTACACTGCCGTCTGCTTTCTAGGTATTTGTCGACAACTATGTGCAGCGCAATGATGCAACTCTTTCTTTCTGCTAACATTAAGGGCTATAGGAAAAAAAAAACAAGCTAGACTACTTCCAGTCCAGTGTCTTCACAATGTAACCCTCTCGTCCTCGGCTCGCTCACATTTCCTCTGCAGTCATCTCTCTGCAGGTCTACGTTTGCTCCAATACAGAGCGTTTTCGCGGGGTTCCTACCAAAACCCACAGATCACCATATCCAACTTCTGCAGTGAATGCTAGGAGCTACGTATGGGGGGCGGGGGGTGGAGACCATGCGTTCCACAAATGTCGAGAAATGCTGCCACCAAATGTCACGCACACTTGTCAAATGAACGCCAGATTCTTGACTTTAAATGAACATAATTTAACCACAAGGGCTTTTCTGGACACTTCACAGATCCCCAAAACTCCCACTCCACCGGACCAGAGAGGTCATAGTTGAGTACCTTGACTTGTAAAAGTGTGCCTTATGAAGGTTCATCAACCCTCTGCAACATCACCATCTCAAAGGAGGTAAAAACTCTGGGGGTATATCTGGACTCGTCACTAACCTTATCAAGACAAGTCAACACTATCTCATCAGCTTCCTATACAGCCAAGCTCATTAATGCCTGCAGACGATACCTCACACCAGACAGTTGCCTAACATTAGCTAGAGCCTTTGGCCTTTCCAAACTGGATTATTACAGCATCCTTTTGGCCGGCACTTCCAACTATAATATCAATAAACTCCAAATTGCTCAAAACAATGCCTTTTGAACGAACTAAACATTCCCAGGAGAGAACACATCTCAGAAACAAGACGCAAAGCTCACTGGTTGCCGATTCAAGACAGAATCAGATTCAAAATACTGGCAACTACACACAAATGCCTCATCAATACTGCCCCTAAATACCTTACTAATCTCTAAACCCCAACACAAACTATGAAATATACACACGCTTCCACAGCCTTTCTACTCTTAGTTCCCAAATTCAAAAGATCTAAATCTGATGGACGCAGCATTCCAGTAATAGCCGCCAAAGAATGGCACGCGCTGCCCCTAGCCATCAGATCTGACCCATCATACCTACCTTTCCGCAGAAAACTCAAAAAACGGTTCCTCACGTTCAAACATTAGTATATCCTAGAAAACACCCGACTCTCTGTAAATATCTGTAAGACCTGTAAAAATTGTTTATTGCAAATTACATTATAATATATGTTCTCTTCATTTATATCCATCTGAAAGATTGTCTGTAAATATCTGTCCAGCAGCCAGATGCCAATGGGTTAGGTGGGCTTTACAAGTGTTAAATAAATAAAATCAACCTTTGGTCATAAGGAAGGGCATGGGTGCCTAGGCATGCAGATCGGCGGCTATTCCAGATATGTGGTCTTCCAGTTGACAGCATGCCTTTCATCTTCGATCAAAATTACTGGGCTCTTTTTAGCTCCTCCTCCTAGCCTAGAAAAGCCTCATTAGCTTGATGTACACTAACAGGAACTACTTTTGATTTCCCATGCCAGCTGGTGCTATAACAGCACACCTACGTGCCATTAAACTCTGTTTGGGAATATGCATAAAGCAGCATTAGGACACATTGAGTAGGCATTTAAAGAATAATCCGATTATATAGAAATTCCAGTTTTCACCTCATGGTGAACTTAGTCTATACAGATAAGGCAATGATATGCGACGGTAATCTAGCACGTAGACATGCGAAAACATGTATTTCTGTTTATTTGCTATGGACAAGAAATTATTTTCCTACATGTGCTGTTGTACCCACAAAATCCACCTTCAACACCGTATGGGTATTCACAATGAATGCATGATTTATTAAATTAATCTCAATTCTTATTCTATCTGATGGGTGCCACACTTTTCTAACTTCACTAGTGAAGGTGGCCCTTTCAAATAATGGGATTCAAATATGCATGCTTCCCAAAATTATTTTTCATTAATCGGGTGCAATTATTATGCCTACATTAACGCTCTCCGTGCGCTTTATCTACAACGATGGCGTCACATGTGCTACACTCTGGCGTCAATGCTGCAACAAATCGGAGAAAAATCTGGTGCCCGTTCTCCTACAGCGCTCCCGTCGTCTTTTTACCTAAACCTAGAAGAGGGCTCATGAGTTATCATGAGCATGCATAAACTCATTCATTAACGTCATTTGCCTATGATGATATCACGCGTGCAATGCGCTGACGACATTGCCGTAAAATACAAATCTGGCGCTTGTTCTTCCACACCGTTCCTTTAATCATTTCAACTAAACGTAGCAGTGGCATGCTGCGCCGAATTAGAAAGGTAAGTGCCTGTCTCATTCAGACTTATGGACAGTTTTGATTTTGGTTCGAGGAGGGTCGAGTCTCTGGTTTCCAGCGATTCACTTGGATGGTCCTTAATCCTTTTTATTATTGAGAGGAACAACACAATGTTGTTAGTATTTCGAACACACAGGTAGGCTAGTTTTCTTCCAACTGGTTACAATTATGACTCAAGAGTTACTTACCTTTCTATTAGTCAGACATTTATGTATTTTATGTGCTGAGTCACCTTATCCACATTAATGCTCACAACTTTTTCATTAAACTCGGCCATCCTGAAACCATCGCTCTATTTTTTCACCAAAGTATGTAGGTGAATAACATACACTTTACCATCAATAGATGCGGTATCTGAGAAACAAGAGGTCGGCATCCACCACAATGAATCAGTGTAACACTAATAAATCTGCATTTGCCTTGATAATCTTTACAGTTAAACAGCTTACAAATGTCCCTCTTAAGGTACAGGGGTACACAAAGAAGGCAATATCGCCTGTGGCAGAAATAATGTATGCAAAGGATAGGATTGCATCGCTCATCTTGCATCTCCCATGGGGTCCAATTAGAATAACCCAGGTACGAAACACATATTCTGTACATCTTTTGCACTTTACACCCCCACAAAATGTGTTTTGTTTATTATTTGTTGTGACATAGAAGACACTTTTGTTGTAATGTATCTTCCATTTACGTCCAGGCACTGCCAACTTCCTCCAGAAGGAGTTCTGATAACAACAAGGAATGAAACAGGCCAGGCATAGACACGTGACCCGGCCAGGCATAGACACGTGACCAAACAAGCTCATCCTAGGAATACAAGCGTTTTATAATGGAAATAAAATGTATTACGAGGATTATATACACATGGAGTCAATATTTGTATTGATTCCCAACATGTATACATTTATACCCATGGAGCAAATTAGAAGTATTATTGCATATCATGTATTTCTTCTTATTACACACATTTTGAGCTATATGCAATACGAACATCTCATGTGTTTACTTGAGTAGTTGTAAACTATTTTTTGAATGCAGTCAATACATTTTCCAACAGATTCTAAGGAAAGTGTTTATACAATCAGAGGGCGAGGAGACGTTTGTTTACACCTAGGGGAACTTTCATGTTTTTCAGAAGACGTTACATTTCCACCATACAATGTATTAAAACCAAGGCAGCTTCTGCTCACTGGATGATGCCTAATAGTCCAATGGCTCTTTTTAGCTCTTGCTTATCAAACCTCTGATAGTTTTGAAATATTTAGCCAAGAAGTGGCAAATGCTGAGCATTCAAGAACTTTGTCTCTTTTTTCAATGTTTACATAGGTACAGTACTTATTTTCATCAACATGTGCCAAGTCAAACATTAATAGCAAAAGTAGAAGTGGGTTTTGAGTTGTTTCCTGAACAAGAAGAGTTCAAATGTGATGTAGTTTGAAGACCTATGAGGGCGACTATTTCAGAGCAGGGAGGCGGGCCTTGTAAAGCTTCTGCTACCCAATCTAGTTTTCTTGAATTTGGCGGATGTTAAGAGGTAGGTTGGCTACGACTAAGGTATCTCCCTAGTTCAAACTGTCTAAATACGTGCAGAGGAACTTTGGGCTGTTAATATAAAAGGACCTAGCTACAATGCACACAGCATTGAAGATTATTCTTTGTTTTACTGGAAAATGGTGTAAAAGACTGGATTCAAGACGCTGACACCGAACAATGGCGAAGATGTGGCATTATGTAGCCTCCAAGTCTATTAAGAAAGCTGGAGGACCAAAATTGGTAATGTTTGTGTAATCAATGTGTGATATTATAAGCACCAAAACTGCCTAGGTTTAGTGTGTTGTAAGGGTGAGGAAGAAGGAGATCGACACACAAGTGGCATTTTTTTGGTTAAAGGCTTTTATTTGGGTTAAAATAAGAGGAAATCCCTACTTGTCCCCAACACCAAGAAGAGTTTCCCTGCCTCAACTAAATACAAAAGGACTCATTCAGGATGTCCATCAAAAAACAGTCCACCGTCCTATGTCAAAACCTATCTCTGTCTCTTACAATATTAACGAAGGAAAAAACGAGGATCTTCTTAGTCCAGAAGAATGGCTCCCTTAGTCTGGACCAAGGCTTTGTGTTCAACTCCTGGTGATGAGACATGTTCTCTAGATTGCATAACAGGTCTCTTGGAGGAGTTCTCCATCAACAGCAGGCACAAAAAAAGTCTCTTCAAATTACTTAGTCTATTGACAATACCAGGGTGAATGGCTCTTCCCTTGGCCATTTTTTTGCTTCGGCTTTCTCAACTCACGCCAGGGGGTATATGGCTCTCTCCTTGGACTTCTTAGGTTTTCCAGCTTCTCTGCTATTTGTAAGGTGGACCTGGTTCATTATCCTGCTAGGTACTATCAAAGTTCGAAATGGAGGGGAGCCATCCAGCTCTTGTTTGTAGCCTAGAAGAGCATGGTTAGCTTGACAACAGCTACCAGGAGCTACTTTTGGCTCCCCAGACCAACTGATGCAGAACAAACATACGTATGTCAATTTTATTTTGTTTGTTTAGGACAATCTATAAATAAACATTAGGATAAATCTTTACACATTTTAAATCATAAGGGGCCATAAATAATGGACAAAATTATGTGTTTCCATTTTATAAGGAAGTTATATTTGCGGAACGCAATGTACTAGCTCCTTGTTCCCCAGTGGTAGATCCTGGTCACTTGCTAATGCTGGATACCGTGGTAAACCTTGAATATCCCACTCTCTCCCTCATCTTCCTATCCTATACAGGGTTACATGATTCCACACTCTCCCTTGTAACTCTGTAAGGTAGAGCATCCAAACCCCTTCCAAACTACTGAGGTGAGGAAGAGTAGAGACTACCTGTATAAATCCTGCAAAAGTACTGAGACGAAGAAAATTCCAGGACACCCAGTTGAAAGGAATAACATCAGTACTGCGACAAAGAGGCGCAGAGTAATGGAGAGCGCTCTGCAGAACGAACTCCAGCAGTCTATTCATTATGAACAATCACTGAGCTGCTTATACATAAAATGTGAAGGACTGAACAGTTTGTTCAGCCCTCCCTCGAGGAGCTGTAAGCAGGTTGGCAGTGCAGATAATGGAGACTGTAGGAACGGAGACAAGAGGCGAGAAGCTAAAGCCTCAAAGGATTGAAGGAAGAAGGACCCTTCGCCCTGCTGGAAGCAGACCACGGAGGTCTGGACGAGAGAAGCCACCATGCCGCGCATGCTGACAAAGTAGAGTAGCAGCAAGCAGCAGCTACAAAGACACTGTGGCTGGCCCGGACGACAGAGAGCACAGGGTGGAAGAGATCGCCACCTGGAGCCGGCCGGAGCCCGAACGGATTCTCCCTGAAGGTAGGGGCTTGCCGGTGGGAACGCTAGACAGATCCTGGAACCCCTTAAGAAGGGTAAATGTACCCTGGAGTTAAAGGCTGGGAGGAAAGCCTGTGAGATGGGCTTACAAAAGGAACAACTGTGTATTTAGAAGGGGTCTTGGACCCAGAGTACAAGAAAGAGTATAGATGGAACAAGGGTCTGGGAACACCAAATACAGAGAGGCCATTGTAAGCACTATACAAACAATAGCAGTTCATGGCAAGATAGTGACACAGGTCTGCTATACTTACTAAAGAAGCCATAATGCGAACAATCGTAGTACAGGGCTCGACATAAAGGTTGGATAAGCAGGAGCTAAAGGTAACTCCTGGTTCTTTCCTGATAATTGTCCCTGATCCCATAGGGGAAATTCCCTCCCACCAGATGCACCCCAGGGGGAATATCGAGGAACGGCCTCATCTCCTTGGCCTCATGGGAAAGAGCTCCAAGCAGGTAATTTATACTGGGAATCGTCGCAGTGCTCAGAAATTTAAGAAGAAGGAACAAGTTACTTACCTGTAACTTGTTCTCCAGCATGGGTCTGGCATGGATTCACATGCTCATGAATATTCCCCGTCGTCAGGCTGGGAATCCTCGGTAAAGAAAAAATCAGTATCAGTTTCGTTTCTGATCTGTCTTTCGTAGTAGTAACCAATCACTGATCTCTGCGTCATACTGACCACAGCCAATGACTGCCCTCTACCTAAGCCCCGCCTCTGGCAGCCATCTTCAGATTTGGTAGCACGTGAAGAGGCAGTATGACCAAGTGAAGAGCCGCAGAGGGGTAGGCGGGAGGGTTCGCATGTGAATCCATGCCAGACCCATGTTGGAGAACAACAGTTACAGGTAAGTAACTTGTTCCTTCTCCAGCATGGGGTCTGGCATGGATTCACATGCTCATGAATATAAGAATAAATAGCAGTACACACATGCACAACCACGGGGGGTGGCAAAAGGCTCAACATTAAGCAATACAAAAACTCAACATTAAGAATCTCTTACCTCCTCACCAGGATCACCTTAAGCGAACAGGTTGTGCAGCACTGCTTGGCCGACCCTGGACTCCTCCCTGGAGTCCCGATCGACGCAGTAGAATCTCGTGAAGGTGTGCGTCGACCTCCACGTAGCAGCCCTGCAGATGTCCAGCAGGGGCGCACCAGATAAGAACGCCGTAGTAGCAGCGATCACTCTGGTCGAATGGGCTCTCGGACGGCCTGGCAGCGGTCGGTTAGCCAACCAGTGGCAGTGCATGATGCAGCCGGAGAGCCATCTGGAAATAGAAGACTTCGAGAGAGCCTTCCCTTGATTCACACGTCCAAAGTTCACGAACAGCTGTGATGTTCTCCGGAAACTCTTCGTGCGGTCCACGTAGAACTTCAGCGCTCTAGCCACATCCAGCGAGTGCAAAGTCCTCTCGGCCGGCGATGAAGGAGATGGGAAGAAAACAGGTAACACCAAGGGCTCGTTAAGATGGAAGTCCGACGGCACCTTGGGCATAAAGGAGGGGTGCGTCCTAAGCACCACCCTCGAGGCATGGAAAGTCAAGTAAGGTGCTTTGCAGGATAGGGCATGGATCTCTCCCACTCGTCGTGCGGAGATAATGGCCACCAGGAATGCAGTCTTCCACGACACAAACTTCATCGGTGCGGAGTGTATCGGCTCGAATGGGGGCCCCGTGAGCCTGGTCAGCACCACGTTAAGATCCCACGCCGGGGCCAGGGCCTTCACCGGCGGGAACGACCGGAACAGTCCTTTCATAAACTCTTTTACCAGTCAATGGGACCACAGGGACGTCCGTCCTGTGGTTCTGGTATATCTGGAGATCGCCACCAGATGAATCTTAATGGAGGCATGGGATAGGCCAGCCTTTGCCAGCGATAGCAGGTACGGCAGTACTTGAGGGGCCGTAATCCGTAGGGGGTTGATCTTCTGTGCTCGGCACCAGATAGAGAACCTCTTCCACTTATGACCATAGCATTTGAGAGTCGAGGACGCCCTGGCCTTTGCAAGAACCTCTCTGCAATCGGCCGGTATATCGTAGCCTCCAAACTCTAGCGCTGCAGGAGCCAAGCCTGCAGGTTCAGCGATGCCGGGTCGTGGTGGAAGATGGCACCTCTTCTCTGGAGAGAAGGTCCGCATCCGCCGAAGCTTGATGGGAGGGGACGTTGACAAGTCCAGAAGGTCTGGGAACCAGATCTGCCTCGGCCACGCTGGTGCGACGAGGATCATCCTGCACCGGGACCTCTTGAGTTGGCTGATGAGTTGAAGCAGCAACGGCAACGGAGGGAACGCATACAAGTATAGGCCGTCCCAGGGGAACGAGAACGCATCGCCCATGCTTCTCGGCTGGGGAAACCTGCTGGCGAACCTCTTGCACTTCGAGTTCGTCGCTGTTGCGAACAGGTTGATTTGGGGTTTGCCCCATCGTCGGAAGAGTTGATCCACGCAGTTCCCACTCGTGACACGCGCGCAGCTCCCTGCTGAGCGAGCCAGCGATGGTGTTGCTTTCTCCTGCCAGCTGGAAGGGAACCAGGAACATCCCCTGGGCGACCGATCCTGTGCCTCCTTGGATAGGGCTGGGGATCTGGTGCCTCCCTGCTTTCGTATGCAAAACATTGTCGTGGTGTTGTCCGTGAAGATCCGCACCACCTTGCCCTTGAGCGACGGGAGGAACGATTTGAGAGCCCAGAACACGGCTCGGAGTTCCAGGACGTTGATGTGCAGGAGCCTCTCCTCCGGGAGCCAGAGGCCTCTTGCGTGGAGATCTCCGGTGTGGGCGCCCCAACCTTCCAGGGAGGCGTCCGTCGTCACCGTCTCCTGGTACGCCGGCATCTGAAAGTCCTTGCCCGCCGTGAGGTGCGCTCAAACGCCCCACCACTGAATCGCCCGCCGGAACACCTCGTTGAGGGGGACCCTGTCTTCGAAGGTGCCCGTCGCCTGCATCCAACGGGCGTCGAGAAATTCTTGAAGAGGGCGCATCCGTAGTCTGCAGAGGCGCACCAGGTAGATGCAAGAGGACATCATCCCCAGGAGGGACTTGATGGACCTCCCCTGGCCACGTCCGTGGGGTAGTTTATGGCGAATCCCAGGTCTGTGAGTAGCTGGACGGTCCTCGCAGTGTGTTTGACGGCGAGTTCCCTCGTCCTTGAGCGGATGAGCCAGTCGTCCAGGTAGGGGTAGACGTGAATCCCCTGCAGGCGCAGCCGCGCCGCCACTTGTGCTAGGCACTTGGTAAAGACCCTGGGGGCCGACTTCAATCCGAACAGCAGTGCTCTGAATTGGTAGTGGCGTCCCTGGACGACGAACCTGAGGAACTTTCGGTGACTTTTGAGGATGGGAACGTGGAAGTATGCATCCACCAGGTCCAACGACGATAGAAAGTCGCCTTCCTCCAGCTGTCCCAGTACGTGCTGGAGGGTGACCATCCTGAACTTTTGTGATCTGATGTATTTGTTCAAACGACGAAGGTCCAGGATGGGGCACCAGCCGCCCATCTTCTTCCTGACGAGGAAGTACCTTGAGTACACCCCGGAGCCTCTTCGGGACAAGCTCGATGGCGCCTTTCCTGAGCATCGCCCGTACTTCCAACAGCAGATGCGGGACGTGATTTTCCTTCCTGGCCACAGCTGGAACGTGAGGGCACTTCTTCAGGAATTCGATAGAGTTTCCTCTTGCCAGGGTATCCAGCACCCAACGGTCGGTGGAGATGGACTTCCACACGCCGCCGAAATTCGTCAGCCGGCCTCCCACCGGGGTGCTTCGGTGGGGGCCCGAGACCACGGCCGGTTCAGTCCTGCTTGGAGGTGGTGGCCTTGCCGCCCTGGCCACCTTGCCGACGGCGGCGAGGCGCTCCCTGCTTGCCGCGACCCCTGTAGGCCTCCTGAGACGAGGAGCGTGCCGCCTGGCAGTAGGACGACGAGCCACCGCTGGATCCCTTGGAGGCACCCTGTCTGCCTCCGGAGCCCTGAAAGGTCCGTCATTGCTGAAGGGCTCCTAGGGCGGGGGCCGTCTCTGTGTCCGTTTTTATGGCTTGGAGGGATTCGTCCACTGCCTTCCCGAACAAGTTGCTGCCTTCGAACGGCATGTCCAACACCCTGGTCTGGACGTCCTGACGGAAGTCGGTCGCCCGGAGCCAACCCCGTCGTCATAGGCAAACACCGTTGCCCAGCTGGCGGAACCCGGTATTGGCAATATCGGTTGCCACCGTTATGCCGTGGTCCGACGCCACCTCGCCCTCTTGCAGTATTTCCAGGGCCTCGGACCTCTTGTCGTCCGGCAGGAAGTCCAATATGGGGGCCAGCTTAAACCAGAGCTCCCTGTCGTAATGGGCCACGATCGCCAGGGCGTTGGCCGATTTGATCGTCGTCGCCGCCGACGATATGACCCGCCACCCCATGGCGTCCGACATCTTTCCTTCGCCGTCCGGCGGGGAATTCGACGTCGAGGCTCCTGACCCCGCCGCTTTCTTCATCGCCGCCGCCGAGACGACTGAGTCTGGCTGGGCCCTGAGGCACAGGGGAGCGGTTTCGGGGACCCGGTACTTCTTCTCGTACCGGTCCCGTTTGGCTGGTGCCGTGGAGGGTTTTTTTGAGAACTGACAGGCCCTCCTCCCAGATGTCATCGATTAGAGGCACCGCGATGACAGTCTTCCTCTTGGCCTCCCGGCGCTGATAGAGGAAACCTTCCTTTTTCTGCTCCTCCGGGCAAATCTGGAACAATTTGGACGCCCTGGTGATCATGGCGTGGAATGAGCCAATCTCGTCGGGCGGCGAGGCCCGTGCGACGGGAGTCCCGTTCTGTCATCATCGCCGGCGCCCTCAGAACCCGTCGTCGAGCCCAACGCACCGTCATCTCCCGACTCGTGGGAGGATGAGGAGGGAACTGTAGGCCTTACGGGGCGAGCGGAGGAGAGGGTTGGGTCCTCCGTCGTTTGTTCTGAGGACTTCCCGACGGGCCAGGTTGCGGGTCCTCCGGCCTGTGCCGTGGGAATCTCGTCCTTATCTCAGAGCATAAGGACTGGATCGCAGACAAAATGGCTCGTGGTGGACGGTGCCGGGGAAGGTGCGCCCTGCCTGGCGACCGAACAGCCCGACCTTTTGGCGCTCCCGGAGCCAGCGAATTCGCGGCGCTTGGCCTGGTGTTCGGCCCCCGTCGCCGGGGTGCCCGCACATGACTTAGAAGCCCGCTCGGACCCTTTCTTCTTCTTCTCATCAGCCCTTCTCCAACCAGCTGGCGAGACGGGATAGACGGTCCCTCATGGTCCGCTCCGACAAGTTCTTGCAGAACTGGCAGTCCTTCTCTAGATGAGTCTTGTCCCCATGAAGACAGTAGAGGCATCGCAAATGTTCGTCTTCCTTAAACACATTCTGCAGCCCGCATCCAGGGCAGCTGCGAAACAGTTTGGGTCCGGGCGACAAACTGGCATCCTGGGCCATCTCGAAGTAGGCCGCAAATCTTCTGGAATCCTCCAAGAAGTTGATTCGACGAAATCTTTACCCTTGAGGGGCGTAGGAAAATCCCGCAACGGGTAGCCGTTAACGGGAGTAGAAACGGTGGAGCTTGAGGCTCGATTAACTGAAAAAATGTGAAAATTCACCTGAAAAAGCGCGAAACACGCAGTAAAAGCTCGAGAGCTAAGCACGAGGACTCCCAACACTTGAACGTGCGGTAAAAATCTGAAGATGGCTGCCAGAGGCGGAGCTTAGGTAGAGGGCAGTCATTGGCTGTGGTCAGTATGACGCAGAGATCAGTGATTGGTTACTACTACGAAAGACAGATCAGAAACGAAACTGATACTGATTTTTTCTTTACCGAGGAATCCCAGCCTGACGACGGGGAATATTCATGAGCATGTCAATCCATGCCAGACCCCATGCTGGAGAAATTATCTATGTCAACATTCTATGGACACAGAACCTGGACTGTGAAAGCTTTGAGTCTTTTACACCACCTAAATTCTTTTAACTGGAAGAGGGCAAGGGCCCAAAGCTGCTGGCCAAAGGCAAGTTCATTTCTAAAGAGCCCAGCAGAACACTATCGGCCTTGGAGGCATACACTTGAACTTGTTAGCTGCCATCCAAGCATGTATCAGAATCATGGAGTGCTTGGCATTCGTGAAGGTAGCTTGGCATTCGTGAAGGGAGAAGTGGGGGAGTCTGGCATTTCAAAATTAATCCATAATCAGGGTGGGTTAACTGACAATGAAGCAATCAGGTGGGAAACACTGGCAGCTCTCCAAAATGCTAGGATGGGTTGCCTTGATTCTCACTCTGCCAATTCTTGTTTATCTCAAGTGGAAGGTGGTTGTGAAAGTTTTGACTCACGAAAGGACTACTACTCTGAAGGAGTACAGGGATGAGTAGTGGCTAAAGGACCAACTCCGCTCAATACTACTACTAAAACAGCAGTGATCCCAATCCAAGATTGAAGCTAGGTTTTCGGTGTTGTGCTGAATTTTGCAAGCTATGTATTTTCACTGCTGTGTTGAATTCTGAAGATAGGTGGTTTCACTGCTGTGCATAATTCTTTGAAGCTGGGCCTTTTCACTGCTGTGCTGAATTTCGAAGCTGGTTGTTTTCACTGCTGTGCTGAAGTTTTAAACCAATTATTATCAAACCACTTTGCGTACTTTGACTCAGCCAAAACTCAATTTGCACGGGTGTGTAGCGTGTTATAAGAATTAAATACTAATAACTACACCCTCGCTGCTCCATAAATATTCTCCTCTGTAGGCAGCTGCACTTACTAGCACCTGAACCCATCTCCACCCAACCAACTACATCATCATCATCCAGACACCGATCAGCAACCATGTCTGCCAACACACTCTAGTACTTCACACCTGCAACCAAGTTCAAACACCCTCACCAAACCACCACACAAACTCCCCTACCAATGTTACACAACCCTCCACGTCCGCAGACCACACACCTTCCAACTCATACCATGGAAGCTCTCTGGCACTCCAAAACACACCCTTTTAATTAACACCATATATTACTCCTACCTACATTCAGGACTCCACCGATGACATATCATACCCACCCCAAAACTCAAACCTTTCCCAATCATCCCTGCCCAGTAATGCACACCTCTCCAGGTCCGCACACCACACACTCTCCAACTCTCATACCAAGGGAGCTCTCTGGCACTCCAAAAAGACACCCGACTCCTGCCCCTGAAATATCCCTTGCACCAATATTCATGACATCTCCGACCTCATCAAACACCTACCCCAACTCCCTTACAAAGGGAATCCACTGGCACCCAAGAGTAAACCCTGAGTTAAACACTGCCCGTCCCAGCCAGAATGACCAGATTACACATCCCCTTCCCCATCTCATCTCTTCCTCAGTTAGCATGACTATTCCACCTACAAACTCAATGAAAGCCTCACCTGCAAGACTTGCACTCGCCATCAACCCCGCCCACAACCACTCAACGCCCCCCCCTCGACTACAGCTTCCCATCCCTCAGCGTGGCACGTCTCGCCCTAACCCGTACCAATGCCTCCACCCCCTTACCCACAGAGCCTCCCACTTTATCATACACCCCAATGGCACTCAAGCGCACAAAATACAGAGATAGGGTCCCCCCACTGCACCTCCGCTCTACAAGCCTCTCCAGTCCAACACCACATTGACCGCACACTTCCTGCCCCCTCTACCATGCCCCACAATTACCAACCACTGTCAAAACCCTATTTGGACACTGGCCATAATCTACAACAACAACCCTCACCACCAGCCCCTCAACTCCAGGCACTCCCAACCCACAACCTCAATGCCCTTCCTCCACTTGCCATACCCCATCCAAGGCATAAAATAAGCAGCGTTGCATAGCAATTTGCTATGCAATTCTGTAGGTTTGCTAATCAAATTGGCACTTGTGTAGCAAAGCTGGCTATTTAAGTTGCCGTGTACAATCAAAGCACAGCTAGCCCTGCATTCCTCTCTTGCCCTCTGTGCTCTCTTCATTCTCTTCGCTGTTCATTTCAAGTGCTAATGGAGATAAAGTTCAGCAGTAATGATCTCCTCCACTCAAGTGCCAAAGGCCTGTGTGGGAGTGCTAGGCAAGAATTGCATTTTTATTTTTCAAAACATTGCAAACCATTAGTATATTGCGATGATACTTTTATCAACTATATCCTGTCTGGCACATACCAGTATGTGTTAACTATATATTTTTTAAAAAGACAGTCGTGAAATTCCATTACTGAAAGTGTAAGTTGTCACATTATGCATAATTACAGTATTGGCACTGAAAAATACAGCATCCTCTCCATGTTTTACAGTAAAGTTTAGTTTAATGTATCTAAATCTCAGTGTCAACTATATGTCATTATGTTGATGAAGATGCATCATATTGACGAAGCAACACTTTTAAAAATGTACATGACCAAATGCCTTTGATGGCAAAGCTAGTTCTGTGACCTGCTGGTTGCAAACATTTGTGCAATTGGTGCTCACCCCATGAGCTGACATACTCCTTGACATTCTATTTTATGTATTTATGCTTTATACCAGCTACCCTGAAAGCGAGACTACCACAAACTACGATACCTAGTTTGCCCAGGTCTCTGCCTGCCACACTGTCCACTCTGCAGTCTCTTACTTTCTGTCCTTACATAATGAATACACAAAGCTAACTAGATGTTGACACAAAGTTGTAAACACTAGTTCCATCCAGTTGGTGCATCTATAGATCTACTGCACTGCCATTCACCGTAGTTAGCACCCAGAGCTCGCTTTGATTTATAATTATGATTGCATTATATAGTTGGCACCTCCAGGAGAACGCTGGGCTGGCCAAACTGTTTACAGAGCCTTTTTATCATATCTATTTATTTCTGTCCATTCATGCAACTAACCTTTTACATTTTACAGACACTCATCCATGGCTCTCAAAGACTGTACACCCATGGCAAGTACCATATGGAAGAGATGTTTGAAACTTTTATTTAACATGTACCTATTTTGCAGTAAATGTCAAATAAAAGTTTCATTGTGCATGGCTGGCTTCTGTGTGGCAGCAGTGCTGCAACCATAAAGCGGGTTTGTAGTGACCTGCGCCATTTTACAGAAATTGCATTTAAATATGTTGTCATAAGTTGCTATGGGTGGAGTGCATTTCTCTTAGGTCGAATAGGTAAACTAAGTTACACGACCTGCAGGTCTAGTTGAATTTACAAGTCCTAACTGTTCTCACTAATGTCTTATTTCAGCGGTATTCAAAAATGCTGTTTTGTTGCTCATTTCATGTCTTCGGTACAAATAACTCCGGATTACATTAAAAATATTAGTACAACATTGCTAATCAAATGTGTGTTTGCTAATCAATACAATTTTAATTAGAAAATTCTGCTAATCTATTTTGGTAAACTAATTCATGCCTTGTCATCACTTCTGAGTCAATCGCTTTCACCCACCCTAACCACACCCGTCCCCACTCGAAGACCAGCAACTGCCCACTCCCTCTTCCCAACCACACACACAACCCCGACCCATGAACCTACCCTCTGAATTTCCGCAATCACCATCACTCTCTCACCAGTCTGACCTGCCATCTCCAACCCGCTAACCTCAAACACCCTGAGAAGCACCAACCACACCAACTCATCTGCATCCTAACCAATGCTGGCTGGGTGGCCAGGAACAGACATAACATCTCCGACCAACTGACCTTCGACAACCACGATCTCATTTTCATCACCGAAACATGGTTCTCTGAAAATTTCAAACCAATTGTACACAAACCATTTAATCCCACCCACCCAGACTACACACTCCTCACCCACAACCGAGCCACAAGAGGAGGCGGAATAGCCATCCTACACAAACGACAGATAACCTTCAAACTATCAAACACAGTCATGCACAGCTAACTGCAAATTTGTATTAGTCAAAGTATCCTTCCTGCCCTCATTTTCCCAGTTTCCTATTCATTTACAGCTCCCCCTCCCCCCGGATACGACCGACACTACACCAACTCCCTATGCCACTCACTAGCAGCCATAACAATCACCCACCCCACACTCACCCTATTTAGAGATTTTAACATCTGGTTCGAAGCCTCCAACAATCCCATGATTCAACCCCTTGTTGACAGACCGGAGGCACTCAAGCCAACGGGACCCACCCACATCGCCGGCTATACCCTCAATACCATTTCTAGCACCAACCAACTGTAACATTTAACCCCCATACCTCTCATTTGGACTGAACACTCAGCTATCCCTTTCTCTCTCCACACACAATCACCAGCTTATACGCCCACATACACCACTCACTCACAGATCAAGAACTGGAACAAGGTCAAGGTAATCCCAGACCTGCTCGCCACCATTCCCACAGTTACCTCCCCAGAAAGACCTTCACCCACAGACAGTTTGGAGTACTGGCTCTCCAAAACACTTCTCCCTCTCACCCCCACCCCCACTAGCTCCACTCCACCCCACAAAGGCCCAACCCCCAAGTGGTTCATCCCCCCACCGCAAGGCATTAAAAACCTTAAAACCACTAACTAGAATGCAAATGGCAAGCCACTCGAATCCCAGAAAACAAAATCAGCATATACCCAAAATCGCCATATCTACAAAACTGAGATCCGCAAGACCAAGAAATCCTACTACAATAACAGAATCCTGAACTGCTGCAGCAGCAGCAAAGAGATCCACAAGACCATTGTGCAATTCCTAAACCCACCATGCACCGCCTGCCCAACACCACCTCACAAACTCTCTGCAATTCCCTCTCTGAACACTTCCACAAATCTGCCCTAGGAAGAATTGCCACCATCACCACTAAACTAACAAATATTCCAACCCTCACAACACCCAATATCCAAGATTCTACCCATGTGCCTGCCTAGAACCCCTCTGTCTGCTCTTTCACCTTCATCACGAGTCTGGAGTTCACCAAACTCCTGTCAGATAGCCGACCACCTGGCTCCCTTTCAACCTCTGTCCCGCCTCCCTCCTCAAAGAGATTGTTACCACAACATGGGCAGGGGAACTGCCAGGACCATCATAAATGACTCCCTAAAACTCAGGCAATTTTCCAGAACCTTTCAAAATCTCCCATGTTAAGCCCTTCCTAAAGCAACCATCCCATGACCCACTCCAACCCTCCAAATACAGACCCATCTCCAGCACTCGCTTTTTGGCGAAGCTCATTGACCGCATTGCTTACTCCAAACTCTGCTCCTTTGCAGAAATCCACCAACTCCTTGACACCTTGTAATCAGGCTTCTGACCTCTTCCCGGAACAGAATCCTCAGTAGTCTCTATTTGGGATGACCTTAAAGTCACTGTTGATGCTGAAGGCTACACCACAATCATTCTTCTTTACCTCTCAGCAGCGTTTGACACTGCCAACCACAACACACACCTTAACAGGCTACATTCCCTTGGCATCTGGGACTCCTCACTCAACTGGATTGGATCCTTCCTTACAAACAGATATCAAATCACTCAACTCTGTATTTTCTCCTCCACTGCACGACCAGTGATCAATGGAGTCATCACCCCTGCTTTTCAACTTCTACTAGAGCCCCCTGCCTGCACTCATATGCTCCTACAACCTCACATGGTATAACTACGCCAATGACACTCAAAAATCATCCTGACAATTCCCAAATCAACCTCCACCCCTCCCCGACATGGACTACTGGATGACGAGCAACCATCTCCTTCTCAACCCAGGGAAAACAGACATCATGGTCTTTGGAAAAACCACCCTTTTCCCACAACTGACACCTTGGCCTCCCTCCCTTGGCCCCCCCCCCCCTCAGTCAAAAACCTTAGCCATGCAACGGACTCCAACCTATCACAGTTTCATCACATCAACAATGTATACAAATCCTGCCACTTCCACCTAAAACGTCTGAGACACATCTTCCCCTATCTCACCTTCCCACAAAGACTGACAGCAATTACGTCCATCATCCTATCTAGACTCGACTATGCAAATTCCCTATACCTGGGTGTACCTGCCTTCCAACTAAAACTCCCAAAAGTTCAGAACGCTGCTGCCAGACTACTCCTTGCTCTCGGCTGTAGGGATCACATCAGATCTGCACTACGTACCCTACTCTGGTTCCTAATTGGCCGATGAGTCTCTTTCAAAATCATGTGCATTGCTCACCAAGCTCTGCACCAAATCTGCCCTAAATTCCTACAAGAAAATTCACCTCCAAATCAGCCAGAACCGGGGGTTCGCCTTCTGAACCCTGGAGCCAGCAATCTGGAACTCTTTGCTCCCCTGCATTCGACACACAAAGGACTACATGGCGTTCCGGAAAGTACTAAAGGCGTGCCTCTTCCATTAGAAAGCCATAAAGGACTTATCCGCATGGAATATTCAGAAATGCTCAGCTTTAAGAGGATGGCCAGGTACTGCGCTTGAACCTCTATCTTAGCGGAGGACCCAGACACATATTGCAGGCAGTATCAACATTTTATCATAGACCTGGACGTATCTACAAATCAGAATCCATTAGCAACCCCCATTACCTAGACAGAGGAAATGAAGACTGATTAACTGCAAAGTCTTGGTCCTGTGGTGCACTAAAGGCTATAGCCATTCATTGCACGGAACGCTCAACCATCCACAGCACTTGGAATAAACTGACGCGCACAGCTCTTAAGAGGATGGCCAGGTACTGCGCTTGAAACTATGTTCGCGGAGGATCCAGACACGTATTGCAAAAAGCTTCAAAACGTTATCCTACACCTGGACATATCTGCTACTCTAGAAGCATACAATCCAGGAGCAAACCCTAGTAGATAGACACAGGAAATGTAGACGGAGACTGTGGGGCCTCTGTCCTGTATTGCACTAAAGGACTATAGCCTTGTACTACGCAGCGCAGCCGTGCATCAGCCCTAGAATGTTCATTTCCTCTGCACCAGGAAGCTATTAACCTCATAAAAGAACCTGGGAGGTGGACATACACAGCACTTGAATTGCTGGATCCTGGGAAGATCGGGTCTTGTACTGCAGGTAGAGCCGAGATTCATATTAGACCCAGATGCTCTTGACACAATGGATGTCTATAATCCTTGAGGATAGTTAAAGCGGTAGATGCAGGAAGTTACGTCAGGGAAGTGTCTTCAATCCACGGACACCAACACATTCCCCACTACTCCGACCAGGGTGGGCAACTTTCTGAAATATTTTGCGGGACACTTGACCACAAGACAGTGATGACCTGTCACCGTCAATCACCTTTGACCCGCCTCAGATTGTTATTAAAACAATTGGCGAATGACTTAATTGCAATGCTAATGGTTTGTTCTTGGGAGGGGATGGCCACGTTTGTTAACTGTAAACATGGACATCACAACCCCACGCCCGAAATATTAGCATTGTAATTATATCGTGTCAGGGCATTAACAGGACAACTGGAAGACCGGCGGCAACAGCTCGATCTGTAGGAACAAAAAGGAGGCTTGGATCAAGACTGCTAGATGAATGGAGGTGGGACTTTTATCCATCCAGCACGGGACAGTCTCACAAAATACGTACAGTTGTCCACCCTAACACTGACACACTGCATAGCACCCTGTATACTAATATGCAACTATCCTCCATGATAAATTCGGTCTAGCTGCCCACATAACCTTACCACCTTGCACATCGCAACAGCCATTAGGATGCAGCTATAACCCAAGGACGAATTCGGCCTTGCTGTACACATACTACCTGTCTCATACTGTGCACACCACATCCAGCACTAGAAGGAAACTATCCCCCACTATAAATTTCAGCCAAGCTACACACATACCTAGTGCACACATACCCAGTGCGCGCGCACACACTATTTATTTCTCTGACCATTTCCACTTTCCGGACTGCGGTGCCTGAGGGCGTTCAACCTACAGCGTGCGGAGACCATATCAATGGTGAAAGGCGCTATAAAAATGCCCGACAGGTATGTCACCTTCACCTCTTTTTTTAACATGCCATGGCCAAGCTATACTATGCAGGAGGGCTGTGAGCTGGTACAAAGCAGTTCAAACAAGGAATAACTGGATATCACAGTATCCATGCCTTTGCCTGTTGCCACCTCTGTGCGGCTGCAATGTGGACGTGTACTGATCTTCCGTCACACAGGGGAAAAGGAGTCTCTGCATTTCCTTGAAAAACAATTTCTGTTTGTAGCATACTCAGAGACCTCATTGATCCGTGCCAGTTTGTATTGCTAGCAATATGTTATCTAACATTCCTTCCAAAAAGATGTTCTCCATCAAAGGGCATATCGATTACTTTGGCTTCACTGATAGGTCTCAAATTTGGGGCCTTCAACCAGCCTTGGCATCCAAGAACTGCTCTAGTTGCATAAAGGCTGTGTCAGCGTTGTCCACAGCCACTGATGTAGCATGGTCAGACGTGGTTTCTCACGCTCTCAACAGTGCTAAAGCTTCCTGCTTTTTGTCCTCTGGCAGTAATTGAAAAATGGATGCAATTTTATACCACAGCTCTCTATCATATTGTCATGATCACTGCTTCCAAGGAGTCAGGATCAGCCCAACGTCCTTGGAAGCAGGCCCCTAACCCTGATCCTAGGCACCAGCCGGTCCCCACAGGGACCTTTTGGACCTTGTCCTGGCGCCGGTGGCACCAGGCTCATCAGAAGCCTCGGTCCCGGCACTGGAAGCGCCGGGCTCATCATTGGTGTGAAGATGCTTGGGTGGACTTACCTGCGGCAGACCATGCTGCTTACTTGCCAGACTCTTAAAAGTCCTCGGTGAACTGGGACTACTTTTCTTACATGGGTGGGGCAGCTCCACTCCCTGGATACAGCATTGGGACTCTTCTGGAAGCAGGAACTCTTTTCTTACCTAGGCGGGGCCGTGGAAGAAGACGCCTCATCACTCCAAGGCTATTTAAACCACACCCGATTGATGAAACGTGCTTCGCGTTATTCTGCATCTGCAGCAGAACGCTCACCGAGTCTGTTCCAGCCTTTCTTCTTTGGATCCTGAACCTGCAAGAATTATACTTACCATTCCGGCACCCGAGCAACATCAGCATCTGCAAAAGACCAGAAACAACAGGTTAGCAGAACGAACTTTCACACGCAGTGCTTGCTTACCTGATCCATCGGCAGTGGCCTGGTCTAACGCTGCACCTGCGCCTGCAAAGATAAACAGCCTTATTATACTTACTGGCACGCTGTGCATTCCGGATTCTTCACGCTGCATCTGCACAAAGATAAAAGCATTATTCTACTTACCGGCACGCTGTGCTTTCCGGATTCTTCACGCTGCATCTGCACAAAGATAAAAGCATTATTCTACTTACCGGCACGCTGTGCTTTCCGGATTCTTCACGCTGCATCTGCACAAAGATAAACAGCATTATTCTACTTACCGGCACGCGGCGAATTCCGGATTTCTTCATTCTGCATCGTCGCCTGCAAAGACAAAGAAAGAGACAGAAAGAGCGCTTGCCATACTTACGCAATTCCAGGCGCTTTGCTGCCACGCATAAAAGACTATAAAGACTAAAGGTGTCCAGAAACTTACCGGTCGTGCAGACAACAACGGTACCCATCCTCTGAAGTCAAGAGGCCAGCGTTTCACCAGTGAAGGAACTGGCAACGGCAACTGGCAACGGCACCCTGCACTAGACGCAGATGAGAGCCCAGCATTCACCTATCTAAGGTGAGCACGTTGACCTGGGAGGGGGGTTCAACAGACAAGCTGGGAGGAGAGAGATAGGGACATTCACAACCCAGACCTTTAATCCCCATTTGTTTCACCTGCAGAAACCTCACCCTTCGAGTTCGACACACAGTGAGGAGAGGTTCGACCCAAGAAGCCAACCGAATCCTGCACATCACGTTTCGTGTTACAGACACCTTCCTGCCAAGACCCGCGCCTCCGTGGGAATCAGGTGAGCGTTACAGAACGCGAAGCCGACCACTAAACTCCTACCCAGGCGCAATGGAAACTTCAGATACCGATCAACTAGCCCAGTTGCTTGGAGAATTAAGAGCAGAAGTACATGCAGCTCGCCAGGAAACAAGCTCTCTAAGAAGAGAACTGATCATATCTAAGGAGCGAACAGAGGACCTTGCTAGGCAGTTGTTACAAACGCAGGCAGGACAGACACCTTTGCCCGTTCCAGGAGGGAGTTATCCTTCTGCATCAGCTTCAAATCCAGTGCAAATCAATCTGCCCGGTAATGTGCCCTTGGCTCCGCCCGAACGCTTTGCTGGTGATCCAAAGAAATTTGCAGTGTTCATCAACCAGTGCCGCCTGCACTTCTTATGTTGACCAGCTGCATTCCCAACAGACCAGGCCAAGGTGGGTTTCGTGCTTTCTTATCTCAGTGGCAGCGCCTCAGATTGGTCGATCCCTTTGGTCACCCAGGATGATCCGGTTTTACACGATTTTCAAGCCTTCCAGTTCAGCATGGAGAAACTGTTTGCAAGACATGCACAAGGGCAAGCCTTGGACAATGAACTTCTCTCATTACGACAGGGTAACCAAGACCTTTTGACATATATAGCCTCTTTCAATAGACTCATAGTGGAAACACAATGGCCCGAGGACAAGAGGATAACGCTTTTCTACAGAGGCCTGCGTGGAGAGCTCAAGGATGTGCTAGCGCAGGTTATGAATCATCCACAAGAATGTTCAGACTATATCGACTTGGTTGTCCAACTAGACCATAGACTACAGAACAGGAAGGCAGATCGTTCCAGATTTGATACCCGAGTGTTTTCCAAACCACAGACCTCGAATAAGGGAGCTGACACTGTGGAACCTATGCACATAGGGGGCATGAGAGGACCTTTAACCCAGAAAGAGCGGGAAAGAAGGAGGCAGCTGCAATTATGCCTCTATTGCGGTAATTCAGGACACTTTCTTCGGGACTGTCCTGTGAAACCAGATAAAAAGACTGTAGGAGCCGCGGGTACCTGTACCACAGGTTCTGAGCAGGGAAACGACCTCGCCCGACAAGAGTAGAGGTCCTCTTGCCGAGCGTTAAGATCTGTCCCGTGACCTCGCATTTCGTGATACCCATGGTCCTCATTAGTCCTGAACGTCCGGAACGTTTGCATGCAATTGAAGCTTACATTGACAGCGGAGCAATCAGAAACTATGTGGACCGTGAAATGGTATCAAGGATGAATCTACCCCTGGTCCCTAAGGCAGTAAAAGACGTCATCACTACTGTGGATGGCACGGAGATAGCCTTCGGAACTGTAACGCATGCCACCCAAGAAGTGACGCTGTTGAGTCATAATGGCACCGGGAGAGAATAGTGTTCGATGTTCTCAAGGCCCCTCAGTTCCAGATCATTCTGGGAATTCCTTGGTTAGAGAAGCACAATCCTCAGATTGATTGGCGAGCAAAGACGGTTCAGTTTCCAGAGCGTTCTACCACTTGTTATCCTCGACCTGATGTTTCACTGGCGGCGATCTCTTCTGAGGAAATTCTCAAATTACCCCCCGAATACCAGGAGTTCCAAGACGTCTTCCAGAAGGATCAAGCTAACACCCTACCTCCTCATAGGTCTTACGACTGTCAGATAGATCTGATACCTGGAACAACTCCTCCTTGCAGCAGGATCTATGCCCTCACCGAGCCAGAGAACCTTCACCTCAGACAGTACCTGGACCAATACCTAGCTAACGGGTTTATCCGTCCTTCAAAGTCTGCAGCTTCATCGGCTTTGTTCTTCGTTCCGAAAAAGGAAGGAGACCTTAGGACTTGCATAGATTACCGCGCCCTGAATCAGATCACTGTTAAAAACAGATACCCGTTACCTTTGATCCCTGAACTCCTGGACCAAGTCAAAGATGCCTGTATATACACAAAGCTGGATCTCAGAGGAGCCTACCACTTGGTACGGATCAAAGAGGGCGATGAATGGAAAACGGCCTTCCGCACCAAGTACGGGCTATTCGAATATGAAGTGATGCCCTTTGGACTGTGTAATGCTCCTGCTGCTTTCCAATATTTTATGAACGATGTCCTTAGAGAACTCATTGACGTATGTGAAGTTGTCTACATTGATGACATCCTCGTCTATTCATCATCTGAAGAAGAACACCAGAGACATGTTAAAAAGGTTCTCGAGAGATTGCGTCAACATAGTCTTTTTGCTAAGCTTGAGAAATGCGTCTTCAACGCAACGGAAGTAGAGTTCCTGGGATTCATATTGTCACCTAACGGAGTCCATATGGATTCAAAGAAAGTTGATGCAATTATCAAGAGGCCATCACCAACCTCTGTAAAAGGAGTTCAAAGCATGTTAGGAATTGCTAACTTTTACCGCAGATTCATTCCTGAATTTTCCCGGATAGTCCAGCCCATCACCGCTCTGTTGAAAAAGAACAAAGTTTTGAGTGGTCTTCTGAAGCGGAACAAGCTTTTCAAGACTTAAAAGCTAAATTCATTTCTGCGCCTGTTTTAAAACACCCTCGCCCAGAACATCCTTACATCATGGAAACGGATGCTTCTAGTCTTGCTATGGGAGCAGTGTTATCACAAAGAGATTCGGTCACAAACCAACTACATCCGGTTGCCTTTTGGTCCCGCAAGTTTTCACCTCCTGAGATCAACTATTCAATTACAGACAAGGAACTTTTGGCCATCAGATCGGCCTTTAAAGCCTGGCGGCATTATCTTCTAGGAGCCAGACACACAGTCACCGTAATGACTTACCACCGCAATTTACAATACCTAAAAACAGCTAAAGCTCAGTCTTCCAGACAGCTTCGCTGGGCTCTGTTTCTAGCAGAATTTGACTTTATAATTACTTATCGACCAGGCAGTAAGAACGGAAAAGCGGATGCCCTCTCCCGGATGGGAGTAGATGAACATTTGATCAATCCAGATCCAATACCCATAATCCCAGAACAAAGGATTTTGGGTTTGGTCAGCACTCAATCTTTTGAAGACATCAAGACCACGGTGAAATCGCTCCTAACTCCGACCGATTTGCAGGACTGGCAATTAAAGGGAAAAGATTTCTCAGTAGATCAAGACCTACCATATTTCCGAGGACGATTGCACTTGCCCTGTGAGGAACTACAAAAACAAGTAATCTCCGGTTATCATGATTCTCTAATGGAGGGGCACCCTGGCATTACCAAAACCATGGACAAGATTAAAAGACATTTCTGGTGGCCATCGTGGAAAAGGGATATTAGAGACTTTGTAATCTCCTGCGGTGTGTGTGCCCAGAATAAAAGTCAAAAGCAAAAACCAGCCGGCCTATTACAGCCACTTGACATCCCTCCCTGTCCATGGCATACCCTGTCCATGGATTTTATCACGGACTTACCTCCATGCTTGGGATATACTACCATCTTAGTAGTCGTGGATCTATTCTCGAAAATGGATCACTTCATACCCTTGAAGGGTCTGCCTTCAGCCTCAGTATTGGCCCGGGAATTCTTGGCAAACACAGTTCGCTTACACGGATTTCCTTCAGTTTTAGTCTCCGATAGGGGAAGTCAATTCATCTCCCACTTCTGGCGCAGTTGCTGTCGTCTAGCCCAAGTTGATGTAAGACTTTCGACCAGTCACCATCCCCAAACTGACGGACAAACCGAAAGGACAAACCAGACACTAGAACAATATTTACGTTGCATGCTCCAACAAACAGAAAACCACTGGAAGGACATTCTTTGGATTGCTGAATACGCGTACAACAATTCGACTCATTCTGGAACCGGGAAGACTCCTTTTTTCTTATTATATGGACACCATCCTAGAACCTCCAACCTGGATCCTCCCCAAGAAATTGAAGCACCTGCTGTGGATCACTTGCATTCGGAGATCACCTGTGCTTTTAAGGAAGCCACTGCCCATCTGCAAAGAGCTAAAGCTCAATTCAAAAAGGCAGCCGATCGGCACCGTAAAGAGGCCCCTCACTACGCTGTAGGAGATCAAGTCTGGTTATCCACTAAGCACCTGCCTTTAAAAGGACCCCGCACTTTCATCCCGCGATACCTTGGGCCCTACCTCATATCTGCCATAATTAATCCGGTGGCTGCCAAATTGGAATTACCCACGCATATGAAAATACATCCAGTATTCCATGTCTCCTTATTAAAACCAGTACAACCAGAAACCCGATTGACTGAACTCCCAGAACCCGTTTTGGTAGACGGAGAACTCGAATTTGAAGTGAAGAACATCCTAGACTCCAAAATTTCCAGGTCTAAATTATACTATCTGGTTGATTGGAAAGGATACAGTCCTCAGGAAAGGTCTTGGGAACCCTCAGAACACGTCCACGCACCTTGTCTGGTCAAGATATTCCATCTGAATCACCCCAACAAGCCAAAGCCCCCGGAGAAGACACACTTAGGAGGGGCCTTGAGGGGGGATACTGTCATGATCACTGCTTCCAAGGAGCCAGGATCAGCCCAACGTCCTTCGAAGCAGGCCCCTAACCCTGAACCTAGGCACCAGCCGGTCCCCACAGGGACCTTTTGGACCTTGTCCTGGCGCCGGTGGCACCAGGCTCATCAGAAGCCTCGGTCCCGGCACTGGAAGCGCCGGGCTCATCATTGGTGTGAAGATGCTTGGGTGGACTTACCTGCGGCAGACCATGCTGCTTACTTGCCAGACTCTTAAAAGTCCTCGGTGAACTGGGACTAGTTTTCTTACCTGGGTGGGGCAGTTCCACTCCCTGGATACAGCATTGGGACTCTTCTGGAAGCAGGAACTCTTTTCTTACCTAGGCGGGGCCGTGGAAGAAGACGCCTCATCACTCCAAGGCTATTTAAACCACACCCGATTGATGAAACGTGCTTCGCGTTATTCTGCATCTGCAGCAGAACGCTCACCGAGTCTGTTCCAGCCTTTCTTCTTTGGATCCTGAACCTGCAAGAATTATACTTACCATTCCGGCACCCGAGCAACATCAGCATCTGCAAAAGACCAGAAACAACAGGTTAGCAGAACGAACTTTCACACGCAGTGCTTGCTTACCTGATCCATCGGCAGCGGCCTTGTCTAACGCTGCACCTGCGCCTGCAAAGATAAACAGCCTTATTATACTTACCGGCACGCTGTGCATTCCGGATTCTTCACGCTGCATCTGCACAAAGATAAAAGCATTATTCTACTTACCGGCACGCTGTGCTTTCCGGATTCTTCACGCTGCATCTGCACAAAGATAAACAGAATTATTCTACTTACCGGCACGCGGCGAATTCCGGATTTCTTCATTCTGCATCGTCACCTGCAAAGACAAAGAAAGAGACAGAAAGAGCGCTTGCCATACTTACGCAATTCCAGGCGCTTTGCTGCCACGCATAAAAGACTATAAAGACTAAAGGTGTCCAGAAACTTACCGGTCGTGCAGACAACGACGGTACCCATCCTCTGAAGTCAAGAGGCCAGCGTTTCACCAGTGAAGGAACTGGCAACGGCACCCTGCACTAGACGCAGATGGAGAGCCAGCATTCACCTATCTAAGGTGAGCACGTTGACCTGGGAGGGGGGGGTTCAACAGACAAGCTGGGAGGAGAGAGATAGGGACATTCACAACCCAGACCTTTAATCCCCATTTGTTTCACCTGCAGAAACCTCACCCTTCGAGTTCGACACACAGTGAGGAGAGGTTCGACCCCAGAAGCCAACCGAATCCTGCACATCACGTTTCGTGTTACAGACACCTTCCTGCCAAGACCCGCGCCTCCGTGGGAATCAGGTGAGCGTTACACATATCGAGCTAGGGGGACAGAAAATGTGCGGCACAAACAGTCTTTGCAGATGTGGAGATGACGTTTCCCAAGGGTATTGTGCGGTCTCTGTCTTCTCTTACTGGAAGGGTAGCACAGGATGAGGATATGATATAATAGGTTATTTATAACGCGCTTAATACCCAGAGGTTTCTAAGCGCAGACCCGAGGATCGAACCTGTGGTGCTCTGACACATTTTGTTTCCAAGGCGAGCATGTTACCCCCAAGCTATCCTCCCGAGATGAGAGGATGGATTTGCCAACACCTTTTTGCATCAGCCAAGACCATTAAATCAGGGATTGGCTGCGCCCTTAAGAGCATTAACATGTAATCTATAATTTTTCTCCAGGAAATCCCTTCTGGCTGTTGTGGGGAGGAGATTCTCATGCCTCTCCCCCTTAGGATGTCTTCCAGATTCCAGAATGGGTACGGATATTACAGTGTTCCTTGATCTTCCCTTCGCTGGTATGAGAAACACTGTTCTCTTTGTTCTTTAGGCAATAGGTTGATGATTTTGGCAGTCTTCATCAAAGTGGTTTGAAATGCCCTGATCTTGTCCTAGGTGGAGATGTTAGGCACTTATACAGCAAGCAAAATACTGTTTCAAAGTGCCCACAGGGTGAGGTTGGGCAAGAGAGTGTAATACATTACATAACACAACACAATAATTAATAAGAGCAGTGGAGGGGAAAGGAGGAAGGACAAACCTACTATGCCTTTTGAGTATTCAGAATGTGCAAGTGCAGCAAGGAAAAGGGCTGAGGGAGTAGGTGCAGGGGGTCCAGCTCTAGGGTGAGCCACAGGCTAAGTGCTTGGTTGTTGAGTGCTCAATGGCCACGTTAGGAGTAAGTGCGAACCTCCACAGGGGAGGGTGTGCCAGGGCAAGTGCTTAGGGAAGACGGGAACTGGGCCGATTGGGAGGTCAGAGGCCCTGAGGATGCATAAGGTTCCTGGACAGCAATCACAGCAACTGTGTGATTTAGCAGAGAAGAGAAGGAGGAGTTGAAGAGGAAGGTCTTGAGGAGCTTGAACCTGTATCTTATTGAGTTCCCATCCTGAGAGAATTATGTCAATACGTTTTTGTTGCCCAACTCCCTGTGTGTTCCGGAATGAGGCCCAGGCTGAAATGGCAACTCTGTGGTAAGCGCAGGCCTTTAAAGGGATGCTGGGCACCCTAGTCTGCTGTTCGATCACCAAAGTATTTAAAATGGCCATCGACAAATAATGTGACTTGTGCTGTACTGCAAAGCTGTTATTGGTGGTCTATGTGCTTTCATCCTTTGTGATGGTGCTTTTGTATTGGCTGAAAGGAACAACTTACTTACCTGTAACTATTGTCTTCCAGCATGGGTCTGGCATGGATTCACATGGTCATGAATATTCCCTGTCGTCAGGCTGGGAATCCTCGGTTAAAGAAAAAACAGTTTTGCTTCCACTTACAAACTGTATTTCTCTTTTAAACCAATCGCTGTCCTTTGTGTCATTCTGCCCCCATGCAATGACAGCCCTCTCCTTAAGCCCCTCGTATGGCAGCCATCTTCAGATTTGGTACGCACGTAAAGTGGCAGTATGACCAAGAAGAGCCACAGAGGGGTCAGAGGGAGGATTTGCATGTGAATCCATGCCAATCCCATGCTGGAGAACAACAGTTACAGGTAAGTAACTTGTTCCTTCTCCAGCATGGGGTCTGGCATGGATTCACATGCTCATGAATAAAGAATACATAGCAGTATAACATTACACAATCATTGGCAGTGGCAAGGCTCAACAGATTCAATTATACTTAACCCTGGAACAGACTCACCTCAAGCAAACCAATTGCGTAGCACTGCCTGGCCAACTCTGGACTCCTAACTGGAATCCCTGTTGACTCAGTAGAATTTAGTGAAGGTGTCTGTGGACCTCCACTCAACAGCCCTGCAGATGTCGAGCAAGGACACACCAGACAGGGACGCCGTTGTTGCAGGGATCGCTCTCGTGGAGTGGGCTCTCAGCAGTAGGGCAACGGTCGGCTAGCCAACTGATGACCGTGCATGTTGAAACCAGAGAGCCATCTTGAGATGGAAGCCTAAGACGAGGCCTTCCCATGGTTTACAGGACCAAAGTTCACAAACACCTGTGAAGTCTTCCGGAAACTCTGTGTGTCACGTAGTACTTCAGGGCATGAACAACATCCAGCAAGTGCAAGGCCCTTTCTGCAGGCGTCAAACGTTTCGGGAAGAAAACACGTAACACCAAAGGCTTGTTTGGGTGGAATTCCTTAGGCATGAAGGCGTGGTGCGTACGCAGCACCACCCTTGATTCGTGGAAAGTCAGGTATGGCTGCTTGCAGGATAGGGCTTGTATCTCACCTACCCTCCTGGCAGAGGTGATGGCCACAAGGAAAGCCGTTTTCCACGAGGGAAACTTGAGTAGGGCCTGATGCCGAGACTCAAATGGGGCCCCCCCATGAGCCTGGTCAGAACCATGTTGAGCTCCCACGCTGGGGCAAAAGCCTTCACTTGCGGGTAAAGATCTGAAAAGTCCTTTGAGAAACTCCTTGATGAGTCAATGGGACCACAGTGAAGATCTTCCTGGTCACCTGGTGTAGCAGGAGATAGCCGCCAGAAGTACCTTGATGAAGGCATGAGTCAGTCCAGCCTTGGACAAGGATAGCAAGTACAGCAGGATTGGTGGGGCCGTGACCCTCACAGGGGTAATCTTCTGCGACCAGCACCACGTAGCGAAACGCTTCCACTTGTGACAGTAGCACTTCAAGGTCGACGACGCCCTGGCTTTGGCGAGGACCTCCATGCAGTCCATTGGCAACTCATATCCTCCAAACTCTAGGGCTGCAGGAGCCAAGCCCTCGGATTCAGCAATCCTGGATCTTGTTCAGGATTGCACCTCCTTCCCTGGTGAGAAGATCCAGAACCTCTGGCCACTTGACCGGAGGTGAAGTCGACAGGCTGAGATGGACCGGGTACCAAATCGGTCTCAGCCACGCCAGGGAGCTAAGCATCATCCTGCCTTGACACGGACTCATAGCAGGGGCAGGAAAGGAGGAAACGCATACAGAAACAGCCCTTCCAACAGGAAGGAGAATGCATACCCTAGGCGCCTCAGCTTGTGGAACCTGCTGGCAAACATCTGGAATATAAAGTTTGCCGCTGTCGCAAATAGATCTTTCTGGGGCCTGCCCCACTTGACGAAGACGCAGCCCACCTGGTCCTGCCCAAGTTCCCACTCCTGGCAGGAGAGCAATTCCCTGCTGATGGTGTTCTTCACTCTCACTAGGTCAAGAGGGACGCAGAACATCCCCTGTCCGGCGGCCCAGTGCCACAAGTCCTGCGCATCCTTGAAAAGCGCTGGGAATCGAGTACCCCCTTTTCCTGATGTAGAACATGGTGGTGGTGTTTTCCATGAAGATCCTCACCACCTTGCCTTTCAGAGATGGAAGGAATGACTTCAGGGCCCAGAACACTGCCTGTAGATTCAGGATGTTGATATGGAGATCCTTCTCCTCCGGCAGCCACAGGCCTCTGGCGTGCATATGTCCGGTGTGGGCTGTCCATCCCCCGAGGGAAGTGTCTGTGGTGACCGTGTCCTAGGATGGGGGGGTTTGAAATCCTGTGCTTTGGGCTATGTTGGAGCGGACGCCCCACCATACTATCGCCCAACGGAACTCATCGAGAGGGGTCTTGTCCGTAAAGCTTCCGGACACCTGTATTCAGCGAGCGTCTAGGAACTCCTGAAGGGGCCGCATTTGCAACCTGCTGAGTCGGATTAGGTAGATGCAAGAGATCATCCAGAGTAACGACTTGATGACCTGCACCGTGGCCGTCCTCGTCGAAGATAGTAGATGCACCTCTCCTTGAATGGCTGAAACCTCTCCTCCGAGGGCTACGCCAGGCAAGATAACATATTGAGTCTGGTACCCAGGAACAGCGCGTTCTGCGATGGTGTTAAGCAGGACTTTGGATAGTTGATGGAGAATCCCAGATCCGTCGGTAGCTGTACGGTCATCTCATTGTGTCCGACGGCCAGCTACCGCGAGCGGGCACGAATGAGCCAGTCCAGGTACGGGTACACATGTATGCCCCATAGACTTCGATGGGCAGCCACCGGTGCCAGGCATTTTGTGAACACTCTGGGGGCCGACTTCAAGTCGAAAAGGTAGAGCCTTGAACTAGTAGTGCTGTCCCTGCACTACGAAGTGTAGAAACCTCAGATGGTTTCTGTGATTGGGGACGTGGAAGTGTGCGTCCTCTAGGTCCAACAACGTCAAGAAATCTCCTTTTTTCCAGCTGGCCGAGCACGTGACCATCCTGAACCTTTGGGATGTTAGATATTTGTTCAGACGTCGTCTTCTTTCTGTCCAGTAAGTATCTGGAATAGACTCCGGAGCAGTTGGGGAACTAGCTCTATTACCCCTTTTCGCAGCATGGGCTGTACCTCTTCCAGGAGCTAAGGGATGTGCTGCTCCTGACGAGAAATTGGAGGGATCCGCGAACACCTGCGTTGAAACTCTAGGGTGTGCCCCTGGGAGAGAGCTTCCAGCACCCATCAATCTTCCCGTCAGTGTCTTGAGGGACCGAAGCCGAGGACGGGTTAGACGACTGTTTCTTTGCCTCCGCCGATACCACCAAATCCGGCGATGGTTGCGACCTCGGGCACTTGGGTGCGGAGTCTGGCACCCGATACTTCTTCTCCAGCCTATCCCATTTGGCCGGAGCCGGGCCAGGGTTCTACATGAGGGCAGGCCCTCTTCCCACATGCCGTCTCGAAGGGGCACTGCCATGATCGTCTTTCTCTTGGCCTCACGCCTCTGGTACAAGGAACCCTCCTTCCTGGTTTTTTGGGGCACAAGCTGGAATAGCTCAGAGGCTCTAGCGATCATGGAATGGAAAGACTCTACCTCGTCCGGTGGGGACGGTCTAGGTGGTGCATCCAAAGAACAAGTTACTTAATAACTGGTAACGTTCTTTCGACTGGATGTTCCTCCAACGTATTCCTCATCTATGACATGTAATGTCCACAGCTGTGCTGCTTCCGAAATGATTTCGTCAGAGGGCGACCTGCGTCGATGGCGTTGGATCGTTGTCACTCAAAGGCCTCCGTCGAGGTTGACATCATCGGATGTTATAAGAAGCGCACACAGCGCCCGTAGCCTCAGTTCATGTTTTTTCCCCCTCCTCAACATGTGGCCCATGTGCCCATAATATAGCATCGACTGAACTTGGCCTTTTTTGGACCGAAAACTGTAATGGCATGGGAAATTCTCAAGAGGGGTAGGTGGGAGGGCGATGAGGATTACATTGGAGGAACATTCAGTCGAAAGAACGTTACCAGTTGGTAAGTAACTTGTTCTTCGAATAGATTGTGTCCTCCAACATATTCCTCATCTATGACATACTCCCAAAGCAGTATCCATGAGCGGAGGAGGGATAAGAATTTAGACATACCCAATTAAACGGCAGAGTAAAGCACTGCCTTACCAAAGCCAACATCCTGAGCATTGGACGTATCCAGGGAATAATGCTTAACAAACGTGTGTGTGTGGAAGACCACGTTGCAGCATCACAGATGTTCTTCACCGGTACACCCCGCTGCAGGGCTGTTGATGTAGCTATGCCCTTGGTGGAATGAGCCCGGAAGCCCTCAGGAGGGTCCTTGGCAGCCAACCTGTAGCATTGATCCACCTAGACATGGTCTGCTTAGAAACAGCTTGGCCTAATCGGTGTCCAGTATACCCCACAAAGAGCTGGTCGTCCACTCTCCTGGACATTCTAGAAAATGAGCAGCTCAATGCTCTCCTAGGATCCAACTTATGGAGTCTCTCTTCATCCTTACAAGGATGAGGAGGAGGAGAGAAAGCAGGTAGCACCACCTTCTGAATTAAATGAAATTCAGACACTAGCTTAGGTAGGAAGGAAGGAAGGACGGACATACTCTTAATACAACCCTGTCCTTATGGAACAAAGTAAAAGGTGGCTTAGAAGAAAGTGCCTGCAACTCGCTCACTTTTCGAGCAGAAGTAACTGCAACCAAGAAAACAATCTTAAATGTTAACAATCTCACTGGACAAGAGTGCAAAAGGTTCAAACAGAGCACCCAGAAACTTCAAGACCAAATTAAGGTCCCAGACCGGCACCTGAAAAGGCGACGGCAAAAACACATTTGTGAGCCCTTATAGAAACGGAGTGATCAGTGAAATCTTAAAACAAGAGCATTCCTTGGACGAGCGCTTTAAGATAGAAATCACTACCAGGTAACCTTTAATGGTTCCCACCTGAAGACCCCTGTGGGCCAAAGAAAGCAAGAATGAAAGCACATCTGGAATCGAGCACTGAAAAGGATCAACATTCATTCCTCTGCACCAGTCACAAAACCTACGGCAACAGTAGTTGCTGGCCACCTGGCCGAAAGCAACACCTCCATCATGTCATTTGGGAGGTCCCAATCCTTACATCTCAACCGTTCAGAAACCATGCGTGAAGGTTGAGAGTCTTGACCTCTGGAGGACGAACCCAACCTTTCTCTTGCAAGAGAAGATCCTCTCTTTGAAGAAAACATATTGGAGAACAGATGGACAGGTCTAGAAAGTCTGGGTACCACACTCTCCTGGCGCAATCCAGAGCAATGAAGATCATGCGGGTTCCGAACAGTCGTAACCTCCTGAGAACTTGAGGGATGACTTGGATCGGAGGAAACACGTACAGTAGCGGGAATAACCAATACATGACGAACGCGTCTCCTTTAGCACTTCCAGTTGGCACCAGTCGCGAACAGGTCCACCTGCGGGGTTCCCCAAAGGGCAAAGATCTCTTGAAGGACTTCCTGTGCTAGTGCCCACTCGTGGCAGACTGTGCTTGTCCACAGCCACGTTCTCCTCTCCGGCCAGATGAACTGCCGCTAGGGAGATTCCCTCTTGAATTGCCCAGAACCAGAGCTGCGTTGCCTCCCTGTACAGAGGCAGTGACCCTACACCTCTCTTGTTGAGGTAATGCATGGTCACGGTGTTGTCCGTCATTAGGACATTCCTCCCCTGCACAGACAGCAGGGAAGCCTGCAGGGCTAGCCTGATTGCTTTCAGCTCCAAATTATTGATGTGTAGTTTGGACTCCGATGGAGACCAATGACCACTGATGGTCAGATCGTTGGCATGAGCACCCCACCCTGTGAGGGAAGCGTCCGTCACTACCGTGACCTCCGGCCATGGTTGCCAAAAAGGCTCTACTTTCATGAGTTTGTCCTCGCTGGCCCACCAAAGAAAATCCTGTGTGACCTTGACCAGAACATGAAGGAGATCCGACATCCGGAACGAGAACTGGGACCATTGAGTCCGGAGAGCCCACTGAAGGGATCACATTCTCAGTCGAGCCTCTGACACCAGAAAAATGCAGGAAGTCATGAGGCCGATCAACCTTAAGAATCGAAAGCCGGAAGACTCTGAGCTTGTTGAAATTTGGTGACCATCTGAAGAATGTGTTGAGCCCTCAACTTGGGTGGCGAGCACATCCCCAAGGACGTGTCCAACACAGGCCAATGTACTGGAGCTGTTGGGAAGTTGTCATATGCAACTTCTTGAAATAGAGGGAGACGCCCAGCTTGTGAAGGAATTGGCAGGTGACATTGAGATGATCCAAGGCATGCTCGGGAGAACGCGCCCTGATCCGCCAATGGTCGAGGTAGGGGTAGACGTGAATCCCCCGTCTCCTGAGATGCACTGCCACCACCACCATGAGCTTGGTGAAGACCCTAGGGTGGAGGTCAACCCGAATGGCAGGACTCGAAACTGATAGTGTGAGCCACGAACCTCAGATATTTTCTGTGCTTGAGATGGATCGGCACATGAAAATAAGCATCCTGCAGGTCCAACGATACCAACCAATCCTGAAGGTGGAGGGCCTGAAGGATCGAGAAAGAGTGACCATCTTGAACTTGTCCTTCCTGAACCTGTTTAAGTAGTCCAATATGGGTCTCAGTCCTCCGTCCTTCTTTGGAATAAAAAAATACTCTCTGCCAGAGGCACTGGTTCTATAGCGCCTTTCTCTAGCAGGGTCAAAATCAAGGAGTGGATCCGGAACCCTCAAAGAGTGCTTCCCCGGTGGAAAGTCGTGAGGCCGTCGTAGAAAAGGAAGGCAGTAGCCGTGGGCAATTGTATCCACAGCCCACGCATCTGAAGTAATGGCTCGCCATTCTTCTAGATGCTGAGACAGCCTGCCCCCTACCGGTGAACAATGAGTCAAGGCCTCAGAGCGGTTTTGAAGCGGCTGGGTCATTGCTTGAAGGCAAAGAGGCTGCTGCTTGAGCGGCTTTGGCACCTCTACCTCATCCACCACAAGGAAACCTACATTGGCCCCTTTGACTGGCCATCCCTCTCGCCCTTCCAAATGAGGAGTAGTAGCGAAAGGAACCACCCCTCCATTGCTGTCCCCTAGTACAAAAAGGCTGAGGTTGTCGAACAGCTGTACCCCAAGACTTGGCAGCTGCTTTGGAGGTCTGCAACTTCTCAAGGCTCTCGTCCGCCTTGCTGCTAAACAGATGAGACACATCAAAGGGCATGTTAAGAAGACGGGCCTGCACATCTGGTGCAAACCCAGACTTCCGCAACCACGCAAAGCTGCGCATCACGGTGCTCGTAGCCATGGACCTGCTGACACTATCCGCAGTGTCCAACCCAGACTGAAGGGATTCACACATGGCATCCTTGCCATCCTGCACAATTGCGAGAAAGCCAACCCTTTCTCCCCCTTTGGGAATATGCTCAGCCGCCAAAGAGATGCAATTCACAGAGTGTGCAAAGATTTTGCTAAGGCACAGGTGGAGTTGGCCTATTTCAACGCCATGCTTCCAGCAGAAAATACCATGTGTGCCCATCCATCCATGAGCTTATCGTCCCTATTAGGAGGGATGGTAGGGTACGTTGTCTGCTTCGGGGTGGCCGTAGCCGCCTGAACCGCCAAACTCTCGGGAGTGGCATGTGTGAACAGGTAGCCGGGGTCGCTACTGGATAGGCAGTATTTCTTCGTTAACAAATTGTTCACCGCCGGAATAGTCTCTGGGGTGTTCCAAGTAGCAGCCACCCTCTTTTGCAATGCCACATGAAATGGAAACACCTTGTCAGTGGACAGACCCTAGTCCAAAATATCTGTAAGATCATCTTGATCAATCTGCACGGGAGGCCCGGCCTAGCCCAGGTACTCCACAACTCTCGACATTAGTCTCTGAAAAGCGAAGTCGGCGTGATCCCCCGGATCCGGATTGCCGAACTCCATCTCGGTGGAAGTGTCAAGGACACTGACATCCGACTTTCTTCAGAAATAGGACAGTCGGGAACACCAGGAGTCCCATACGGAATACCAAAAGGACCAACATCCTCCTCAGAGCTTTCTTCATCCTCATAAATGTCTTCTAGGAACTTAAAAAGTCCTTCCTTGGGAGAGGAGTACACCTCTTCTCAGGTACAGGCTTCACAGACTTAGCAATAGCCCTCCTCAGTAGGTCCACCGTCACAGGGACCTCCACCGGTAAATTTGACCCAGATGGTATCAACGGCGTCGGCAATGACGCCAACAGCTTCGAGGGCCTGATAGGGGACAGGTGCACCCGACGGGCATGGCACCGATGGCATCGACACCTTCAAGGGCTTCTACGATTTCGCAGGCCTCAACGGTTTCGCCGGAGATGAAGACCGTGACCTGGCACATCTTTGGTGATCACTCGAAGCCTTGTCCGAACAGGGCCTCGAAGGCTCCCGATGCTCATCACACCAACCACCCGGGCACAAAGGTGCGCAAGTATCCGGCTGAGACCGTTCCCTGCTGGCTTCGTCAGAAGGTGCAGACGGAACTGTGCTCTGGGATTGAAATAGCTGCAACATCTGCACCCAGAAAGCATCCCACTCCTCCGGGGTCGAGGATTTGGTGGGGCATGTCACTTCTTTCAAGGAGGCGTCATCCGAGGAAGGCGAACGATGACGCCGCTTCCTGGACCGCCTCGACGAAGAGGATGAGTTGCTGGAACCACTGCAGACCTGGAACGCTCGGACCTCTTTCAACAACGAGCGTCCCCTTTCGGCTCATCAGTCGTAAGACCAGCCGACTTAGACTTACGGGGCTTCGACACCCTGCCTACCTTCAATTTCCCTTTTCGTTCCCCCAAGACCTTGGCAGTCAGCAGCTGGCACTTCGAGCAATCATCCATAGCGTGTCCCTCACCAGATGCGGGTCCATGATCACCATCTTGAAGCCGCAGTCCCGACATTTCTTGAAGCCAGACCACAGGGTCGTTGTGGTAGAAGACGATGACATAGTGCGGTAACCGAACAGTAACCACAAGGCGCGCCGAGTTTTACAAAGCAAACACGTTTGCAGAAAAAACAGCTGAGGCTACAGGCACAGTGTGTGCTACTTAGAACATCCGATGACGTCACCCTTAATGGAGGCCTTTGAGGGACAACGACCAGATGCCATCGACGCAGGGCACCATCTGCCGATAAAATTCCGAAGCAGCACAGCTGTGGACAATACATGTCATAGATGAGGAATACGTTGGAGGACACAATCCTTTCGAATGCAGAGACTCACCGTTTGCTACGACGATGTCCTCGTAGTCGTGGCCGTATCCGTCCCCGCACCCGTGTCTACATCAGCTAGGGGGAGAAGGGGCCTGACGCAGATGTGGAGGCTTAAATGGGGGCATCGGAAGACACTTCCTCTTCTTCGTTGGAGGCTGAACGTGGGTCCGGCAGACCACTGGAACGGGGCCCGTTGGCATCCGCTTCTGGATCTCTAACACCAAGGTGTGAAGGGTCGACAGAATATCTAGAGAGACATCCCTCAGCTGAGCTGGCGGGATCGGAACACTAGGCCCCGCGCTGTCGTCATTGTCCTCCTCTTCCAAGTCCTCATGGACCGTGTGTAAAGACTCCTGGTCCTTGTAGTCCGTGGATGAGACCTGCATGGCTTGGGTCATGGTCTGAGGGGGCTGTTTTGGGGCCTCCTTGCCCCCCCTTCTTTCCCCTTTGAGGTGCTTGAACCAGGACCTGAGCCGGTTTCCCCTTTTCTGGCGTGCCAGCAGACTTTGCCAAAGTCACTGCGCTGTGGCAGCCTTTTGGCCAGGGATACATTCTGTGCTGCAGGGGCTACCTTCACAGGGTCAGCCGCCTTATCTGTCATGAGAGGAGCCACCACCAACTCTATTGTCGACAAAGTGTTATCCTGTGCCGATTGGGCCTGCTTGGGCTTTTTGGCCTTCTCCTCCGTCAGTGGCTTCTCTTACTCCTCCCGCAGTTTAGCCAGGTTGGGCGATTTCCTTTTTTGAGGAGAAGCTCGCTTGTCAGCTGGCAATGGAGGCAGAAGGTGATGTTGATCGTGCCCAGTCCACTTTGGGATGCGCTTCTGTAGCAAATCCGGTGGCCTTGGAATTGAGGTTCTTGGCCTTGTCATGGGCCTCACGGATGAGGCACCCTCAAAGGACTTAGACGACCGCTCCTCGGACCAGCCGGTCCTGGTTGAGGCATGACCCTTCTCAGAGAACGGGGCAGAGGCCTTGGCATTTAGCCACGCCACCAGTCTACTGTGCCTGTCCCTCGTCTTCTTGGAGAACCAGAGGCATATCTCGCACTTCACTTCCTTGTGGTCCGGATACAGGCAGTAGAGGCATTGCAGGTGCTTGTCTTCAACAAAAATATTCTGTAGCCCGCACTTGGTGCAGGGCTTGGAGAGGGACCGTCCCTCCTCCTCCTCCGTCATGGTCAGAGGGTGCGAAGTAGGCCCGACGGCCTTCTGGAATCTTCGACGATCTTCGCCCTTGAGGGGCGCTAAAATTCACCAACAATGGATCACCGCTATGAGCAGATGGAGAAGAGCGCACACAGGCTCTTTCAGAACAAAAATAGAGCATTTTTCCCTCGATAGCACGAAAAAACATAGATGTAGCTTCCAGAGCAAACTCAAGGATTCCCAATACTGAGGTGTGCAGTAAAAATCTGAAGATGGCTGCCAAAGGAGGGGCTTAGGGTGAGGGCTGTCATTGGATGGGCGCTGTATGACCCAGAGCCCAGTGATTGGTTTAAAGGAGAAAGACAGTTTTTAAGTGAAAGCAAAACGGTTTGTTTCTTTTACCAAGGATTCCCAGCCTGACAGGGAATATTCATGAGCATGTGAATCCATGCTAGACCCCATGCTGGAGAAGCAGACTCTTGTTTGTACCTCATCCTCTTTCTAGTTGACGCCTAATGGATCAAGGTCAGAGTGCCTCATGTTCTAGGACGGGAGTCTCCAACCTTTACGTTGGCAACATCTACTTGTAGTTAATGGCCAATATGCTGGATATATTGGGTGGTGATGTCTATGATTATGAGAATTTGTACCATGATTTTTTGGGCGGTTTAGTTGGTCTTGTATAAAAAAGGAACATATGCACTTACCATGATATTAACTATCTTCAAAAACATCTTTATTGAATTGTTATTAAAAGCCCTCTCCTGAAAATTGTCAAGCATATCAGAACGTAGGAAAGCAATCGGGACATTCAATGTGAAGACTGACTGCATGCTATCCATCATGGCTCAGTAATTTGGTGTGTAGCTTGAAACAGCAACAGCACTCTGTTGTCATGCAGGGTCAAAGATTACATTTTAGGTAGTTCATTTCTGAAAAGGGCAGATTTGCAGAGATAGGCAATCACATTGGCTGGTAGTGTAGATACCCTCTTTGCCATAATGTGTGTAGCTGACCGTACACTTGAAATGGCAGACAAATTCAGCACAGGTTTTAAACTCTCTTACAACAAACTCAGTCACGCAAGTCAATGCGCCCTTCACAACTGCACCATCTGTAAAAGTACATGGGTTCTTCATCAAATAATTAGCAAATTTAAATGATGCTCTGACAGAATTTGCATCGCAGTGCTTTTCACCTATTTTTTAGGATCACAGCTTCTTTTGCGAACATTATTTTCATAATTTGTTTGTATTATTGCAACATGCCTCACAATGTGACTCTTTTTCTCACTGTAACTTGGGCACCGTAGATTAAAGATGCACATTTTCTTTTTAGGGTGGAAGAAAAACAATAGTTTCCCCTTTCTGGATGGAAATGGTGCATCTTTTACTGTTTTTGGATGGTGCATCTGCATCCAAGATTTCAACAAGGGTAGTTTGTTTGTTGTGGGGCTGCATGTGCAGAACCAATCTAAGGAGTATTTCAATCAGTGTGTTATACGTTTATATAAATAATTCAGCATATACCTTGTTCTTTGTAAAACAAATTAAATCCACTTCCAGTTTAACATATAACCAATTCATGCAAACTACTCACAGGTAAGTTCACAGAATTCAGCCAAGCAAAACTAAGTCAATGGCTACTTTGTAGACTACGCTTACAAGTTATGTCAAAATAATTGGCATGGGAAACCGCAAGGATGCGAAGACAGCATGTATCCTTAAAGTGCGGTCTCCCTCACTCTGACACAGAACGGCTGAAAATATGTATTAAAACCGACCTGTTTGCTTTGTACTTGACATCATGGTAACTGGAGAGCTTCAGGAGGCCCCTGCTCGAGTCAGAGCAGTGCATAGCCGGATGGCCGAGATATTGGAGTGATTCAACATGATTCAACTCACACAATAAGCCCTCCATATAAGTAGCCGATGGAACTATCTGTTTATTCAGTTCCATCGGCTACTTATATGGAGGACTTCTGTATTGTTCATAAAACTGTATGTTGACGTAGGTAGTCAACACACCAAGTATGATTAATACATGTTCTAATAGCAGTGAATGAATGGTAGGAGTGAATGATTATGTGTGAGTTGAATCATGTTTTAGTATTCAGATGGTTTTTAGAATTGATATTTTATGTTTATATGCTAATAAATTAAAAATTGAATCCAAAAAATGTATTGTTATTTATGAAAAGATAAATGTTTGTGATATACCATTCCCTATCCCACTGATCCAATCCTGTGTTTATTGTTGTTGTTGGCCTGAAGGACCAAGGTTTAGGCACTCCTTTGTTTATAAATAGCGGGAACGTGGGCCAGGCTATGGCAAACGCTGAACAGTCCCTGGGTGGGCCATACTATGCAGGAGGTGTGTGTCCGACCTGCACATTGAGCAACGAGACTGCTGAGAACCCATGACGCTGAGCTTAAGTGACGAGTGGAGCATTGGTGAGACAGAGGAGCGGAGCGCTGGGAAGTGCACCCCCTGAATGAGGACACAAGTGAACATTGCAATTGGGTAAGTTATTGCACAAGTATGTGGAGAAGGAAGAGACCTTCAGTAACTTGGCCTACAGGCATCCTGTGGCTGTGCCGAATACCTGCTGGCAGCTGGTTCCAACAAGACCCGATGCGCCGGGCACACGGATTGTGAGGGCGCAGCACATTCTTTACTAGCCAGCCTGTCAATTCTCAATCGTGTCCTGGTAGACTGGGATGGACAGGAATTTTCCTGAGGGAGCACTTGGTTAGCGCAGGCTCCATGTGAATCAGGATCTTCTTGCGCTGCAGTGCTACCAGCTCTTGACTCCATATCGAATTGTGCAGTCTGAACTGAAATCTACGAGTGCACAACTGGGGAGATACAGGGAAGGCAAGGCATTCATCGTACACACCACAAGATATTGGTGGACGCTGGATCTCAATAGGGTAGAGTTGTTGAACTTGAGCTTTTGAAGGACATCTTGACAGCGAAGAGGCGACAACAATGTAAGAGGCCCCCACCGAAATGGGTGCGGACCAGGCAGGATCTAGCAAAGCAGACATCAGAATGCTCTTGGATGAAATGAGGCCCATAAAAAGCGGACTAATAATGTAAGAGCATGGTGGAAAGGGTTGAGGAGAAGCTGGAATCCCTGGAAAACAACCAACTATTAGCGGACCCAACGGAAATTACTTTATGAGGTAGTGCCTTCTCCTGAAATCACATGATAGGATTCATCGGGGCGGCGGACCTCCAAAGGGCCCAAGGTCGGTCCTGGTGAAGTGTGACTTTTTTAGGCACACAGCAGGCATTTTACGGAAATCCAGAGAGAAAGATTCTCTTCTCTTTGAGGGGTCTCAAATACAGATTTTTCAAGATCTTTCGACGGTGACCCTGAGCAAAAGGCAGGAATTTCATCAACTGACCCAGTGGTTGGGGATAAAATATATTCGATATCACTGGGGGTTCCCATTTACACTTTTGTTCCAATATCTCGAAGTGGAGTACAGTGTCCCCTCTCTGGAAGAGGCGTAAGTTGTTATGAAGCAAGAAATGTCTGAAGACGGCAGTAACGAAGCAGGTGACGCCACAACTACTACAGGCTCACAAAAGGAGAGTTCCACTCTCCTCCCGAGAAGATGCTGAGCGGCAGGAACAAGGACATTTCAGAGATTTAACACGCAATGACTCTAATCCCCTTTTTCGGGAGTCTTCTATTCAGCAGTTCGTAGACTCCAGCTGAACGATCTCCTCACTAGAACAAACACTGCATCCCAAAGTCTAATGTATTTCTACTTTGGATATTGAATGTGATGTTCGATTTTAATAGTTAAGAAGTATGCAAATGGGTTCATAGATGATGTGGCTGGGGGTAATCACAGCCGAGGGGTCTCTCCTGGGCAGCCCTTGTATCATGGGGCATCTCCAGATTCAAAAGCTTTCTGCCCTCTCTAACCTAGGAGTGGGGGAGGGGGGGTAAGTCACTTGGGGTACTGGGTAAAGAATGTAAATATGGACTTGATTCGATGGTCACTACAGTGGAGGATGACCGAGACGATGGTCCATGGAATTCGGGAAAGGAGACCAAAGATGGGAGCAGGTGCCTCAGTGTCGGGACAAAATATACTGAAATTACATCATAACATGAGCACCGAAGTGTGACTAAGGTGGGCTCTCTAAATGTGAAGGGCCTAAACTCACCTCAGAAATGCTCTATGGTAGTACGCGAGTTGGGCAGAGGAGGAGTGCACACTGAGGGGAAAAGAGCTGTGGAAATCATGGTCATCGGGCTAGGCAAAAAAAGCGGGTGCGGGCATTTTGAATCAGGTTCGCAGTAACACAGATCAAGCAAGGGATGATTTTGGTACAGTTTCTGTCTAAACCTGAACGTGGGTATGCTTTGAATCGGACCTTCACCTCTCCTTTGTTATACCTCCAGCTAAAAGGAGTAATGACAAACTTGCGTTGGGATTCAGACCTAAAACGTCCCTTGACCCAATTCATGCACATTCTTAATACAATAGCGGAATCAAAGGGGCTTATTTCTCCAATAGATCTGTCTTTGTTGACGAGGGGACATCTTGGAAGACGGAGCACTCAGAAACAATGGTCCTCTGACATCCAGCTCACTGATGACATGGACCTCTGGAGAGTCATATATAGAAGAGTCTGTTCATCCTCCATAACACAGTTCAAAAAGCACAAAGGTAGATTGTTTAGATGGCATTTATCCCCATGAAGGCTTTCCAAAATGTATCCTAACGTCGGTCCCCTATGCTGGAGAGATGGGGGTCACACTGTACATATTGGCACATGTGGTAGGATTGTCCCTCAGTGAAGTTTCTGGAAAGAGGTGTTGTGGTGGGTTAAAGACAGATGCGATTGAAAGGGACTTGACCCTGCTGTTGGTACTGTTAGGGGTTGAAAGGCGTGACTGCGAAAGTATTGTGTTCCCTCACATGCATAGGAATTTGCTCTTAGAGACCAGTTTGTAGAACTCTCCATTGGAAGAGGACTGTTCTTCCCATGCAAGAAGAATGGCTCAGGAAAGCATTCAAAATATAGGATATGGAAAGTCTGACAGCAATATTTTTGGAGACAAATATGCACATGTAGACATGTTATGGCTTCCCTTCCTCGAATATTATACACCTCAAAAATATGGAGAGTCCCTCTTAGACAGACGATTATGGTCATCCGGGTCTCTGTGGAATGTGTGTAGATGACTCCCTTGCAATGTCCCTGTCTATAGTCCAGAAAAAACAACCCTGTCAATCCAACCTGGAGCCATTTCATTGATAATAGGTCAGCTCCCTTTCTTTCATTGTACCAATTGGGGGTGAGGGAACGCTACATTGGAAAATATATACTAAGCAACGATAATATTGTATTATTAAGAGTACAGCTTTCCTTTTTGTTCTTGTCCATGAGAAGTGTAAAGACTCGGATTAGTACTGTGTAACTAACGATGTTGCCTCACTCTTTATGGTTTATTATTATGCTGGCTGCTTTTGGTATGCTGCTCCCTTGTGATACCATAAATAAATACATTTTAAAAAAATTTGGCAAGATAGAAAAAATTAACAAAGTTACTCACCGTAGTGACTACTTTACTATAGTCGCCTTTCCTCCATGCTTGTGGGGCATTCCATCCTTCAGGACAGGACTGGAGCACTTTTGTAAAAAAAAGCATTAAAACTGTTTGTTTTTTGTCCTTTCTTATTTTTATGCGAGGTACCACACGTGGTCGTGATCCCACCCTACTGAGCTCCGCCCCACGCATCGCCTTGCAGTCCTTTTGTATTTGTATTTATATAGCGCTTTAATCCAAATCCTTTTTTTTTTTTTTTTTATAAATCCTTATTTTTTTAAATCCTTTTCTATCGCCAGGTGTAAGACCATTTAGGCAATAATAGAGGACGGCGGGCGGGCGAATGTAGGAAAGGGGACTATGGACTAGGAGTAAGGTAGTCGCTACGATGAGTAACTTGTTCTACTCCTACATCCCGTCCCCTTTCCTCCGTACTTGTGGAAGATTCCCAAGCACGCGCCAGAGTTAACTCGGGTGGATAGAAAACCCCCTTTACTGGAATAAGTTCTTAAGAACAGCCTGGCCGAATTGGGCAACCGCCTTGGAGCTTAGGTACAAGCAGTAATGCTTACAAAAAGCTGATGGGGAAGCCCACGTGGCCGCCTTAGCGATAGCTTCCCAGGGGACATACTTTTGGGAGGCGACAGCAGCCACTTTGCCACGTACAAGATGAGCATGGATGCCTTTCGGAGGTGTAAGGCCCTGAATGCTATTGGCTTCTGAAATACATGTGGCAATCCATCGGGAGAGAGTCGCTTTAGAAGACGGTTTTCCTTTTGGGTCTCCAAAGTGACAAAGTTATGAGGAGCCCCTTAGTTCACTCGTTCAAATCGAGGTAAAATTTCAGGGCTCTCTTGACATCCAGGTTGTGTAAGACTCAGCATCTGATGCCGGATTAAGAAAAAAAGACAGGTAAGGAGATTGATTTGTTCAAATGAAAATCGGTAACCACCTTAGGCAGGAAGGAAGGATGAGTGCAAGGCACAACCTTATCCATATGGAAAGTGAGGAACAGATGTTCCACACAAAGAGCTTGGAGTACACCCACTCGCCGATGTCACTGCGATCAGAAAAGCAACCTTCCAAGAAAGGTATTTAAGATCAGTAGTGGCTTTGGATTCAAATGGTTTATGGCACAAAGCGGTGAGTACCACATTAAAATCCCATTTGGGATGTTGGGTACGCACCGGCAGGCAGAGATTAAGACCTGCAAAAATGACCGTATTAGTCAATGAAAAGTAACAGCTGTCCGTGGACAGGTAGGCCGCAACGGCAGATAAATAGGTCCTGCAAGACAAGACATGAATCCCCGGAGATGACACATGATAGAATAGTGTCAACCGTAGTGTGTCTGGGGTCAAGCTGTTTAGCTAAGCACCAGTGGCAAAAACTGAGCCATTAGCTCGTATATTGAGTCCTTGTAGGTTTCCTGGCTGCTTGGATAATGCACATGTTGTAATCAGACAAATTAAACTGCGCTAAAGATCTAAATTTAGAAACCAGGCTGCCAAGCTGAACGACTGTGGGGAGGGGTGCCACAGCTGGTGATTGTGCTGGTGAAGGAGGTCGGGAATCAGCAACAATCTGATCGGAGGAAGAACCGACAGATGCTGAAGTTCCAAAAACCAGAATCTGGCAGACCAACAAGGAGCTATGAAGAGGAGAGTGCAATTTGATGCATTCCTGAGCTTGCAGAGTGACAGATGAATCAGAGGAAGTGGAGGCAAGGCATGAGCCTTCATGTTGTGCCACGGAATCTCGAGAGCGTCTCCTAGGGAGGACACCCCGAGGCCGTCTCTGGATGCATACAGAGGAGGTTTCCTGTTTGTAAAAGTTGCAAAGAGGTCCACCACTGGAGTGCCCCACTTCGAAAAATGTTAGAGAGAACATCGCCGTTCAATTCCCACTCGTATCTGGCTGCTGACTGGCGACTGAGTGAGTCTGCAGTTACATTGATGTGACCCGGGATGTGTACAGCCAGGAGCCAAACCTTGTGTTGGATGGCCCATTCCCAAATCTGTATGTCCAAGTCCACAAGGAGAAGTGACGTGATGCCACCCTGCTTGTTGATGTAAAACATAACCACAAAATTGTCTGTGCGAATACCGACTACCTTGTTTGTGATCGACGGTTGAAAAGCTTTGAGCACCAGAAAAACAGCCAGGAGTTCCAGATAATTGATTTGAAACTGCCTTTCCGGAAGTGTCCAAAGGTCGAATACTTCACGATGACAGCGTTGTGCCCCACCCCAGAAGGGAGGAGTCCGTGGTAACCGTCACTTGTGGGCAAGGCTCCTGAAAAGAGGCCCCCACTGAAAGGTTGCTGATCGAGGACCACCATTGTAGATCCGACGTCATGCAGGATGGAGCTGGGATTATCTTGGAATTCGGGTCCAAAGCATGAGACCAAGAGCTCCGAAGAGCCAGCTGAGTATGCTTTATCTTCAGACGTGCAAGAAGGGCTAGCACGAAAGAAGCCATGAGGCCCAGAAGTCTTTGGCACCACCAAGCCGTCATGTGCGAAGACTGGAGGAAGAGCCGACATGTGGTTGATAGGTCCACAATCCTGTCCGCCGTTAGGAACACCTTGGTACTGACCGTTTTCCAATGGAAACCGAGGAAAATCAGTTCTTGAGAGACTGCCATGGAAGATTTCCGCCAGTTCACCAACAGCCCACGGTGGAACAGGAGCTGGAGGAGGGACTGGAGATTGATCAATGCCATCTGTGGGCAAGGACTGCGCAGGAGCCATTTGTCCAAATATGGATATACATGAACGCCCTGTAGCCTGAGGAAAGCCGCAATAACCGACATCTTCGTAAAGACAAGTGGCACTGAGCTAAGACCAAAGGGGAGCACAAGGAACTGGAAGTGTTTCTCTCCCAGGGAGAACCGCAGATATTTCCGATGCGGGCTCCTGATTAGGATGTGCATGGTATGCGTCCTGAAGGTCCACTACACTGAGCCAGTTGCCCTTCCGAAGACAGGACTGTATTTGGCAAGGCGTGATCATCTTGAATTTCTCTTGGGGAAGAGAAGGATTCAACTGGGTAAGATAGAGGATAGTGCGCAGGCCAGCCTGGTTGGGTTTGGGAACTGAACAGACGGGATTAGAAGCCCTCCCCTTGCTCCCCGAGGGGAACAGTCTCCACTGCTCTGGGGTCTAGAAGTTTCTGTACCTCGGCTATGAGGGAGGGCGACCCGATTTGCTGGAAGGGAGGGTTGAAGGGCGGGTTAAGGGAGCGGGGCAAGCGAAAGACCGCCTGAGCAATGGACAAAACCTACTGGTCTTCAGTGATGGTCTGGCACGCCTCCAGATGAGACGAGATTCGCCCTCCCACGGAGTCTCGTGAGACCGACAAAAAATATAATTTTGAGGATTTGTCGGCAGGGAGACTACATGTCCCTGGAGAGGAGGCTGATGTCCGAGAGAAAAACCGACCACCTTGCCGTTGTTACTTTTGGCAGGGCCTGCAAACCGGAGCTTCAGTTCACCTTGCACAGCGATCCTGAAACCAGAGAAGGACAGAGTTTGGGACCCTGACCTCTTTGTATAAGGGGCCTTCGCTGGAGCTTTCGCTAGGACCGAAAAGATTTGGCTGTTTGGGTACTCGCTTTAGTCTTTGTGAGTTCCTCATCTGTAGAAGAATGGAACAATTCCTTGCCATCAAAAGGAAGGGCCAGCACTTTGTCCGGCACTTCCTTTGAGAACTTCCGTTGCATGGAGCCACGCCTGGCGGGAGATAAGTCTGACCCTAAGGCCTCGAACAGAGGTATCTACGTAGTGCACCGCAACTTCCAGTAAATCGTGTGCCAACACTTTGGTGTCCGACAAACCGGCTTTAAAGTAGTCTAACCTACCCGCAGGAATACACTGCTGGAAATCGGCTAGCTCCTTCCACAGCCTCAGATTGGCTGCTGCCAGGATGAGCTTGGTGTTGGCTTGACAAAGTTGGAGTGCCAAATTGGAAAAGACTTTCTTGCCAAAGGCATCCAGGAGCTTATCTGCTTTGGAGAGGATTTGGGCCACTGCCGTGGAAGATGCAGATGCCGGTTTGGATTGGGGAGTGGCTGCTGCCACCACCGTTGATGAAGGGAGCAGACAAGCCAATAAGGCTATCTCTTCCGAGGTGTGAAGCTTGTAGCGAGCGTCAATCCTCTTGTTGAGATGCAGCCCGGTATGGGGTTTATCCTAAACCTTACGGGCCTCAGCCAAGACGTCCTTCTGGAGGAACAGGCCAGTGCGCTCCTGGCGTGACAGAGTAAAGGCACCAGAAAGCACCCCGTCCTGCAGAGAGGGAGGCTCACGTACTGGAATATCAAACAAGGCCATCATATCGAGGACCCGGTCATGGAATGCTTTAACAGAGCGGGGCAGCTCATCGCTGTCCTGGTCGGCTTGAGGCTCATCTAGCAAAGCGGGAAAAGAAGACTGGTCCCGGGCATTAAGGCCTCAAGTTTTAAATGATCACCCGCTGCCAGCGTCTTCTCTATCGGATAAAGCAGGGGCAGAGGAGGAAGTGATGGAGAAGGCCCGACAGGCAGAGGTGGAGGAAATGGCACCACCGGGACCTGCATAGGTACCGCCGGGACAGAAGGTGGAACAGGAGGCTCAGGGTACATTTCCCTGAAAAGACCCTTAACATTCACTTTCATGGGCTCAGAGTGCATGAGCGTCTGAAACTTCCTAAAAAACGCATCATCAGACGAAATTCTAGGCGCTGGAACAGGAAGAGGCCGCTTGTGAGGGACATACCCCCATGAACGCAATGAGGACGGTCGCCAGGAGGGCCCTCCACCGGCCGGATCCATATAGATCAGTGGCACGGAACTAGGAGGTATCAAGACTGTATGAGGCAGCGGTACCCGAGCACGACAATCGAATGAAGGGCGGAACAGGTTTTTGTTGTCCACATAGCATGGAAAAGGCTGCTCAGCCCCAAAAGAAATGCTCTCAGCACCAGACGTTGTGAAGGTTGGCGTAAGAAAGGTATTCAAAATGGCTGCCATGGACATGGAGGTTGGGCCACCATTTTGTCGACACCTGAGGAGAACTGCGTCACTGGTTAAAGTGAGACAATTGTCTCCTCAGTGGAGACGGGGGACTTCGAGTAACACTTTAGCCTTGACACAAGGATCCTCGGCCGAGCCGGTGCTGGCAGCTCTTGGATGTTTATTGGACATCTTAGGAACTGTTCCAACATTAGCCTCCAGTGGAGGAACCTAGGCAGAGCTGGTACCAATAGGACGATGGACGTGCCGGCATATCTTGCATGCTGTTGGTGGCCAAGCATCTACTAGAATTGTCCATGTGTTCAGGAATTCCTTGTAAATTGTATGGTGTTATACCCTGTCCTGTTCTTTGCAAAAGCACTGCTCATAAATTACACCTTTTCAACCCAGTATTGAAAGGCTGAAAATCCCCCGCCAGAATTTGAACATATGCGTACAGGTTCCACACAGATCTCTGTAAATCTCTCGGTTTGTATAGATAGCCAAAGGGCAACAACCCTATTAACTGTTATCCCATCCCATGGCTCTCCTCAATGCTCTCTCTCTCTCTGTATTCACCGCCCTGTTTTGTACAGTGCTCTGTTACTTAGTAACTGAATTTAAGCTACATTAATCCTAAACATATCAAAATACATATATACAAACCACTGTTCACATTCCTTACCCAATTACTTTATTTGTACTCTCGTTTCATAAAACATAGGGTGAAACAGAACTCTGATAATTATTATCATGTTTTATAAGTCCTGGCATTGATAGCCCATGTCATTTTACATTCCTGTTTAGTTTTATAAACGTAAATGGACAAGCAACAGAATGCAGTGCAGCTGGTAGTTTGCCATTTACTTAAATGTAGAATTGCTGTTAGTGCTTGAATTCCTGTATTGGGACACGCATGGAGGTGGGCTCCTCCATATCACTACAAATTCAACCTTAACCTTTAATATAATTGGGGTAGTACTGCCTTAAAACATAGAACTCAGTATCTTAAAAAAAAAATACAAAAAAATATAGAATTCACAGTTTTACCATAAACAGCCACAACAACCGTTTTCTTGCAAGATGGAACTCGCAGTTTGTCTTTTTTCTATACACACATTGAAACAAAAACCGATTAGTTGTAGCTTGATTGACCCCATTCTGATTGAAAGCCTACAATTGCCAGCATGCAAATTAATGTCAACGGAAATGAAATGAAAGAAACACAGTGAGACGAACTATCACAGCCCGATCTTTGTTTCACATTGGATGCATATTTGTGCACCCCTTCCCTTTCAAATTAGCCATCATTTGCACCTCTTGGTGACAAAGGCCACAGCACATATTTCCCATTTACTTCTGGCATTGATTATTAACCCCTTTTTAGGACACTGCCCCAAGCCCTTCAAGCCCAGATGCAACACCTTCTCTCAGTGTGCACACAGCATTTGACGGTTTACTTTGCAAGAAGAGAGGGAGGGGTCAGGGGGAGAGGCCAAGGGACCTCACACACCAAAATAAACACACAGTGCTCATTTTGTTGTTTGATTTGAAGAACTACTGGGAAACCTCAAGCAAAGCTACTAGTGGCTGTGATCTACAGGATGGAGACTCCCCGATTCTAACATGTACTCTGAAGGGATAGCTAGGAGCTCTGATATGATGGGGGGGGATATATGGGCTCCGTGGCAAAATACCTTGTTTTGGTTGCCTCAAGACCAGTGTAGCTGCTGAGCCAAAGTGTCTTTAGAAGTTGGTTTAGTTGAACAAGTTACTTACCCATGTTAACGTTCTTTTGATTGGTTGTTCCTCCCACATATTCTTGATCTTTGATATTTCCTAATATCCAGCTTGCTGCTTCAGGGGAAAACAAATTCCCAGTAGAGGGCGCTGTGTATCGATGCCGGTCGAGTCGATGTCCCTCGGAGGCCTCCTTTCCGATGTCGACATCAGAGGTATAAGTAGCGCGCGCAGCGTCCATTGCTCAGTTCCATTTTGAAGCTAAGAAGTGTCTTAAATTAGACGGTTACTACCCTTGAGGGAGCGCATACTGTAACAACAAGGGAAGTTTACTGCGGGGTAGGAAGGGAGGGGCGATGAGGAATATGTGGGAGGAACATCCAATCGAAATAACGTTACCAGGTGTAAGTAACTTGTTCTTCGAATGGATTGTGTCCTCCCAAGTATTCCTCATCTTTGATACTCTCCCCATGCAGTAATATGATCAGGAAGAGGGAGTAAAATTACAGTAATTAAGTATGCACAGAGTGCAGTACTGCCTTTCCAAATTTAGACTCTTCGCTAGTGGAGGAATCCAGACTAATATTTTGTAAAGATGTGTGCAGACGACCATGTGGCAGCCGCACAAATATCCTTTATTGGAACCCCTCCCTGAAGAGCTGACGAAGCTGCGATAACCCTGGTAGAATGGTTGTGTGTTCTGGAGGGTCTTTAAAGAAGGACATTTCCTTAGCAGTATGCTTGAAAATGGAAAGCGCTCCTAACCAACCTTTGATCGTACCAATCTGGAGTGCCAGATTTGCTAAGTGCAACAGAAATGATCGGTGTATTGCATGAAAAAGGGTCAATATTCTTATCTCTGCACCAGCTGCAGTACTTATTCCAACAGCAACGGCATAAGGATTTGGTTGCTGGCCTTCTGGCCGAAAGCAACACCTCCATTACATCGTCCGAGAGTTCCCAATATTTGTATCTCAGCCTCTCAGAAACCTGAAGGCAGAGTAGTGATATCTGGATGGGGACCCTGACCTTCCTCTTGCGAGAGAAGATCCTCTCTTTGTGGAAGACGTATCAGAGGACAGATGGACATGTCTAGAAGGTCCGGGTACCACATTCTCTTGGCCCAATCAGGGACAATTATGATCATGGTCTTTCTGAACCTCCTTATTACATGAGGAATGACTGTCGCAAACAGATCCACTTGAGGTGTTCCCCAAAAGGTGAAGATCTCTTGAATGACTTCCTGAGCTAGCTGGCACTAGTGGGAGACTGCACCTTGCCTGCTCAGAACGTCCGCCGTGTTCCTCTCTCCAGCTAGCTGCACTGCCGATAGAGAGATCCCTTTATGTATTGGGTAAAACCAGAGCTGCATTGCCTCTCTGCACAGTGGTAGTGATCCTACGCCTCCTCTCTTGTTGAGGTAGTACATGGCCACTGTATTGTCCGTCATTATCAGGACATTCTATCCCTGCACGGACAGAGGGCCTACAGAGCTAGTTTGATTGTCTTCAGCACCAACAGATTGACAAGTAGTTTGGACTCCGATGGAGACAAACGACCACTGATGGTCAAATTGTTGGTATGAGCCCCCGACCCCATGCGTGAGGCATCCGTCACTACTGTTATCTCCGGCCATGGTTGCCAAAAAGGTTCTCCTTTCAAGATGTTTTCCCGACAGACCCACCACTGAAGGTCCAGTGCAACTGTGTGGGATTTGTAGGAGATCTCACATCCTTCCTGAGAACTGAGACCATTGAAGTCCTGAGAGCCCATTGGAGGGATTTCATTCTCAAGCGAGCCTCTGGCACTAGAAAAATGCAGGATGTCATGAGGCCGAGCAACCTCAGAAAATCGAAGGCCAGAAGATGTTGGGCATTCTGAAACTGTCACCATCTGTAGAATGTCTTGAGCCCTCACCTCTGGTGGCGAGGCTTTTCCCAGGGATGCATCAAGGACTGCTCCAATAAATTGGAGTCTTTGTGATGGTACCATGTGGGACTTCTTGAAGTTGAGGGAGAAGCCCAGTCTGTGGAGGTAGCTAGGGCTTCTTCCGGGGAGTTTGCCCTGATCAACCAATCGTCTAGGTAGGAGTAGACGTGAATACCCCCTCTCCTGAGACTCTCTGCCACAGCCACCATTAACTTGGTGAAAACCCTCGGGCGGAGGTTAGCCCAAATGGCAGAACCCGAAACTGATAGTGCAAGTTGCCAATGGCGAACCTCAGGTACTTTGTGTTTGTGATGGATAGGCACATGAAAGTAAGCATCCTGAAGGTCCAATGATACCAACCAATACTGAAGCTGGAGGGCCTGAAGGATATGAGAAAGGGTTACCATCTTTAACTTGTCTTTCCTGAGAAACTTGTTCAAGTCTCTTAAGTACAAGATGGCTCTCAATCCTCCGTCCTTCTTGGGAATTAGAAAATATGGGGAGTACCAACCCTTGTACGTCTCCGCTACAGGTACTTGTTCTAAAGCACTTTTCTCTAGCAGGGTTAAAATTTCCTGCATAAGAAGTGGATCCGGAATCTTCAAAGAGTTGTCTCCCGGTGGATGACTCTGAAGGGTTTGTAGGAAAGGCAGACAGGAACCTTGGGCTATTGTCTCCAATACCCAAGCCTCTGAAGTAATAGCCTGCCATTCTGTCAGATGAGTTAATCTGCCTCCTACTGTTTTGTGAAATAAGACCTGAGAGACGTTTTGGGGCGGCTGACATAGATTCTGAGTGTAAAGTAGCACATGCTGTTGCGGTCTTAGTACCTCTACCCCGTCCACCACGGGGGAATAGTCTCTGGCCTCTTTGAGCTGGCAGTCCTCTGCCTTTTCCGATGGCTGCCGCCTTGGAAGTTAGCAGCTTCTCCAAACTCTCACCAGCTTTACTTCCAAATAGATGTGTGCCGTCAAAGGGCATGTTGAGAAGTCTGGGGTAAATCAGACTTCCGCAACCACGCACATCTGTGGATCACTGTACTAGCCGACATGGCTCTGCTGATGCTGGAAACAGTCTTGAGATTGGTTTGGAGGGATTCGCACATAGCGTCCTTTCCATCATTGATAAGGTTCAAGAAACCGTCCCTTTCCTCCCCTTCGGGGTTATGATCAGTCGCCATCAAAACATAATCCCAAAGGGTGTGCGTGAATCTCACCAGCGTGGATGTGGCATTAGCAGACTTTAGTGCCATGCTGCATGCAGAGAAAACTTTCTTGGCCATGGCATCAAACTTCTTGTCATCACGAAGTTGGTAGATACCATTTTATGTAAAGCCTTCTGAAATGGGACAATAGGGTCCTCTATTGGTCCCTTTTTGAGTATATCGGTTAGGCCGTCTTGCTCGAATACAGGTGTGGGTCTAGACAACCCCATTTACTCCATCACCCTATTCCTAAGCATTCTGTAATTACTTTCAGCATGATCCCCTGGATCAGGCTTACAAAATGAACTTCTGGGGAAGATCAATTCTACTTGCTTCGTGCAAGGAGTCCTGCAAATGTTTAATCCTAGATTCTTCTGACACCAGTTCTTGTGGGACCGAAGGTGTCCCATACTCAAGACCAAAAGGTCTTTCCTCTTCAGATGAGACTGCCTCCTCATAGATTGAGGATAGGGTCTTAAAATAATTTGAACGGGGTTGTGGTATGTAAATTCTTCCAAATGTAAAAGAAGGCGGTGCTATAGATGTCATTATTGGTGCAGTAGTAGTCAATCGTCGACAATGACGTCAACAGCTTTGATGGAACTGTCAAAGGCTTCGAGGTCATCAATGGAATGTACAGCAACGTCAATGTCTTTGACAAAGTCGTCGAAGATCTACTCTTGTACAGTGGCGAGAGGGTCGACACACAAGGAGTCAATTTCTCCTTCGATGGAGGTGCCAAGGACGTCGATGACGCACTTTTCAGCTTAGCCGTACGAGTCGATAGTGACACATTTTTGTGCATCACAGAGGCTTTTTCTCGACTCCATAGTTTTTCACACTCTCGAGGAGTCTCCCCAGCCAAGATCGAAGACTCGCAGCTTCTGTATTTTTTAGTTGTTTTTCCAGAGATCGCCTCTAGGTGCCTTTGAGGGTGGCAAGGCCGCGTTCTCGAACACCTTTAACATGCTTTTACGGAATTCCTCCCACTGTGCCGAGAAAATGTGTTTTGTTGGACAAATAACCCTCTGAGGTGAACTGGAGGATGAAGTGGATGGCGACCTATGGCGCCTTTTCTTGCTGTGTTTCGAAGAGGAAGAATGATGTTATATACTTTGAGAGCGTAATCGGGAGTATTTTTTGTGACGAGGAGACGAAGGCCTTGACTCATCGAAGGGGCGTTTGGATGGGTTAATGGACTTTTGTGGCTTACCTTTCCAATTTTCCTGTCCGCTCCCTCAAGGCCTTGGCGGTCACAGAAATACACTCATCGCATTCAGAACATGGATGCTCTGCCCCAAGGCACCACAGACGGACCATGTGTGGATCCGGCATGGACATCTTAGCACCCCCAGTCCCTGCATTTTTTTAAACCAGACTGGGGCATAGACGGAGCCGATGAGGAGGCCATATCGTCAAAGTTTTGTAAGAATTTTCTCCGAAAAATCGAAGGATTTTTCTCACGGAACCGAGCATTGCGTTCACAAAGCTGTGAAGCGCGGAAAAACAGAACTAAGCAACGGACGCTGCACACGCTACTTATACCTGTGATGAGGTCGACATCGGCACAGAGGCCTCTGATGGTTATCGACTCGACGGGCATTGACGCACGGCGTCCTCTACTGGGAAAAAGACATTCCAAAGCAGCGAGCTGGATATTAGAAAATATCAAACATAAGGAGTACGTGTGAAGACACAATCTATTCGAAATAAGTTTTTGATGTTACATGGTTGACAGACCACCGTTGTCATAGTTGTCAGACGAGCGGTGGTCGACAAGGTTGTCAATGGGTCTCCCACAGAAGATTTCTAAATCATGGTTGTCAACTAAAAGAAAAGAACCGAAGAACAGGTATCCAACAAAACCAGAGCTTGGGGAAAGATATAATGTACAGAAAAGAAAAGTCTGGTGGTAGCAATCTAAAATCAAATCATTAAATTATTTGTATTTAATGTGACAAAGGATCAATCAATAAGTTGGATTATCAAACAGCAGCATTTATATACAAGACAGTATGAACAATTTCAAGAGAAGAAGCAAATTATAAAAAACATGTTTAAAGTGAAAATCAGAACAATGATGGTTATTTCAAAAACAGTAATGATGGTGGAAATCAAACAAAAAAACTTGTAAAAGATTGACACCAAATTGTGACACAAGGAAAGAAACCCCAACTATAGACCTATACAAATGATTGTAGCAAAGACATTAAAAATGAGTGCACAAGACGTTCATGAATTTGCTTATGCCGAAACCGGTCAGTAAACAATTGTGGCCTGAAGATAGAAATATTTAATAACGTCCATCTCACAAGCTGAGCAACTTGCACTAGTCACATTAAGTCATGTTGTTGTGGACTTGTCCACTCATTTCTAGTGCCTTTTCTGCAATCTTTTGTATAAGTCTACAGTAAGTTCATCTTTCACTGTGTCCCAATTTGGTGTCTGTTAGGCAGAAACCTGTGCAGTTCCCTTAGAGACCACTGCAAAAGATTTAGGACTACAGGTGGTTGGCAGTAAACCCAATTGGAAGCAGTCTGTACCACCCAGACTTACCTGGTAGCTGTGGCTGAGCAGTCAGAATTCTCTCAAGATGAGTTAGGCAGTATATAGAGTATACACAATAGGTACAGAGATACAGTAGCACAAGCAACCACTGACCAGAGCTTTGGTGTAAAAGTATATCATTATTTATTTAAAGACACACTTGTAAATTACACTAGCACAAAAAGAGGTAAGTAAATTCAACACACAGTCACAAATATATATAACCCTAATTACTTATTAGACAAGTCTTAGTGAGAAACACCACTTATTTTCAGACAGAGGTGAGCGCTTAACCTAAGATGGCACTCTAATAAGTTATAGAAAAAGGGAGGGAAAAGGCAGAGTTATGAAAGCCACACAATTTCAATAGTTTTCAAAGAACCACAGTGAGGCAGGTTAGGCAAAGTCTACTGGAGAGCAAAGAAGTTCAAATGCCAGGCCCACTCTTAGAGAGAGCAAGCGAAATGTATCCAGGATCAAACAGTGGGGTTATGCCCAAAGAGTCTTTGTAGATAGTTCACAAAAGATTGAGATCAAGTCAGGAAAAGTTAGTTAACAGGCCCAAAGCTAACCCAGGTTAGAAAGAACGCTCCAGCGGGGGCAGTTGTTCCTGGCAGCGGGTGCAAGTCGGTGTTTCGTTCAGAGGAAGAGGAGGTCTCGACGTGGAGGAAAGATGAAGGTTGTTGCACTGCCAGGGAAGAAACAAACCGTGGAGTTTTCTGGTTACAAGGTACTACCCTTTTCTTCGCGGTAGTGGTAAACCGTGGTATTCCGGGTGCCAGGGTGCTTAGCACAGGCAAGGCGGCCACGAGGCGAAAAGACGGTCAAACTGGTTATCCCCACCACTCAAAGGAAGAAGACTCTCCGGACTGGAGATCTCCTCTGTCGTCGGGAAAAGTGGTGAGACGGTTCAGCAGGGCTCCATCGGTGGTGTCGTCATTGCAGGTCGGCTCGGCTTCTCCCTCCTCAGATTCTTTAGGTCCTGTGGCGACTTCCAGTCCCCAAAGCCCTGCTTTTATGCAGAAAACCCCCATTCATTCAGCCTAGCTGTCATTCAAACATGCTAAGTGGGGAGCCGGGCGGCTCACCACTTGGGCCAATCACACAAGAGTGCGACTTGAGTTGCCGAGGCAACTCAGTCCAAAGTGCCTAAACCCCCTCCCACACTCCCTGTGGTACCCAGACAGAGTGGCACCACTTTTGGAGGCTTCTGTGGAGAAGCCCGCCAAAAAGTGGAACAAAGGGCTCGACTTGGGTTGGAGTCACAGAAGCGAACACAAATGCCATTTTGGAACCAAGTTTCGGCAAAAAATACCAACCGGTGAATTTATATTAATTTAATGAACCGGCAGAACGTTCGAGGCTATTTTAAAAAGTGTTAGCCTCGAACAATGGGAAAATCCCATAGGAATATATTTGCGGTCGAATATAAAAAGTAGTATCCACTGTCACCAGCCAAAACTCAGTCGGGGGGGGGACTGGATAGTGCCCCCCGCAAACAACAGCCCCCGGGGCAATCGAATTGCCCCGACCAGTACGTCCACAATATGATGGTTTGTACTGGTTCTGTTCACAATTTCAGACTAGTAAAGCCAATGGTGACCTTACATGCCCTGGGAGACAGTAGTCAGTCCCAGGGTAGGGAGTCTATGTTTGGGGGTCACTACGACACCCCTGGGTTACTGCATGGAGGGTGCGGTGTAACCCACATATCAAAAACACATGAAGCCCTATGGGGTAAAGGACCCCATAGCCCATAGAACACATACAAAGTCAAAGGAACACCTCAAATCATGTCTAAGAGTGGGAGGAAAGAGTCTCACTCTAGCAGGAAAAAAAAATAAACCCCAGAAATCCAGCAAAGCTGCTGGGGGACTCACTAGGTTTGGGAAATTAGCCTCTACAGAGAATTCTCCCTAACAGTTTCATTCTTTTAAAAGGTTTTTTGTTTGTTTGCCAATATCATTACTATTTTTGAATAACCATAATTTTCACTTTGAACATGTGCTGCGTTTGTAATTTGGTTCTTATTTTATTGATATTGTCCATATTGTCTTGTTGGATATAAATGTTGCCGTTATATAATGCAACTTAGTGATTGATCCTTTGTCACATTAAATCGAAATAACTTAATGATTTGGTTTTTAGATTGATACCACCAGACTTTTCATTTCTATACATTATTATGGTTGTCAACTAGACAGGGGCTGGTGTTGTTAACATCTTCTGCCTTTCTTTTGTTAGAGCAGTTTTTGAGGACTTGCTAGAGGACGGTTCCATAGGCATATGAAAAGCTGTTTAACTCATGGACCGAGGCACTGCCTTCGAAGGCTTAGAGGACACATCATTCGCTGATGACTGAGAACTTGTGCAGTTTTTGGCCTGACAAGGAGGATGAGGCAGGCCTTGTAGGCAGACAGGGTTTATTTGAATCCAGGTGAAATTCCTCCTTTCTCACCCTTATATCTCCAGTGGGCACTTTGTAGGATCTTGCTTTTTTGGAAGAAGCACTGTACATAACAATAAGGTACATAAACATTTTTGACAGTAGACGCAATTTACAAAACATGAATCAAACCAATAAAATAGTATGTAGAGCAATTAATCTGTGAGCGTAAGAGGGAAGGAGGGGGTGAGGATGGGAAAGGAGGAGGGAAAAGAAAGGGCATTAGGGTGAAGAAGCAAGGAGGGTAAGGGAAAAAGGGGTGTTAGGGGGAGATGTGAGGGGAAAGGAGATAGTGATGGAGAAGGAGAAATTTCAGGGAAGTACGGAAGGAAAAGATGATAGAATCTAGGCTTTCATACCTTCAAAACATGGTAGGAGCCAAACAAATTAGGGTGATTGGCCTCCCTTTCGACGCTGAGGGGGATGGCCCAATTATTTTGATCACAAACTGGTTCCCAGATTTGCTAGATTTGGAGATAGATGAAGAACCCATTTATGTGGACAAATGTTATAAAATCAAAAAACACGCCGCAAATAAGAATGCATAGGTTACAGTCGGACCAACATTCATTAAACAATCAGATGTTTGAGATCAAGAGAGAATTTTAAAAGCAATAGTCACATAAGAAAAGTTGAAGTATCAGTATCATAAGATTATCCTTTTCCAGACTTGGCACCTGCGACTGAGAAGAAGTGATAGCAACTCAATGTACTTAAGAAATCCTTTCTATCTCGAGGGGTTAAAGCAGGACTGCTCAGGCCTGTCAAGATTAGGGTTAATGTACAGATAACGTATCTAACTTTCGGGATGCTGTTGGGGCCGAAGAGCTATTAAAATTGCTCATGGAGAAGACTGCAACAAACATAGCAAATGGGATAAAGGGCTATAAAATGTGGGCTGGCTTGCGCGTTATGTTTCATCATAAAATAGGTGACTGTATGACCTCTGATTGAACTGGATCTGGGAAGTGGAGATTTTACGTAGCATATGTTGGTTTTGCTGTGCCATTGAGTTTTCATTGTTAGCTACACTCCAAAATCGAATAAGGCTTGCAAGGAGATGGCGGGATATGCAAATACTAATGAACGGAGGTAGGGGATCATATTGGAGTGAACCATTAAGTTCTGTGATTTGTTTTTTTCAGGAGTGTGCACAGTGCACAAATCGGTGCAGGTTTTGGAGTGCCCCCGCCACCTGAACATATGTTTTCTTTTTTACTCCGCCCACCATGTTAACACAGACTTTCAGAAAGGCCCCATAACAACTTGGTGTTGTAACAAGTTCTCTTTTTCTTTGGCCAAACAATGTGGGGGCTTCTTACTTACAGGGCGCTGCTCGTGCTATTATGTACCTTAAAACTTGAACAAAAAATACACCGCGGAAGAATAACATGCAGGGGAAGAACATTGATCCACGTGAATGAACCACTAAACTAGTCGCATACTGCTTTTACTAGTAAAACGTAACTGGCAGGTTTACATGCAAAGGACAAATTGATAATGGCCACTTTCTTGGTCTTTAAAATTTAGGGACATGTTTGAACAAGGAAAGTCGCAGCACTTTTCCTGTATAAAACTGTTCTGAGACTTGGCCACAACTTTGCCCTGCGCTTAAAGTACTAACCAGTGCAGGTCAAATGGGCCGTGTGAAATTAGTATACACTAGCCACCACATTAATATTCCAGAAGCCGCTTTCACTATGGGGCTCATTGACAAAAAAGTAAATGTAGGGACAGAGGCATGTAAGGGGCAACGGGCTTGCATGCTGTGACTAAAATTGTATTACAGCACGAGCTTGATGCTTACTTTCCATGCCCTTTGAGGTAACAAATAAGATAGTTGCATGCGCCAAAACCTGCTTGTTTCAGCTACCTTACACCTGTGCCATCTAAAAAATAAAATAAAGTGTCGTAAGCATAACAATATACTGGCTGGCAGCAGGGAGCTACCGCAGATTCAGTCAGTGACTGGTTTCCATGGCAACAGAGCATTGGGGCCTGGAGCTGCCAGAATCAAGCAAGAAAACAACTGTAAAAAATGTTATCACAAGGCTTTAGACGGCAGAAACCTGGTGCTTTTCTATCCAGGGGTGATGTAGCAGAAAATAATCGAGGGGAGCATTTATTTTGAAAATACGGGTTAAGATGACTGACATGCTCAACAGTGTAGAGCAGCACAGGCGGAGCACATGAGCTTTAGTAACACCCAGGATACCTACCATCTTAAATGTGCGACAATTCACGGTGATCGAAATTCGCCTGCCATAGGGTACATTTCCAGTTGGCATTTTGGCTACAGAAAAGCCACCAAATTGCAGAAATCTGAACCTGGGTGTGATTTAGTGCCATCTTCCAGTGTACTGATATGGTATGGCATTTATAACGCGCCTATACACAAGTGTGTAAAAGCGCGACCAGTGAAGGGAGGGGAAACAGAGGGGAGAGAGGGAGAACGATCTTACTAGGCTGGGTGTCATTCAGATCGCGTAAGTGCAAGGAAGGGGGAAAAGTGCGGGGGGGGGGAATTGGAGGGGACAGTGCAGTACATGGGTTACATACAATAAAATATATATTTTTTTAAATATACGTCCAGCTAGTGGTAAGTGCAGACATCAGGTGTCAAGTGCTGGGAGGGGGATTGTAGGGATACAGAAAACAGCCCCCAAATGCAGCGGTTGCCTGGGAGGCAATTCAGGTATGCAACTGGTGGGGGAGATGACCTGGGCCCGAGATCAGAGTGTGTCCAGGTAACCAGTGCAGTTTCAGTCAGGAATTCAGCAGGTGAGAGCAGCAGAGAAAGCACAAGCAAAGAGGAAGGTTTTGAGGTGCTTCCGGAACCGGAGATGGTTCTCCTCAAGTTTAAGGGAGGTTGCTCCAGAGGGAGGCCCCAGCCGAAGAAAGATCTACCACCAACTCGTTTGGAGAAGCGACTGACCCAGAGGGAGTTGGAGGCGGATGAGCGAAGAGCTCGAGAGGGAAGATATTTAGGAAGAGAGAGCTGAAGGAATTGAGGACAAGGCAGAGGGTCTTGAACTTAATACTCGCAGCCACTGGGAGCCAGTGCAGAGATTTCAGTCCTGGAGAGATACGATCCTTGGGCTTGAGGCCAATGACAAGTCTCGCGGTCCTGGTCTGGATGAGTTGCAGGGGAGGGAGAGTAGAAGCAGGCAGATTTAGAAAGAGGCTGTTGCAATAGTCCAGCCTAGAGAGAACCAGATCTCTGGAGACAGTGAGCTTCTGGGGGAAGGAGAGGAAAGGAAGAATACCTCTGAGGAGGTGCAGCTGGTAGTGTGACTTCTTAGAGACATCAGAGATGTGAGGAGAGAAGGAGAGTCTGGAGTCTAAGATGACCCCAAGGTTTTTTGCCTCGCAGGTGGGAGCAGGAAGAGGACCAGCTGTATGCGGAAATGAAAGTCGCCACTAACTCCAGGTAAGTTACAGCATGTTTAGTGTCCAGGTCCTTCACCTTCTTCATACATTAGGATTGCAGGGGAACACGAGAACAAGATAGGAAGGAGAAACACTGGGACAGCCCCACACCCCATTAATACTCTTACACTCTTGCTAGGCCCAACCGTCACCCGCAGAACTACACAGCCTTCACATTCCACAGAGATGACACCCTCAACATTCCATATACCCAGCTATGAACATAAGCTCATAAGCACACATTTTAACACTCCCACCCCCCTCCCTTGGGGAAACAGACAAAAAGACGAGGGAACCAGCATTCAACCCAAGTCAATACAACACAGCACTGAACCACAGAACACTGCGGCCGTCCATGTTAGCAATCAGAGCACCCAACACAAGGTAAACTCTCACAGGGCCAACCAGACCACTACCAAAATGCCCCACAGGCCCAACAGGACCGCTTCCAAAACGCCGAACCACTACACAACCAGAATGCCCAACTCCAAGCCCAATGCCACTTTAACTGAATAGATCAATTCTCCCCCAGCTTCAATTCACCACAACCAATACCCAAATCCTCTCGGTAGGAACCTATAAGGGACAATAACAACAAATGATGCACTTCCACCGTTCCGAGCTGCCCCTCGGAAACCAGGACTGCCACTCCCAGATCAAGCAGTTCATAACAGAACACAACTACCTAACAAACCCTATACCACCATCGCGCAAACATCCTCCCACTCTGGTCTGCCCCCCAGAGTCTCTGAACTGCCACTACCGAGTACAACCCAGCTCAACAGAGCACAACAAATGCCAAACACCACTGAGGGACCACGCAAACACCAAACACCAAACCAACTCCACTGGAACATTACTAACTGCATATCTAACAACTCTACCACTGCATCCGAACTGGAATTAGGCATTATAACAATGTTAACACGCCCCAACCCAAACAGGTAGAAAAACCTTGGGGCCACCCGTCCAACAAACAGGACATATAAATGGCACTGGAACACCTATAGCGTACGCTACGCATCTATTCCCACACAAAGCAGCCATATGTATAATTTATACACACACAGGATGACCCTAACAAAAGCACAATAGCTACCTTACAGAACACGGACCCACCACGGAATACCAACTGCTCATAAACCCTAAGCAGCAGCAACACACTTGCACCCTGTCACTACGAAGCTAGTGGACCCACCAGGCATCCACCCACACCGGCAGCAACAGCAGCTAACATTAACCTGCCATTACCTGCCAAATGCTAGAACCTGCCCGGTAACCCTCAGCGGCAAAAGCTCCAAACATGGAATTGTGGACCCACCCGGCATCCATAACTCAATAATATACTTCTAATACTGACATAAAACGTGGACCCACCGGCCATCCACACGTTCACAGAAACACAAAACTTCACCTCATCAATACTGCATAGCCACTGGACCCACTCGGTCATCCACAAGTTCATACAAACGCAGCAGAAGAGAAAATCTGAGGATTGAATCTTGAATTAAACCCTAACGTAAACGCATCAGGCGCACTCACGCACTACAAACAAAACAAACACACTAGCATGCCAACATCATGACGTACTCGCACACCAAATCTCAAATTCGAAATCACACCACCCAGCCAAAGAAGTGGTTCAGATAACATGACAACATATGAATATTAAGGCATAAGCAGACATATAAGATTGCATTTTAAACAGACATCAGGATTAATATAATTCATGAAAGATGTTAAAACTCACCCTCAAGTTCAACCCAGTCCGAACACTCCACCCACAAGTCCGACCAACCTGATTTTTCCATTACTTTGAAACACCAAACCCAAGTGTACCACCCTCAAGTCCGACACGACCTCGGGAGCGAGGAAGGACCACCCACAAATGCTGTTAAAACGCAACTAATGGAATCCTTCCAAGTACAAATTAACAAATGGAAATTAAGGTTGAATTAACCCACAACCTACCAAAAACTAGGAGGCCACAACAAAACACACCACAGGAAACGAACAATGGCCTGCACACACATCAGCCCCTTAATCTACCCGGAAGCTACACTTTGTACCCCTAAATTGAGCCACATCATCACACAACACCACCACACTGGCCCAAGACACTAACCTGGCCTAAACCGATGTTTAATTATGTTTCAATCCTCACGGTTCCTTGAAGTACCCCAACGCCAGGTCCAGGAAGTGATATGGACTCACTTGACTTCCAGCGCCGGCACAGGAACTCACCGTCTTGTAATTCGCTGTCCTCTGCTGGACTACCTCACCAGGACCAGGACAGCACAAATCATTTGAGACGGGGTGCACTGTCCTCTGCTGGCACACCCCAACAGGACAGAGCACAACCCTGACTGCACTCGGACCAGAAAAGAAACATCCACGGCATCTCTCACGTCGCCGTACATCCGTATCACGTGATCATCACTGGTAAAATCCGGAAAAGAACTGCGGAACTTCGCGTTGAATTCAAAGCCAAGGTGGGCGGAACAAGACCCACAGGAACACCAATGGCCTTGACGGTGATTGGGCCGCGAAGCCAACACCAAGGGCAACGTCATATTTCTGACAATAGGCTCCACACTGTCCACATCGCTCCCTGTCCCCAATGAGCCGTCTATCGTGGAGGCAGAAGGAAAACCAGAAAAGGGACCAGGCGTCCACAACTGTCGGTCCACCGACGGACGTCTTGACTCGTTTGTATCGCCCATCTCCATGCCTTGACGCCTCGCGGCCGCTCGTCGGACTCTTCAAGAGAGACGTTGGAGATACCTAAGGTTCCACCAAGTGCCGGCCTGCAAACCGCTCCGCGCACAGTCTTCAAGACGTGGACAGGTGATCTGCCGGGAACCGCTCCTCTGCCAAACCCTATACAGGGGCTCCGGGCACGAGAGGAGCACGGGAGACCTTCGACCCCAAACTCGGGCACGTTGCTCCTTCAGTCACGGAAGATCGGATGATGAACATAACAGCCGTCAACACGGGAACCGCTCCTCTGCCCAACTCATGGCAGGGTTCCCGGAATGAGGCCTGCGTAGCGGAAAAACCAGGCCTCAGTAGTCAAATCCGCTCGGGGTGCAGGGCCTTCCGTCGGTGGCAGTGTTCTCCGATAACATAGGGCTGCACCCCCCCCAGCAGAAAACGGTCCCTTCACAATCCCATCCTCGTCAGTGTGACAATGAAAGTCGCCACAAACTCCAGGTAAGTTACAGCATGTTTAATGTCCAGGTCCTGCACCATCTTCATACATTAGGATTGCGGGGGAACAAGATGGGAAGGAGAAACACTGGGACAGCCCAACACCCCACTAACACTCTTACACTCTCTAGGCCCACCCGTCACCCGCAGAACTCCACAGCCTTCACATTCCACAGAGATGACACCCTCAAAATTCCATATACCCAGCTATGCACATAAGCTCATAAGCACACATTATAACACTGTACAACTCCTTAAGTACACTGTTGTTCTTGAGAGCACGAGACTATTATCCTGTCAGGGCGAAGAGAGGGTGGAAGAGAGGGTAGGGGAGCGGGTGGAGGAATGGTGCTGGGCCACAGTTAAATACATAATCTAAGAGACGAAATAGGCTCAAGATCATAGACCACATCATACATGTATGACTGTGGGCACTTGCAGCACCTCAGGAAAGAAGAGCGCATTTGTAAGTGTTAATCTAAATTACATTCTGATTATGGGGTCAGCGAGGATTATGAAACAAAGGGGTGGGAACAACATCTCCTTCGCAAAAGAAAACCAAAAAGTTAAACATTTTGCTGTCCCATTATGACGTCACTCCTTTACCCATAACCTAGTGTTTATTATGTTTCTTTAAATCTTAGTGGACATTGGTTAGGGTGCCCCGATCCCTATTGACCCCAGGCATTGTTGGTTACTGTAATCTAAACTCTGCATGTGCACTCAAACATTTTAAATATGAATATTCGGCCTGCCTTTTGTGACTGAGCAAGGCTGCAGACACTGCCAATAGATCATGATCGCCTGAACCAGCCCCAACAAAATACAGCTTACCAATACTGCAAGTTGTCAAGCGGTTGGAGGCACTAGGCCCATCGACTGAGGAGAATGTGCCTGGAAGAACGTAAGCACCACCATATTCCCCCCAAGCGAAGTTCCCCAATAGATGTTTCATGGACACATAGGGCAGACTATTCCCGGGAGACAATAATTATCACAGTTCTAGAGAAGGCAGAATTATAGAGCCAGAAAGCCCCCTAAGTGCCTTTCGACATCTTGGGGAATGTCTAGTAGCAGATTTAAGGAGTGAGCCTGGAGGGCAGAGTGAGTTGGGAATTAGTTAATTCTAGGATGCTGTCCGTTTGTCTTGCAAGACTAACTGCAATTAACACTTTTGCTCAATTAGTTGCTTCAAATTAAGACAATTCTTTCTGAGGTTCACAGTTTGGCTCCACGACACAGACCGGTCAAACAACGCAGTGAAGCACCAGGCCAATGGGCTGCATTGTCTGGAAGACCCAACATGCACAAACAATAAAAGATAAGAGTCCTTATTAAAAACTGTGGGATTTATAAGGAAGAGGCGAGGCAGGTTAGTTAGTGCTGTGCATGGGTGGCCGCTTAGAGAGTACGATAATATGGTTTGGAAATTCTGGGTTGAGTATGCTGTTTTAATACTTACTTTTGCCTATTTTATTACTATGGTTTTGAGGATTGTCCATCTTTTCTACACTGAAAGCAATCTGGCAAAATACTGGGAGTGCTAATTTAGGTAGGTTGGTTTAGAAAAAAATGTATGTACATGGGTATCCAGTCTAACCTTGTTCAGACCTTGGTAGGAGACAGCACTACAAAGAAGCCGCTCTGTCAGTGTTTCTGGTTTATATAGAGATTAACACAGGAACGTGAAAGAAAATAAATGGGACCTGGTGGGACATTAACATACACCACATAAATAGGGAAATGCAGATGTAAGAAAGTTGAATGCCCCTTAACCCTTTCAGGACCACTACACAAAGTCCCTGGCAAAACCTGTTTCCCTCTCAGGACTGCTAAGAAGTGAATTCAAAGAGTGAATGGTACAGGGAGCAAGTGAACACAGGGCACTTGGCGATAAAACTAGGGACAGAATATGGGCACAGGGCAGTGTAGCCAGGAAGAAGCCCGCCTAAGGGCTCGCCAGCACACCAGATGCCCACTAACTTTAACGGTATACTAGAGACTTTTTAGACTTGTGGCCTTTCTTTACATGACACAATAGACTCACTCAGTTCCCCATAGAAGAGTATTTTAATTTGGACAAATTGAGAGCACTTAAACGAGCATTAGAGGAATCAAAGATTAAGATAAGCCAAAACAATGCAGGGGCATTTGTGACTTGGTTAGAGGAAGCAATAGTGAGATGCAATGACTAAGATAAGGGGGCTACATAAGGTTGAAACTGCAAGGGCAGAAACATCTTCTAAGGGACAGGACATCATCTGAGAAATGGACACACCTGTGCCCTCAGATAATGGAAAGGGTGACTGAAACCGAGCGGGATGATCAGGACAGTGAGATGGCGAAGCACATAGTTGACCTTTTCACTAATGTGCATGCTGCAGCGAGAGCAGACCAGAGACAGGTGGGGGTGGGAGTGTAGGTAGTAGAAGATGATCAGTCCCTTGTGGCAATCCCATCCGCAACACGCTGAGCCCTCTGTACCAGCACTTGCTGGACCAAATAATCTGGGAGCACAAGTGTGGACCCTCTTACCCAACGCACCTCTGAAGAGTGGAGGCACAGTGCACGGGAAAGACTCCCCGGTCCTCCAAGCACCCGAGACAACTGCCAGAATGGAATGAGGAGGAGGGGCAGCAACAGCCCCACCTCGTTACTCTACATGTTACATGGACACCGAGCGATCTATGGAGCTTGGTTAAAGAATTCCCCAATATAAGGGAAGAATCGCAGCAATTCATTGGGCAGCTGCACACTCTTTCAGTGCTATAATCCAGCCGGTGCAGTTATGAGTCAAATCATGCCACCTAAAGTGAGACGATGACAAATTGAGAGGGCTACATTGCCAGATACTGACCCCGGTAGCAGGGATGCTGTTATCCAGGCTAAGGAAAGAATGATTACTGCCATTCCTGAGATCTGCCCCAGAAGACTGATTGGACCAACCTAGGCAAATGTAATCAGAAAGGGAATCACCTGAAGACTATCTAGACAGGTTAAAAGTAGTATTTATTAGGCAATCAAGCACTACTTAACCTGATGAGACTACACAGGAAGATAAAGCAAACTCCTTTGGAGCCGGACTACTGCCGTAGGTGCAAGCACAGTCAAAAAAGGTGTAGATTGGGTGGCAGACTGACGCTCTATCAGAGCTAGTGGCAGTCTCACATCACTGTGTGGCATGTCAAGAGCAAAAGAGACTGACCTTTGAGGGCAAACTAATGATGCTCCAGATGTAAGGCTTGCATGAACACATATAGACTGCACAAAATGCTGCCTAGAGAGGGAGCAGACCATAGAAAAAGGAGTAGAGGAGGCCTGCCCCTAAGACAAGTGGGAGTAGTGGAACAGGTAGTGAGCTGCAGGACCAGCAGAGGAAGTAGGGCCAGTAGGACCAGCAGAGACAATGGAGAATGTCGAGAGCGATCGTTAGAAGCGGTTTCTACCAACTGCGCACATTATAATATATACTACTACACCTTTCATTTGCCCACAGCACCATGACTGTTATGTTGCGTGTCCCAAACCGAGTGGATTACGCAAACACCTTTTATCTAGGTCAGCTGGACTACCCCAGGGGATAGTTATAAGGCACACAAAACACAAGAGGCAAAACTACTCCTTAGGCAGGCCTCAAAATGTGCATTTTACACTTGCTATTGGCTACTGAAGATGGACGCTTGATGAGTAAGAAATGATAAATTACTCATTGTAGTGACTAACATACTCCTAAGTCCATAGTCCCCTTTCCTCCATACTGTATGGGGCATCCCTCTCTAGGTACAGAAACAGAACCTTGTTAACCGGAATAAAATTGTCTTCCCCTTTAAACTTAGATCCGCGCGGGGGGCGTGGCCCTGGAAGCAGGTGCTCCCCTGACTGTCCAATAGTGCCACTCCTCAGTCCCCTTTGATGCGTCAACAATATTACAATTGTCCAATGACACAGGTTTATTACGGGGGAGGATGGTGGGACATATGGAGGAAAGGGGACTATGGACTAGGAGTATGTTAGTCACTACAGTGAGTAACTTATAATTACTTCAACATCCTGTCCCCTTTCCTCCATAATAAGGAGCAATTACAACTGAATGCAGCCCTGAGGAGTAGAGTTGCCTCTCTAAGAAAACAAGTTCTTCAAAACTGCCTGGCCAAATGCTGTGTCCGACCTGGCACTGGCATCCAAACAGCAGTGCTTGCAAAGGCCGATGGGGAAGCCCAAGTAGCCACTTTGATGATCGTCTGCCATGGGATGTATCTTTGGAAAGCCACAGCCATGCCTTGGCTCTGATGGTGTGGGCGTGCATGTTTGCCGGAAAAGGCCTGTGTTGCCACTCATATGCCTCCTTGATGGCCATCACCATCCATCTTGCTATGGAAGCCTTTGAGGCTTGACAGCCTGGTTTTGACCGCCAAAAGTGATGACCAAAGCGACCGATTTACGGAAGCTCTTCGTCCTGTCCAGATAAACTCTTAGAGCATGCCTGACATACATACAGTGCAACACCTTCTGAGCCTCATCCTTTGGCTCTACAAAGAATGCCGGGAGTACTATCTCCTCGTTAAGGTGAAAGGAGGAAACAAATTTAGGGAGAAAGGCTTGGTGAGTCCTGAGCACCACCATGTCCCGATGAAATGTTGTATATGGCGCTGAAGCCACCAGGGCCTTAATTTTCGCTGATCCGGCGTGCTGATATAAGGCCAGCCAGTAGGGCAGTCTTGATAGCAACCAGCCTGATGTCTATTGATGCCATGGGATCGAAGGGTTTGTGTGCTAGAGCACCCAGTACCACATTCAGGTCCAGGCGGATGTGGACGTTTGACAGGAGGATATAATCTGGACAAACCTGCCAAATGCCTTTTAACCACCAGAATGAAGGAGGATAACATGCTGTTTCCTTAGTTCTTGTATCCCCCTATGGCTGCCAGATACGTACAGCAGGTGTCTACCTGCATACCTGAGTGGGCCAGATGTGCAGAGAAGGATAGCACATCATCGAGTGAGCATGTCAGGGGGGTGAATCGTGTTGGTCTTGGCCCAATGACAGAACCCTGTCCACTTGCTCCTGTGTTGACTCCTGGTGGAGTCGCTTCTTGCCCTTTGTATGTTAGCCAGGTTGTCCTGTGACAAGTGTCGATGCTTCAGAGTGATCTGTTCAGGAACCAAGCTGCCATGGCTAACTTCTGCACAGCGGGGTGAAACACTGTGCCTCCCCTGCTGGGATAGTAATTGGGCTGGGCCCAACGGAAGGCATACAGGATACAGGGGGCTGATCTGCCAGTCGGAAACGTTCTGAGAACCAACCTCTCGCCGGCCACCAAAGGGCTATCAAGATGAGGCTCTGTGTCTCCATGACCTTGCAGATGACCCTGTGACTCAGCGGAGTGTGGGGAAAAGTGTATGAATTCATGTCGTTCCATGGATTCTGCAATGCCTCCCCCATATATCCCCTGCCTTGCCCCAACCATGAACCAAACTGGTGGCATCTCCTGTTGTTCATGGGCGCAATCCCCCTCAGGACGTCCCTGTTCAACTGCCACTCATAGTTGTCGATCCCCAGCCTTCTAAAGCCTGTCCACTGCCAAGTTGGATTCCCCCAGACGATGGACTGCTGACAAATAAATGCGGTTCGACAGTGGCCACTCCCAAATGTCAATGGACAGCCTGCAGAGAGGAGGAGACCTGGTACCTCCCTACTTGTTGATGTAATACATACAGGTGGAGCTGTCTGTATGCAGACAGACTTGCTGCTGATAATGAGGAGGAGCGCTTTGAGAGCCAGCCAGATGGCCATCATCCCGAGCCAGTTGATGTGTTCCAGCTGTTCCTGCCGTGACCATACTCCATGGACACTGATTGTCCAGTGTAGTCCCCCATCCCTCTAGGGAGGAGTCTGTGGTAATGGTGATCTCCGGAGAAGGCTGCCTGAACGCTCTGCCCACTACCAGCTTGGTCTCTGACCTCCACCACTCCAGGTCTGGTTGTAGGTGCTGTGGTATGCCGACTAGGGCTGCCTGGGAGCCAGTCTCCTGATTTCAAGAGGCTGAGAAATGCAGCTGCAGTCTCCTCATTTTGAGTCTTGTGTGTGGAACAGCCAGGAGACAAGACATTATTCCGAGCTGGTGCTGGTACCACCATGCTGAGGTCACTGGTCTGCTGAGAAAATACCTCGTTGCCTTCTTGACCGCTGTGATCTTGTCTGCTGAGGGGAAGATCCTCTCTATCCTCATATGCCCAGTCAGCCCTGGGAATGTTAAGGACTGAGTGGGGAGTAACTGCAACTTCTTGAGGTTGATGGAGAACCCCAAATTATATAGCATGTGCAAGAGTGCTGAAGCTGTGTGATATACTGCCTCTGGAGACTCCGCTCGGATAAGCCAGTCGAGGTATGGATAAAGGTGGTGGCCTTCTGCCCTGAGCAGGGCTGCTACCAAATTAATTAACCTTGTAAAGACCCTTGGGGCCAAGTTGAAGCCAAAGGGGGGGGGGGGATCTTGTACTGAAAGTGAAAGCCCATGATCATGAACCTCAGGAAGGAACGATGGGGCTACAAAATTTGGATGTGCAGGTAAGCATCCTTCAGATCCAGGGAGCACATCTAGTCTCCCCCACACAGAGTCTACACAATAAGAGCTGGAGCAACCATCATGAACTTTTGAATGGTTAGGGAAAGGTTCAAGGAAGAAAGGTCTAGAAGAACTCTGAGGCCAGGCTAGTGGTTCTTCAGAATGGCAAATATTCGGGAATAGAAGCCCATGCCTCGTTGCGAAGCTGGAACCTCCTCCACGACCTGACATGTGATGAGTGAGCAGATTTCCGCCAAAAGAGTTGTCGTCCCAATCAGTGGGAGTGGAGTGGAAGAAAGAGGAAATGGCGCGGTTGGCAGGCACAAGCCTGTAGAGACTACAGAGAGGATCGATGGGTCAGCAAACCTTGACTGCCATGAAAGGAAGTACAGGGCACGCCTGCCCCCCACCAAAGACTCATGGATCTGGCTTAAGTCATAACAACGTTTTACCCTCTGAGGCTGGTGCCTAGGAGGGGGATTTGAAAAACCCCTTGTGAGAGGATATGTGCTGCCTGCATCTGTGCAGCAAGGAGACCAGTCTGTGTGGCTATTTGCATCACTCCTGAAAGCCCCTGAAGCCACCAAAGGTACATGCTCTATCCGAGTGCTGGTGATTCTGGTTATAGAACTTGGGCGCTGACTGTAAGGCTTGACAAGGATTTAGCTGTCTGAGAGCTATTCTTTTTGTCAAGGTCCTCGTCCGTGGTCGAGTGAAACAAGTCCCCACACCCGCCTCAAATGGCAGGTCTAGAATGCGCTCTGCACATTGGGGTTAAACTTGGTCGCGTTGAGACAAGATGCCCTCCTCATATCAGTGGTGATACAGATCGCTCTACCTGATGTGTCGATGTGAGCCACTGTAGACTCCATGTTATCTTTGGCACACATTTTTGGCCTCTGCCAAACCAGCCCTGAAGCACCAGACTCTGTGCAGGCAGTTCTGTGAGTCTGCAATCTCCCGCAAGAGCTTTTGATTCACTGCTGCGGTCAGCATTGGCCTGGCGCAGATGGAGTGTGGCATTAGAGTAGATCTTTTTGCTGTAGGATTCCAACAGCTTTTCCTCCTTCCCAAGGAGCAGCTGACAAATACTGGCTTGGAGTAAAGGGAAGCCGCAGCTATAACTGATGAATGTTGTTGAGGGTGCACCGACAGAATGAGGGAGTCCCCCTCCGCCTGCCTATACTTGGCATCCAGGCTTTTATTGGTAGGCTGCGCTGAGTGCAGCTTCATCCATACCTTCTCGGCAAGGGATACTACATCCTTTTGCAGATGGATGCCAGTTCTTGCGTCAGGGCGAGTGGTCAGCACTTCAGCCAGAACCCCTCCCCTCAGGTTGCTCGACTTGAGGCTGCAGAATCCCCAGGCATTCTGCTACACCAGCCAGCCTCCCGTGGAAAGCCTTAGCTGAGGAGGGAGTATCCTGGTCCTCCTCGTCGCCCGTGTCACCCACTGTGTCCTGCAGGTACGGAGGCATGCTGGTGGCATGCTGACTGGCAGTGCCGGGAGCTGATGCAGAGGCTGTGCTGGAGGCTGAGCCTGCGTGACTGGTTTAAGTGCGGGAACCAAGGGTTGAACCGATACCTTGGTCTGCAACACCATCTGAGCACAAGGTGGTGACGGGGGTAGCATGTCCTTGATGACCCCCCCCCTGAGGATGGTGCCCATCGGCGGTGACTTGTCATGAGGGTAAGGAACTTTTGGAAGAACCTATTCTCGCATGCAGCGGAAGGGCCTGAATAAATAGGAGCGCGCCCTGTGGTTACCGAGGTCTTGGCGGTCCTTGCGACAACCCGCTGGGAGCTGCGTACCTCCCCTGTGCAGGTGTGGTTGGGAATGACATGGACCAACCCACCTTGGCGTGCGTTCCGATGCCTGCTCTCCAGAAAGAGGCAGCTCCAGGCGAGCCGCCATCTTGTCTGACCTGACGGCCATTTTGTCATGCCCCGTGCCACGTGCCTGCTGCGTGGTGCTTGAAGAGCCAGGTCCAGTCTCCGCCTGTACGCTTAGAAGCCAAGGCTCAGACCGTCCCTGCACCTCAGAGACCTGGGAGACAGAGTGCCCTCAGCCATGACACTGGTAGTGCCGCATGTAGGCGTCCCCTTGGGTACAATCCTGGTAGTAGAGCAAAGCCCTTCGGGGATGCCCCTGGTACAATAGCATTGCGGCCCCTCAGCTGTGGGACCAGGAGAGTCTTGCGACCCCTCAGCCTGTTGGCCGGTAGCTCTGGAAGCATCAGTCTCCTTGCTGGTCTTAAAACCTAGAAGGCCCCTCCTACTCGGGCGCATCCCTGGGAAGTAGTCGCCGTTGCAGGGTGCGGAGGAGAACAGGACATCTACCTTGGGCCTGATCTTTCTCCTCAAGTAAGTCTTGAGGTCCTCTGGAGGTGATCTCTCGAACAGCTCCCAAACTACCTTTTCCAGCTCTAATTATCCATCATATAGAACTGGCTCATCATTCAAAACTGTTGAAAGTGATTTTCCGTAATCTATATCAATCAACATAATGGATTCCTTTTCCCGCAAGCACCCAAATAACGGGACGAGGAAGGAGGAAAGTACAGAGTAGGGGGAGCCTCAATCTCAATGAGTGTTCTAGTTGTTCTCAGAAAGCAACTGTGCACGAGACATTTAAAAATCGAAAGCAATGTGGAAATGGCCTTTAGGATAAAATGTAGGAGGCCATGAGGGACTCGTGAAATTAAACCAGGGAGTCCAAAGACCCAGTAGGGGTGCATTGTGTACGCAGGCGGACTGGGTGCTACCTCTGGAAATAACAGGCAGGCTGCACTGAAAAGATGCAACACAATAAAAGGCACCAACGTCTTTGTAGAAACCAGGAACATAATTATTACAGAAGGAGTAAACGCATTGCCAGCAGGATAAATTAGACACACTGGACTAGCTAGGCACACCTACTGGCATGGAACCCAAAGCCTGGGGAGTATGCAGGGGGTAAGCGACCCACGGGAGGAAGGGAAGGGTTGGAAAGGGAGTTGGAGGAAGGAGCTGCCGAGATGGTGAGGGGGAAATAGAGAGAGAGAGGCACAGGGAGACCGGAACACAGGGAGATTGTTTCCGATTAACAGGAAGGGTATCTGCTAGAAGGGCAAGGGCCTAATCTGCACCCAACACACAGGGTCAGTACACCACACTGCCAGCAGCCAAAAAGAACAGGCATGTTCTCTCTTGATGGGTCTTGTATAAGGCCGACTCTCCAACCCAGGAACACAACGTGGTTGCCAGCGATAGGTTTGTGTGGTCTCAAGGGAAGGGGAGACCAAGCAAACTTGTTTGTTTTGTTATTGCCAAAACACGTTTGGTTTTTAGGGGAGGTCGGATGCAAGGCTGGACACACATTTTCAGTTATTCCGTGTGATTCCCAGCTCAGGGGAGTTGAAATTATAGAGAGCAGGACAGTTGGGGCAACAGGGGAGGTTAATTGTTGGGTTTTGGACAAGTGACTTTCCAGAGCCCACTCACCCACAGTATTGACACAAGTGGAACTTGTTTTTCAGGGCTCAGGGTAAGACAAGTGGGTAAAAAGGTCAGGCTAGATGGTTAGCTCTGGAATTCTGGTAGCTGGGTGGGGAACAGGTTTAATTGGTTTTTGGAGTCCTTTCCCAGGGCTGGAATAATTCCCCAAACCCTCCCCACCACATACCACAGGTGCAGGGGACGGAGAGGACTAAACCCAATGGCAGAAACTCAACACAGGTACACACACACACAAACAACTAGCATAAACGGTTCGGCGAATATACAGTCATATGCAGTACAAGGTGGAAAATAAATTTGGGAAACAGGAAAGTCACGCAATACACTGGTAAAATGAAAACCCACAGCAAACAAGTGACATAAGTGACATTGGGAGAAGGCGTTGCACATCCCAGCAAATTTTTTTGAACTTGGAAGCATGAACCGGTGTGGCGGAGCCAAGCAGCTAACCAGAAAGGAATTAGAGAAACACTGCGAGGACAGGGCGCGCTGCAGACATGCTAGGAGCCAGTGGAAGACTCCTGGCCATTCTGCAACCGAAGACGGCAGCGTTTCACATACCAGGACTTGGATTGAGATAGGAGGGCAGAGGGGAAGTCGAGAGAGAGCGATCAGAACGATGCAAGAGCAGTCCATAATGGAAAGCAGGTGGCAAACCTTTGCTGCATAAGCGCGAACAGGCCTGACAACGTCAATCAAAGCCAGTGAGTTAGCCCAGGCATAGTGGGGACCCCGGAGCGTTTCGGCAACCGTTCCAAGTACAAACTATAACAATTAAAGCCACAGAAACAGACAATAAAAGACTGATTGACAACCAAGAAGGCATATTGCAAATAAGGACCTCAGACTGTATAGAATGCAAACACGGGGGGGGGAATTGTATAGTCTATCAAGGAGATGTAATATACCAAAAGGTATACACAACTGTTGAAGTAAAAATGAATCATGTGTGAATACAAGTCCTGACAGGCAAATAAACGAGACAGTTAAAATTGATATGATAGGTTATTTATAACACACTTAATAGCCAGAGGTTTCTAAGTGCGGACACGGGGATTGAACCTGTGATGCTCCATGTCGTTTTGCTTCCAAGGCGAGCACGTTGCCGCTGAGCTATCCTCCCGAGACCGTGTGAATACCAAAAGCCCTCGCAGTAGAATATACCTCGCAATTACAAGTGCATACGGTATCCTCACAGGAGAGTAAACGGGGAGGTACAAATGTGTGTGAATACAAGACACCCTGCCAAGAGAGTATACCAAGCGATCATATGTGTGAATACAAGAAGCCTCGGCAGGAAAGTATACTAGGCATTCACAAGTGCAGAAGTCCTGGCAGGCGAGTATACCACAAGAAAAGATATAGAACTGTGTTTGCTAAACAAGAAGGAACGTTCGAATGAAGTGGAAACTACAAGGCTAAGCAGCTTTGTAAATAACAATATTGCGAGGGCCTAGAAAGACACAAGGAACTGTTAGACTAAGAATCATTTGTACTGAAGAAGAATCCATGGGAAGGGAGCCACCACCAGGAACCAGGGCTCTTTTACCTTGAAGAACTAGTGTGTTGGAGCTGTTGTTTTTCCATTAAGAACTCTTTGTGCAATCAAACAAAGTTAAAGACATTTCCCTTTTCACCTTATTATTTAGCTTATAGTGTGAGGGTCAGAATAGAACCTTTGGACAAGTTTTGATTTTGACATCCTGACACAGACAGATCATTGGTTTGTGGTAGGGAAATTCCTCTAAGAGCAGGGTCAGAGAGCCCTTTACTTAACCCTTTTATTTTCAATAAAAATCTTTAACCAAAAACATGAGTAACCTGTATCTAAGTTGGGGGAAGCAGGATGATTGGGTGGGAGGAAAACACCAAACATTCAGGAAACTAAAAAGATGGATCTTAAGCTTAAAACTAGACAAATTAAAAATATATAACCAGTTATTCTGAATATTCTGAGATTTCTTGCCAGCTTCCATACACCTCAACTCTTAAGCTTGCATGCGTCCAAAATGTCAAAATCAACAGAAACCTTAAAGGTGTAGAGTCTACTAAAACAAAGCAAGCACACAAGGAAAACACCCAAGAAACCATCACTGGCCCTGTCCTCCTTCCCACTTACGCATCCCTCACTAAATTACTCAACACTAAATCCATTAATTTTTACACTACATCCACTGACCGACAGACCCATCAGACCTAACACACATGGACACAATACCAATATTCTTAGCCTACCCTCTCCATTTTAACACCTTGCATTCCCCAATGCACCCAGGACCACCACCATAACTCTGTGACCACGCTTAGGTCAAGCACACCCCAGAACACATTTACCTGTCGTAACACAGCAGAAACCATAATCAGTGTGCTTGGGCCCTGCATTCACCAACACAACATCCTTTCAATCCTAGCCTTCCCCCATCCCACTGACACAAGCCCCTGCACTACCCCTGTAACAGTGCTGCACAAAGCGAGGTAAACATTATCGGTAGAGCGGCGATACACAGGACCACTTTATCTTTCAAATCTCTATTGCAACTTCAAGTTCACCAGTTGTGAATGGTTTTACTAGATTCACCTGCTGGGACAGAGGGTTTTAGACCCTCATGAACTGACAGGGAGAATATTCTACTTCATTTGAGCTACATCTTAGATCTGATTAATGGTTTCAAACTATGCATACTGGTTTTAATTAAGAACGTACCTAACGAGTAAATTATAAGTAACTCACCGTAGTGACTAACATACTCCTAGTCCAAAGTCCATAGTCCCCTTTTCTCCATACTGTATTGGCGTCCCTTGCTAGGGACGGGAGACGGAACCTTTTTCCCCTTTAAATTTGCGCTCCCCTGACTGCGCCCACCAGCGCCACTCCTCATTCTCCCATGACGCGTCAACAATATTAGCATTGCCTAATGACACAAGTTTTATTAGGGGGGAGGATGGTGGGTTGCATGGAGGAAAGGGGACTATGGACTAGGAGCATGTTAGTCACTACGGTGAGTAACTTATAATTACTCCCAAGTCCCGTCCCCTTTCCTCCATAATGTATGGGTGATTACAACTGAATGTAGCCCAGGGTGGAGAGTTGCCCCTTTTAATAAAACCTGTTCCTTAACACTGCCTGACCAAATGCTGCGTCCAACTTGGCGCTGGCATCTCAACAGTAGTGCTTGCAGAAGGCAGAGGATGTAGCCCACGTAGCTGCTTTGCTGATAACCTGCCATGGTGAGTGCCTTTGGAAAGCTATTGTTGTGGCTTTATCTCTGATGGCATGGGCATGCATGTTTGAAGGCAATGGCCTGTGCTGCCCCTCATAAGCCTCCTTGATGGACATAACCATCTACCTTGCTATGGAAGCCTTGGAGGCCAGACAGCCTGGTTTTGATCCACCCAAGGTGACGAATTGGGCGTCTGATTTGCAGAAGCTCTTGGTTCTGTTTAGGTAGAATCTTAGCACCCGCCTGACATCTAGACAGTGCAGAACCCTCTGGGCATCATCTGTAGGGTCAGCAAAGAAAGTTGGAAACACCATCTCCTCATTAAGGTGAAAAGAGGAGATGACCTTGGGTAAGAATGCAGTGTGTGTTCGGAGCACCACCTTGTCCTTATCTGTGGTGTAGTTGCTTTAGAAAGTCCATCTAATATATGTTGATTGTTGCATTTAGAAAGTATGCCTAATAGCATATCTGTGGTTTAATTGCATTTAGAATGTGTGCCTAATAGCATATCCGTGGTGTAGTTGCGTTTAGAAAGTCTGTCTAATAACATATCAGTGGTGTAGTTGCGTTTAGAAAGTCTGCCTAATAGCATATCTGTGGTTTAATTGCATTTAGAAAGTACGCCTAATATCATATATGTGGTTTAATTGCATTTAGAGAGTCCTCCTAATAGCATATCTGTGGTTTAATTACATTTAGAACGTTTGCCTAATAGCATATCTGTGGTCTAGTTTGCATTTAGAAAGTTCACCTAATAACATATCTGTGGTGTAGTTCCATTTAGAAAGTCCGCCTAATATCATATCTGTGGTTTAATTGCATTTAGAAAGTCTGCCAAATAGCATATCTGTGGTTTAATTGCATTTAGAAAGTCTGCCAAATAGCATATCTGTGGTTTAATTGCATTTAGAAAGTCTGCCAAATAGCATATCTGTGGTTTAATTGCATTTAGAAATTCTGCCTAAAAGCATATCTGTGGTCTAGTCTGCATTTAGAAAGTCTGCCTAATAAGAGATCTATGGTCTAGTTTGCATTTGGAAAGTCCACCTAATAGCACATCTATGGTGTAGAATTCAGAAAGTCTGCCTAATAGCATATCCGTGGCCTAGTTGCATTTAGAATGTCTGCCTAATAACATATCTATGGTCCGTGGTTTAGTTGCTTATAAAATGTCCACTTAATAGCATATCTGTGGTGTAATTGCATTTAGAAAGTGTACCTAATTGCATATCTGTGGTCTAGTTTGCATTTAGAAAGTCCACCTAATAGCATATCTGTGGTGTAGAATTCAGAAAGTCTGCCTAATAGCATATCTAGGGACTACTGCATTTAGAAAATCTACCTAAAAGCATATCCGTGATCTAGTTGCATTTAGAGAGTCTACTAATAGCATTTCCGTGGTTTAGTTGCATTTAGTAAGTCGGCCTATTAGGATATCTGTGGTCTAGTTGCATTCTGAAAGTCTAAATAGAAACTGTGATATAGTTGTACTTAGAAACGGTGAATAATCTCACCTTGTGGTATAGTTGAATTGAGAAACTGACTAATATGACCCTATGATTTAGTTGAATCAGAAACTGTGAATAATCTCACCCTATAGTATAGTTGAATTTTAAAACTGCGATTAATCTCACCCTACGGTATAGTTTAATTTAGAACATGTGAATAATATCACCCTGTGGTTTAGTTAAACTCAGCAACTGTGAATAATCTCATCTAGTGGTATAGTTGAACTTAGAAAGTTCAAATTATCGCTGTGGCACAGCGGTAGTACAGTTAGTGTGTACAACTAACATCTGGTGGTATAGCTGAAGTGGGAAGGCGTGAACGAAATCATCCAACGCCAACTATAACACAAATCAAACGAACAAAACCATGAGTCCTCCCAACCCACCAAGGTCCGCCGAAAATGACCCTCTCGCGCCCACCTCCCTTCCCACCCGCCCCACCTCCCATCACCCCTTCCCCAAACCATCCTGCCCTCCTCCACATCCCCTACCCATCCCCTATCCAAACACCAGGCCAGAGGGGCACGATGGCGAGCCAACCATCCCAAGACCACTGCTCCTCCCATCCGCCTACTATCACCAAACCCGCTCCCCCAACTCCCCCCACTAACGGCCAGCCTATCCTCCCAAGCGCACCCATCCACGCCCCACTCCCCTCCTCAACCTCCACCATCATCATCCCCCCTCTCCCAACCCCCAACCCCACTCCTTCCCCTCCCGAAAAATTTCACGCCTCGCCCTGGCAAGAACAGTAGCCGCTTCCCTCTCCCCCTCCAACACCCCTACCCTCTCTCACACACCGACCGCAACAAAAACACTGAAGAGAAAACATACTTGTTTCCCCCCAATCTCTCAGTACGCATCGCCACTCTTGTCTCGACCCACCTCCTCATCCTCCCAAACTCGATCACCACCACCCTCCCACCCTACCTGAAACCCCTCTCCCTCGAATTCTCAGCGACCACAACTGAAACTCCTAACCTCCCACACCCCACCATCGAATCCGCCGACCCAAATCCAATCAACCCGTCACACCAGTCCAACCCCTCCCCCCAAACCCACCAACTCAACTCCGCGCATACTCTTCCCATCGACCACCAAGCACCCCCCTCTAGTTCCCCAGTTTCCACCCTCCCCCCTCCGACCCCCTACCTCTGCAACTCCCTCTACATCCTCCTGTGCCGAAGTAAATAGCATCCTTTTTAATGGCCGATCTGCAGCAAAAAACAGACAGCATCTTTGACCACCTCACCTCTGACAAACCGGACCTGGTCTTTATCACAGAAGCCAGGTTCTCTGACGACTTTGCCCCTATAGCCAATGAAGCCTTCCCCACAGACTACTTCCTCATCCCACTGAAACGTCCCTCTAGAGGAGGAGGAATAGCGATCGCCTTCAAGTCCCACTTCTACGACTCAATCATCGACAACCAGCCACCCATTCCTTCCTGCGAATCTCTCCTCGTAAAACTATCCCTCCCCCTTCATTTTCCCACAGCTTCCTAATCATCTACAGACCCCCTGGCTACAATAGGCAATTCTCAAACAACCTCTGCAACTCTATTGCTATCCTCCAACTAAACCATCCCACCCTGACCCTTCTAAGAGACTTCAACATCTGGCTTGACATTCCCACCAACCCTATGACCCACTCTCTGGTTGACGGCCTAGACGCGATTAATCTCCATACCCAAATAAACGGGCCGACTCACTATAAAGGTGACACACTGGATGCCATCTTCAGCTCCCATAACCTGATACATCTAAACCCACCCCTATCATCTGGCTCGATCACTTCATTGTTTCTCTCCCCATTCGCTCACCCAACCCGCTCCCATTACCCGAACCAGAACCTCTGAATCTACGCAAATGATGGAAGCTAAAAATGCTTCCCGACCTAGCCGATGCACTCCTTCAGTCTCCTCCCCCTACCCGCCTACCCAATGAACCTGTAACCTCTGACGCCTTTGACTCTTGGCTCAACACCTCACTAATCCCGCTCACCCCTTTTGCAAACCATCAGCTCGCCATGGCCCTTTTCCTAGATGGTTCACACCAGAACTGAAAACCACTAAACAGCTATTTAAATCCCTAGAACGGAAATGGCGGAAAGACAAAACAGCCCTGAGCAGATCCTCCTTGGCCGGGCACCATCGCCACTACAAGGCCGAAATCCGGAAAGCTAAAAAAGCTCATTACAACTCCCGAATCCTAAACTGTAAAAACCCCAGCAAAGAACCTCACAAAATCATCGCCAAATTCACCAAACCATCATGTACCACCACCCTTCCCGCCCCCTCACAATTACTGTGCTACTCTCTCTACACTTTTACACCTCAGCTCTCGAAAGAACAAACTCTCTAACCAACAAAGTAGCTCTCTTACACCCACCACGCAATCCACCCACCCTACCTGCCATCCCACCTCCTGCGACAGCTACCCAACCGACTTTTGACTCCTTCACTCCAATTTCAACTGACCAATTTCTCAAACTTCTCTCTGCCCGCAAACCATCCAGCTCCCCGCACAACCCCTGCCCAGCCACAACCCTCAAAGAAATGTTTGCATCTACCTGTGCAGGAGAACAAGCAAGAACCATCATAAACGACTCCCTCTCCTCAGGAATTTTTCTCGACGTCTTCAAAACCGCTCATGTCAAGCCTCTTCTAAAAAGAAAAAAATTCCCTTGACCCTATCGAGCCCAAAAACTACCACCCCATCTCAAATACCAGGTTCCTTGCCAAACTCACTGACCGAACCGCCTACTCCCAACTAAATGCCTTTGTCGAAGACAACAATCTCCTAGACCCCGCTCAATCAGGTTTCAGAGCACGACACAGAACCAAAACCACCCTAACCTCAATCTGGGATGACCTTAAAAACACTGCTGATTCTGCGGGATGCGCCGCACTATTCCTTCTTGACCTATCCGCCGCCTTCGACACAATCAACCACTCAATCCTCCTGGATCGCCTCCACTCCCTGGGAATCTTTGGAAACGCTCTCAAATGGACGACATCCTTCCTTAACAATAGGAACCCAATAACCCTACTCTCCACCTATGCTTCCCACGCCCGATCAGTCAACACTGGAGTCCCACAAGGAGCATGCGTATCAGCCCTCCTCTTTAACCTCTATATGTCCACCCTCCCACGAATAATCCGCTCGCACAATATCCTGTGCTATAACTACGCCAATGACACACAACTAATCCTAAAATTCCTGAATTCAAAACCCAACCGCCAACCCGACCTTGCTTCCTTCCTCCTTGACATAGATCACTGGATGACCACAAACCACATCTTTCTAAACCCCTCCAAAACTGAAATCATGGTATGTGGCAACACCAAACTTCTTCCGCACCTGCTACCCTGGCCATCTGCCATGGGCAATTCCGCGACACCCTCAAATTCAGTAAAAAACTTTGGATGCACCCTGGACTCCGACCTAGCCCTCTCGCTTCAAGTCAACAACGTCTCCAAGTCCTGCAACTACCACCTTAAAACTCTTAGGCGCATTTTTCCATACCTCTCCTTTCCCAATAGACTCTCTGCGGTCCAATCAATAGTTATGTCAAGACTGGACTATGCTAACCCCCTCTACCTCGGAGTCCACGCGTACCAACTGACTAAATTACAAAGAGCACAAAACGCTGCAGCCAAGCTGTTACTAGCACTTGGCCCAAGAGATCACATCTCCCCAGCCCTCAAAACTCTGCACTGGCTTCCGGTTGCCCGAAGGGTGACCTTCAAAACCTTATGCATTTTTCACAGAGCAATGCATAAAACCAGACCTCAATATCTTCAAGACAAACTAAAACCCTACCATCCACCATGCACTCTAAGTTCAAGCACTGCTGGCCTCCTAGTCATACCAAAAACCAACTCCATCAGGTTAGGTGGGTCATCATTCTCAGCCCTGGCACCCACTCTGTGGAACGCACGTCCACCCCACATCCGACTCACCGAGGACCTCATGTCCTTCTGCAAATTACTGAAAATGTGGCTCTTCCCCTAAAATCGACTCTTAACTCAAACTGGATAACAGCAATCAATGACCTTAGCCCAAAGCTTCTCTACCATAAATAACAATCCAGCATCATGATCCGAGCGAGAAATCGAAAACTACTAACCGCCAATGTAAATTAAAACTGATAAAATTAATAGAACGAGTGAAGTGGATGAAAGTAGTGAAGTGGATGAAATTAAGGAAACTGATGAAATCGATGAAATCGGAAGAGAGGAACGAAGTGGACGAGAGGAATAAAGTGGACAAGAGGAATAAAGTGGACAAGAGGATGGAAAGGATGAGTACATGATACAGATGGAGTGCACGGAATTGACAGTGCATGGAATGAACAGAAAGAATGGAATAGATTAATCAAGTGCAAGGAACGATGACGTGGGTCGAACGGACGAAGTTGGTGGAGGGGACGAAGTGGGTGGAGCAGACGAAGTGGGTGGAATGAATTGAAGAGGGTGCAACAGATGAAGTAAGTGGAATGGATGGAATGCATGGAATGGACTTAGTGCATGGATCAGAAGGAATGCATGGAATTGATGGAACAGATAGAGGGCATGGAATGGACATTGTGCATGGGATGGCTGGAGTGCATGGGACGGCTGGAGTGCATGGGACGGCTGGAGTGCATGGGACGGCTGGAGCGCATGGAGCGGCTAGAGTGCATGGAGCGGCTAGAGTGCCTGGAATGCATAAAAGCATAAAGGCACTAGTTCTCAAGCACCTACTGAAAACCACCATATCACAACACCACGCTTGCTCTCTTCCATACACCACCACTCAACTAGAACACAGCGATACTATGACACATTCAGTATAGCTGTTCTCATACCAACACCTGCCACATACTCCCCATCATCCTAACTAAACACAGATGGCTCACACCCGCCAGCCTAGGCATTCTCCTCAGGCCTAAAGCAGCCAGAACCAGTCTGGTATCACCCTGCAAGAACAAACATATTCCTGATCTCCCAACCACCACACCTACCGCTAATAAGCAGCTATCATACAAGTACCACACCTGCTGCACACATCTGGTGCACACATGAACCATATGACTCTCTCTCGCTCTACAGACTTGAACTACTGAACAGTCTGAATCAATCTTAAATAAAACAATTTTAAAAGCAATTCTGCTCCTTACCTTTCTCTGTTCCTGCTACTCAACTCCTGAGGTCCCTCCGACAGCGATCTCAACTGAAATCGGATCCGCCTTCAACTGTTTCTGGATCTGCCATTGGTGAGGCCTCCTCCTGCTCTGCCATCAGCCCGGCTCCTGCGGTGCTCCTTCCCGCTCGGCGACTGGTCGAGACAACGGTGTGTTCTTTCCGTCTCCTTGAACCACCCAGCGCCTAAAATCAATCCTGGTGCCTCGCTTGCACTCTTCAACCGCCCAAAGACAAGTGTGGCTGCTCAGGGTCCTGGCTGCTCAGGGTGCCTCCCCACTGTCTCTGAACCGCCGCCAGCAGCCCTCCCCGCTTAAGATCAAGCACAGCCACATAAGATCGCCTTCACCAGCCTGGCTCCTCCTGGGATTCTTCCCACTCGGCAGCCGGCCGAGACAGCGGTGTGTTCATTTCCGCCTCCTCTGTTCACCTGGCGCCTTGTCATCCCTGGTGCCTTGCTTGCAGCCCTCCCTGCCTTACGACCAGTGTGGCTGCTCAGGATCCCGGCCCCAGCCCGTCCGCCTCAGCTGTCTGAAGTCCTCCCGCCGGTGCCTCCATACTATCTTCGAGCCGCCGCCAGCAACCCTCCCCGCTCAAGGGCGGGCGCAGCCACGGAGCATCGCTGCGTCAGCCCATCCACCTCGGCTGACTTAGTAGTTCTTCTGGTGCCTCCACACCGCTCCTGGAGCCGCCGCCTCCGGCCCTCCCCGCTCAAGTGTGGGCACAGTTGCGGGGGAACCCTGCATTGTACCATCCAGCTTGGCGGTTTGATTTCCTCCGCTGGTGCCTCCATACCGAGCCTGGTGCCGCCGCTTGCACCCCCCCACGCAAGAGCAACTACGGAGGTTCGCCGCATTAGCCAAACCACCGCGGCTCCCCGAGTTCTCCCACCAGTGCCTCCTTACTACCTCTGCCCATCCACCTGTGGTCCTCCCAGCTCACGTGTGGGCGCAGTCTAAGAGGATCACTGCATCTCCCCATCCACCTGGCTGCCTGACTTCTTCCAATGGTGCCTCCATACCACTCCTGGCAAAGCCACCTGTGGCACTCCCCACTCAGGGGCAGGTGCAGCCACACAGGGTTGCCGTATCTGCCCATCCTCCTTGATTGCCCCTGTTCCTCTGTTGGAGCCTCCATACTGCTCCTGGCACCACCACCTGTGGCCTTCCCCACTCTAAACCAGTTCTAGCTGCCAAACATTGTGGAATCAGTCGGCCCGCCCCAACAGTTTGTTCCCTCACCCTCACTCTGGTCTGGTGCCTCCGGCCCTCCCCACCCAAGAACAAGGGCAGCAGCCCATCATCCTGACATCAGTCTGCCTGCCTCAACCATCCGGGCCCCTTCCACCAGTGACCCTTTCTAATGACTGGTACCTGCAGCTCTCCCTACTCAAGATCAGGTGCAGCAGCCCAGCATCGTGGCCCTAATCTGGTATATCAACCGCCTGGGCCCTCCACCAGTGCCCCTTTTGATGAACTGACACCTGCTTAGGACTAGGGGCGGACGCCCTGGTTCCCCTTGACCAGCCTGCCTTCGACTTCCTGTGGTCACCTCCTGGCCCTGGACTGCCTGCAGTATCGGTGCCTGCTGTCTATGACCCCATTCTTGACCAGCCTGCCTTTGACTGCCTGTGGTCATTTCCTGGCCCGCCTGCAGTATCGGGTGCCTGCTGTCTACGACCCCATTCTGGCTCCGGTCTTCCATCTACTATTGCTGAGACTGGGACTTCCATTGGCGCCAACTAGTGCCTGCTGCCTGGCGCTTCCACTCCGGACGGCGCCTCCCCCTGCTGATCGCCCATCTGACAGTGGCAGGCACCACTCCATTCTACTCATGATATGCTGTTATCCTCTCCCCATCCCTCACCTAAGTCGGTCCATTGAGTACTGTCCCTACTTGAAACTGCTACACTGGTGTCTCTTCTCACCATCACAAGTCTCTACAGCTATGGACCTTCTTTACTCGTCCTATCTCTGAGCTCTCTGTTATGTGATCTTCCAAATCTCCTTTTCACCACCCGTTCTTCCCTCGCCCCCTCTCTCGCTCCTACTACCTTCTCCTCTCCCTCCTACTCTCCTTTTCCCTCCTAATGCCCAGCCGTCTCCTCTATCCTCTCCCACACTCCTCCTGTCGCACTCCTACCCTCTCTCACCGCCCTAATCTTCTTTAGCCCCCCTAACTCCCGCCACTCCGCCCTCATGAACATGGCACTCTGGAACGCCAGACCAATCTGCAACAAAACTGCAGCAATTCTGGACTTATTCTTTCGTCTCAACCTTCATTTCCTATGCCTAACTGCAACCTGGTACCCCCCCCCCATAACACCTCTGTCCACGCTTCCTTAACCACCTCCTCTTCTTCCTTCTTTCACACCCCTTGGCCTCCTCTACCACCCCAAGTACATCTCTTCTTCCTCTTCACCTCCTTTCCCATCCTTTGAATTCCTTTACAAATCTTTCTCCTCTCCCCACCCTATCTCCTTCCTGATCATCTATCGTCCCCCTGGCCCTCTTTCTTCCTTCTATGAAGACCCTTATCTCTCCCTTCCCCTCTCCTCTATCAGTGCTTGGCGATTTTAATCTTCACCTTCCTTCTCCCCCTCAATCCCCTGCCCTCTTCTCTATCCTTGACTCCTACCTCCTTCCCCTCCCTTCCTTCTTTCCTCCCCCACTCACTCCTCTGGCTCCACCCTTGACCTCATCTTCAATTCTTCCTACCCATCTTCCCCAGTCTCTACTCTTCCTGTCTATCTCTCCGATCATGCCTTACTTTCTTCTCTCCCGCACTCCTCCGCTGCTAACCCCTCCCCTCCAATCTACTCACAGCGTGACTTTCGCAACTTTGGCCCTACCCTCTTTATTGACACTTGTTCTTCTTCTCTTCCAACTTTCGAATACTTCTCCTTATTATCAGCGAATTATGCTCTATCCTCCCTCTCCTCTTCTATCTCCTCTGCCCTTGATCAACTTTACCCCCTTTCTCTCTTCCGCCCAACCCGGACACCCTCTCAACCTTGGCTTAATCCTCAACTCCTCTCTTATGCGGCACCTTCTCCGACGTCTGCAGAGACTCTGGCTCAAAACTCGCTTGCTTTTTAACCAAACCTCTCACTTCTCTTACCATGCAATCTAAGACTCTTTTCTTGCCTCGGCTAAATCCTCCTACTCTAATCTCAAGCCACTCACCCTCGCATATCTTCCCAACTCTCTCTTGACTTCTCTCTCCCCCCCACTCCTGATCCCTCCTCCAATTATTCACTCTCTCCTTTTGACTTTGCTAACTTCTTCTCCTCCAAGATTCTTACCCTTAGGCACAAAATCCACACCCCCTCAGATTTCCCCTCTTCTGCTCCCACCCACCCCCCTCATCCTGCATGTCCATCTTCTCACCCGTCTCCCCTTCCGAAGTCTCCACCCTACTATCCAAAGCCCACCCCACGTCCGTCCCAACTGGCCCTCTCCCTTCCCTTCTTATCCCTAAGATTTACCCTCTTCTTATCCCCTACCTCACCTCCTTCTTCAACATCGGTCTCTCCTCAGCAACCTTTCCCTCTGCTTTCAAGCATGCTACGATCATTCCTATTCTGAAGAAACCTTCTGCTGATCCACTTCTCACCTCTAACCTCAGACCTATCTCTCTTCTCCCATTCCTCTCCAAGCTTCTCGAGCGCCTTGCCTACTCTCAGCTCTCATCCTTTGTCACTACTTTCTCTCTCCTACCACCCTCCCAATCTGGCTTCCGTCCCAAACATTCCACTGAAACTGCTATCACCTCTATCCTTAACTCCCTCCTCTCTGCTCACCATGCCAAGCAATCCTCTATCCTTATTCTCCTCGATCTCTCTGCATTCTTTGAAACTTTCGATCATCCCCTCCTTCACACTCTTTCCTCCTTTGGGTTCAAAGGCTCTGTTCTCAACTGGTTATCCTCTTACCTCTCTTCCGGCTCCTTTACTGCCTCCTGGGGTGACCGGTCCCCTCCTACCTATCCTCTTGAATACAACGTACCCCAAGGATTGGTGCTTGGTCCTTTCCTCTTCTCTCTTTACACCTCCCTCATTGCCCCCGTTATCTCCTCGTTTGGCATCTCCCACCATTTCTATGCCGACACTCAAATCTTTCTCTCTTTCTCCTCCTTCTCAACTGACCTTCACCGAAAACACTCTTCCTGCCTTACTGCCATTAAGAACTGGATGTCTTCCTACTTTCTCTCTCTTAACACTGACAAGACCGAAGTCGTATCCTTTCCCTCCACCTCTCCTCCTCCTCCCTCTCCTCCCCCATTCATTCACTTTCCTCCCTCTAATCTCTCGATCTCTCTCCAAGCTCGTAATTTAGGCGTTCTCTCCTCTCTCTCCTTCTCCCAACACAATTCCCTTACTTCTCGCACCTGTCGCTACCACCTCTTCAATATTCGCAAAATCCGTCCCCTCTCACTTTCCACGCTACCAAACTCTTAATCTCCTCCCGCCTCTTCTACTGCTCTTCCCTACTCTTTGGACTACCTACATCTCATCTTGCCCATCTTAAATCCATCTACCAATCTGCTGTTCGTACCCTCTGTCTCCTTGCCTCCCGTGACTCCATCTCTTCTTCTCTCTCTTACCTTGGCTGGCTTCCATTTCACTCCCAACTTAAATTTCACTTTCTCTGCCTTGTCTTCAAATCTCTCCATGGTCTCGCTCCCCCTTATCTCTCCTCCCTTCTCTCTTTCTACTCCCCGCCCCGTTCCCTTCGGTCCGCTGACCTTTTCCTTCTCACTGTACCTCCGCCCCCCTGTGCCTTCTCCCATTTCCGCTCCTTCAAACTCCTAGCGCCTCAGCACTGGAACTCCCTTCCTCTTGCAACCCGCTCCACCCCCACCTTCACCTCATGCCACACGTCCCTTAAATCTCTCCTCCTGCATTCCCCTCCTTGAAACCCCTTTCCCCTTCTGCATCCCCTCCCTACTTAATTCTTTCCCCTTGACTATCTCCCTCCCCTCTCCTGCCTCCCCTCTCTCACCCTTCCCGTTCCCTCCTCCTACTCATCACCACCCCCCCACCCAGTCCCACTCCCATATTCTCCATATCCCCTTCAGTTAATTGCTCTTCTCACTGTTTTGTTGATTGATTCATACTGTAATTTTGCTTCCACCATTACACTGTTGATGTTTTTATGTATTAAGTTGTTCCACTGTAAAGCGCTTTGGTGTAAGGCGCTTTATAAATCAATAAATACAAATACAAATTACGGTTCCCGAGGGCGTTCAACCTACCAGCACCTTGAGATCATAACAATGGTACATAAGGCGCTATATAAATGCAAAGTAACATAACATAAAATGTAGTATATGGCTCTGAAGCCACTAGTGCCTGGATCTCACTGCTTTTGGTGTACTGAAGTAAGGCCCACTATCTGGGAAGTCATAACGGTTACACCAGCCCGATTTCCGCAGACCCCATCAGCTCGAATGGATTATGCGCCAGGGCGCTCAGGACCACATTGAGGTCCCACACCAGGTGTGGTTTCTTGGTATCTGGATATATCCTAGTCAGGGCCGCCAAGTGGATTCAGGAATGAGAATACCTCCTCCTGAGAGTTCTTGTAAGCTCCAATGGCCACCAAATAAGTGCAGCATGTGTCTGTTTGCAAGCCTGAGTGTGCGAGGTGTGCAGAGAAGGAGAGCACGTCGTCCAATGTGCAAGTCAAAGGATCAATTTCCTTTGATTCTGCCCAGTGACAGAACCTAGTCCACTTGCTTTTGTACTGGCTCCTGGTGGTGTCACTCCTAGCACCCTGTATAATGGCCAGGTTAGCCTGTGACAGGTGCAGATGCTTCAGGGAGAACTGATCAGGAACCACGCTGCAAGGGCTAACTTCTGGGAGAGGGGTGGATGACTGTGCCCCCCTGCAGAGAAAGTATGTGTGCTGGGCCCAGCGGGAGCAGTACGGGCGTGGTTGACAATCTGAGCAGCTCCAAGAACCAGGGTCTTGCTGGCCACCATGGGGCTATCAGGATGATTCGAAGGCCCCTTGACTCCCTGATCCTGCAGATGACCCTGTGAACCAGGGGAGTGGGGGGAAAGGCGTGAGCAATCCTGTTCCACTGGATCTGCATTGTGTCACCCAGTGAGCCCCTGCCAGGAGGCAAACTGGGGGCACCTCCTGTTCGTACTGGTGGTGAAGAGATCCACTTGCAGATGACCCCACCTGTTGAAGATCCCCTGAAGGACCTGCTTGTTTAACTGCCATTCGTAGTTGTCCGTGCCCCGCCTGCTGAGCCTGTCCGCCTCTATGTTGAACTCCTCAGGGAGGTGGACTGCTGACAGGTGTATGTTTAGTACACCAGAGCCCACTCCCAAATGTCGAACGCAAGTCTGCAGAGGGGAGTGGACAGTATGCCACCTTGCTTGTTGACGCAATATATGCAGGTGTAGTGGTCTGTTTGAATGGGAATCGCCCTGGTGGTGATAATAAGTAGAAAGGCTTTGAGAGCAAGCCAGAGAGCCATCATCTCGAGCCATTTGATGTGTGACAGCTGCTCCTGCCAGGACCATACTCCATGGACACTGTGGCTGTCCAGGGTAGCTCCCCATCCCTCTAGGGATGAGTCTGTAGTAGTGGTGACCTGAGGTGATGGTTGCGGAAGGGCCTGCCTATGCGCAGGTTGTTGTCCGTACCCCACCAGATCAGATCCTGGTGGAGCTGTTGTGGTATGCTGACCTGCTCCGCCTGCTAACCCTTCTCCTGCTTCCATGAGGCTGAGAAATGTAGCTGCAGCCACCCCATTTTGAGTCTCGTATGTGGCACTGCCATAACTCATGCAGCCATAACTCCCAACAGGTGTTGGTACCACCACGCAGAGGTCACTGCTCTGCTGAGAAAATGCCCAGTGGCACTCTTGATGGCTGTGATCATGTCCACCAAGGGGACGACCCTCTGAGAGCTTGTGTCCCAGGTAAGCCCCAGGAAGGTCAGGCTCTGCGTGGGCACCAACTGTGACCTTTTGCGATTGATAGAAAATCTGAGATCGTATAGTGTATCCATGAGGGCGGATGGCGTATGTTCGACCACCTCCAGAGATCTCACCCTGACTAGCCAGTCGTCTAGATATGGGTAAATATGATGGCCTTGCGCCCAGAATAGGGCTGACACTGCAATCATTATCATTATCATTATCATTGTAAAGACTCTGGGGGCCGAATTGAGTCCAAAGGGTAGAACCCTGTATTGAAAGTGAAAGCCCATGATCCTGAGCCTCGGGAATTACCAATGAGTTTCCCAAATCGGGACTTGTAGGTAGGCATCCTTCAGATCCAGGGAGCACATCCAGTCTCACGCACCCAATGTCTGGGGAAACCATCTTGAACTTTTGTATAGGAAGGGAAAGGTCCCAGGTGGAAAGATCGAACAGATCTCAGGCCAGCCTGGTTCTTTTTGTCTATGGCAAACATTTGTGAATTGAAGCCTGTGCCCCGCTGTGACTTCCTCCACTGCCTGGAACATTAGTAGCAAGCATATATTTCCACCAACAGAGTTGCTGTACCAATCCGCGGGAGCAGAGGGGAGGAAGGAGGAGGAGGAGGAGGAATGGGGAGCCAGAAGCCCATGGATACTACTGAGAGGATCCACGAGTTTGTGAACCTTGTCCGCCAGCGGTGTGTGTGAAGGGCAAGCCTGATCCCCCACCGGAGACTTGTGGATCCGGATGGGCCTGTCACAATTTCTTCCCCACCGAGGCTGGGGTTGTAGAGGGGGACTAGAAAACCCCTTGTTAGCTGCCTTGTGCGGGCTAGGGGATCTGTCCGCTTGCCTGGACAATCTCTCCTGAAAGCCTCTGAAGGACCGACCCTTGTCCGAGTGCTGGTGCGTTTGACTGTAGGTCTTAGGAGCGGACTTTGCAAGGATCGATAAAGATTTTGACTTCTGCAAGCTATTCTTTTTCTTATCGAGTTTCTCATCCGTTGTCAAATGGAACAGCCGCCCCCACCCCAAAGGCAGGTCTAGTAGGCGTTCCTGCACATCTGAATTGAATTTTGTAGCCCTTAGCCACGCCATCTTTCTCATGTCTGTGGCAATACAAATGGCCCCACCTCAAGTGTCAATGTGGGCAACCGTGAACTCCATTATATCTTGTGCCATGATTTTGGCATCAGCCAGCCCAGCCTGGCGGTGGGTAGGGAGATCAGGGAGGAAATCAGCAATATCCCACTGTAATTTCTGGGTGACAGCAGCCAACATGGCATCCGCATTGGCCTGGTGCAGATGGAGAGTGGCGTTGGAATACATTTTCTTCCCAAATGCCTCCAAGATCTTTTCCTCCTTAACCAGAAGTGCCGAGAATGAAATCACCAAAGAAGATTGTGGCTCAGAGTACAGTGATGCTGCTGCTATCAGCGAGGAATGTGGACAGGGGTGCACCGACAATACGAGGGGGTCCCCTTCCGTTTGCCTGCATTTAGCATCGAAACACCTATTGGTGGGCTGGGTAGAGTGTAGCTTGAAGGCTACAACAATTTTGCCTAGCGCACACCTTTTATTTAAATTGAGTTGTATTAAGATAATTAGCGGGGTTCAGGGGAGAATATCAACCCTGACACTGGGTTGTACCAAACTATGTGAAAACAGCAGGTGTCCAAAACCTTTGTGGAACACTCCCGTCCCTTACACACCCTGTAGTTGAAAAAACAACAAATTCTCTTGCGTAATTTCAAAATAAAACGTTATAAAAGGGATGATCTTGTCATCCGTGAGTTCTATACCCCAGTTAGGGTTAATTTAGACAAACAATAATTCAACATTCAATTTGTATCAATTCATAACCAACATATATAACATAAAGTAAACTGTTTTTTACAGTACATGGTACAAATGGTAACTATTTTTTATAGTCCAGACAACCAAAACCTTCCATTTACAATTCATGTGGCTTATAGTAGACAGTTTGTACTTGATTTTAACTCATAGTCCAACATTCACAGTAATATGTGATGTGTTAAATGCTTCTTTGCAGACAGAGCCAAAGTCTTTAAAGTACAGTATGCTTTACGCGTTTCGGGGCGAATAGAACCCCTTCTTCAGAAGATGTCTACTAGACTTGTTTTTTCTTCAGTTTATCTGTATCAACAGTAAAAAGTATATTGTTGTATTAATCATCATGATATATAGTAATACCTGTCTGTCATGACTGGATATTTCCTTATGTATAATCCCACCTGTTAGTGTCTTAGTATACTCTCAATTTGAAATTCAAGTTCCATCCTGATTAGTATGTTCTTGTCAATCCTAAAAAATGACAAAAAAAGGGGCTATAAGTCCCAAACGTAATGAGAAGTATGGGTATTAGATATAAACAACCACGTTTGTATTCTCAAACATGTCAATTAGAAAAAGGGTGTTAGTAATTACCTGATCTGCAGGTCGTAGTCAGGATTTTGGATAATCTCCCACTTTATTTAAGCTCTGTAATCCTGTAGTGGGTCTTAACAGCACAATCAGAAGTATCGGGGGCCCTGTAGACGGAAAGAGGTTCCTCAGAAGCTATTCTTACCAGTTAGAAAAAACGCTATAGAATCATTCTAAGTGGCCAGTATAAACGTTACAACAGCCCATGTTCCAATCAGTATAGTACCTCCTAGGAATATCAGAAAACGTCATTATTGTCACTTTGTTCTCTGCATATATGTGGAGAGATATTAGCTAGCCCGTGTATGTGAAAAAAATATATATACTCTCCTATAAATTCAAGAACGCATGCACTGTCCAAGGACAATTTCCTTTGGTGTCAAAGTATCAAGGTATGGCATCAGTCAGTTATTTAATGGCATACTTGCGGTGATTTATAGATATATAATTATTTGAAACCCTATAGGCTAAGAGGTCAGTGTGACTAGTGTCCTCTAGTCTCTTATGATCTCTATTCGAAAAAGGATGTAAGGTTCTAACACAGCTTACCTGAAAAGGGGACGCCCTTGTGTATATGCCCTGTGATGCTGCTCGTACGAACGGTGACTGAGAAAAATGGCCGTCGTAATGTTTATATTGCGTAATGACGTCAATGCGTGACAACGTCATGACGTCACTATGTTTACTTTTGGCGCGATATAATGCGCAGTATTTATAAAACAGGGTAGAGTCTAAAAGACTAAGTTGGAACCTCTATTTTTAAACGTGTCTAATGGTGGGTAATGTAGGTCCATTGACCTATTACATCGATCTAAAAAAGATCACATTTAAAATTAACGCAGTCTCGTGATTAGAGGAAAAATCCAGCATGCTCACAGTCTCTGTTGTCAAAAATAAATGTACATCCTCTATGTCAATTAGTTACAGTTGGGCAACATCTCTATGGGTATGTATGTTTATTTCATCATTTCAAGTAGAAAATAGAAATTCAAAATATATCAAGCATTGATAATGTTGAGAACACAAACAATCTAATGACCTTGCTGTTTTTGCAACTTCAGTGACTATTCCTTGGATGGTAAAGGAGCAGTGAATGTGTATTCCACTGTTAGTCAAATTAAATATTTGTGTTAGTACAGCTAGTCGTGCATGTCTTAATCTCAAAAAAATACAAGAGTCTAACAGTAAGCTTAAGAATATAATTTGGGTGTTTTCTTATAAGTTTTCTTTCTAGACGTTGAACTGTGGATTGGACCAGATGGAGGAATAATCACAAATGTTTATCACAAACCAACAGATGTGAACAACTCATTACATTACTTGAGCCATCATCCTGACCACCTAAAGAATAATTTACCTTATAGCCAATTCTTACGGCTTAAAAGAATAACGTCAGACACTACAACACTACAACAAGAAAATGAACTGCTGTCCGAGAAATATAGACAAAGAGGTTACCCTAGCAACATCATCGAAAAGGCTAAAGACAAAGTCGATAAACTTGAAAGAAAGGATCTCCTCATTAATGAGAACAAATCTAAGGATATTCCATTTCTCCATACTTTGAGATATTCTGCCCAAAGTCATCACATTACTAGGATCATCAAGAAAAATTGGAGTATCATCAAAATGGATCCACAACTGGACAGGATATTCCCAAAACCTCCCCTAATTGCATACAAGAGGGGAAGAAATTTTAAAGACCAACTGGTGAAAGCAGAAAAAATCAAACAATACAAAGAACAGACTATGAAGAAGAGGAAGACAGGCACATTCCCGTGCTTAAATTGCGGCAATTGCAACAATGTGATGAAGGGTAGCTATGTGAGGCACCCCAACAGTGGACAAAAAATTTGATTGAATAATTACACCACATGCGACACTAAATCAGTCATCTAAGGTCTAAGCTGCCCCTGCGGTATCTTTTACGTGGGTCAAACTATCAGGAAAGCTAAAGAAAGATGGAACGAACATAAGAGTAATATCCGTACCAACAGTATCAAATCTCCTGTTGCTAGACTCTTTACTCAGAATAAACACACAATAGCCCAACTTAAAGTAATTATTCTTGAGGAAGTGAAAAAATCACCTAGGAGGGGGGGGGGACCATGGCAGACGCATGGGTCAGAGAGAATCACACTGGATTGAAAAACTGAACAGTCTTTCCCCCAATGGAATGAACGAAGAATATAATTTGGGTGTTTTCTTAAAAGCTTACTGTTACTCTCGTATTTTTTTGAGATTAAGACATGCACGACTAGCTGTACTAACACAAATATTTAATTAGACTAACAGTGGAATACACATTCACTGCTCCTTTACCATCCAAGGAATAGTCACTGAAGTTGCAAAAACAGCAAGGTCATTAGATTGTTTGTGTTCTCAACACTATCAATGCTTGATATATCTTGAGTTTCTATTTTCTACTTGAAATGATGAAATAAACATACATACCCATAGAGATGTTGCCCAACTGTAACTAATTGACAGAGGATGTACATTTAATTTTGACAACAGACTGTGAGCATGCTGGATTTTTCCTCTAATCACGAGAATGTAATAATTTAAAATGTTATCTTTTTTAGATCCATGTAATAGCTCAATGGACCTACATTACCCACCATTAGACACGTTTAAAACTAGAGGTTCCAACTTAGTCTTTTAGACGCTACCCTGTTTTATAAATACCGCGCATTATATCGCGCCAAAAGTAAACAGTGATGTCATGACGTTGTCACGCATTGACGTCATTACGCAATATAAACATTACGACGGCCATTTTTCTCAGTCGCCGTTCGTACGAGCATCACCACAGGGCATATACACAAGGGCGTCCCCTTTTCAGGTAAGCTGTGTTAGAACCTTACATCCTTTTTCGAATAGAGATTACAAGAGACTAGAGGACACTAGTCACACTGACCTCTTAGCCTGTAGGGTTTCAAATAATTATATATCTATAAATCACCGCAAGTATGCCATTAAATAACTGACTGATGCCATACCTTGATACTTTGACACCAAAGGAAATTGTCCTTGGACAGTGCATGCGTTCTTAAATTTATAGGAGAGTATATATATTTTTTTCACATACACGGGCTAGCTAATATCTCTCCACATATATGCAGAGAACAACGTGACCATAATGACGTTTTCTGATATTCCTAGGAGGTACTGTACTGATTGGAACATGGGCTGTTGTAACGTTTATACTCGCCACTTAGAATGATTCTATAGCGTTTTTTCTAACTGGTAAGAATAGCTTCTGAGGAACCTCTTTCCGTCTACAGGGCCCCCGATACTTCTGATTGTGCTGTTAAGACCCACTACAGGATTACAGAGCTTAAATAAAGTGGGAGATTATCCAAAATCCTGACTACGACCTGCAGATCAGGTAATTATTAACACCCTTTTTCTAATTGACATGTTTGAGAATACAAACGTGGTTGTTTATATCTAATACCCATATTTCTCATTACCGTTGGGACTTATAGCCCCTTTTTTATCATTTTTTAGGATTCACAAGAACATAGTAATCTGGATGGAACTTGAATTTCAAATTGAGAGTATACTAAGACACTAACAGGTGATATACATAAGGAAATATCCAGTCATGACAGACAGGTATTACTATATATCATGATGATTAATACAACAATATACTTTTTACTGTTGATACAGATAAACTGAAGAAAAAACAAGTCTAGTAGACATCTTCTGAAGAAGGGGTTCTAATCGCCCCGAAACGCGTAAAGCATACTGCACTTTGAAGACTTTGGCTCTGTCTGCTAAGAAGCATTTAACACATCACATATTACTGTGAATGTTGGACTATGAGTTAAAATCAAGTACAAACTGTCTACTATAAGCCACATGAATTGTAAATGGAAGGTTTTGGTTGTCTGGACTATAAAAAATAGTTACCATTTGTACCATGTACTGTAAAAAACAGTTTATCTTATGCTATATATGTTGGTTATGAATTGATACAAATTGAATGTTGAATTATTGTTTGTCTAAATTGACCCTAACTGGGGTGTAGAACTCATGGATGACAAGATAATCCCTTTATCAAGTTTTATTTTGAAATTACGCAAGAGAATTTGGTTGTTTTTTCAACTACAGGGTGTGCAAGGGAAGGGAGTGTTCCACAAAGGTTGTGGACACCTGCTGTTTTCACATAGTGTGTAGCTTGAGCCACCCTTCTTTGGCAAGTGCTACTACATCCTTCTAACATGGGGTTCCAGGTCTGGCAGCAGGGCGTACAGTGAGAACTTCAGCCAGAACCCCCGCCTCTGGTTGCTCCACCTGTGGATGTGAGATTCCTAGGTACTCAGCCAGGCCCGCCAGCCACGCATGAAAAGCTTTGTCTGACGATTGTCCGGGTCGTCGTCCTCGTCTGTGTCCACTGTTTCTTGTGGGTCCAGGGGAGCCGGAGTAGTGCTGGGCGCAGGCAGCTGTGGTTTGCTGATTTTCAGTGCTGGAGCCTGCTGAGGTGCCAGAGCCGGGGCTGCCGTTACTGGTATCTGCACGGGAGGCGGGGGCTGTGCTTGACGCAGGGGCGGTGTGGCTGTGGGTACTTGCGGCTGAGCAGAAGGGGGAATGTCCCTGATCACGTCCCCAAGGATGGTACCCATTTGTGGTGATCTCATGAGAGCAAGAAACTTCTCGAAGAACCTGTCTTCGCAAACCGGGGGAGAGCCTGATGATATAGGCATAGTGTTTGGGCCCTGAGGCTGCTGTGTCCTGGGCGTGCACTGTCTTGCGGCATAGGGCAAAGAATACCTGCCCTGCAAAGTGGATGGATAGGATGTGGAACAAGAAACTGGGGTTGACCAATCCCACCTGGAAGCTCTTTCCCCTGTCTGGTCTTCAAAGGGAAAAGGCAGGCGTTGAGTGAGACATTTTGTCTGGCCCGGCAGCCATTTCGTTTTGCTCCGTGCCAAGTGCCCGTGTTGTGGAACTTGCTGAGCTGGGACCGGCTTCCACCAGTGTGCTGAGCGGTGGTGTTTGAGGCCTACCCTGCACCTTAGGTCGGGGCCTGGCAGGCGGAGTGCCCTCGGCTGTGGTGCCAGTAGTGCTGCTTGCAGGCGCCCCCTCAGACATGAGTCCGGTGTTAGTAGCTGGAGCAGCCTTGGTGATGTTGCTCGTCTTAGGCCTTGATCGGTCTCTCCCACTTGGGCACTTCCTTGGGAAGGAATCACCCTTGCGGGGTGCGGAGGAGAACAGGGCACCTACCTTGGGTCTGGTCTTCTGCTTCACGAACGCTTTGAGGTCCTCTGGAGGCGATCTTCCGAAAAGCTTCCGCCGCCTGGCTAATTGGTTTTTGAACGAGCACAAAGTCAAGGCATTGCACGCAGTACAGCCGTCCCAGCAGTGGTCTGGGCCAAGGCACCAGAGGCAGAGGGCGTGGGGGTCGGACGTTGGGAAGAAACCCTTGCAGGCTGAATACCTGCTGAAGCCACCCGCTGTCAACATGCACCGGGGAGGAGCATTGCACCAGAGGGCAAAGGAGTACCTAGTAATTGAAAAGAAGACAAGAATACTTCTCTGGGGAAGAGCGCATGGAATTACTAGGTCAGATGCGTAATCCAGGAGCGCTGGTTAAGGCGGTATGTTCCCGTCGATGCGTAAAAGAGGACTGGGGAGTGGCGCCAGTGGGCGGAGTCAAGGGAGCGCATGCTCCCATGACCGTGCCCCTGCGAGCATCTAAATTTAAAAAGGAAGATGATTTTTCTGGTGAAAAAGGTTCAGTCTCCCGTCCTAGTGAGGGACGCACATAGAGTATGGAGGAAAGGGGACGGGATATAGGAGTACAAGCCATTGTTTCTCGTACTAAGCATAAGCAGTCCAACATCTCAAACCCCATATGCTTGCCCTGGATGCAATGTAGTAACCATTATTAACTGATGTACATTTCTACCTGCCTACGCAGGCTCAAGTTGATGAGGGAAAAACAAGATGGGTGAGCAATTCCAAATTGAAATGCCATCAAAAACATATTGCTAATTATGGAAGAAATATGACACCAAGACGATCCAGGATGTCTAAAGGGAAAGCAGACTTAGTTATGCAATTCATACACATTTACTGTCATACACAGCAGTGTCCGTTTATCTGAAGCCCCCATTTCCTGTAGCTACATCAGTATAGCTAAACTACGACGCTAGGGCAGAAAATGCACCCTTCTGATGCCGAGCCTCTGAAAGGTTTATGAAATTGTGACCCGAAGAATGTAACAAAAACAAATAATGTATTTTCCTATATTATCCAGCATTGTTTTAAAGAAGTCAAAAACAGTACTTTTGGTCACAGGTTTATGTGAAGAGGAGCATTTCTCCTTAAATATGGATGAAAGCCGGCGCCACAGGAAGACCGGACTGCTTCCAACCCAAACATAGAAAGCCACATCTGTAATTCACTCTTGTATGGCTTACAACATCGGAAACCAAAATGGCAAACGTCCATGAAGGTTCAAGTGAGTTAAAAGGGTCCAATTCAGGCATACATGAAGACTGAAATCACAGGTTGACCCTGCCAGGCAAAACTGAAGCGGACCGCTGATGTAGCCCGGGTTACAGATATTGAGAAGTAACAAATTATGAATGAACAAACCGTGGAACTTGTAGGTGATTCAAGGAAGGACGACTTGCAGCAGCACAGGTGAGTTTTTGTGTTTTTCTACTGAACCCTATGTGGTTTGCCTCTGCAAAGAGGTCAGCGAAGAAAACTTTCCATAGACAAGAGGGGCAGCTATGCAGGTCATAGTGGCTACATTTGTTGCTACTTTTTTGGGGAAAGTGTCACAGATGGCCGCCAAGAACACGCCAATACTGAGAGATAGCTCAAGGTTTTTTTTGATCATACATTCTTGAAAAGCTTGAAAGGGCTATAAGCACCGTCCCTCTTTTGTCTAGAAAAAGCTGTTTCCTACCCAGCCAAGGCATCCCTACTCCCCCAGTTAGTATCCAGAGCTTGTAAACACCTATTCTCTATGTTCTGTCTCTATCAGTAAGGGTATAAAGGCAATCATCTTATCTATCTAATATCCCTCTGGTACTTCGGTAGGCAGGACCTCTTCTATCGTTTAGGGGTTGTAAGGTTGTGCTGTGCAGACCCTCCAGCCCCACTCATTCTCCTTCCTTTCACACACTGATGTTCCTCTCATCTCTAACTGTTGTTCTCTATCCTTCTACTCCTAATCTTCAAACTCCACCTCGCCTGGTCTCCTGGTACTCCCTTTTTCAGTCCCTCTGATGTCTCTTCTACACACTCCCTCCACCCAAAGATCTACCTCTTTCTTACCCTCCCCTCCACTACTACTCTCCCCCTCTACACTCCACTACTGCTCCACCGACCTTCTAGTCAGTCACCCTCCTTCCACTCAATGTCTACACTTCCTCTAATACGTTCACTCCCTCACCCACTTTACATGCACAAGCAACACTGCTCTTAACCGACCAATACATCAACCTTCTCTACAAAACACCTCCACACTTCAGTCCACCGTACTTCTGCCTGCTGGTCTCTTGGTCCAGAACCTCCTCTGAAAAATAACTTGCACGTTCTGGTTTCCTGTGCTCTCTCTTTATACTCCCTCCCTCCTCCTTTCATTGAACAACTTTTTCTACCCAATTCCTTTCTGATTTTGTTGCCTGGGAGGTGTTCCAACTGCCAATATGCATAAAGGTGGGCTAAGCCCCACCCCTTTCTGCCACGCAGGTCCACAACGTCGAAAGGATGGTGGCCCAGGTTTGGAAGCGGTCCAGTTCAGATCAGGGGTTCATGCTGCGGCTAAGTCCAGGATAAGTAGTGGGGGGTCTAGGGATTTTCAGAAAGCCGCTCCGCTGCATGATTGTAATAGTCTTTTGCACTGCTCTGTTGTGTTGTGACGGCTGGAACGCTTCTCTGCGGGTAAGCAGCAATCCTTGTGGATTCTCTGCTGCTCCACTTTGCAGCTCTCACGGTTCCCTGCTGGTCTGGGTTCTCAAAAAACTGGAATAGTATGTTTGGAGGCTCTGATGGAACAGAATATTGAGAGCAGTCCGCCCAGGCTTTTCATGACTCCGGAGGTTGAAATAAATAAACTGGAAAGTATTTGGCTTAAGACGTATGGGTTGATTCACAGTGGCACTGTTCATATACATGCAGGCGAAGGGATAGGAGTTGCAGCACTTCTCAACTGCCACCTTCCCCCTCTGGGATACGACTGGCTCTGGCTTACACCCTGGTAGACCTCCCACCCCCCGCTGAGAGGGGTTACCATCCACTCTTAAAACGGTCTGGTTACTTGTAAAAAATAAACAGATTAAAAATTATAGTAGAGGTTCATGAATCAGGAAAGTTTCCAAACACTCACTAGACAACGGTAAATGAATTAAGAATTTATCGTCTGTTTTGTCAATTGACAGGGAGGAGATCATTTAATTAAAAGACGTAATTATATATACATGTTCTAGTAGGCTGGAAAGGAAGATCATGGCCAAGAGTACTAAAGAAACGTAAAAAAAGAGAAACCTAAAAATTTAACAGAGCATATTCTGTCACAGAAGCATGTGATATGCTTAGCAATAATGTTTGTGAATAATCGCGAATGGAAGAGGAACCCAATGTCATGTCCCGACACCGTGGAAGCATATCATTTCTCATGCCAGACTTATTAAATGGCTATGGGATGAAAGTACACATCTGCAGGCTGAAGGTCTCCGTTTTATGCAGTAACTTTCATCATTAGAGGGGTCGCCATAATACTAAAGAGCAATCATTATACATATGAAAGCTGACATGTTTTTATCCATGCTGAATGGGCTGGGTCGTTGCTGAGGCGAAAAGATGTGGGATATTAACTCAATGGCATAATAATGAATGCAATCACGCGTGGCCCAACCCAGTGCCTTGCTGTGCAATATATGCATATCGCGAGGGCTGCCATGCAGCGCATGGCTCTATTTCACTCGAGAGCGTCTGCTTTCCTAACGGATGAGTTCTTAATGGTCCAGTGGTTCATGTGACAGAAAGACCTTGAGGGCGCAAAGCACTGCACGGCACTCTGTGTGCTGCAATTTACGCTACGTCCAAAACATGAGCATCTCAATCAGATGTGTACTTTTGAGCATTCATAGACAGCAAGTGTCGTTAAAGAATGAAAACTGTAATACGGCAGCTAACCTTAACTCGGGGAACATAGGTCATTATTAATAAAGAAAAAGCTTTGGAAACAGGTGACGCACTCATTCTCAGTGGTCTAAGACGGTCAACCTTCGACCAACGCACTAAAACTCAAGCTCAGCCACCCACTATCATGCGCACCAAACATGCCAACCGAAAGGGCTACAAAAAACCTCATCCTCTTCCATAATAATCACAACTCTACACTTCTCAAAACAGCATGCGAACCATACAAACCTGCCAAAGCATCCAGACATGTTAGACACCGGAGAGCTTGCTATTGGAAAAAAAGACTCACTGTCCACTTGGAAAACACCCCCACACAGACGCCAGTTGCTCCTGCTTCTACACGCATACTCAGTGAAGCACAACTCGTTTCCCACTCTCGTGCCCACACCAATCACCCTTCTAGTTCCCTTTTAGATTCTCCTGAGCAAATGGAAACGTTATATTGCATAAATCCCAAAATAGCATAACACATGACGAACACTCGAAAACAGGGGTGCAATAAGACTGTTAATTCAAGGGGACTAACGCGTCAAATGGTAGTGGAGGGGCTACCTTTACTAACTGTGTGGGCGAGGCAAACTTATTTGATATGGCTACCCCATTCCTGTTTTCCCAAAGTAATGTTTTTTGGGAACTGCTGCCAAATCAGTAACCAATTGTGCAATAGCCAGTGACAACGACCAAAAAAATGTGTTTTAAATACAAAATACACATTTTTTGATGGTAACTTTTTTTTAATCATTGTATGGTGTCACTTGACATTGCATCCCCTAGCTTCTCAACACATCTTGACATACAACTCCAGCAGAAAAACAAGATAGGTTAAACAATGCAATGTACACCAAACGAAGACAAATGTCTACACTAAACGTTCCTAAACACCACGCTAACCCACGACACAACACAACTCAACTCTTCACACTACTCTAACACTGCTCTGACAGACACAAGTCACCACACAATTTAAGCTAGCAACCTGGAGTGCATATTAACCACTGCTCTAGACAAGTCACAAAACAGCTCAAACGTACACAACATCTGCACACATCAACATTGCAACGAAGCATCCTTGCCCTGCCCCGTCAGTCCCCTAGCCCTCCCACTAACAGATCCTGAAGCATAACAAGGGATAGCAAATTTGTTCACTCATTTTCATTGGTGGTAGTACACTAAAAGGCCTACCTAGGAAACGTTGGAGACTGGTAGCATTTTAATATGTTGTAATGTATTGCATGTCACTTGGTGTATTTTAATGTATTGCATGATTTTTTTTTCATTTCCACAAATGTATTGCACTGTATGTGACTGCACTGGCCCACACACAGGGGATTGTTACAATGTATTTAATGAACATTTTTCTCACCCCAGGCACAGCTAACAGTTGCCAGTTTTACAGCTAGCGTAAAATCAAAAGCCTGGGAAGTCTTGGGAACAGCTTTCTCCCCTCCCAAGGGGGCCTGCCTATATTTGCTCACCTGCCTCTTTTTTTCCTGTCAGCAGCCACTCTGCATCCTGAAACAGTTATGAGGCAACTGTTGTGTCCATCCTGGGTTTTGTTCCCACCTGTCATGTCCCGTCCCCTTCTTCCTTGGCCTCTCCACCCCCCTTCCTGGGACAGCTATAAAGGAGAAGGATGTGCATCCAACACCCTGTAAATCTCCACCCTTTTCCTGTCACTTGGACCCTGGGAACTATTTTGACCTCCTGAGAAACTCTTCTCCTCCCCTAAGGAGGGGGGATGTGACCGCTGTGGAGGGGGGAACCTGTGCCTGCATGTGTCATCCTACACCCTCTCATCATCGCCCCCTTCCTCCTTGGCTCCTGTGGGCTGGCTCTGCAAGGGTGGAGCAACATCCTTAAGTGGCCAGAGAATCAGGACTGGGCTCTCTTTTTTGACTGCAGTGCTGGACGCATGGGTAGGGGCAGGGGAGCTACATAGACCCAGTCTGGCCTACTCCTTTTCAATTTCCATGTGCCCCTTCCTCCCCCAACCTGCTCTACTCTGCGAGTCAGTCAGTCTCAGTCTCTCTCTCTCTCTCTCTCTCTCTCTCTCTCTCTCAGTCTCTCTCATATGTGCAGAGCTGTGTGCATAAGTGTGGCAGGCGAGGCAGGAGGTGCTTCCACGGCACGGGAGAGCTGCACTGATGGATGCCGTGAAGGAACAGGAGACTGGGCAGAAGTCTATTCAAAACGCTAACCCCCGGGTGGCTGACATAATTGGCGCAGCGATTGAGAATAAAGTTACAACAGAAAACAGAATGACGGCAGAGCCAGTATCAACATCCAAGACGGTGAGTCCAATGGGGGAAGAAAAAGATAGCTTGCACTTGGATACTCGGGGAACTGCGCACCCGTTTATTATTGCTGTGTCTATAGGTGCGATCACAGGTCTTTATATGGATAACATGCAGACTGAGAGATCAAGTTCAGTACTGATCCAATAGCGTGCGTGAAGAGGAAAATACTAAAATAACATGTAAAGCATTGAGAGAGAGAGAGAGAGAGAGAGAGAGAGAGAGAGAGAGAGAGAGAGAGAGAGAGAGAGAGAGAGAGAGAGAGAGAGAGAGAGAGAGAGAGAGAGAGAGAGAGAGACACCAATGCTGAGTTACTACACCCTACCATCTTAATCACCGGGAAACCGCAACTAGCTGATCTCTTGAAAGCACCAGAATATATATGTTTGTTTGTTTTATTTGTATAGCGCTCCAGACCCAGGGGTAGAAAGGCGCTTAAGAGGATGGTTACAACATTGAGAAGTATCTTGGAGTTGCATACTTCGTACATACATACTTAAAATACATATATAATAACATGGAGTACAGTTTACAGTTTGGATAGAATACAATTATCAATATACAGTTTCCATGTACAGTCATATACAATACATGAGCCAATTTCCGAGCAGGGGTGTGAGGTCGGGTGTTAGTGGAGCTACTCTTTGTTTAGGAGCCAACTGATGACATGCTTCCTGAAGATCTGGAAGGACTCTATAGTTTTCATGTTGAGAGGTAGTGTGTTCCAGAGTTGGGAGGCAAGTACAGTGAAGCTGGCCCCTCCAGCTCTTTTTAGGTGGAATCTGGGCACTATCAAGCGTAGAGCGTTGGAGGATCTGGTGGTTCTGGTGGCAGGTTTCATGGTATATTTGTTAGCTAGATATGGTGGTGCTAGGCGATTGAGGGACTTGTACGTGAGGCATATGGTTTTTAAATCGATTTTCTGGCGTATGGAGAGCCATTTGCAGGCTTTCCTGGTAGTGGAAATATGCTCTTGTCTGGGAATGTTGAGGGCTGCGCGCACAGCGTTATTCTGTAGTACTTCTAGTTTGTTGAGTACGGATTGGTTGGCACCTAGGTACATGCTATTGCAGTAGTCCAGTCTGGATTGTATGAGGGCTCTGGCGAGGGTGAGGCAGCTGTTGGGTGATAGGAACGGTCTACTGGCCCTTATGAGCTTGCCGGTGTAGGCAGAGGCGATCATATTGGTTTGTTTGAAAAAGTTGGTGTTGGCATCCAGATAGAAGCCAAGGGTTTTCACGCTTTTGGCAATCGGGATGGTGTGACCATCGATCGTGATATTATTGTAGCTGGGATTGAGTTTGGTTAGGGTGTTAGGGGAGCCAACAATAAGGAGCTCTGTCTTCTCATCGTTCAGGCAGAGGCCATGCGAGGCCATCCATGTCTGAATGATGGAGAATATTTCGTTGATCCGGGCGACGTCTGCTTGGTAATCGCTTGTGATGGTGAGGAGTATCTGGGCGTCATCTGCGTAGTTTGTGTAGGTGTCATCCAGATGGTCCAGTTGGTCAAATAGAGGCTTTGTAAATATATTGTACAAAGTGGGGGATACACAGGATCCCTGTGGGACTCCGCATGTGATGGAGATGGGATCTGCTGCAGATGTTGTTGAGAACACCCACATGGCTCTGTTTGCCAGGAAGGATTGTATCCATGTGATGGCAGAAGAGGAGAAGTGGGCTGCGGTGGCTAGGTTACTGCAAAGGATTTCGTGGCTGACCAGGTCAAAGGCCGCTGAGAGGTCTAGGAGGAGTAGAATTGCGGCATTGCCTTTATCTTTAATTTCATCAATCTAGCTTTTGAGATCAACAAGGGCAGTTTCTGTTCCGTGTTGAGGTCTGAAGCCAGATTGACGTATTCCTAGTAATTGGCTGGATTCCAGGTATTCCTGAATTTGGATGTAGGCGACTCTGTCCAGGATTTTTAGGAGGAATGGGACTGTGGTGCTGGGCCTGTAGTTGGTGGGTATGGCTGGATCAAGGGATTGTTTTTTCAAGAATGGGAGAACCCATGATTGTTTTAGGTTGCTGGGTATGGAATTATTGGTGAAGGATAGGTAAATAAGTTTGGTGATGAAGGGGGAAAGCTCTGTAGCTGCATCATTTATGATCTGGGCAGGGCAGCTGTCTCCTTTGCAGTTTGAAGGTTTTAAGGAGGCGATGATTTTTTGAACTTCCGTAGTGGTAACTTTCTTAAACGTGAAGGGCAAACTGGTGTGGGTGGGCTGGGGTTGGTGATCTTGTTATTGGAGCGTTGTTGGCGCATGTCCTCAATTTTGGTTTGGAGTCCTGAGATTTTGTTGTCGAGGGCATTTTGGATGCTGGTGCACCAGGATTTGTCTTTCAAGCAGGTGCCTGGAGGTGAAATAGGGTTTTCTAGTTCCTTCAGAATTTGAAATAATTCTTTGGTGGAGGATCCTGCCTGGGCAATCCTGGTGTTGTATACATCTTTTTTGGTGCAAATGATCTCGTTTTTGTAAAGTGAGGATAGGTTTGTGAGGTTGGATTTGGTTTCCGCGGTGGGGTTAGTTTAACAGGTGTGTTGTGCCATGGCTTTCTTTTTTCTGAGTGATTTGAGCTCAGGGCTGTACCACGAGTTCAGATGAGCTTTGGGTTTGTCTTTTCGTAGCTTCAGGGGGGGCAACGGTATCCACTGCTCTAGCCATGGAGTTACTGAAGGTGTCGACCAGCAGGTTTAAGTCAGCATTGGCTGGGACAGCATTGAGGGTGGGTAGGATCAGTGGTAGTAGGGCTTCAGCAGTGATGTTGCGTTTATTCCTAGTGCGACAGGCTGGTGCAAGGGGGTATTTATTGGGCAGTATCTGCTTAGTGTTGATCTCAAGATAAATCATGTGGTGATCAGTCCATGCCAAAGGTTGGGGCTCCTTGCAGGTTGTATTGCAATTGTAAATTGCTAACCAGTCGAGGGTTCTGCCCTTTAAGTGGGTGGGTAGTACAAGGAGTTGGTTGAAGCCATGATCAGTTAGGACATTGGCTAGGGATGCAGCATGTGCATCGTGTGGGTCCTGGTAACCGAGGTTGAAGTCCCCGAAGATCATGATTTGTGTTGATGGTTTGGAATTTTCAGTGATGATAGATCCGATGTCTTCTTCAAAGACCCTGGGGGGGGGCCTGGGGGTCTGTATAGGAGGTGGAGGGTGATCGTGGTTGTGGGGGATGTTTGTAGTTTGGCTGTGAGTATCTCGCAGGATGTGAGTGAGACTGTAGAAGCTAGTCTGAGGCCTAGGGACGCTTTGGAAATGATCGCTACACCTCCACCTCTAGCGTTGGGTCTATCAGCTCTGAAGATAGAGTATTTGTCCGGGATGGCTAACGATAAATGAGGTCCGGACGCCTCATGAAGCCAAGTTTCTGTTAGGGCTAGGAAGTCCAGGTCGTCGGTAAGGATGATGTCTGCAATTTCTGTGGGGTGGGCAGCCAGAGATCTGACATTGAGTAGGGCACATTTTAATGGGAGAGGTATGGGCTTATTTAGCGCATTGTGGTTCGTAGAGGTTTTGGTGTTAGGTTTGGGGTTGGGCCTAGTAGTTGTAGTGGGGAGCCTGGTGCCTAGTCTGTTTTTGCAGGTTGTGAGATTGGGAGTGAGGGAGAGGGGGTTAGCATGGGGGCTTGGAGTGGGCGGGATGTTTGGGATATATCAGAAAGACATGGAAACTGCAATTGTAACAAAGGTTAACAGAGCAAATATTACACCGCTTGATCCCTCAAGGGAAGATGTGCAAAGCGGAGACAGTTCACATTGACCAAGACATCGGCCTATCTCAAACCAAGCACCCTTTATTGTTGAATCATTGTAAACTGACCAACAAAATGACGACCTCCCAAATAATTACTCCAACTATGGAAAAACAGCTTTTTAACAGCACAGGATGCGCAATGATGCAAGCTGCTCACCGGGAGGCAACCCACAGAAAAAAATGTGGTCAAGCCTGTCGTGAGAAAGAAGGTGCAACGATATTTGCGAAGAACTACAGTATCCGACAGCAAACAAAGTAACATATGGAAACCAATGGGGCTGAAATCGAATGACCATCAAAATGGCCGTTGTTTCTTTTATCGAGATTCAATACTGTTATCCAGAGGACCCCAAACTTCGACTATTTTCTGCATCAGATAGGTGTTATCTGGAGAGTGAAATCCCGGACCAACTGTTATTGGAAAGTGCCTTGATGGCCAAAAAGGCTGGTGTTTGCCCTTCAAGAATTCACCTGCGTGACCAGAACAACACAGGTCTAGTAACAAATGAGGCAAAGGATACGAATACTCAAAAGGAGATACCTAATCGAAAAGACCTCAGAGCAAAAGGGAGCTGTAGCTTCACAGTAAGCAATTACGTTGCCTGTGAAGTCTACTACAACAACAACCTATTCGAGAAAAACAGATCGCACAAAAGAGGGAGAACAGATTCATTGAAGGAGTTCTCAGACATAAGAGGGTTGATAAAAGACAGTGTTTCATTAACAACTCAAACTAACAATGGAAATCTGGCAAAAGACCTAACAGAACCCCTTCAAGGGAAGTCTAGAGAAACTGACTTTTTGGCCATTTCGACCATAGTAACCACAATGGCCCTGTTCATGCAATTATATGAACAAATGGGGACCAATTTAAAGATCAGATCACAATGCTAGCTATGTTAGTCTCAAAGATGGTGCCCGTGGAGGACTTTATAAACGGAATAAAGAACAGCCTGGACAAAAGTACAGCGAAAATCTTCATTTTGCTTCATACCATACTTGACCCAATCATTAAGAAGAAAGAAAATAGGAGAGCTTCTAGAGCATTCGATTTGACGGACATGCAGTTGACAGAAGCTATGGCCCCAATAACTAGATCTTCTGTGGTATCCCAAAATGACATGGAGCCCTTGCTAGATGGACCTATCAAAAATCCAGCAGACAACGTTGGCATGGAGGACCCTACACGAGTAAATTGTAAAATAACAAAAATGAACTTACAACTTGGTGACTCTCAACTGCAGAAACTTAGAACTGAACGGGGAAGAAACGCAGCTTGCACCAAGGAGCCGGCAATTGTTACAGAAGAGGACGGGGCAAATGAGTTTCGAATCAACACCTGGTGGTTTGAAAAATCACACCAACAGACAGTGGTTACAGAGAGTGGAAAGAAACCTTCTCAGAGGATATGTGAAATCTTTGTTAAATCAAAGATAAAAGAAAGGGTAACACAATGAATCCCTATAGGAAAGAAACAACAAAAAGAGAAAAACTAGACTAGGGTAAGTACGGATAAGAATAACCCGCCAATGAAATCCAAGAATCAGCTAGCTCCACCAAAACAAAGGTCTAATGGAAATTGGACCTTTATTAAAAACATCAACCTACCAAAAACAAATGCCTCAACAGGAATTTTGGGAATCAACAATTTAGAATCAAAGAACAATGATAAGAAAAAACAAAATAAACTTCAAAACGACCAATGTGGAAGAACCATTAGTGATCGATGAAGAGAACAAGAACACTGACTGTTGGATATATCGACATACACACTGTCTGAACCGGACTTGGATGAAGAGATGAATCACAGTGAGATCAAGGAACTCCTACATGAGTCAGATACTGGTGATAATGAGTGGGACCAGAGTGATGAGCGGGACCCAGAATGGGAAAAACGGCTAGTAGGCCCAAAGTGATTATAAGAAATTGGAAACCAAGGGGGGAAATCTACAGAAAGAACGACAGAAGAAAGGGGACAGTCCAGAAATTCCTGTATGAGTTGGCATGACGATGAGGTATTGGAACATTTGAAGGAAAAAACCAACTGCACAAGCGCAATGAAGAATGGAGAAACCCCCGATAAAAACAAGTGACCAACTGAAACAGAAAGCGATCAACAAGTGAGATCCACTAGACAAGAGAAAGGGAGAGAAGCCGAGAATAGCTATATCTCGGACAAAGATGGCAAAAGTGATTCCATATTAAAACATCCAAATAAAGAAGAGTGATGGATGAGAGGCTTGGTAAAGAGACCAAGTCAAATAAGAACTATGACTCAAATGATCGACCAAAGATGTCGTAAGAAATCGATGAAACAAATACCTCAGAGAAAGAAGACGAATACATGACTTCACTGAAAATATCTAAGGAAAAGAGAAGAGTAATGGAAGGCAGGCTTGGTAAGGGGGTTCGATCAAACAAGAACTAGGACCGAACTAAGACGAGAAGAACATCTAAAAATGTAACCAGCGAGAAGGTTTACTACTGGAAAGAATGGTACCTGTAGATGATGGGCCAATTCTGAACAGGGCCAATGTGATTTGGCTATTACACCATGCTCCAAGCTTAAGATTACTAACATCGGACGACTCAGTTATAATTACATTTCTTGAAGAAGAGAGGACTGACAGAGTGGTTCTCTATTCATTCACACACTTGATAAGACAACTTCTAAAGGATGAGGCTTGTCTGAGGCCATTGGGCATTGATTTAACACAGCCAGTTTCCCCGAGAAGGCAGGCCAAAACATTAAGACAAAAGTCTTAACAATCACAGGCCTTGATTATAGCTGCACATCACGTAATATGATTATGGCAGTGCAAACTCTGACAGTTGAAGATATGCCTTCAAGTGATCATAACCTGCTAAGTCTAACTTGGGCTCCTTGAAATCAGACAGAAGGAGAAATCTACACTGAGGAGTTGGGAGTTACCCCTGGAAGGAATAGACTGAGGATCAATGCAAATCAAATTCCTGGTCTAATGGAAAAGCTTAAATCAACAATACTCCATTTAAACATTGAAGTGGGAGGTCAGACAATCGACTACTCATGTCTATTCAAAGCCTTTGAAATAAAGAAAGGGAGTGGGAACAGACCAAATACATGCCATTGCCACGTTTCTGACCTGGTGGTTGCAGAGAAAAAGAAGACCCTAAACCATAACATTCGCCGGCTAAAGAAAGAACCTACAAGACAGACGATTGAGAGAATTCACAAATTAAAACACCAATATCGGAATTGGTTAAAACTATATAACAAAAGGCTCTTACAGCTACATGCTGAACTATTGCTTCAAAAGATTAGTACTATTAGTACAATTCTGTGTGTATGGCCTCAGTGGGCCTAGCGCTGCTCACACGCTCCCTGGCCCATTTTCCAACTTGGGACACAGGTGAGCGTGTGTCTGCAGTCCACCTGCCCCCCTTGACTCCATCTTAACGCTGTTTGCAGCGTGGAGACCCTCGTGGGCTCTGTAGCTACACAGCAGCTTCCATCTTGTTTGTCCCGCCTCCCAGACCGCCCCCTGCTAAGATTGGCCTACCCGAAGGCCATAACTGACCTTTCCAGGGCAGCCCTCTGTCTGTGCAGCCCCTGCGGCTAGGGCAGCTCCCACATTGGCGGCTCCAAGACATGCCTGCAGGTGTCCACAGGAGAAGCAAAAGAAGCCAACAGACGCCAACAAAACTGCAAGTGTGGCATGGGTGGGGTGTAGAGCAATTAGTCTACTCCAGAAAGCCCTCACTACTCTACCTTACCTCTCCATAACGTAGACTGCCATAGATTTATATCATGCATACTTAGAGAGATTTGTGACCACCAGCATAAATCCATTCTTAGCTGGACTGCAAATGTTGCATTGCACTACGCACTAACATACTAGCCAATGCTAACTACTGCTACACCTACGTAGCCTGCATCACATCAAGACAGGATTATGAATGTTAGCATGTCCCACACTTAGATGGAATTCTTGACTTTAGTCGTGTAGCCTCAAGACAGGATTATGATTGTTAGCATGTACCACACTTAGATGGAATTCTTGACGTTTGTCTGTGTCACATCTAGACAGGATTATAAATGTTAGCATGTCCCCCACTTAGATGGAATTCTTGACTTTAGTTTGAGTTGCATCTGGGCAGGATAGTGAATGTTAGCATGTACCAAACTTAGATGGAATCCCTAACTCTAGCTTGCGTTACATCTCGATAGGATTATGAATGCTAACATGTACCACACTTAGATGGAACACTTGACTTTAGCCTTCGTCACATCTAGATATGTGAATGTTGGCATGCGCCACACTTAGATGAAACTGAGTGATGACAAGTACAACACCCAAATGGAATCATGATCACTAGCCTTTCTAGACAGAATTTTGAAATTAGAAAGTGCCACACACTCAGATGGAATAGTGAATGATAGCAAGCATCACACCTAGACATAATTGTAAGGACAGAAAGGCCAACTAACCAATCCACTAACAATTTCATCCCTCTGCATACACCTCTCAAACTGTAACCAAACACAACCACAAGCCTAAAACGCAGCAATCTGCACAAACTTCACTACACTGCAACAACAAAACAAACCGCACAAAGACTTGCACAACAGCACACGACCACTACGGACCCACCGGGCTGAGGCTGCCAACAGCAAATCACTGCTCTCTTGCACTTTTCCAGCTTATTCCCACTAACTCAACCCCCTTCACCCTCTTTCAGAGCCGCCAGAGCGACAGGGGACCACTCCGGTGGTGATAGTGCGCGGTACAAATATCCTTTAACATTAACTAAAAACACAGCAGAAATGTGAACCATAACAAATGGGTTAGACAGCCCACAGGATGCCCTATTGTTTAATCCCATATCTGCAACATCAATAACACATTTCGCCAGGTTTCTTGACCCAGAGCAACTGGAGTCGTCAGCGATTACAAGAAAGAACACAGAATGGAACCATCTAGGCATCGAAATTACTTCTATACAGGATATCATTAAAAAAACAGTAATTCAAGAGCCCCAGGGCCAGACGGGATGAGCAACGCCATGTTAAAGCAGAACCAGATACAATGGTCCTTATTTTTGTTCAATTTATTTGAGCATATCACGAAATCACAAAGAATACCAAAGACATGGAAATCATCAGTGATTATCCCGATTTATAAGAAAGGGGCAAGGTCTGATCAAAGCAACTATTGGCCAATTGCACTGCTAGGTGTGGCTGGCAAGTTATTTGTATCGTTGATCCTGAAGATCCCTGTGAAGTGAAGCATCACGTCTGGTCATAGGGACGAATGAACATCTTCATTATTAACATCCTTAAGGCTCAAGTAGAGAGGAAGAAAGAGCTAAAGATGTACATGGCATTTATAGACCTCACACAAGCCTTGAAACAACCTAAGTTAAGGAACAAACTTGTACAGTGGGGCTGTCCTAATGATGTCCTGGAAGTAATTAAAGATCTCAACACAGGAACTACAATCAAAGTGAGGATGAATGGATCAGGTTTGCTCTCAAGTGAAATTCCAACCAACAAAGGGCTAAAACAAGGCTTCCCTTTGGCATCTGAATTATTCAATCTATTTATATCGGATGTAAAACACACCTTCATAGATATCCAATGTTTTCCATCAAAAATTGATGACACTGTGGTAGTACGACTATTGTATGCTGATGATGTTGTGCTGGTGGATCAGACGCCAGCAGGCTTACAAAGGCAACTAGACGCACTACAAAAGTATGTAGAGACAAACGGTCTCCTAATAAATCCGAAAAGATCTAGGATTAGGATATTTGGAGAAGCCACTGGACGAGGTGGGAAAATATCTAAGGCATGGTACTTGTTGGGTACATATTTACCTTCCTTGGGGTTTGTTTGAATAAAAGAAAAAGTGATGCCCCAAAACTAGTCATTGAGAAGAAAAGCAAAAAGATTGGCGGGTCAGGGAAGAAAACTTTTCAAGAGATTCTGTGGGTTTTCGATAAGCCTGCTGGTTTCCTTTTTTCCATATGAAGGTCCTGTTGATTCCAACTTCTCGAGCGGAAACTTCCTTTTCTTTCCGGGCAGCAAACTGGCCAAAGATTGAAGGAATCTTTTGAAAAAGTACTCCAGCTCCCAAAAAGTACACCTATTCAGGCAATCGTCATGGAACTGGGTTTAACATCGTAGAAGGTGATAGTGACTTGGAAATCCCTCTCTGTCTACAGAAAGTGTACTGAAGAATCTCCAAGGGGAGGTTTTGTGGTACTAAAGAATGCTTTAGAAACGAAAGACAAAACTACACTTAGAGAATGGAAAACTATTAGGCAAGCGATCATAACAGATCTGGGTGAATCAGAAAAAACCTTGTTAGAGAACCCAGATAAGGTAAAAAAATATATATTTATACATAGGACTGGATAACACAGGATGAAAGAAAAACTATATGGGAAACCTTTGCAGGATCCGAGAAGATTAAACTCACTACCAAAATATCTTCAGCTCTTTCCGAACTGGTACTATAGAGACCAAATGAAATTTCGATTGAACTTATTTCCCACCAGAGAAATACTGAGGCCAATGAATGATAGCAGTGGTGCTTTATCATGCAGACTCTCAAGTTGAAGAGTCAAAAGTCACTGAAAAATCTTGTGCTATTCTGTCCTGCAATAAAGAATTTGAGAAACACTCATGAGTGAAGAGATTAGCAAGTACGGATCGAGGACCGCGGATGATTGGTGGAGAATATTTTGGCACTGGTAAAACATTTTGAGAGGATCGAAGTTACTAACGAAAGAACGCTTGTGTCCAGATAAACAGACTATGACAATGAGTAAGACTGGATCTGAAGCTAAAGAATTTTTACGTTCAAAAGGAGGAAATGGCAAAAGGTTTTTCTGCAATGTATAACCATGTAAAGCCTAAAAAAAAAGTGTTCCCCCGACCTGTACCTCTGCCTTTCCTCTATATCTCTCTCTCCCTCCCTTCGCCCCCTGGGCATGCAGTGAGCCCCCCCCCTCCCCACAGCTTGCCTGCCATGCCCTCTTTCGGGGCTATACCAGGGGTCACATCACTTCACACCAGCACTGACTGCCACCCACCTGGCCCCTTTGTTGTCATAGATGCAACAAGGGAACCACGGGATTGGGGTGGAGAGGCACGGATAGGCTGCCTGTTCCCTGCCACCGCTGCCTGCTCCTTCCGCCATTGCTGGCCCTGGCCCATCCAACCCAGCAACCTGTCCATTTTCGTTTAAACTGGGGTGAAGTTTTTGCATCGTTTTACTTCTGCTTTCCACTCCTGAAACCACCTGACCCCCTTCCTGCTGATTATTTTACTAGTTGCTTCTTTTTCTCTACACTTCCTCGCCTTTTCTCACATATGTACTTTCACTTTATTTCGAAGCTAGCAACAAAACAACCCTTTCAAGCAAGCAGCTGTTTTGCTATGTATTGCTTTAGGTGCATTTTCAACGATCATACAACTTCATGTGTTAACTTGGCATAACCGAAAACTCCATCCTGTTCATTAAAGGCATCTGCATGTTCTATGGTTAAAAATAAAATTTATGGTTAAAATTAAAGTATATTTTTCTTTAGGGATTGCCATTGCCAAGAATGGGTTTTCTCAACAACAAAAAAGACAGTGAGCCACTCTCATATTTGCTAACTCTCCCTTGATAATTTACACAAGCCATTTCTGCTACTGTAAACCCAATCCTAATAAAATGGACGCAAGTTAAAGTTGCTGTTATTGATTGAGGAAGGATAGCTCAGGGGCAACGCGTTTGTCTTGGAAGCAAGACAACGCAGCACTTCACAGGTTTGAATCCCGATCCCGCGCTTATAATGGCGCATTATAAATGAACAATTATAATAATTATAATTTGTACAGAGCAATGCCAAACGAAAATATGTTTTATCCAAGAGTTACAGGATTCACAAGGTTTATGATGATTTTTGGCTAGAAGGGTGTCTACTTTCTACGGGAAGGAAGGTCTGGAAGTATTTTTCTAGGGAAAGGGATAATAAATAATAATGATAGTAACTTCATGTTTATAGTTCATTCCCGATTGCTCTCGCTGTAGCAATCCACTGCATGAGGAGCTTTTGGCGTCAACGCTCTGTGTACTTATCTGTAATCAGTCGTATTAGCTGCGGCCAAATAAATTGGTGGGGGTGGCCCGCACTTCCTCTTACAAGAGAAAATGTGCAGTGGACTTGCAAAATATGTGTTAATCATATAGGCAGTTATGAAACATAGCCGAGACAGTGTTGTCATGGAATTTAGGAGCACAGGCACTGTGAATAGAAGTGAAAAACTAGATAAGAGGGACATTTGGCGATCTCCCCCATGTGCAGAGTTCACAAGTTCTGACGGTCAGGCGGTCTGGGGACCTCTACCACTGGCACAGTGCACAAAAAGAAGTCAGGAATAAGGCTTGCATCTGCACCACCCGTTACTCTTCTCACACCATCCACACTCTTATCCATTCCTCAATATAAACCCCATACCCTCAACACTGTTTTACAACTGTGCTATCAACACAAAAACATAATAACCACCATTACTTTGTCATTGCCCCTGACATCATGCAGCTTTATGCACCCTCCCCTTTCAAATCATCCACCATTCACACCTCTTAAGGGACATGCCCAGGTCGATACCTCCCTCCGACACCCCCTTACCTTCGCACACAATCTGCGCAATTTCATGATAATCGTGCTTAATTGCAGAAGACCAACGCTTATCACTATGGTGTGCGACTATGTGGTGAGCAGGCTTTTCAAATAAACAAAAGCGACTCAGATACGCGATAGCGCTGCAAGATGTGGCACTAGAGTGTTTTCAAGCAGGGCCCAGGTTCGAATCCACAGTGATGGGGAAGAAAAAAAGAAACAAGCATTGGTAATACTGCCAGTTTGGGCTTTTGTGTACATATGGGAAAGGTATTTGCCAGGCATTGCTGTAATGGTACTAACAGGCCGTTAATGGTAGAAACTTGAAAATGGTGCACATACTTAAGCATATATTAGCTCTGAATGCAAATGTCTGTCTAATACTTATACACAAGCTGAAAACTGTTGGCTTTGCAGATGCTTGTTTTTAACAGGAGTTCAGTGAAAGACAAGCATAGTGTTATAAACAAGTGGCTAAAGGAAGACCGGGTCAAGACATATGTATAACACTAGGAGCGAGTTTAAAGCACCAATTAAACCATTAGCTCTCAGAAGACTATTGTGAAAAAACCCTGACAGGCACTTTGAGTGCTAACATTTTGATTTTAAGGATTGATAAAGTTATCTCAAAGAGATCCCAGGAGGGTGTGTTTTGGGCGGGGAGGGGCAGGTAGTGGATAAACGAACACCAACACAAGAGCCATGTTCCTTCTCATTTGCTATCTCTTACATAGCTTCACACCAATCTATTAGTTTGCTTATAGGTGAGCCATCGTATAGCTGACATTTAAAAAAAGTGCCCTTCCATGCTGTTGAGGATCAGTGATCAGGATGAAAAAATTTAACAAAAACAGATTTTACCTCAAAAATAAATTAACTTCCTACCCTTTAACTCTGACTCACTTCAACCTCTAAACTCTACCCCTCGAGCACTCAAGGCTTTCAGAAATCCTTGTGCATCAAGAAACGTATCAGTTTACATATTAGGCCTATCCAACTCCTTGCAGTGCCATGCTGCCATGAAGAACTAAGCTTAGGAACGTGTTGCTCTTTGGAGGGAAGAACGTCCAGTTGACTGTCAGGAGGATCAGCCAATACACCAACTATGTGACAAGGAAACCAGCAAAAAGGTCAAAGAAAAAAAAAGGTTCACACATTTATCAGCTCAAGAGTATTAGGGTATACACTCTTCAGCAAACAAAGTTATTAATTGCTAACAATTTGCTTGTGCACTGTGATGAATACTGTGGAATCCTCACAGAATGCCTGCCTAAAGTCTCCTCCCAGGTGGCCAAGGGAAGGCAGCCGCAACCTGATCCTAACCCTAGTGGTGGTATTAACAGGGTGGATCACCCGGGAGGAGAAGGCCCCCAAAGAAACAGGAGTACGGCATTACGAGTGACACAGTATTCACCTTCTTCAGAGAGGGAGTTTTCTATGGTGCCAGAATATTTAATGGCTTGTTGTCTGAGTAAGACTTCCCTTCACAAAGATACCCACACTGATGGTAGTGAAAATCTGTGATCAACAGTGTTAATGTTAAAGGATATTTGTACCGTGCACTATCACCACCAGAGTGGTCTCCTGGTGCTCTGGCGGATCTGAAAGAGGGAGGGGGTGGGGGTTAGTGGGAATAAGCTGGAAAAGTGCAAAAGAGCAGCGATGTGCTGTTGGCAGCCTCAGCCCGGTGGGTCCGTTGGCTGGGCTTGGGGTGTTTTACGGTCGGTAGTCGTCGTGTGCTGTTGTGCAAGTCTATGTGGGGTTTGCTTTGTTGTTGTAATGTGGTGAAGTTTGTGCGGATTGCTGCGTTTTAGGCTTGTGGTTGTGTTTGGTTAGAGTTTGAGAGGTGTATACAGAGGGAAGAAATAGTTAGTGGTTTGGTTCGTTGGCATTGCTGTCCTTGCAATTATGTCTAGGTGTGATGCTTGCCATCGTTCCCTATTCCATGTGGCGCTTGCTAATTTTCAATATTCTGTCGCACATGGAAGTACATGAAAGTACTGTTAGCTGTGTGAGAACGTTGGGTGAAATTGACTGCATTACGGATCTTCGCGTTCATCTTTCAAGTACTTGCTCGTCCGTGCTCTGCTGAATTGCAGGATCAACGCTGAGCGGACGTCTTTAAAAGACACACAGAAGTTGCCGGACTCGTTTCAGAGAAGTAAATAGTGAAAGTGACAAGTTCCTGTACTGGAACGTAAACGTATACTGCCATTTCTATCTACTTGTGGCTGAACTAAACTTCTCCCTCTCTTACTTGTTTGCAGCTTCTTTCTGATTGGGCTAGTGACTCCTTCTCCCACCCTTGATCCCGCCCACTTAACCTCAAAAATAGCACGTGCAGCGCACTCGCGCGCGCACACACGGAAGTACATGAAAGTACTGTTAGCTGTTTGCTGCTTTGCTGTTTGTGTACTTCTACTTGTAACCTGCACCGTAGGTCAGGGGGAGAAACTGAGTAAGTCTATTAGTGGAATATTGTATGGTGAGTGCATTTAATTTTTGTGTCATTTATATTGAACTTTGTTGTCACTGCTATTGTCCTTTCTGGGTTTTGTTGGAAAATCTTATTGACAAAGCGAGAGATAAGTAAGCCGCGACTGCTGGTAATTTAGTGATCTGCTACTTGAAAAAAAAGGGGAAAAAACAAAATATACTCTGCAGTCCTGCCATAATGGTGCTAACGCTGAAAACAGGAATGCCGCCCCAAGACAAAATAAAAGCTTGTGTGGCAGCGGTTTTCCAAACCCCAAAATCCTCCTCGCGCACCATTCAGTTAGTACGTGCGTGTAAATCTGCTACAAATATACGATCCTGTGCACCCTTAGCGGACATACGCAAATTTTGTGAACTGGGTGCTAAAATGGGGGGAGGAGGTGAAAAATCTCAATTTTCTCACTCAACCAAGGAGACTTGTATTGAACATGCAGATAAACAGGAAGAAATCGGGGGGGGGGGGGGGGGTGATTGATTTGATAAATACCCCGCCTGATTCTCTAATAGCAGCTGATGCGCTGGCTATCATTAAAGAACAACTAGGAATAAGAGGGGGAGTGAATGAAGTCATACATACGGCAAAACCCCCAAATCCAACTAAGGACTTTGTATCTGATGATCAGGTTAAAATTATGGCTGAAAATGATTTCCCTGATATAGCTTTGAACAAGGCAAAACCAAGCAGGGAAAATTGTACTAATAATAATGATGGTGATGTGAGTTTTCATAACCACAACATGGAGGTTAAGTTAAGAGTGTGAAAGTGGAGCGAGCATTCATGATCTATCTAAATCACCAATGATGTTCTCCCCCTCGCCTATTGAGTCATTTGCATTGTCTTGCTCCTTCACGCACCCCACTCCTTTCCAGTCAACAGCACCTCCCTGTCATCTTCCAGCCGAGCCAGCCACGCCTGGAAGAACACAGATGTTTCGTCCATTCTTAAGTCTACGATCAGGGTTTTCTGCCCCAAAAAGTTTCCCTTGGGGTCCTGTTTTACTCCAGTTCTCTCATGAGAGACGGAGAAGACAGGGCCTCTAGGGGGATTCCCACATTCCTTGGCTGCTGCCATTTGATGCAGGTCAGGGTCGTCCAGCTTAAACTAATTCTGTACCTGCACATGTCCTCTCATGACTCGTACGGTCTCTGTACGCACCCAATTGGGGGTACAGTGAACGGAAATAAGCTGTCGAGTCGTGATTTGGCACTTATGTGTTGATGACACAGAGCTCTCTTTGTCCTACCCGCCCCTGTACTATGATCATCCTGCCCTCTACATCTTTATGGATCTTAATGACTTTGAACTGAACTGATGGAGCCACCCATATCAAAACCCCTCTCGCAAATGCAGAGTATGGTGAGCCCAGGGTCGTACCACTCCATTTTCCAGCTAGAGTTGCTTGTCTTTCCCTAGTGAGGTGTGTTTTCTGAAGTGCCATGTCTAATTTTTGCTGTCTTAAGTATGTCATAATCCTATTACGTTTAATAAGTGTTCAGCCCCCTGACATTCCACAAGACTATTCTAAGATTCCCCCCACCCCAAACAGACTTTCCTATTTGTCTCAACAGTCTGATGCACATAACATACATTACTTCTGTGGATCTACACGCTAACTCCCTGCTAACAACCCCAACTCCCATACTCTACCCCCCACAACTGCCTAGCTCAATACCTTGCAGTTGTTATTCTGGCGTCTGGAGTGCAGCAGGCGGCTATCCGCCACTGATATCCGTGGACACGTCCACTCTAAGGTGAAGAATGCTTCCCCGCAGTGTGTTCCCAGCCTTGGACAGCACTGCTGGCTCCTGCAATTTACAAAGTGTTAGTGCCTGAATCTTCTATGAAAAGGGTTGCCGCCGCTTGCCATGAGTAGATCATGCTCGGCCACATTCTCCCGGATACCCATGCGCTGTTCAGCATGCGTCGTCCTCCTGTTGTCCGGTCGGCCACTCCAGTTGACAAGTTTGCCGTGTCCATCCACTTATGCGTATCCTCAGAGATGTGGAAGAAGACGGATCTGTCTTTATGTATTACTTTCAGCCTTGCTGGATATATGTACTTCAGGATTGCTGCCTGCAGCCTTCTTTTGACCAATATTGAAGTTCACCTTTCGTCACTACACCTGCAAAGTATAGTCCGGGTATGCAGTGATGTTGACCAATAGCCATTGTATGGTGCCGCCTTCCCCCCCCCCCCCCCGTCTTTAGAATCCCGGCTATAATGGGCCACGGTGGAGAACCTGGTGGTGGTTTCCCCATCCGGGACCTATTGCTCTTTCGACTGTAAAGCCCTGGGTGAGAGGGCCTTGACCAACTTCCTGTAGCAACATGTTTTCAATGAAGTTAGAGGGATTTGCGCCTTCTTCCCCTTCAGGGAATACGATGATTCTTACATTATTGCGTATGGCCCGACCTTAAGCATCCTCTACTCTTCCCTCCAGATTCCGCACCTGCTGCTGCAGGATTGTTACTTCCCTTGAGATGTCCTTCAGGCCAGCCGTGTTAGCCGCAACTTCCTTTTCCAAGGTTCCTGTGCGTTCCGCAAGTGTACGGACATCCTGCCTCAGAAGGTTCACATGCAGGCTAATGGCATCCATTTTTGATTCAAGTGCAATCTTCAGGGCCTCCAAGACCTGCTGTTCTCACTTCGCCTGGACCCGTTTCCCACGCACCCCCGTGGAGATGAGGTCTCTGGCATGGTATTCTCTGCTGAGCTCGTTGGATTGGTAAAAGTGTCTAGTGTTGGTTGTTTAGACTTGCTCCTTTGGGCCTTGGATAACATGAGTGATGTGACCCGTGTCGATCTGCTGATCGCCTATACTTCTGTATCCGCCTCTAGCCCGTTCCACCGGGCGGGCACTGGTACTGGGTGGAGGCTGTCCTCAACGCTACTGGGCGATAGTACTGGTTATCAGGTGCTACCACACCTCATGCCACCGGGTACCGCTGTAAACGTTAGCCGTGATGGTACCTTGATGTGGCTCTGTGGAAAACATCCATCTGCGCCCTCAGGTGTTGCACCTTTTAGGCCGCCTGGTGTGATATACCTCAGGCCAATTGGTCATTAACCAATGAACTCTCATCTACACCGATACTCTGTGAGGCATTTGTCAGACCTAGTTCTCATTTCTGGGGTCCTTTGTGCCTACTGGAGGCAGGAAATTGTCAAACTGTCATTGGTGCATCTACTTGAAGTGTTTTTGCAGATGTACCTTTGCTGCTTGTCTAAGGCCTGTATACTATGCTCTTGCATATCTCCAATTACACGGGCACTGGGTTGGTTTTTCAATAATGCTGGTGTAGGCGGCTATTATTGCAGTTGTATCCTTTCGTATCGGAATGTGTTAGCTAATGCGGCGCTGGTGCGCAGCCCAGGCTCGTCTTGTTTAGTGTCTTGTTGGTAGAGTGTATTTACACATTACGGCCAATATCGCTGCTTAGGCTACTCTACCGGGCTGCATCTCCCTCAGCGTAGAGTGCACCGAGCTCCGTGGGACGCTTTAATGTCCCGGGCTCGCAGTGCAGCCTGTCCTCTGCACGCCGTGAACTGGGGCTAGCTTCCCCCAAGGTCCACCTCAGCACGGAGTGCCAGGACCCGTTTCCCCCAAAGTCCGCCTCCACGCTCCCAGGCGGTCTCTGCTCTCTCAAAAGTTCCTCTTGCTTGTAGGGGCCAAGCTTCACTGGGCACCGGAAGTGGGGTCAGGCCGGTCTCCCAGACTGCGATATCACTAGTCAGCTTCTTCGTGCCCCGATGCAATTCCACTCACAGGGCTATTGTGTAGCGCTCGCCATGCCACCAGCCGGATCTCCCACTTCGCGTACCCGTGCTTCCTTAGTACACACTCCGCTAGTAGCAATATCTTGCACAATTGTGCCATCACCCTTCATACATCCAGTGAAGCATTCCACATGGCTCAACATTTGCTGGGGCTGGTATTACAGGAAAGGATCAAGATGGATCCACAGGAGCTAGAAGAAGAGCATCCTTACTGCATGGCTGCTAAGCCACGCCCCTACACTTAAAAATCATAATGTCTTTTTAAACAGTTCCGGTGGTTCACCTCTGTCAACGCACTGTTTCTTGCGACTTTAGACTTTGCCCCTTTTTCATCAGCATCGCTCTTACAGGTTCACTCTTGCCAACTTCACCTTCACATTTACTTTCAATGTTTACGGGATTCACTTCCCATGCTTTATCCTGTGTTGGAATTCACTTCCCTTGCTTTCTTTATAGGTCTTAGGTCAAAGGATTCCGGCTGTACAGGGATTTTGCTCGACTTCCGGTATGACCACTTTGACCTTTCTTGGAGGTTCTGCTACATCCTTCTGGTATTTGTAAGTTACTCAGATGGGGATCGACCAGACTTTCTCGCAGCAGCACCCACGTGGTGCCAGTCCTCTTCTAGAGCTGGTCTCCCCTTTACAATTTTACAGTTCTTTGAACTTCTGTCACTTTGCTACTTTAATTCACCACAGCCCGGTTCTCATCAGTTCTCCCTTCGACTCACCGGCTGAGATGATCCGCTTGGCTTTCCTTGTAGCAGGAGTCAAGGCTGGTAGCAAAAGTCTCTCTCGCTTATCCGCGTCAATACGCTGCGTGTATTGTTGACATCTGCAACACACTTGGGCTATTGTCCCAGATCTTACAATTCCTTCTGCAGCGGTTTTGCAGGGTTTTGTCGAAAAGGCCAAGGTCATGTCTCTCCTCGGCAGCGTCTTGATGTTTGCCGCCTTTCTCCTCCTCTTGTGCTCTCGGGTCTGGATAGCTGTTTCGTTGTGCAGTCTGCCTTGCTCGTACTGTGCTCTCTTGCTCCACCTTTTATCCCTCTGGGGGAAGGGAAAGGGCCATCAGGTGTGTGCGATTCTGATCAATTGCCTGACTTTGCCTGACCTTTGTATTGGGACAAGTCAGGTAAATGGCTCTGCCGTTAGTCCATTCTCTGGTGTGTCGTGTGAAAGTGTTTGTGTCGGAAAAGGGGGCAGTTGTTTTGAATGTTCTACGTGGTATGGTGGGGAAAAGGTGTTGAAGGAAGGGGGATACAGTGTCTCACCCGTTGGTGTCTCACTCCCTGGGGGGCCCCCATCCAGGTGATCCTCCCTCACTGGTCCAGCCCAAGGAACTGGATCCAATAGCGATGGCGATGCCAGAACACCCGGGGGACTAGCTAGGGAAGACACCTTCAGGTTTCTCACAAAAGGCATTGATTGTAGTGCTGCAGCCTTTTCGACACCCAGTGTGGTTGTATTGGTAGGTTTTCAGCCTCCACCCAATTGGTTAATTCTGTGAGAAGGACCTGAGCAAACAAAACACCTTAGCTGGAACATCAATCATCGCAAAAAGGTGAATATTGCGAGGATCTACATGGGATCCTTTCTTCAGCACGGGAACCAAAATGCGGTCATGCCAGGAGTGAGGTATGGTCTGAGTGGATGCAATACAAATGAAAAGCTGATGCAAAACGTCTGCCCATAACGGGACATCGTCTTTTATCAACAAATTACATAGCTCATCTGAGCCAGGAGCACAAGACTATTTGCTAATATTAATCAGCCTTCCGACCACCTCCTGGATTGTCCCAGTGCTTGTTCTCCAAGCATACTAGACATATAAGCAATCCACTCCTGCTCAGGGACCCCTTTAATGTCACAGTGAGGTAATTATTTCCATTGAGGATCTTCCAAAATGTATGTGAATCATTGGCGAGTGTGGTTAAAACCAGGTGTCTCCATTGTTCACACTCAACCACATAACGATGTGTTCTTAGCCACTTGTTATATTTAGCCTTAATTAACTTCTGACCAGTTGTATACTGTATAGGATTGGACACAGAATGTGCTAATACACATAGCTCTCTTTGAGTGTCTTTTTTTCCCCTTGTCACTTTATCAAAACAGTCAGTTTTGTATTCGAAACTACTGCCCTCCTATTGTCCCAGTTTTTTGTGAAAATTACTCTGATCAATGCCTCACACTTTGTGTAATTCGTCAAAGTTGAGCCGAACTAGCAATGAATTAATAACAAAATATACAAATGCCTTGCGCACAATAACAGAAGCAGCTTCAATTTTGGTAGATGACCATATGACTCTGTTTAAAGCACTATTAATCGAGAGTGTCCCAGTAGTGTGGCCCCGGATGACAACACCTAAATGTCAAGACTCAATATAATTGTAAAGTGATCACTTTCAGTACGATGATATATGCACATGTCGATTATCAGAGAAGGGACATTAGCCACAAGCACAATCAATAATACTACAGCTCTTAATAGAGGGCCCAGTGAACTGAGAGGGACAGTCTGAGGGATGTGCACCATTAATCATAGAAACCCCTTTGGCATCAAGGAAAGTTGCGCAGCTGATTCAGCGGGGACCGGAGTGGTCCAACCTTGACTCATGGACCACACCAGAGGAATGAATATCACTGGCTTGTCGCTCCACATTTAGATTGCCAGGAATCCTGAAATTAAACAAAGTCTCCACACAATAGAATGGGAGAAGCAGGTGCCACAGTGCCAAGCAAACCCTCCAGCGCTTTTAAAACAGTGACATGCGACCCAGCGTAGTGAGGATCAAATATTTATGAGAATGATTTCTTTATCATTGCCCTTTGTCTCAGTGTATATCATTTTTCCTGCGAGAATATCGGGTGAGTCACAGTACATTTCGGTCAGTGACAAGGGCTTCTTAACACCAAGGAGCAAGCCCCACCCCTCCCCTTGGGCCTGCCTCCCCTTCCCTTGACAGCTGGTTTATTAACTGTGTTCCAACCATACAGCATCATTGGAGTTACTAGCCAGGTCTCCTGAAATTCAAGAACACTGAAATTGTCAATGTGATCCAAGAGACCATCTTGCTCATGTAAATGCGGATGCTCCCTAGTGTTCCCACTTAAGAACAAGAAAGGGACGCCAAGAACCCTGTAATTTCCTTTGTCCTACCATCCCAGCTAAACATTCTCAGTGATCATCATCCAGGCCTAGCCCCCTACCCACCAAGGCCGGCGGAGCCAAACAATCATTCAGGAAGTCAGCAACTGGTATTATGGCCGTACGCACAGCCGCACAAGGTTCATCATTCCAAATCTTGGAGATGCTAACTGATTCACACAGTCTTGAAACACCACCAGCATTACCCAAATTTGGAAGCTTTCTACTTTTATCAACAGTGCACTCAGATTTTCTGACAATGATCAGCAACATAGTCGGGCATTGCAGCCACAAAAAAAGTAAAATAAAGATGTTACAAAGCCTGCCCCTTCACATTGATAAACCATTCTAATGCCACTGGTTCCAATTATATGTTGGGGAATAATAGAATGGAACAGTTCCATTATCTGTAAACGATTCAGGAAGTCAAGTCTTTCCTTACAGAAAAGACTTCGAATTTGTAGAGCCTTCACCATGGGTTCAGGATCACAGTCAAGGACGACCGTTGGTGGTTTTTCAATGTTTAAACAGGCTTCGGTTTGGACCTCAACAGTCCTTACAGATTTGGGTGATAATGCTGGAGCAGACACCTTGGTCGAAGAGAAAGGGGCCGGGGTGGCAGGAGTGGAAAACAGTTGCTTTAAGTTGTAAACAGGCGCCACCTCTCGCTGACGTTTGGAACAGGTTGCCCCAAGCCTTTGGTCATTGCGTCGCACAACGCCCTCCCTCTGTCCCACAATAGTCAAACCGACAGTGCCAGACTCATTCCCTTGGCAATTCCTATTTGTGGGAATACATAAAGGGTTAGCATTTTTATAAGTCACTCGAGGTCTCAATGGAAAAAGCAGTTTTTATAGCGCAATTGTTTTGGGGTGCCATCCTGTCCAGTTCCTGCTCTTGAGTGTTGATGACGTTGTTTCTTTTTTCAATATGTGGGCTAGTTGTGATCCCAATGTCAGAGGAAGATTCAGCTCTAGAAACAGTTTGGGCCACCACTGAACCAGGTCTTCCGGTAGTGGCTGAGTTTAAAACAGCCCTCTAAGCTTTCCTTAAGCGTTTATGATCTGAGTGCATTTTTGCCTGGCAGATAACTTTCTGCTTTTTTTGTGGTTACAGGCACCAGACTCCTCAACAGAGGGAGTGGCCACAATGAAAGGCAGCAAAACAACAACTGTCGCTCGAATTTTGTTGGAAAATGCCTGAGGCTTGTTCGTTGACATTGACTATGCTGGCCCCAATGTTTTCAAAACAAATGGAGTGACCCTGTAAGATGATCTCGAGTTGGGTAAGGGAACCTGCTTTTTTACATATCATAGTGTCTTTTTTAAAGTGGTTTAAAATATTGGATCTGGTTTAAGACGTTGTGTGAGTAGATTCTCCAGGACACCGAACACAGAAGAAGAGTCACAGCGTTTAGTGCTTACATCACTGGGCAGCGAAAGAATTTAGCAAATTTGGGGTATTTCAAAGCATGCCAGCAGATAGTAAGCATACATTACGTAAAGGCTCAGTATCAATCATTCCAGAATTGGAGGATGTGTTAAAATCATAGGTGCAGTAGATGTACTTCTAAATGTGTCTCCACCAGATTACCAGTGGGAGCAACAAGAGGAGTGACTGCAGAAGAGAAATCGGCCTTGGCAATACCATCGGACCCCATGCTATTGATTGTGTTCTCATCAAGAATGTACACAGCTACCTTTGTTCCTGTAACAGCATCATTCAAGGGTAGAGCCAGCAGCCCCAGCACTTGCAGGAGTCACGGGACAGCCCGGCCAACTTTGAATCCATGCCAGTTAGAGCCATCCAATTGAAGAGGGACATTCATAACAGCCCCCTCGCCTAGTGCACATAAAACTGATTCAATTAATTTAGACCCAAGACTTGGAGCGGAGACCGATACCTCATACCATCAACTGAGTGCCAAAGCCAGACAATACAGGGTTTACAGAGTCATCAAAGTGAGCAGAACCCGTGGAGACTTCCTTACAGGCAAAATAAAAATCAGTAATCGGGGGAAGGCGACATCGTAAGAAACATTGCAGTCGTTTTGCCAATGAAAAGTTCCGTGAATGTGATCTAGAAACACAACTAGAGACCGATTTTGCATTTTCCCCAGCCGTTTTAGTACCAGAGGTTTTGCAAGTCGGTTCCCCCCTTAGGAAAGATGACCAAATCACTTACTGAATTTACGCGGTTCATACCAGTAGTGTTGGCGCCAATGTCAGTGTAATAATGTTAACTCTGTAGACTTCTTAACACATCCTTTTTACAGGTTACAGCAAGATAGCTAAAACAGAACCACTGGGTCCCATCACCCAGGCTTAACTGACATTAGCTGGAACCTTCACGCATCATTCATCACCAAACATTCCACATGACATCACCAGCTCTTACATACAGCGCAAGCACTTCACAACACATCTCCTTCCTTTCCACTGGCAACACAAACACAGGAGTGCATCACAACACATCCCCCTCATTTCCAATACCACACAAACACAAGAAATGCATCACCACACATCCCCCCCTCCTTTCCGAAGACAACACTCACGCAGGAAACACGGACACTGGAACCTCACAAGCAACATCCATACCATGCATTTTTTTATTGAGAGATGCAACTCGAATAATTCTGGGACGTTATCCCTACCCCGACTTCAGACTTAATGCACTGGGAAGGTGCTACCTTCCTCTATTGGGACGGAATCCCTACACTGACTTCAAATTTAATATTGCTCTACTCTGGGACAGGAATCTCTACATCCTAAATGGGACTCTATGCCTATACTTCACTTTAAAAGGGACGCTATCCCTACACTTTAAATGGGACGTTACCCCTAGACTTTAAATGGGATGCTAACCCTACACTTCACTCTACTGGGACGCAATCCCTACACTTTAATGGGACACTATCCCAACACTTCAATTACACTTTGTGTGGGACGCTATCCCTACACTTCACCTTGATGGGATGCTATCCCACACTACAACAATGACGACTTACTTCAAGCATACAACATTTTGCATTTAAATAATCATATTACTATAAATCTGTCAATATATGTAGCCGTCAAAGTCTGTGACGCCTTATTGCAGCCTACTTTTACTCTATCCCACTCGTGCGCTTTTTCTTACATCATGCATTTCCAACTCTCACTTTTTAGACCGTAATGGTATGTAATGGTACCGTAATGGTATGCCGTAATGGTATGCACTAGAGTCCATGTTTTCCTGAAACTCCTCAAGAAGTTACACTTGTCCTAGTAACCCCATTTTTTTTGTAAACTTCAAAAATGCACATGCACACGAGCAACTCGCACTCAAACAGCGCTCCATCTCGTGCTGTGCATTTAACTTTAAAAGATACACAGCAGACGACTGTCATGAACGAAATCCCTCTTCCTACTTTCCATTCCATTTCTTCAGTCATTTAAAATACAGTTCGCACTTCTTACTTCTTCGCTTCAGTTCGCGCTTCTATGCTTCCGTCGTCATATCACTGTAGTGATTGCGATCTTGTTCTCTTTGCTCCTTTCCTGTTCGCTTCTCATATTTCCCTCGGATCGCTTTTATAAACACAGGTCTGTATTCACTCGATCAGCACCCCGCTGAATTTCGCAGACTTGACTGTTTTCAAGATTACATCTTTTGGGGAATCCCTGCACTTCAACTCTGTACTCCCATTTCTTTCCTTCCCCTTCTGACATAACGTGCGTCACGCAGCCAAGTGTCCTTTCCTCTGACAATGCGTCATTCATCAAATCATCTTGTATTGCGATTCTGTTACACTGTGCTTACAGTAATGGGCATCTGCACAGGCACACTCAATGTTGTTGTTCCAACCTTCGCCATCCTCTGCTGGTCCAGTGTGACATCTGCTGGTCCAGTGTGACATCATCATTCATTGACTTACATCGGAGTGAAACAGACCTTCTCCTCCTCTCAACCTTCACCCAGCTGTCTCACTATTCGGCGCTGATGCCCGTCTCCATAACAGTCCGCAACACTTCCAAATACATCAGGTGTCAAGAGACTTTAAATATGCTCTGCTTCATAATGTATGCAATACCTTGAAGCTGCACTATGCTTGTGCCTTCCTTCACCCTTGCGCTGGAGCATACTCTTCCCTGGGTAGCGCTGGGGCCTTTCTTCCTCTTCACCTGCCCCTTCGCTTTGGCTCTGCCTTTTAGGGGTCTGCATCAGATTGAGGCTTCAGTTCACTTCGTTTCTGCTTTTGGGGCTTCACTTCACTTGCCTTCCCCTTCCCCTTGGGCTGGAAGATCGCTGGGACTATCTCTACTTCTCAATCCCCTGCGCTTTGCACCCGTGGGCGATTCTTGCATTTGGGGAGGGCAGTGGTTCTTTCTCTTCCTCTGCTGCTCCCACCTCAGCAGTCTTCTTTTCTTCTTTCTTGATCTGCACGCGTGGACTCAGTAAACCTTGTCGCCAGTGTAATAATGGTAACTCTGTAGACTTAAGATTCTCAACACATCTTTATTACAGGTTACAGCAAGATAGCTAGAACAGAACCACTGGGTCCCATCACCCAGGCTTAACTGTTATTAGCTGGAACCTTCACACATCATTCATCACCAAACATTCCACATGACATCACCAGCTCTTACATACAGGGACAAGCACTTCACAACAGTCACCATCCTTGAAGATGACGCTTTGATTAGGCAGAAGCAGAGTCGAAGTCGGTTAGTTATGTCAGTTAAATTCACGGTGTGTACAGTTTTTGCTAGTGCAGCAGCAGCGATGGGGCTGCGAGTCCTCATGGGTTTAGTGTTTATCCCAGCACTGCTAGCATGCACAATAGTGTTACACACTCAGTTTCTGAAGTCTTAAATCTACTGACAACCAAAGGTTTGACCACAGCTTCAGCAGTTTGAAATTTTGTGACTTTTGAAAAAGACAATACTTGCATTTAGTGTGCCTCAACACCTTCATGGAGGCAATGCACTCTTTCTGAACATTCGCTTTCCAGAAGGACAGCCTCTTTGCCACTTGTGTCTTTCTGCCACGTCAATATTTACCAGAGCTTCGACAATGTGCAACTTTGTGACTTCCAACAACTTTTCAGAAATGACTAGATTCACTTTAGTGCCCCTCAACGCTTCCAAGTAAGGAAGGCACTCTTTCTGGGCATTCACCTTCCAGAAGGGCACCCTCTTTGCAACCTTTTAAGCATGTGTTTCTACCTTTCCTCCTTTTGGCAATACAATTTTGGATACCAACTTTTAGGGAACAATTATAACCAACAAGCTTCACCCTTTTACAATCTTGCATTCACCCCTTCTCTTCCTGCCAACCAGAGCAGCTTAATTGTATGCCTTGGTGTTAGTCTCTTTTGGCTTTGGACAATGTGTGCATCACTCTTGGCTTGGGGGAATGCCTGTACCATTTTTGACCTGCGATAATGCTTGCTCCACTCTTGACATTGGGCAATGCTTGTTCCCTGCAACTCACAATTTAAAGTTCAGTCACATTGGTATAGTGCTACAATGTTTTTCTGCTTTATAAATGAGCCTTCTAGTTAGCCTTCACTTTCAATTCTATGCAAGTGCTACTTCAGTTATCTTCATTGTTTAACAATCGAGTTTGCCTCACGTTTACTCACACGCAAGTGCTACTCTTGTTGCATTGTATTGTCCAACAATTAACAATAGGATTCCCAAGGCTTTCACTCACCTACGAGTGCTTCTACTTGACTACATTTGCCTGCATTTGCTGCGGAAGGGATCGGAACGCTCGTAATACTCACCAGCTTCTGTCTTTGCTCCGTTCATGTTCTGCAGAACTTTAACTGCTGCTGGCTTCTTTGAACATACACTCTTCTTTGATGAAGGTGTCTTTGTTCCCGCCACGCAGTAACAGAGCTCATCTCACTCCTCGGACCCTCGGCCGTACACCAACTCCCAGCCAGTCTCTGGCAAGCTTCCTGCTGTGCAATCTAGGCAATCAGGTTCACATGGGGAAAAAAGACCCCCTCAGGACAGCCAGCTGGAATCTGCTTGACTAAAGTACCAGCGTCCCTTAATTCCTCTAACTTCTGTGTGGACTGCCAACAACATGCTTTTTTTCTACTGCTGCTGCTTTCCACTTCCATCTCCTCCTAATGGCCTGCACCTGAGTGGGCCTTTTAAGCCCGTCTCCCTACGGTTTTGGGTCATTATGTTTAACAAGCTGACGACTCCTCCAACACTTCTCTTGAGCCTTCTTCCTCGTCCCAGTAGTTAAGGGATTATGGTAGTTGTAGTCCCCAACACCAGAATTAGAATTGTTAGTCAATTTTCTATTTTTAAATGCCAGTTTTCTGCTTCTAAATATATTTAAGGAACGATCACAAGATTTAATCTGAAAAGGAGAAAGCACAATGTTTAAGCCATTGTTTAGATTCTCATCCACTGCACCTTTGGGAGTTAGGAGGGTGTTTAACTTTGGAAATCTCAAACGGAATTTCCTTTCTTAGGATGGTTAGGAATTTCATTCTACTTTTACCTACATCAAGAGGTTGAATGGGTATTTTAGGTACATCATAACAATAGGCCATTGCACGCCTTGGTACCTGTAAAAGGTTCTTCCCTTTTAAAGACAAATACCGTGTCTCATCCACAGGATCTCCTTACCAACCTGGGCCTGGTCTACCTCCCAGGTGATCCTTCGGCAGTACACCACCCCCAAGGTCAGGAAGCGTCTGCCTTTCCCTGGCAATCTGGGAGTGGACTTTAGGCAGGGGTTTAGTGAGGGATCCGCAAACTTCATCACAATTAGCTTTTGGATGGAGGACAGACTTGCTTTAGACTTTGGAGCAGGCAACGAGCACCCTAGTTTAGTTGTCTTCGGAAGGGCAACACTTTGAATAGGCAAAGTTAGCTAGTTTTCCATTCCTTTCAATAAGCCTTCTTTAGAAATAGTAAACATTGGTCTGCCTCCATCTTCTGGCCTAACATAACTAATAATTACATTACATTTCATTTGTCATGTGCGCTATTGACCCTAGGGCATAAAGGCTCAGACAGCGAAAAGACATACAACACAAATGAGGACAGGCTTAGAGGTGGGGATCAAAGTATCCTCGGTAAATTATTCCACTATTCCCTGAAGTATGATGCAGTCTATTGGAGAAATCCGTGAGTACAGTAGATCAAACAAATAAGAAAGTCTTCAGTTCCTTCTTGAAAGATGCGAGGGAATAGTGACTCCTCAAGCTGATAGGGAGATAATGTAGCCTCAGAATGATTACTTCAGCAATATGTGTGAAGCCTTCATATTTTCAAAGAAGGATCCTTTGGCCTTCTTCATGCAAACTTTTAATTTAGTGACCAGACAAGGTTCTTCCTACATTAAAGTCCAAATTTGGAATTAAAAATGAGGACAGCATCTACGCAATAATTTCTAGGTTTTCCAAATAAGGAATGGCCTTTCTGGATAACTACTTTTACTGTGAAAGCTTAGAGCTGTCTAAGTTGTATGATGTAAAAGGCTGAGAAACAGGCTTCACAAAGACACTGTCTTTGCAATCAACCATTGTTTCAAAAGCCAAGTAGAGGATTTATTGAAGGTCCCTTGGCTTGGGTAAATATTATCTTTCTGCTGGAAATATTAATTTGTCTGATGGCTGACATTTTACAATTATAATATTTAGGGACAGAAAGTTAAGTTTTGGTTTTAGTTCTTCTGAAAACGTCTGAGAAAGATTAATGATGTTGATGATCCGTGATTTCTAACACCCTCGATTCCTCCCAGTTAAGACCACTGCTCCATTTTGGCTATTTGTGATCAAAGCATATTACGGTGTGGAGTTTTGATAGGTGGAAACCAAGTGGTGTCTGACATCTTACAAAATCCATTTACAGAAAAAGCTCCCATTCTGATAAATGGAAGAATTTCAACTTGATGGACACGACTTCTGCCAATGACAATTACTAGGTAATACAATAGCACACTGTATGGATTATGATTGATGGTTTGCTTCAAGTATACGCCTGCTTTTGTGTCATTCTAAAAGTGATAAGGAAAAACGGATTTCCCTCTTGCTTAAGGAGACAATACGTTTGCAAAAAATCCTTACATGTTTAATAAGTCTTTGTCAGGTGACATCCAGCCTGTCTGTATCTGGGCAGGATTCTAATAAGAGGGTGTAGTGGTTCCCTAGCACAGTTACTGGTATAGAACCATATAACACTTAACACTTTGCAGGTGGAAGGGAAAGCATGGTGCCTTGTGATCTCAGATTTGCAAACCAAGTATGGTGGGATAGATTTTAGAGAGGAAGTTACTGACTAATAAATACATTACTCGCTCAACGCCATCCGTTTATCCATTTTGGGGTCAGATGAGATCCAACTCATGTTTCGGCTCCCCTCAACAAATCTAAAATGAAAACTACAGCCATTCTACAATGTACCCATGCATATAAATGTGGATAAATGTTACCAACTGGCACAACCATGTCTCTGGATTTCACCAATACATCCAAGCAGAGCTACTGCCTACTGTGAAAAGTAAAGGAAGAATAAAAGCCTAAATTAAAGTGAACTGAGAAATCCTCTCCAAAAGAGCAAGTGCCATTGTTCAAAATAACTTGTGGTTGGATTGCACCTCTTGCTCACTGCCAAGATAACAGGGTGCCCTGTGTGGGTAATTATAAACTAATGTTTGCATGCCCAAGAACATTTTTTTTAAAGAAACTGAATTTATCAGCTGCAACCATTTTGAAAGTCCCTTTTAATACAGTCTATTGTCAATGTTAAAGAGGGTCCAGGGAATGTGATCTAACAGAAACTTGGCAGTGAAAATACAAAGACCTGACATCAATAATAGTTAAAATGTTGAGAGCCAAAACAGAACCTATGTAACATGAAAAGATACGTCCCACAACATTGGAATGCAGCCATGTGTGCTGATGTCCCGAGAACCAAGCCCATATAATATAAAATACACTTGTGTAGCATATAATACTGTACATAATTTCAGTGATTGTAATAGGTTTCATTTTAACTGACATAATGAGGTCCCACTGAAAGAACAGCATTTAAAATTCATAGTCTACTCTACATAAAACAGTCATGGTTATTATAAGTCAAAGCCCCTTTTGAAACTCTTGCTCAGGAATGCAGAATACAAAAACATGGAGATGCCACACAAGGGCCTTGGGTCTGGCCACCCTGAACGTTAGTTGATGGTCGAGCTTGTAGAGCTCAGCTTCAAAAAAACTCAACATCCAACACATTCCAGGCCTCATAAAAACTGTATTAGCCAAAAGTCATTGAAAGCTTATTGCATTTTGTGCACAGTAAAATAAATCTCCTCTTTTAACAAACTCTGATATCATGCAAAAGGAGCATGAACGGGACCATCAGCAGGCAAAGTCAGCAGCTTCACACTTGTAGAAAGTGCAGATACGTTGTTTTCTATTCATGTTACATCATTAGTTTAATGTTAGAAAAATGACAATTCTGTGATGCAATTTATGATCGACACGAAAAAAAAATTGTTTTGGAGCTAGAGGTTAAAATCTACCAAACCATGTACAATTTCACACAGTGTGCCATATATCGATTAGAGGAAAAATGGCAAAAACATGTAACTCCTCCAAATTCTAATCACAGCACAATCATTCACACGTTTAATTGTGCGCACTGACCTACAGATTATGATGATATACATCTCCTGCATCTGTCACGTGTAATTCCAAAGTTAGAGCATAAAAAATAAAAATGCCATATTTTCACAGGGAGTGGAATTACCTCTCCCATCTGATCATGAGACTGTTAGAAACCACAACTAGTCAGAAGCCAGAGAAGTCGCAAGTATATATCGAATAGTATGCACCCAGAACATAAGGAAGATATTCTAAAGGAATATGGGGTGATGAACAATGAGGATTTTGGAAACAACTAGATGGCTGAGGAAAGCGGAGACCCTTGGAGACTAGTTTGCAGACAGACAAGCAAGCTGAAGAGAGATGGTTTAGTGCATTTGGTTTACACGCAACCAGCTGTGCTTGCCGAAGCAGTAATTAGACTGAACAAGACCTTGATGATTCTCCCAAAAGAATCCACAGTTAAAAGTTACGACAGACCCAAATATAACTCCAAATTGTCCCTATAGACTGTCCAGGGTAATTCTGGGAAGATAGAGGGCTGGCAGCCCAGGGGAATGTAATTTGAGATCAGGTACTCAGGTGCAGTGTATTTAAGTGCCCTGTCCTCTCCCACTTAAATTGAACATAAACAGATGCCATTTCCTTAAACGCTAAGGCATGCTTTATTGAAAGGGTGCAATTTAAAACTGAATGCAATTTTAGCACACTTTAAACGTAGACTGTTTTTATAAACTTGAGCACCACAGAATAGAATCCTTGGCTTGAGATGGCACAGTCACGCAATCCATAGTGATGTTGCAAAACACAATTGCCTAATGTGATTTTGTGCATTGAAGCAGCCAGTGGAGGCCTAGCCATAAATGAGATGTTTGCACAACAGAAATAAATACAGGGAATTAAATCTATTCAATAGGAATTGTGCATAGAGTTAAACCCCTGCAGTCCCTTATCTTTGAACGCAAAGGCAAACCTGTCTGTAATGTGACATGGAAAGTGAGGTATTAACAATGTGCATATTACCAGGGAAGCTATCTCAAGCCCAAACTTGTGGGGCTGAAGAAAATTCAATAGGAATAGATAGCGAGAAGTGCGCGCGCGCGCACAGACACACATTTAAAGATGCACACATAGCTATTCTCAAAGTCGCAGGCACACAGAAAACTGCACTCACATGTTTATTGGAAATTGACAGCACATGTCCAGAGAAAGCTGTAGATCCATATTCTGCAAAGTCTGCACACGCACAAACATTCAGAGCCTGGTACAAGAATATTTGAAAATAATAATTTTTCGATACCAAACCTACAGAGCAAAATTAAGTAGGCCCTTGTGTACATTGAAATGACCTGAACATACCCTATACAATCACTTCCTCACACCTGCACAGGGGAGTCAGTTGATTGTACATGCACTTTAAATGTTAATTGTTAAAGTAACCTTCTCTGATACTATACTTGTTTTAATATTGGAAACATTTAAATGTTTTAAAATGCTATCGCCTCAGGTTGACATGCTACCATTGATGTATTCAGTGTTGTTGCAATAGATGTGAAGGTTGAACAAATATTTAGAATGTCTATTGTCTTCTAGAGCACAAGAAAACAGTCGAGTATTGAGATACATAAAAATAATTAATTGCTAATAACTTTTGACTCGTATAGTGGATTTTGCTGATATTTTGCAGATAGAATTGTACAAAGGGCACCACAAACTATCCCTCCAGGCTAGAAATTTTGGCTTGAAGGGTTGATTCGATTTCTGGGGGGAAATGGGATTATTGCATCCAGTCATTTTTTTAATACTGGACGGAAAAGTGGGTGCTCCCTTCTCCCAAACCTATAGCTATATATCCCATGGTCAATTGCAGCACACAGGCTTTCCAGGACTGAAAAGATGACCTTTTCTTTTTGTCCGATCCAAGAGATAAACGTGGGTATACCCACAGCTACTCAAAAACAAAAAAGGCACAAAAGAACAAGTTACTTAACAACTGTACGGTCTTTCGACTGGATGTTCCTCCCACGTATTCCTCATCTTATGATCATTCGTTATCTCCAGCTTCGTTGCGTCGGAAAAAAATTCTCTCGGCAGAGGGCGCTGTGCTCGAGGTCGTGGCGTTGATTGTCCCTCGGCGGTCTCCGTACCGTGTCGACGTCACTGATGGTATAAGTAGCTCGAGCCGCGCCCGTTGCTCCAGTTCTGTTTTTTCGATGAAAACATATAGGAGGAACACCCAGGCGTGCACTATGACTGATGCACACTTCGTGAGAGGAAAGTGTGAGGAAAGTGTAAGAAAACGTAAACTGTACTGCGGGGTAGGATGGGAGGGTCGATGAGGAATACGTGGGAGGAAAATCCAGTCGAAAGAACGTTACAGTTGGTAAGTAACTTGTTCTTCGAATGGATTGCGTCCTCCCACGTATTCCTCATCTTATGATAGACTCCCATAGCAGTAGTAATTTTGCCGGTGGGAGTATTAGTTTTCAGTTTTCATGGACAGAATGCAGAACTGCCTTGGCAAATAAACCCTCATTAGAGGAGGCAGTATCCAAACAGTAATGTTTTACAAAAGTGTGTATTGTTTTCCAAGTAGCAGCTGAACAAATATCTTCTGCCGGGACTCCCCTCTTTAGAGCCGTAGAAGTAGTCATACCCTTTGTAGAATGGGCACGAAGCCCATCTGGTGGGTCTTTTCCTGCTAACCTGTAGCATTCAGTTATGGCTAAGATGATCCAGCGGGATATGGTCTGTTTTGTTACAGATAATCCTAGTTTATGACCAGTATAACCCACAAATAGTTGGTCATCTTGCCTCAATTTAGCCATTCTTGAGATATAGAAAGTAAGAGCCCTCTTGGGATCTAGTCTGTACAATCTCTCCTCTTCCTTTCCCCAATGAGGAGGAGGATAAAAAGTTGGTAATATTATCTTTTACGACAAATGGAAGTCTGAAACTACCTTTGGTAAAAAGGAAGGGTTAACTTTAAGGACTATCCTTATAAAAAGTAGTAAATGGCAGTTTGCATGAGAGAGCCTGAAGTTCGCTAACCCTGCAGGCTGATGACAAGGCCACAAGAAGTACAGTTTTTAATGTTAAGAGCCTCAATGGGCAAGAGTGCATAGGCTCAAAAGGTATACAAGTCAAGAATTTTAGTACTAGATTTAAGTCCCAAGTTGGGACATGAAAAGGTACTGGGGGTATACAATAGTAAGCCCCTTTAAGAATTGAATGATAAATGGAATTTTGAAATATGAAACCTCTTCTGAGGTGCGCTTGAAAATAGACAGCGCAGCAAGGTATCCTTTAATTGTCCCTATCTGGAGCCCCAGATTGGCTAGATGCAGTAGGAAAGAAAGCACCATTGGGGTGCCACATTGAAAAGGGTCCACATTCTTATCTTTGCACCAGTTACTGAACTTGTTCCAGCGACATCGGTATAAAGATTTTGTTGCTGGCCTTCTGGCCGAAAGCAAGATCTCCATTACGGAAGATCCCAATCCTTGTATTTCAACCTCTCAGAAACCATGCGTGAAGGTTGAGTGTCTTGACCTCTGGATGGAGAACCCGACCCTCCTCTTGCGAGAGAAGATCCTCTCTTTGCGGAAGACGTTTTGGAGGGCAGATGGACATATCTAGAAGGTCTGGGTACCACGTCCTCCTGGCCCAATCCGGGGCAATTAGTATCATGGTTTTCCTGAACTTTCTCAACCTCCTGATTACTTGAGGAATCACGGGGACTGGGGGAAACGCGTAAAGCAGTGGAAACTTCCACTCCACTACGAATGCGTCTCCCAGAGCTCCTCTTTGAGGAAATTCCCTTGAGCAGTACCGCTCGCACTTCCGATTGATCACAGTGGCGAACAGATCCACTTGAGGGGTTCCCCAAAGGGCGAAGATCTCTTGAAGGACTTCCTGAGCTAGCTCCCACTCGTGGGATACTGTGCTCTGCCTGCTCAGAGCGTCTGCCGCCGTGTTTTGCTCTCCGGCTAGGTGAATTGCCGATAGAGAGATTCCTTCTCGTATTGCCCAGAACCAGAGCTGCATTGCCTCTCTGCACATTGGTAGTGACCCTACTCCTCCTCTCGTGTTGAGGTAGTACATGGCCACTGTGTTGTCCGTCATTATCAGGACATTCTTTCCCTGTACAGAGGGCAGAAAGGCCTTCAGCGCTAGTCTGATTGCCCTCAGCTCCAATAGGTTGATGTGTAGTTTGGACTCTGATGGAGACCAACGACCGCAGATTGTCAGATCGTTGGTGTGTGCTCCCCACCCCGTGATTGAGGCGCCGTCACTACTGTTATCTCCGGCCATGGTTGCCAAAAGGATTCTCCCTTGAGAATGTTGTCGTTACAAGCCCACCACAGTAGATCCTGAGCAACTGCGCTCAGGACTTGCAGAAGATCCGACATATTCCCTGAGAACTGGAACCACTGAGTTCTGAGTGCCCATTGAAGGCTTCTCATTCTCAACCTGGCCTCTGGTACTAGGAAAATGCAGGATGCCATGAGGCCGAGCAACCTGAGAAAATCGAAGGCCGGTAGATGTTGGGCATTCGGAAACTTCGTTACCATCTGCTGATTGTGGAGAGCTCTCACTTCGGGAGGCGAGGCGTTTCCCGATGAAGTGTCCAAGACTGCTCCGATAAACTGGAGTTTCTGGGTTGGTATCATGTGGGACTTCTTGAAATTGAGGGAGAAGCCCAGTTTGTGGAGGAAGTGGCAGGTGATCGAAAGATGTTCCTGAGCTTGTTCTGGAGAACTTGCTCTGATCAACCAGTCGTCCAGGTAGGGATATATGTGAATACCTCCTCTCCTGAGACTTGCTGCCACAACCGCCAACAGTTTGGTGAAAACCCTCGGGGCGGAGGTCAACCCGAATGGCAGAACTCGAAACTGATAATGAGAATTGCCAATCGCGAACCTCAGGTACTTTCTGTGCCCTGGATGGATTGGCACATGAAGGTAAGCATCCTGAAGGTCCAATGATACCAACCAGTCTTGGAGTTGTAGAGCCTGCAGGATCTGAGAAAGGGTCACCATCTTGAACTTGTCCTTCCTGAGGAACTTGTTCAAGTTTCTTAAATCCAAGATGGGTCTCAATCCTCCGTCCTTGTCACGTCTCGGCTAAATTGGAAACTGCCTTGGCGATTGTCTGAGCGCTATCCGGCACGTAAACGTCTTGGAACCACAACTCCCACAACTCTTGCTGTTACAACCACGTAACGTACACACATGACGTTGCTGTGTTTTCATTGGTTGGGAACTTCATTTAACTCCCATCTATCCGGAGATCGAATGCTCCTAAACTGCTCTTAGTTAGGAGCTCTGTTCCCGGATTCCCGTTTGACTTTCTGACTACCCGGCGCCTGAATCACATTATTGTCCTTGTCTGTCTCCCGAAGCCTGCCTCCCTCAATTGTTCCCCTTGGATTATATGAACCCGGCTTACCCATTATTGACCTCCCACTTCTGAATCCTCAAGTTTTGGTGACCCGATAACCCGAACATTTGCGAAAGGGAAATAGCGTGAGATTAACGCTCGCTTCCCTGATCATTTCATTTCTTTCCTGGTCCACACCTATTGCTTTGTACATTTGTTTTGGACGCTTTGCTGATTACACTGTGGATTGCTTTGAACCTTTTTTGGGACGCTCTGCTGTTTACATTTGGATTGCTTTGAACCTTTTTTGGGACGCTCTGCTGTTCACATTTGGATTGCTTTGAACCTTAATTTGGGACGCTCTGCTGTTTATACTTTTGACTGCTTTTGAACCTAATTGAGACGCTCTGCTGCTTCCACCGTGGTGTTCCTAGGATACTGGCACACCTTCCCTTCACTCTTCATCCTCCTTGTTTTCTGCACTTTGATACCAGTAGGTTACTGGTATATCATTCCTACGGAGCAGGTAAGAGTGGGTAATTGTGGGCGGTGTCGGCTGTTTATTCTCCGGCACTACTTGGCTGCATTTCCTGAACAACTGTTTTATTCTTTGTTCCTCTAGCTCTGACGATTCTGCTCCGGCCTTTTCACTCAAGCCCCCGGCCGGCCAGGTGTATTGATCCCTGTAGGCTGAGCTCTTGGGAGGGAAGTCTTTGGCACATCACCTAAAAGACCCCAGATTCCTTGAAAGAAAGGAACTTCCCTAGAAGAGTGGGGAAGGATTATCTGCAACGACCAGAAATCAACCCCTGGGTTGTGACAGTCCTTTTTTGGGATGAGAAAGTATGGGGAGTACCAACCCCTGTTCCTCTCCGCTACAGGTACCTGTTCTATGGCACCTTTCTCTAGCAGGGTTAAAATTTCCTGCAACAGGAGCGGGTCTGGAATTTTTACAGAGTTGGCTCCCGGTGGATCATTCTGAAGCCTTTTTAGAAAGGGGAGACAGTAACCTTGAGCTACTGTTTCCAGTGCCCAAACATCTGAGGTAATGCCTCGCCATTCCTTCAGATGTTGAGAGATTCTGCCTCCCACTGGTGTCTTGTGGAGCAAGGTCTCAGAGAGATTTGGAGGCGGCTGCAGGAGTGGCTGAGGGCAAAGATGCCGCTCCTGAGGCTGATTTCGCACCTCTTCCTCGTCCACCACGAGGGAAGTTTTTTCTGCCTCTTTGAGAAGCCTGTCCTCTTCCTCTACCAAATGAGGAGTAGTAGCGAAAAGAACGACCTCTCCAGGAAGATGATCCTGAATAGGTTTTCTGAGGCTGGCGCATGGAGGCACTAAGAGATTTAGCTGCCGCTTTCGAGGTCTGGAGTTTTTCTAGGGTTTCGTCAGCCTTACTGCCAAATAGCCTCGAGCCATCAAATGGCATGTTAAGGAGTCTGGATTGCACATCCTGTGCAAACCCCGACTTCCTCAACCACGCAAATCTGCGCAACACAGTGCTTGTAGCCATGGATCTGCTGATGCTATCAGCAGTATCCAGTCCAGACTGGAGACATTCCCCCATTGCCTCCTTTCCGTCTTTGACTATATTCAGGAAGCCTTCTCTTCCCTCGCCTTCCGGAATATGCTCAGCCGCCGCCGAAATACAGTCCCATAGGGTATGGGTAAACCTGGCCAGGGTACGGGGGACATTTGTCGATTTCAGGGCCATACTACCTGAAGTGAAAACTTTACAGGCCCAGGCATCAACTTTCTTGTCCTCTCTATCCGGAGGGATAGTGGGATATGCAGTTTGTTTTGTTGTGGATGCAGCCTGAATAACCAGACTTTCTGGAGTCAGATGCCTGTTTAGATATTCAGGATCCGTACCAGCTGGTCTGTATTTCTTTGGGAAATTACTATTTGTAGCAGCAATGCTATCAGGATTTTCCCAATTTTTTTCTACTGTTCTCTGAAGAGCCCTATGAAAGGGGAGAACTGGGTATTTTTGGTGACCTTTGACAATTATATCTGTCATGTCGTCCTGTTCAAACACAGATGAAGTGTTACCCCAACCCATGTATTCTACTACCCTGTTCATAAGGCCGCTGTACCCTGAGTCTGCATGTTCTGCAGGGTCAGGTTTGGCAAATTCTAACTCTGGGGAGATGTCAATTCCACTAGCAGAGTGTAGAGTATCACTAAGGTCTCTCATTCTAGATTCCTGATCAATGAGTTCCTCAGGAACTTGTCTTGTGCCATATGAAACTCCAAAGGGAGTTACTTCGTCTTCCTCCGAGCCAGATTCCTCATAAATTGAGGACATAGCTTTAAAAAAGTCTGTTCTGGGCAACAGAGTAAATCTCCTTTCTTCCTCAACAATTTTCTTCGAAGGAATAGAAAAATCCTTCGAGGTTGTCGACGGGAACTTCGAAGAAGACTTCGATACAGGTGTCGAAGACGCTCTTGGCTTCGATGCTGAAGCAGTCGACGCCGATGGCGTCGATGAAGCGTCGAAGCCTTCGATGACTTGAGCTTTTTATGAGGCACCGGAGATGTGCTCGACTCTCGAGGAGCCTTCGACTCATGAGGAGCCTTCGACTCATGAGGAGCCTTCGACGACTTGGCGTCGACTCGAGTACCTTCGATACTACTGGCTTTTACCAAGGTAGTTCTTGACTTCTCTTTGTCGTCCAATGGAGCGACCTTAGAGGAATGGCTCTTCCGAGGTTCTTTGGAGGGGGTCGGGCCGCATTCTCGAAAACCTCCATCATCTTTTAACGATTTTGTCGGACATCGAATTTCTTCGGTTGACTCAGAAGATGACGACGATGAGGGAGATCTATGTCTCCTCTTCAGTTTTTTTGACGAGGAAGAACAGTGTCTCGATCTACTCCTAGATCGAGATCTCTTGGAGTGCCTATGTCGATCCGATTCTTTCGAATCGGTCGCTTTCTTATGCTTTTTGGACACAGCCTTCTTAGAGGCTTCCCTCCCCAACGACAGTTTACCTCTCCTCTCACGAAGGGCCTTCTCGGTCATGGACTGGCAGGAACCACAGTCGTCGGTTCGGTGACTAGAACCGAGACACCAGAGACAAACTCGGTGAGGATCTGTGATCGACATTTTCGATCCACAATCTATACACTTCTTGAAACCAGTCTTGGGTGTCGAAGGAGTCGAAGAAGATGACATTTTCACGAAGAAAATCTCGGAGCGCGCCGTTCACGATAGCAAAGCGATCGGAAAAACAGAACTGTAGCAACGGGCGCGGTTCGAGCTACTTATACCATCAGTGACGTCGACACGGTACGGAGACCGTCGAGGGACAATCGACGCCACGACCTCGAGCACAGCGCCCTCTGCCGAGAATTTTTTTTTCCGAAGCAGCGAACCTTGAGAGAACAAATTATCATAAGATGAGGACACAATCCATTCGAAATGGCATTTTGGGATGAATAAACGACTAAATGCGATCAGGCTAGAATAGAGGTGGACGGGTGCGGGGGAGGACACCATGTAAAATGTGGAAGTTGGAGGGGGATAGGGACCAAGTGAAGAGCAGGTTTTCGTTGCTGCAATTATTCATCAGGATAACCACAACTATCAAAGTTCATGAGATCGGGAATGAAAGCATGCCACAGCAAACCACAAGTGTTGGGTGAGAATGGGAGAGTGCTGGGAAGGTGAGGAGGACTTAAGGGGAATGGGGGGAGAATGTTAGGAGGAGGGATCCAGTTGGTGAGTGCTTGAGTGTGCAGGGGACATTTCTTTTGTTTTCATTGCTTTTCCTGATAACCGCAGCCATCGGGAAACCACAAATAACCACAGCTATCTCTAGTAAATTGCAATTAAAGCCGCGGTTATTTTCAAAAATAAGAGTTGCACTTTTCTTTTTTTTTTTAAAACCGCTTCAGTGAGGCGGGGGATGGAAAGGGGCCGCGGCGAAGGCAATTGCTAGTTGCACGTTACTGCTTTCAAATATGGAGTGGGCATGGCTGAAGGTCCTGGCTAGTGGTTCTGAAATATCAGGGGAATATATACAGTGGGCACGGTTTCTATTAGGCACACAAGCCATGGCCTTTCTCTGTGGCCCCTTGACATGTTGCTCACTAGGTTTCGTTTGGACCGACTAGCCATGGACTTCAGCCATGGCCACTTTCCATATTGTACCATTCGGTTCTTTGAACTAACCCAGTAAGCCATAGCGTTCGGCCACACCCATTACCAATCACTTCACTGTAGCTGTAAAATTTCAACTTTTTGTGTTAATCTCATTTTATTCACTCCGTCTTTTAAAAGAAAAAGCCCCCCCCCCTCCCAAATGAACGTGGTTATCAATGGCATACAGATAACCACGGTTATCTGTAAATACACACAAATAACCATGGTTATTTGTCAAAAGCACAGTGTGGAATAGTATAAGGTGCGCTTCACCAAGCCACAAACCCACACATTTACACTTTCATAAATATAGACAGATTATATATGCCTAAATGTTACGATCCATAAATTAAAGCACAGGCTCTGAATACGGTCAGCCTAAAGCTGAACCCACTTTACCCGCAACTTTTTCGCACTTTTCCTTTCCTCCAAAGACCACAATCTGAATAGCTCATCCACGGGCACAATAAGTCCACACACCTACAAGCCTCCGTTCTCTGAAACCACAATGTGGTAATTGTACATAAATATAAAAGCTTTTTTACATAATATAATGTGTGCGCCTGCATACTGACATCTTGCTGGCATACACTGCTGGCAGAGATACCATTATAAAAGTGTTTTGCAGTGACAATGGCAGCATATATTTGGGCACTGGTGGGATGACCTCGTTTTACAGATCCATGCTGGCATATATTTTGAGTATCATTATGAAAGTGTACTACTGGGACATTTCTGGGAGCAGGAAGCATGAAGAACGTTTTACACTGCCATGCGGGCACATACTGTAGGTACAGGCAAAGCACCACAATCATGTTATTCTCAGTGGTCGTGATGATGTACATTTTGGGCAAGATCATTAAAGTGTTTTTATAGTGGGAACGCTGGCAGATGTGGGCCGAGCATCATGAAAGCATTGTCAAATTCCCGGGAGAACTGTTGACGCAAAATCTGTTTTTTTTTCTCCACGAGTTACCCTACATAACTAAGTGCAAACCTAATGACATTTTATCCCATTTTTCTCACAAATTGAGATCACCCATTTTGGTCACGCATGCCGATTTAGGGAACTAGTAATATACTTCACCACCAATAGCCTTGCATCGTTTAAAAAGTGTGCTAACCCTTGGGTCTCCAGCAACCACACCTCCCCTGAGGTACCAAAGCTGCCTTTGCTTCTATTCTGAGCAAGGTGGTTATATCTGTTCTCGTCTTCATGCACAGGCATGGATTAAATGAATGTAGAGAGTGTAGGTGAAAGTTTCACTTTCCTATATTTTATTGCACCAAAGTTAATTTGCACATTTAATGGGTCATTGTGGTTGTTTGGAAGAAATAAAAAAAGTATTGCAGAAGGACAACAGTTTGCATCAAAATGTCTCTGCAAGGTTTGAGCTGGTTTATTGAGGGGGTCGAGGGAATGAGCTAAAGAGGGAAATGCAATTTACGTGAGCGGTGACTAGGTAGGAACAAGGACACTGCCTCCGTGTTTTCTTGTGCCCCTGCTATTCTGTTTAGCCTTTAGCCTCTACAGACCCTCGAGTCTGCCCTTTTTGCTTCTCTCTCTCCCTCTTCCTCTGTCTCTTTATTTACATGCACACTTTTGCTTTCAACATCTCACGTGTCTCGCCCCACTACTGCCTCTTTATCCCTCTTTCCTTCTAAACAAACTTCACTCCCCCCCCCACTGCATCTGTCCATTTTTCTTTCTCCATATAATCTGCCTGTGACATCCCTCCACTGTACACCTCCATTTTATCCCTGTTCTCCTCTTGCCTGCCTCTTCCTCCATCACCTTCTCATAAACTGACAATTCTGTGCTATTTGAGGCCATGCTTGGCATGTGATGTCAGCAAACTGACATAGGAGGCTGCATCGCCTATTCCAGTGGCCCGCTGTCTTTGCCTTTCCTTATGTTTTGAACAACATCACCTATAAGCCTCATAAATAATAGTCAATTGTGAAGTATCATGGAAGCCGTAGGCCAAAACATCCGATTAACCACAGGCTGCAGACCACGGATGGTAAATATGCATGCATATGAGGAACTAAGCGGTGTTTTATTTGGCATGCGAGGCTGCATTTGGAATATGACAGCAGCAACGGGACATGAGGCTACAGATTTCGTATGGTGGCATTACATTTGCATGAAGCATTCATAGCTATTTCTGGTGCATTCGAGGCTGCACATCACACATAGTAAAGATACCTACCATGCAGTTAAGAAACTACGTGGTGTTTGTGGATCATTTGCGGATGAAATTGACACATGATTGAATCAATTACATGTGCTGCTGCACATATGGTACATTACAACATGCATAAAAAGGCATTACTGGCGAATGGAGGCTCCACTTCACATGATGGTTGCCTTTAGACATGTAAGGATCTCCTTTATATATGGAGCCATACCAGGTGTATACGGCATTAACTGACATTAGGTGGCATTCCCGGACATTTGAGCATGCACTTGGCACGCAATAGAACCAACTAGATATGCAAAGCTGCAATTTACATATTTTGACTGTACATAGGCTGTAAGGCTATAACAGACAAACAATTGCAATATCCTCAAATAGAGGCTTCATTTTGCATACTGGATTATGGCAGCACCTGGGAATGTGGGGCTTTACTAGACCCGACGTGCAGATATTATTTATATAATCTGTAAGTAAAGAGTAATTTGCGGCTGTAGTGGCATATGCATGAAATACCCCTAGTTTATGTTGCTTCTACTGGATTTACCCCCAACATAACATACAACTCTCCATATCACACCAAGGCAGCACCCTAGTTAAAACGTGTTTGGTATCTAAAAACGTATTCTGCCTGCTTTAATACCAGTTTGGTATTTTATGAAAAGTAAGCTTATGATTTTCTTTTACACCAATAAGTCACTTTTTTTTATTTGGATGGATAATATCCTTTCAAATACATATATATGATAAAAAGAAATAATTTCATCAAAATTTCGAAAATAATTTCATAGTTATAACACGTGCATCAAAATCATTTCTGTGACGGTTCACTGATATAACACTTAATACTCCGTAACAAAAGAATGAAATGAATTAATTGCATTAATTTAAAACACAAGAATCACCATTATATACATTAAGTTTCATTGTCCATCCTTTCATCTTTAAGAAATATTGCATCCAAGAAGAGAACCATTGCCACTTGTATCGCCAATTTAGAGGAATTAAATAATCTTTGCCAAATTTCACTTGTTTCTATATTACAATGGTTATTCACTATATAATTCTTAATGTGAGTTAGGCGTCTATCAGTTAGCATAGGACATGCCATTATGCAATGCTCTGCTCTAAAGTTTCTTTTTCTCCCCATTCTTGGCAAAAGCGACACTTCAGGCCATGCCATCCTCGTTAACCGTTGTGTGTTACGACATGTGATGCCATATGGAATCACTTCCTGGGATGTCACTGGATGTGTGATGTAACTTTCAATACCCCAAGCATTCTGGTGAAGTGATGTCCCTTGAGGAGGCTTAGGAATGGGTTCTATATCGCAAGCAAACTACTGAAATAAAAAGCAAGCCATCGACTGAAAGATACTTCAACTGGATGTGACATTGGAGCATGTCCCGCAGAGTCTAGGTTTCAACCCCCAATAAGAGGGCAGAAAAAAAAACGTTCCCTTCACCTGCCATCCAGAAACAGTTCTTAGCTCTAGATAAAGTAGGGAAACGAAACCTTATTTTAACAAGAAGAGCAATGTCGTATTCTGTATATACCGCAAGAGTGCCCACTGCCTTCGGTCCACTCTCGGCCTTCTGAATTTGGGTTGTTTGTCCATGGTACAATTGTTCACGGCGGAATTTGCCATAGTCGTTTTTGCTGCAAATTTGTTTTTACCACAAGAAACTCATGTCCTCCAAATTACAAGTACACCCATAACTCCCAACCCACCTACTTACCTTTTCACCATCTGCAGCCTCTCCTGTACCCTGTGGCATCAGTTCCGTCCCTCTAAAGTGGGTCGGATCCAACGCCGCAGGGTCGCTTTTTCTTTTTTCCCGTCCCTCATCTGCAATATTGGGCAAGCAGGGGACACCCCCGCACCCCTGAAATCCAAAAATACTGAACATGGGGAGTGGGGGGCACCCCCTGCTCTCTGTGTTGGGTATTTTGAAAATTCAATCGAATGGTACTGAACGAAATCAGTCAAATATACCATTCTATTAGATTTTTTCAATCAATTTGACTAATTCCAATCCGCTGGGGGTTCTGCGGGCTGGTTAAGTAACTATTAAACAACGATGCGAGGAAAATGGTAGACTAGGAACGAAATAACTTTACAAACAAAAACATGACGATATTTGGATAAAAGATTATCCGCGTCGACAGAGCGTTTTGAGCTTAACTTGTATTCTTATAGACAACATCCACATTCTTTGACTGCGGTTTGTGTTTGAGATGTGCAACTCGTGTCCGTTGACTGCATGTACAATCTGGAAATGAGTGGGAGGCACTATTTGATAGATCAGTGACAAAGGGTAAGGATATTTCTGACAGTGTCAATTTTTTTACAGTGAAATGGGAATATAACACACTTCTGAGTGCCGAAACAGATAACAGACCCTACAAAGCTCTTTTATCTCCCTTGCTCCCTCTAACCTGGGCCACATTTTCACAAAGGTTTTACAAAGGGTATCATTTTTCATTCCTGCCAGACATCTCCAATCATCAAATTCCCTTTTTTGACCCAGCTGCGCCAGTTCAGCATCTTATCTATCGGCAAAGCCAGTTTATACCAAACTGATGCCCCATAATACATAAACAGATTCTGCCCACATCCCAGAATCCATGTCAGTGCAGTCTTAGTAGAGTTGACAGTCTGCAATTTTGCTGGCAACGTGGTCATTTTTCCAAGTGAATACAAGCCACTTAGCGGTAGGGCAGTAATCTTTCCCTCTCTCTCGATACCCACAATGGCTCTAATCCCCCATCCTCTACAAAATAGTAGACCGATTTTTTCTGCAAGAATCCTCAGATAATTTTCAAGAATTGGATAGCCAAAACTGCCCTCTCTGATACTATGCGTCATGATGTAACGTGGGATCTTTGGCTTCTTTCCCGTACCCCACAAGAATTCCTGAAAAACATCATCAATACATTTGAGCGCCTTCTTGGAAAATCTCAAAGGGAGTTACTGTATAACGTACAATACTTCAGGTAAAAGCATCATTTTATTAGCATTCAGTCTTGCACAAAAATTCAATGTCATGCTCTCCCATTTGTGGATGTCCTTTTGAAGCACCTCTATCAATTGGCTGACATTATAGTCCACAATTTTCTTCAGGTCACGAACGAGGTAAATCCCTAAATATTTTACTCCTGTATTCACCCACTGGTAATTCCAATCAGACAATCGTACACAAGAAGGGGCCGCTTAAATTGGGGAAAACCACAGTTTTCCCCCCAGTTGATTTTGTGTCATGAAAGTAGACCCGCCTCCTCAAATAGATGTTTCAAAAGAGCCCCCCCGCCCTTTCCAGGTGTCAGAAGCATAGTCATGTCATCCACATAGGCCAGCACCTTGACCTTTGTCCCCTATGGGTATACCCCGAAACCCTGGCTCTTGCCCGATATAGGCTATCAGTGGCTCCAGTACTAGATTAAAAAGAAAAGGAGATGGCGGGCAACCGTGCCTTGTACCTCTAAATAACAGGAACAATGATGATAGTTCGTCATTCACCCAAATTCTAGCAGTAATATCAGACTGTAGCATGTCAATAGCCTTCAGGGAAAATGGGCCAAACACCATTTCGAGTAACTAGTAATTTAAAAAGGTCCATTTGACATGATCAAATGCTTTTTCAGCATCCAAAGAGATCAATAACTTTTTCCAATTTCAGCTTCTGGTAGACCCATGATGGTTATTATTGTTCTCATGTTATCATATCAATATCTGTGACTCATAAATCCCACTTGGGATTGATCTATTAAATCACTCATATTTATCTTATCTATTAGTTGAAATCCTTGTGAATATCTTGGCATCCACATTAAGTATCAAGATCGGACGGTAATTACTACATTTAGTATTATCCCTCCCAGACTTTGGTATTAAAGTGACAATTGCCTCTCGCATATAAGGACAGAGTCCCATTCATAAAACGATTATATAAGCCACAAAGTACAGGCACCATTTTTGAGCTAAAAAACCTATAAAATTCCACAGGAACCCATCCATACCTGGGGATTTTCCAGTATTGAGTAGATTTATCGCCATCAAGATTTCTGATTCAGTAATTGAAGTATCTAGTGAGTTTCTGCACTCTTCGGATAAGCATGGGATACCTATTTTACCAAAGAAATTAACCAGGTTACTCACCGTAGTGACCACCTTACTCCTAATCCATAGTCCCCTTTCCTCCATACTTATGGGACATTCCTCCGTCCTGTGGGACGGGACGGGATCACTTTGTAAAAGCATCAAAAATGTTGCAAACATTTTAGGCCTTCCTCTCTTTTATGCGGGGTACCGCACGCGGCCGTAACCCCGCCCATTTTAGCTACGCCCCGCGCATCACCCATCACTCCTCACAGGAACTATGGGTGGATGGAAAACTCCTTATTGAAAAAGGTTCTTCAGCACTGCTTGGCCAAACTGAGCATCAGATCTGGAGCTCAGGTCTAGAAAATAATGCTTACAAAAAGCTGATGGGGAGGCCAATGTAGCCGCTTTTGCGATGGTCTCCCAGGGGACATATTTCTGAAAGGCAACTGCAGCTGCCTTGCCCCGCACCAGGTGTGCATGAATTCCTTTAGGAGGCTGCAGACCTTGGACAGTGTAAGACTCCGTAATACAGGCAGTGATCCATCTGGAGATATTCGCCTTAGAGGCCTGTCTACCTTGTGGATTACCAAAGGCCACCAACAGTTAAGAGCTCCTAAATTCAGATGTTCTGTCCAGCTAGAACGTAAGAGCCCTTCTAACATCCAAACAATGCAGAATGCTTTCTGCTTCTGAAGCTGGGTTTGGAAAGAAGACCGGCAGGGAGATTGACTGATTCAGATGGAAATCAGAGACCACCTTTGGCAGGAAAGAAGGATTTGTCCATAGGACCACCTTATCCTTGTGGAAAACCAAGAAGGGATGCTCCACCGACAGAGCTTGGAGCTCACTCACACGCCTTGCTGAAGTAATGGCGACCAAAAAAAGACCCCTTCCACGAAAGGTGCTTACAGTGCACCGTGGCCATTGGTTCGAACGGTTTTTAGCACAACGCCGTAAGGACCACATTAAGATCCCACGTCGGGTGCGGCTTGTGAACCGGAGGATAAAGACGCATCAAACCCGCAAAGTGTCTCCTAATCACTGGACTTGACAGTGAATAAGAGCAATGGTCCGTGGATAGAGAGGCGGCTGCCACCGTAGAACAAGTTACTTCTTACCTTGTAACGTTCTTTCGACGGGATGTTCCTCCGACGTATTCCTCATCTTAGATATCTCCTTCCAGCTCTGCTGGCCTCGGAAAAATTTTTCTCTAGAGGGCGCTGCGCGTCGACGTCCTCCGAGTCGATGTCCCTCGACAGCCGCCGTATCGACGTCGACGTCATCCTGCCTATAAAGGCCGCGCGCAGCGTCCGTTGCTCAGTTCCGTTTTGTAGCCCACAATAATACTTTCTGGACTAAACTAATCACCCTGAAGGAGCGTAAGCTGCAACAACAAGGGAAGAAGAACTGCGGGGATGGATGGGAGGGTCGATGAGGAATACGTCGGAGGAACATCCCGTCCAAAGAACATTACAAGGTAAGAAGTAACTTGTTCTTCGAAGGGATTGTATCCTCCGACATATTCCTCATCTTAGATAGGCTCCCATAGCAGTATTCTATTATTGGAGGAGGGAGTACTGACTTCACGCGGTCTTCTATTGATGAATAGAATGCAGTACAGCCCTTCCAAACCTAGTCTCTTGACTGGAGGAGGAATCCAAATTGTAAAATCGTGTAAAGGTATGGACAGACGACCATGTAGCGCCCGCACAGATGTCTTTAACCGGCACGCCTCTTTTGAGGGCCAATGAAGCTGCAAAACCTCTGGTCGAATGAGCCCTAAGGTTTTGAGGGGGCTCTTTCCCTGCCACTTTATAACATTCCAGAATGGCTAGAATGATCCATCTGGAAATGGTCTGCTTAGTTATTGGTAACCCCAGCTTGTGACCTGTGTAACCTACAAACAGCTGGTCTGCCTGTCTTATCCTGGCTAGTCTACTGATGTAAAAACGTAAAGCCCTTCTAGGGTCTAGCCTGTGTAACCTCTCTTCCTCTTTCCCCGGATGAGGAGGAGGATAGAAAGATGGTAGGGTAATCTTCTGAGTGATATGGAATTCAGAAACCACCTTTGGGAGGAAATTAGGCTTCACTTGCAGGACAACTTTGTCTTTGTGAAATATTGTGTGAGGGGGTTTACAAGAAAGAGCTTATAATTTGCTCACCCTTCTAGCAGATGTAAGTGCTATTAATAAAACAGTTTTAAGGGTAAGGAATCTTAGCAAACAAGAATGGAGTTGTTCAAAAGGTGTGCCCATCAGGAAAGTTAGCACTAAGTTTAAATCCCATAGGGGAACTTGGAATGGTCTTGGGGGATAAACATTGGTTAACCCCTTTAGAAACTGTATTACCAAGGGTAACTTGAAATAGGATGGTGCTTCCACAGTGCGCTTAAAGATGGATAGCGCTGCGAGATAGCCTTTAATGGTGCCAACTTGAAGGCCTGAATTTGCCAAATATAGTAGGAAGGACAAAACCATTGGTGTACCACATGAAAAAGGGTCGATATTCTGTTCTCTTCACAAGCTGCAAAATCTGTTCCAACGGCAGCAGTATAAAGACTTTGTTGCTGGCCTCCTTGCCGAAAGCAACACCTCCATAACATCATCAGGGAGGTCCCAATTCTTGTACCTCAACCTTTCAGAAGCCAAGCGTGAAGGTTGAGGGTTTTGATGTCTGGATGGAGAACCTAACCTCCCTTCTGTGAGAGTAGATTCTCTCTGAGTGGAAGTCGAATTGGAGGGCAGATGGACAAGTCTAGAAGGTCCGGGTACCATGTTCTCCTGGCCCAATCCGGGGCAATTAGGATCATGGTTCTCCGGAATCTTCTCAACCTCCTGATCATTTGAGGAATGACAGGGACCGGTGGGAACGCGTACAGAAGCGGAAACTCCCAGTCCACTATGAACGCGTCTCCCAGAGCTCCTCTCGGGGGAAATTCCCTTGAGCAGGACAGATCGCATTTCCTGTTGACGCTGGTGGCGAACAGATCCACCTGAGGGGTTCCCCAAAGGGCGAAGATCTCTTGAAGCACTTCCTGAGCTAGTTCCCACTCGGAGACTGTGCTCTGCCTGCTCAGAGCGTCCGCTGTCAAGTTCTTCTCTCCGGCTAGATGAACTGCCGATAGAGAGATTCCTTCTTGGATTGCCCAAAACCAGAGCTGCATCGCCTCTCTGCACAGGGGTAGTGATCCTACGCCTCCTCTTTTGTTAAGGTAATGCATGGCCACTGTGTTGTCCGTCATTATCAGGACGTTTTTCCCTTGTACAGCTGGCAGGAACGCCTTCAGCGCAAGTCTGATGGCTCTCAGCTCTAACAAGTTGATATGTAGTCTGGACTCCGATGGAGACCAACGACCGCTGATGGTCAAGTCGTTGGCGTGGGCTCCCCACCCCGTGAGTGAGGCATCCGTGACTACTGTTATCTCCGGCCAGGGTGGCCAAAACTGATCTCCTTTCAGAATGTTCTCCTGACAGGCCCACCACTGAAGGTCTGTCATTCTCCCTGAGAATTGTGACCACTGAGTCCTCAGTGTCCACTGGAGGGATCTCATTCTCAGGCGAGCCTCTGGCACTAGGAAAATGCAGGATGCCATGAGGCCTAGCAACCTCAAAAAGTCGAAGGCTGGGAGACGTTGGGCATCTTGGAACTTGGTAACCATCTGTAGAATATCTTGAGTCCTCACCTCTGGTGGCAAGGCTTTTCCCAGGGAAGTGTCCAGGATCGCTCCTATGAACTGGAGTATCTGTGATGGTATCATTTGTTACTTCTTTAAATTGAGGGAGAAGCCCAGTTTGTGAAGGGAGTGGCACACGTGATTTAGCTGGATCTGAGCTTGTTCCGAAGAGACAGCCCTGATCAACCAATCGTCCAGGTAGGGGTAGACGTGAATCCCTTCCCTCCTTATACTTGCCGCCACTACCGACATTAACTTGGTGAAGACCCTCGGGGCAGAGGTCAGCCCAAATGGCAGCACTCGAAATTGATAGTGAAAGTTGCCAATTGCGAACCTCAGGTATTTCCTGTGTTTGAGATGGATAGGCACATGGAAATAAGCATCCTGAAGGTCCAGAGATACCAACCAGTCCTGGAACTGAAGGGCCTGGAGGATCTGAGAAAGAGTGACCATCTTGAATTTGTCTTTCCTGAGGAATTTGTTCAATTCTCGCAAGTCCAAGATGGGTCTCAGTCCTCCGTCTTTCTTTGGAAAGAGAAAATAAGGGGAGTACCAGCCCTTGTTCCTCTCCGCTACAGGTACCGGTTCTATGGCACCTTTCTCTAGCAGGTCGAAAATTTCCTGCAAGAGGAGCGGATCTGGAGCTTTCTGAGAGCTGATCCCTGGTGGATGACTCTGAGGTATGCGTAGGAGAGGCAGGCAGTAACCTTGGGCAACTGTTTCCAATGCCCAAGCATCTGACGTGATAGCCTGCATTCCGCCAGATGTTGAGTCAACCTTCTTCCTACAGGTGTCCTGTCAGGGAAGTCCTCAGAGTGGTTTTGGGGCGGCTGATGCGGATGCCGATGGTAAAGAGGCACCTGCTGTTGCTGCGGCTTTTGAATATCTACCCCGTCCACCTCGGGTAGTTCTTCTTTGTCCCCTTAGAAGCGAAAGGACTTGCCCCTCGCAGAGGTTCCTGTGGGACGAAAAGGTGTCTGACGGATTGCAGCGCCTAGGGATTTTGCTGCTGCTTTTGAAGTTTGCAGTTTCTCTAAACTGTCATCCGCCTTTTTCCCGAACAAAGAAGAGCCATCGAATGGCATGTTCAAGAGCCTGGCTTGCACATCAGGGGCAAAACCAGACTTTCTCAACCAAGCGAATCTCCTGGTTGTTGTACTTGCCGCCATTGCTCTGCTGATACTGTCAGCCCAATCAATGCCCGTCTGGAGGGATTCGCACATAGCGTCTTTACCGTCCTGTATGATATTCAGGAACGCCTCCCTTTCTTCTCCCTCCGGGATGCAGTCAGCCGCTGTAGAAGCACACTCCCAAAGTGTATGGCTGAATCTAGCAAGGGTGCAAGTAGCATTAACAGATTTTAACGCCATGCTACATGCCGAAAAACCTTTCTTTGCCATAGCATCATATTTTTTATCGTCCCTGTCCTGTGGGACGGTAGGATAAGCCGTCTTGACATCAGTAGAAGATGCTGCCTGTACCACCACACTTTCTGGGGATGGGTGTTTTGACAAAAACTCCGGGTCTGTAGAGGATACCCTATATTTTGTAGACAGTTTTTTTATTTACTGCCGGGACGACATCTGGGGTTTCCCAGTTCGTCATAATCTTCCTCTGAAGAGCTTTATGAAAAGGCACCACAGGATCCTCCTGTGGGCCTTTGTCAAGAATGTCCGTGAGGTCATCTTGTTGGAAAGATTGTGAAGGTGCAGACCACCCCATAAACTCTGTGATCCTGGCCATTAAGGCTCTATAGGGGGTTTCAGCATGCTCCCCCGGGTCTGGCCTAGCAAACTCCACCTCAGGGGAAGTGTCTAACCCACTTGCCTCATGTAAGGAATCATGAAGATCCTTTAACCTGCGTTCTTCAGAGGAAAATTCCTCTCTAATTGGGGTTACAGGTCCCTGCAACTCAAATGTGTCTTCCTGTTCAGACAATTCACCCTCTTCCCTAATTGAGGACATAGTTCTCAATTGTTCTGAACTCATAAAGGGTGTAAATCCCATTTCCAAGGCAGAGGGTGCCGAACTTGTCATAATCGACCTCGAAAACGTCGATGTCGTCGACATCGAAGGCTTCGAGCGTGGCGCCGAAAACAAAGGCAGAGGCCTCGATGACCTCGACAGAATTGGGATTTTACTCGACAATCTCGAAGCCATCGTCATCGAGGACCTGGGGATAGTCACTGGGTGTGTCGTGACCGTGACTTTTCTTGGCGTCGACGCCGGTGTCGAAGCTGGCGTCGAGTCGACAGACCCGTGTGTCGAAGGTCCCTTCGACAACGGCGTCAAAGACACCGACCTCGGCGTCGACGGAACCTTCGTCGACGGCGTCGACGGAACCTTCGAGGAAGGTTTGGAGGTCATAGTCCTACTCGAGGGTTCGAGACGCGCTCGAGAGGTTTCCTTCGCCGGGTATTGCAACTCGTGGCGTTTTTGACCTTTGGGTCTTTCGAACAGAGCATCGCTCTCGGCAGTCTTCGAGGGGGTCGAGGCCGCTTTCTCGAAGACGCTCATCATATTTTTGCGTAATTCCTCCCATTCAGCCCGGGAACTATGTTTCGTGGGGCAAGGGATTCTCTTTGGTGAAACAGAGGAAGAGGAAGAGGAAGACGGAGAAGGGGATCTTCGACGTCTCCTCTTCGAGTGCTTCGATCTCGAGGAGTGATGGGACCCACTCCGAGACCTGGAACGCGAATGGTGACGAGGAGACGAATGTCTCGACTTCGTCGACTAAGAAGAAGCTTTAAAAGTCTTACCTTTCTCCAACTTCCCCCTACGCTCCTTCAGGGCCTTAGCTGTCATGGACATACAGTCCTCGCACTCCGAACAATGGTGTTCAGCTCCCAAACACCACATCAAACTCTGTGAGGGTCAGTCAGCGACATCTTTTTCCCACAATCTCGGCATTTTTTGAAGCCGGATCGAGGAGTTGTCGGTTCCGACGAAGAAGCCATCGAGTACGGATCGAATAACTCGAGGTAAATAAATTTAACCTAACAAAAACTGAGCAACGATATTCCGAGGCACTGAGTAAGCGCGGAAAAACGGAACTGAGCAACGGACGCTGCGCTCAGCCTTTATGGGCAGGATGACGTCGATATGGCAGCTGTCGAGGGACATCGACTCGGAGGACGTCGACGCGCAGCGCCCTCTAGAGAAAAAATTTTCCGAGGCCAGCAGAGTTGGAAGGAGATATCTAAGATGAGGAATACGTCGGACGACGCAATCCCTTCGAAAGATAAGTTCTGCATGACAGAACATGAATGCCCGATTCTGCTAGGTGAGACACAAAGGACAGCACTGTGTCAATCGTAGCCACCCTGGGGTCAAGCTGTTTGGCTAAGTACAGTGACTGAACCAAAGCCACTTGCTCTTATACAGAGACCTCTTGGAAGGCTTCCTAGCTGCCTGAATTATTTGCATGAGATGCTCTAAAGATCTGAACTCAGGCACCATGCCGCCAAGCTGAACGATTGTGGGGAGGGGTGTCACAGCTGACGATCGCTCTGGTGAAGCAGATCGGGACTCACCGGTAGCCTGATCGGTGCACACACCGACAGGCGTTGAAGTTCTGAAAACCAGAACCTGGCTGGCCACCATGGGATTATGAGCAGAAGAGAACAGTTCACTGTGTTCCTCACCTTGCAAATCATCTGATGAATCAGATGCAGAAAAGCATAGGCCCTCGTGCTGTGCCAAGGAATCTCAAGAGCATCCCCCAGAGAGGAGGCTCCCAGACCATTTCTGGAGGCATACAGAGGCAGTTTCTTGTTTGCCGATTTTGCGAAGAGGCCCACTTCCGGAGTGCCCCAACACAGGAATATCCATGAGAGGATCTCCGTCTTCAATTCCCACCCGTAGCTGACCATTGTCCGGCGACTGTGGGCATCTGCCGTGACGTTCAGCTGGCCCGGGATGTGTACTGCTACCAGCCACACACCATGACGAACCGCCCAGTCCCAAATCTGGATGGCCAGGTCGACAAGAGAAGACTTTGTGCCCCCCTGCTTGTTCATGTAACATATTGACACCACATTATCCGTGCGGATACGGGCCACTCTGTTGGCAATGACCGGCCTGAACACCTTGAGCGCTAGGAAAATCGCCAGAAGCTCCAGATGGATTATGTGAAGGAGCTTGTCTTGGGGCAACCAAAGGTCGAAGAAAATCAGTCGCACCCCACCCCAGAAGTGAGGAGTCCGTTGTGACTGTCACCATCGGGAGGGGGTCTTGAAATCCCACACCCACCGACAGGTTGCTGAGAGACGACCACCCAGCAGGTCCGCTCTCGTGGAAGCCAGAATCAATATCATCTTGGAGTCCGGATCCACAGGCTGACGCCAAGAACTCCGAAGGGCCATTTGAGTCTGCCTCATCTTGAGTCGGGCAAGAGGAAGAGCCAATACACACGAGGCCATGAGGCCCGGAAGCCTCTGGAACCAACAGGCCGACATGCTCTCCGACTGCGCAAACATCTGACACGGGACCAACAGATCTGCCATTCTGTCCCCGGTCAGGTAAACTCTGCAGTCGATAGTGTTCCAGCGAAAACCCAGGAAAATCAAGTCCTAAGAGACCATCATGTAAGGTTTCCGCCAGTTCACCGACAGCCCAACGTGAAACAGGAGCTGGAGGTGCGACTGAAGAATGCACGCAGCTTTCAGCGGGCAAGGGCTGCGTAACAGCCAATCGTCCAAATACGGATACACATGAATACCCTGCAGACGAAGATGGGCTGCGATCACCGACAATCTTCGTAAAGACACGCGGTGCAGAGCTGAGGCTAAAAGGAAGCACTCGGAACTGGAAATGCTCCTCTCCCACAGAGTAACGCAGGTATCTCCGGTGTGGATTCCAGATCCTAATATGCATATACGCATCCTGAAGGTCCACCACGCTGAGCCAATCGCCCATTTGCAAAGAGGACTTTTTCTGACCAGGCCTGATTATCTTGAATTTCTCTTGGGGTAGGAAAAGATTGAACTGGGAAAGGTCTAGAATGGTGCGTAGGCCAGCCTGGTTGGGAGTAGAAACCCTACCCTCATTCTCCTAGGGGAACGGGTTCCACTGCTATGTGATCCAGTTATTTCTGAATCTCGGCCCTGAGGGAGGGCGAACCAGACTGCTGGAAAGGGGGATTGTTGGGTGTGGTAGGGGGAAGGGGTAAGCGGAAGCCCGCCCGAGCGACTGACAAGACCCACGAGTCCTCAGTGATAGTCTGCCACGCCTCCCGATGAGACTCAATGCGTCCTCCCACCAGGGTCTCGTGCGACGCAAAGAACCCTCATTTAGCTGGTTTTTCGGTGGCAGCACCACCGGAACCTGAGGAGGCGGCTGAGGAGCGGGAGAAAAAACGCTCCGTTGCTGCCTCTGGCAGGAATTTCCCAAAGGGGCATCGACTCTGCAGGATTTTAGTTCTAGAAAACCCCTGAAACCAGAGGAGGGCCGGGATTGTGACAACAGTCTGTGCCCTAAAAGGTGGTTTCACCAGGACAGACAAGGACTTGGCGGTCTGGGTGCTATCCTTCGTCTTGGTCAGCTCCACATCCGTTGAGGAATGAAAAAGCTCCTTGCCGTCAAACGGCAGGTCCAAAACCTTGTCCTGCACCTCCTTAGAGAACTTGGCGGCGTGCAGCCAAGCCTGCCGAGAGGTATCCACTCCAAGCATAAGGGCCCGGGCTGAAGTGTCAATGTGATGAGCCGCAGCCTCCAGCAGATCTTGAGCCAGGACCCTGGCATCCAACAATCCCGCCTTGAAGTCCTCAATCTTTTCAGCAGGGAGGAACTCCTCAAACTCCGACAGACCTTTCCACATTTTCATATTCGGCTCCGCTAACACCGGTTCTGCATTGGCCTGACACAATTGCACGGCCGAGTTAGCAAAAATCTTCCTCCCAAGGGAGTCGAGAAGCTTATCCTCTTTGCCCAGGACCTGAGTAGCTGTCTGACGCCGCAGGTCTGGACTGCAAAGTGGCCGTAGCCACCACCATGAAGGAGGGGGGCGGACAAGATTCCAAGGCCACCTCTTCTGAAGAATGCAGCCTGTAGCGTGTGTCAATTTTCTTATTGACAAACAGTCCAGAGTGTGGTCTCTCCCAGACTCTACAGATCTCGGCCAAAACGTCTTTCTGCAAGAACAAGCCGGAACGCCCCCGAAAGCACGCCCTCCGGCAGAGCAGGTGCCTCGGGCACTGGAACATCCAACAGACACATGTCCAGCACCCGGTCGTGAAAGGCTCTGATAGAGCGGGGCTGGTCTTCGCTGTCCTGATCGACCTGCGTGTCATCCGACAGGTTAGGGTCCGGCTGAATCACATCAGGCACCACAACAACCTTGTCCACTGGGGACAACGGAGGCAAGGGTCGAAGAGTAGGGGGAGGCCCTGCAGGCAAAGGCGGTGTCGGCGGAACCACCGGAGACGCTGGTGGAACCAACGGCGCAAGCAGGCATATCTCCCTAAACAAGCCTTTAAAGTACTCCTTCATGGGGTCGGAACGCATATGTTTTTGAAACTTGCCGAAAAAGGCATCCTCCGCCGACGACTTTGTAGTGGCCGGAGGAGGCCTTTCATGAGGAGGGTAATTCCAGGGACGCAGAGGAGAGGGTTGCCAAGAAGGCCCATTCCCAGAGATGTCCACATAAATCAAGGGTGCCGACGCCGCAGGCAGTGAGACATTGTGCATGAGGTGCATCCGAGTGTTCCAGTCAAACTGGCCGAAACTACAAGGAAACCGATGTTCACCTACAGAACCAACCCCTACACCTAAGGCCGATGGCTTAGTTGTAAAGAATGTATCCAAAATGGCCACCATTTTGTCAGCACCTGGGGAGAACTGCGGCACATGTGGAAGTGAGGCAGGGGTCCCCACAGGCAGGTCAGGGGTCTTCATTTTAGCCTTAACACAAGGAACCCCAGCCGAGCCGGTACTGTGTGGCCTAGGATGTTTTTGTGACATGCTAATAGCCAAACTAGCCTTCTCAGAAAGGACGTTGGCACTGCCGATAAAGGAGGGGTTTACGGTTCAAAACCTCTCACCTTGCCCCCTCAACAGTTCTGGAGTCACCGCAAGAGCAGGAATGATGAGGAACACCTTTCACTGAGAAGGCCTTAACAGGCCTCTCAGAACTGTTGGTCACCCTAGCCTCTAAGCGAGGGACCTCGGACCAGAGTCCGATAGAAGCCTCTTCACGTCGGGCCTCGAACTTCCGTTCGGTATCAACAAGCCCAGCCAAGGCCTCGGGGCGCACCCCGGTACTTTTGAGGGAAGCTCCAATCAAGGAGTCCTCGGAGCGAGCTCCACAACTCAATAGAACTAGGTCTACAAACAGCCCCCAAAGGAGGGACCTCTGATTGTAATCCGGTGTCAACAGGCCCCTTATGGAGACCCTCGGAGAAAACTCCAGTACACTTTTTAGGCCTAGATGGCACCTCAGGGCAAGCCCCGCTAACAGAGCCCTTGCCGCTCCTCCCAGACCGGGAAGACCCCGGAAAGGAGTCTCCCGGCCGGGGTGCCCAAAAAAATAAAGGAACCTGCCGGGTGTTTCTTCTTCTCATCGATGAAGGATTGAAAATGCGTAGGAGGAATGCGCTGAAACACCTCCTCCCACAGCTCTAACCGACGTTGAAATGCCCGGACCGAAACGGAATCACAATAACAACACGAGTCCCCACCGGTGGTCGGGACCCAAACACTCTAAACAAAGAGGATGGGGATCCACCCTAGAGAAGCGTTGCTGACAGGAAGAACAATTCGGGAAGCCTAGCTAAAACGGCATAGACAGACTATCACGCGACCGCTAGCAAGAGCCAGAGAGGAGGAAAAATAGAAGAAAAAAATCTTCCGCAGATGCAAGTGCATCCAGTCTTGAACGAGCGGAGAAAAGGACTGATGGGCGATGCACGGGGCGGAGCTAAGATGGGCAGGGTTACGGCCGCGTGCAGTACCCCGCGTTAAAGAGAGGAAGGACTAAAATGTTTGCAAAATTTTTGATGCTTTTACAAAGTGCTCCGGTCCCGTCCCACAGGATGAAGGAATGTCCCATAAATATGGAGGAAAGGGGACGGGACGTAGGAGTATAGCCAGACATTTCAGGATGAAGCTCTTCTGTATATAAGGAGGCATAGAAGGACCGGAAAAAATACACATTTACTTTATTGATTTTTTACAACCATTCCACCTAGCCAATTGTCTATCCTCTGAACATATGATCTCTCCATCAATCCTTTCAATTTATTCGCTTGGAGTCGGCCCCCTAGTCCCAATATCTTTGTTTCATGATGAACATGCTCTTTTCTGTCTACCTATCCATTTCACACTTTAGTGCTTCCTTAGCTTTATCCATCCTCAATTTATCTTCCATAGCCCTTGTTCGCGTATTTATTTTTTATAGATCACTAAGATCTGATTCCATCTCTTTCAGTTTATCTATTCCCGACCTTCTTGCTCGAGGTCCAGTACATCAGTTTGCCACGAATAAAAGCCTTAAAAGAATCCCAGACTATCAGTCGACCTATTAGTCTCAAAATAAGGAGTGATTAAGTTATCGAAGGCCTCCAAAACCTCCTCATCCTTTAATATGAAAGGTTTAAGCCGCCTTCTAAAATAATTAGACCGACAAGCCTCAATATTTAATTTTAGTGTCACCATTGAATGATCTGATAGGCTGCACTGTCTTATATATGACCCAACCGTCAGAGACTAGGAACTAATCAATCCTTGTATAGGAGTCATGAGCTGGAGAGTATAAGGAGTATTCCCCCCACCCCCCCCTACAGAATCCTCCAAATGTCAACCAAGTCAAACGTGTCAGAGAAACCCCGACACTCCCTGCTTACCCCCAAATGTGTAGATCTGCATGTGGATGACCTATACATTTTATGATTTAGCACGCAATTTAAAGTGTCCCCCTAGAATAGCACAACGCCACCCATGCCTCGCAAGAATGTGGTTAAACTCCTGAAAAAAGAACCCCCTGCAGGGCAGGGTCCATAAACAGATCCCAATGTTATCAATGTACCCTTGTTTCTCACACATCAATAAAGATAATACGGCCCTCATCATCCATTGTCAATCGCAATCCTTTACAAATCAAAACCCCCACACCCTCTTGATTAAGATGAATGACAGTTCAATAGGTCTTTGGTATACCTTGAGTTGTTCAGTAACCTCCCCGAGTGTTCTATCAAGTGCGTTTCCTGTAATAATACCATGCCTTCTCTCTCCAGAACCTCGATAATATTGTCCTGCTTTTTCTGGACAGTTTAAGCCTTTAACATTCCACGTGGCTACCGCCATCAACCCCATCTTTCAGAAACCTCTTTCAGCGTATATTTCTACAAAAGTGTAAATCACCATGTGCACACACATAAACAGACTCCTAATCAGCTGACTGTGAAGTCCTGTAATGTGTATTTCTCATCAAACCTGTATTTCTCATCAGCACGGATCTATTCTGAAGCAGTGTTATTGCACGGACGTATAACCCCGCGCTTCAGCGAGCAGGCAGCTTTCAGAAGAGACAGCATCGCTTCGAGTCTTCTGAAAGCGGTCTGCTCGGTGACACACGGGTTACACGTCTGTGCAATAATGAAGCTGTAGAACAGGAAACTGAGATATGCCCTGAAGCCGAGTTATCACATGCACCAGCAAACCATGTTTCAACAATCAGACACTTTCAGTAGTCTCTGCATGGGAAACCGATTACACAAACAAAGTCTCACATACATTTTTGCAGCTGTCTAAAATTGTTTATATGTCCTACATTCTGCAGACATTTTTTTTCTTAGGGTGAGTAGTATGACCAATCAAAACTGCAGAGCCCAATTTCCATTATTTGCTCAAGTGTTTTACTGAATCACTGTAAAACAAGTTTTAAATTTAAAATTGTGGACATTCTTATGTTACCATAATGCTCTTTGCTTTTATGCTAAATACCAGGATTGCGTTCTATGAAGAGATACTGCATATTATGACCTGCCCCCCCCCCCCCGCTGCCTGACACCTACGCCCCACAACCATGCCCCTCCAAGGATGAGGGGGTTCCCCAGAAAATTGTATTCCATTTCCAGCACTGTTTCTCAACAAACACATCACCCCCACACCCTAATCGCTTTGAAATTGTCCCACGTCAGGCGTGAGCAGTTTATTCAGTCTTCGCTGCATAGTGAATAGGTGCCATCACGACACCTCCTGCCAATTCTGGTTTTACACATTGCAGGTTGGGACTTCTAGGCCACTCCATCGCCCCCCCACCACCCCCCCAATATAAAAAATGCATCTTGTGCATTGTATAAAATCAAGTGGATGGAGATGTCACATGTAACATGAGGACAATTGGCAGCTACGTCCAGTCTTTGTTTTGGATTTGTATTGTTTGATTTGCAGTGTTGCGTGCATAGTGCACAAACACAAAATCATGCATGCAATCCCCCGGAGTCGGGGGATTGCATGCTCCCAGGGTCGCACATCAGCAAGCCTCTAAATTTAAATGGGAAAATGTTTTCTTGTGAAAAGGGTTCAGTCTCCCGCCCCTAGGAGGCACACACTTACAGTATGAAGGGAAGGAGGCTATGGACTAAGAGTACGTTCGTCACTACAGTGAGTAACTTTTATAATTATTTAAATAGAAGGATCTGCAAGCATTTGCACAGGATCTCTTGCTTCTTGCGGTTTCTGCGTTGCTGCTGTCAAGCTAATGGCAAAATAATAAACGTGAAAACAGTATGTACGTGTCTGGCCCCTAACTTACAGAACCGTATGCATGTATTTGTGTATTCGGGTGCGTGATTGTGGCCCGATGTGCAGGTGGCACATGTGCTTCATGTCTAACGTTGCTATGTCATGGTGTCTCTAACGACATTATGCATGGTTTCTTGGTGCTTTAGTATAGACTGTCAATGAAGTTGTCTTTGGTCACGCATCAAGGCTCCTCATCCACTTTGGGTAACGTTTGCACTGCTCCCGGGCTATAGGTTTGATTGAGTGGGTACCTCTCAACGTACTTGTTTATTATGGGAGCACTGGGAATTGGTCCGAAACTATATGATCGATCATGGTTATTTTTGTTGTTCTTCCGGTTCGTGTCTCTGGCGGGAGGGGAAGCAGGGGCATACTTCGAACTACCCTCTTCAGTCCCCCCTCTGGTCGACTTGTCGACCACATCACAAAAGAACCACTCATCTTCTTTGAGCCACCTTATCATTGAATCATGCTTTTCCCATCTTCATCTTGTATCCTGGCTTGCAACATTATGTGTTACTACTGACTTCTGCATTTGTATTCACTCTCCCCTCTTGCTTCTCCACTCTTTTGACTAACTCTCTGTTCTCTCCTCCTTTCCCTTCTCCCTTTTCCTATCTCCTCCCCTTACTTTCTTCTATGCACTTACTCTATCAGAATTGTCCCTGGACCTAGTATGTTAGCAACCTCGTCTGTCTCCTCCTCCCTCCCCTTACTGGCTTTTTCCTCCCCAACCCCCCTCCAGCACTATCTGAAATGTCATCAGGCCTAATATGATAGTCGCTTGTTTTGTTCCTCCCCTACCTTTCTGCACCCCTCTCCCTCACCTCTTGTTTTTTTTCCGGCTCTACCAGAAATGTCGTCAGGCCTAGTACGGTAGTCGCCTGTCTGTTTCCATTTCCTTCCCACTCTCCCCCTCCCTTCCTTATTTATGTTTTAGCTCTTGCACTATCTGAAATGTCGTCAGGCCGAGTACGATAGTTAATTGCACATCCTTACTGTTCATGGCCTGTAAGAATGTCATTGTTTTTTCCCTTCCTTGTTCCCTCCCTTGCCTTGAAGCGCTTTGAAACACATTGTGTATAGGCGCTATATAAATAAACTATCATATCAAATAAACTATCATAAAACTGCAAATACCAGAATACAAGAAATAGAACTCGGTGAGCTTCTCAGACTTGACTGATAACTCTGCATAGGTCATATTTACTGGGCAACTAACTGCACAGGGCTGTGTCGAAACTAACCAGACATCCAACAGCCGACACAAGAAAGTATAAACATCCATACGGAGTCTATTTTCCATTCGATTCTTGTGTTTTCTTCCCCGACATTGAGGAGCGCTTTCCAATGGGCGTACCCTCTAGGAAAGATAGTGCAAGGCAGCCGCGACAGCCCTGTTTGGCAGCCTCACCTTAGACTTCAAGAAAGCTGCAATTATCCCTGTTTCCCCTTCATCGTGGGTTACCTCGTTCCAGTTGGTGACATTTCAGAGCCTGCAACTCCTACCCACCAAAACACCCTGTTCTGCATATTTGAAAGCGCTCTGAAAATGATAATTTCTTTACCGACACGTGTAATCAAAAAGGAAGATTACATTTAAAATAAATCACACAATTCACTATACTTCGACTCGAGGCAACCCATTTCAGGGGGGAGTGTGTATACATGTGAGCGAATTGCTTATATGATTCGATTTTACAATTAAGGGCCCATTTCTAACAAAAAAATAATAAGAAAATACATGAAATGCAGCGAGTTGCCAACTGTCCTTATGTCACCAGCATTAGTTTCAAACATTTCTGGCCTTTTATCAAACAGTGCGTTGCTTGCAAGGATATGTAGGTCATGTTTACAATGAAAACTGGAAACTACAGGAGACATCGTAAAAAGCGTTGTTGGCCTAGAAAATAATATATGCGGCGATACATAGGATTTGTATGGGGCACCTCGGCCATGGTCTTCGAGCGTGTGCTGAATTCCTTGGCTGCTGTGGCCAGTTAATGTGTATACCTGAAAGAAGGTGAGGGGGCAGTCCTATCGGGGATTGGAGACGTAACGTCCCTCTGCATCTACTTCCAGTCCAGGCTTGATGAGCCGATGCAAGTGCATCTATATGAACTCCTGTCCAGCGGCCCCAAATATGGGTTTAAGTTGCATCTGTGGTTCTCCCCCCTCCCCTCGTGCCGCTATCATTGGTTGGTGTGTGTGTCAGTAGGGTTTGAGCGGGGGCCTGGCTGGAGGGTGAACATGTGTAACCTTAGACACGAATTAGTTACATAGAAGTGGGAATGAGTAAGACATTGACACAGTACCACTTTACAAATGGGCATTAATATAACACGTGATGCAAAAAGATGTACAAATTTGCAGAATAGATTATCCCTAAGTAATACCTACAAGCACGCTAATGATGCCGTTGCCATATTCATGATATGGTGTGTAGTTGGCCATTTCAATTTCTAATATATGGTGCAGTTCTGGACACATTGTATCACAGGGCAAGAACAAAAACCGCTGAGGTGGAAAGGACAGAACTTCCATCAGCCGAAACACAACCCAAAGAGACACCATTCTTATATGCATTAAGATACTCTGGACAGAGTCACCAGGTAACTAAACTCATCAAAAAGAATTGGCGTCTGATACAGTTGGATCCTCAATTACAACTACTATTCCACAGACCGCCGATCATTGCTTATAAAAGAGGACAGAACCTAAAAGACTAATTGGTCAAAGCTGAAAGACCCCCAAAAGAGAAACAACTGGCTCTAAACGCAAAGAAAACTGGAACTTACACGTGCCTAAATTTTTGCAATTGCAACAATATAATAAAAAAGAGCATATGTGCGGCACCCAATGAAAGTAAACAAAATTAAACTTAGGGATTTCGCAACCTGTAATTCAAAATCAGGGATTTATGGTGGGATAAGAACACACAACACCAAATCCCTGGTGGCTTGCCACTTTAATGAAAAGAAAAGCTGTACCCAACTGAAAGTGATCATTCTGGAAGTGGTCAAAAAAGCACCCTGAGGAGGCAATCACGCGAACCCCTTGGACCAAAGGGAATGCTTCTGAATTGAAACCCTGAACAGTATGACCCCAGATGGCATGAATGAAGATTTCAGTCGGAATAGTTTATTATAGTCATAAAACCATAAACACTCACTGTGAATTTGACAATCAAGTAACTTGAACTGTAAATTACCATCTTGAAACATCAAGACACGGAATAATAGGAGATTGTCAGTATGATAATTTATGGTTGGGAAAAGAAATGACTATCCAATTTAAAATATATATTGAATATCATGGCACACAAATTCATAAAGACCTAGAGTTAATATACAAGGCACGACTGAACAGTTCAGAAAATTGTATATGGGAACAAATAGGCACTGATGGGGAATGTGTTTTGATCAATATAAATGTAAACTGAACATATGACATGAAAAACAGATCGTGAACGTACTGATAGTTAATGACTTGGATGGGTTCAATATTCAGATGAGATAGAACCACCTCATACATCTCACCTAAAGCCTTGCCCAATAGAATTTGAATGATGAACCCTTAAGGATAGCCACAGGATTTTGTTTTAGACTAAACAGAACACAATCCCCTACTATCCAGCCACAGAATGAACAAATGGATTGGCAATATAATGATGTGCTATTTATATAGCGCCTTTATCTAAAGCGCTTTACAGAATACATATTTACATACAATATCACCCAACCGAAATTGGTACTCATTTATCAACCTCGGAAGGATGAAAGGCTGAGTTGACCTTGCCGAGATTCGAACCTGAGACCTGCAGATCACGCTTAGATTGCAGCAGTGAGCACTCAACCCACTGAGCTATTTTACCGGCGTTATATCAGTATCTGCGTTATCTAGCAATATCAGTCGAAACGGCCGGAATATGCTGATGACTACACCCACACTACAAGGTGTTATTTACTGACTAAAGTAATATTTGAATGCCCAAATACATACAGAACTGTCTAGAACTTAGACATTATTGTTTCTTTGGATCATTCGATCCATGCGCCTAATTAGAATGACACAGTATAATATATGATGACATCACGTGAACGCGTGAAGACGTACATAAACTACAACCGGGCCTCTTGAATACTTTCAGGATGCAGTACCGATTAAATCAGCATGAGAAGACTGAGCAGAAACAATGTCATGAATTTAACACTATACTATTTAACAGCCAATGTTAAACCTCCAATCTTTGGATCACTCGAGTCACGCACGTCATTAAGATGATGGATCCAACATATAACGTCATCACGTGAACATGTCATGATGTATGTCAACAAAAACCAGCCATCTTGTATTTTTTCAGGAAGCGTCTCCGGTGAAATCAGCACGAGAAACACGAGCGAAAAAGTAAGTCTTGGAGTTAGAAAGATCGCCAATTTACAGCCAATGTTAAACCCTATGACAGAACTCAATGTTTATAAACATATCCATAAGATCTAACGGGCCATTGTAAACCATTTCCTTTAGATCGGAACTCGCTTGATGACGGCATAACCCCATGAGAGATTTTCAACACAGAGAACATCAGAATATCCCTAAAATAGTGGGCTACCTTGGATATTTCCAAGACTTGCCACAGAATTTATCTGCTCAAGCCACGAGCGCAGAATTAAGTTAAACACCTGGCCGAAATGCTACCTGATGTCTAATGTAAGACCTTAAAATACAATTTGATATGATAATGATTTAAACAGCTAACGTTTTATCTTAACCGTTTTTTATAGATTGGGATGTTCATGATGACGGTACAATTCCGTGTAGAACACTGAACACTAAGATTACCAGAAAAATTACACATCCTCGGCTAGTGTTAGCGAGGGATGCACTGCGAATGCACAGGACATTAGATGTCCCTAGAATCTATGGTGCACTCAGGATATTGAGCTACAAGTAGGTCTATTTTTATTTTCATTTTTAACTTCACTAGTGGTTTTTATTGAAGTTTTTGGATCTTATATCCAAACAATATAGAATCAAACGCCTCTTCCTTATATCTTTAGTTGACACAGCTTCTTCACCAATAGACATCAGTGGAATTAGTTACCACAACCGAAAAGTAGAACATTAGCATTTCATCCCGCTCGACCACAGGAACGAGAAAAACGCCATCCAGGTGATTATACTTTTGAGTATGACGGTATGTAATTATATTTTGAAAAATATGAATATAGATCATTTAGCTGACCATTATTTTCTCGAATAATATTTTGTAGATCCACATCAATATGAAGAATAGTGATTTATTGGACTATAAAATGCTCCTGATGAAGGGAATAAAAGTCCCGAAATGCGTAGAGCTAATATTGGAATACAGAATTTAAAAAAGGAACCAATTCTCATTACCATATGACAATTACATTGATTTTTCTATGAATTTAATTGGTGTCAATAAGATTGAACATAGCATTGTATGAAAAATGTATGTACATGAACCTTGATGAAATTACAATTAAAGCTCTCAACTATAAATTGACAGCACACTTGCAAACAACTGCAAGAAAGCTAAACGAAATTCAGCCATTTTTAAAGAGACATCCAAAGTGAAAATTAATATTTAACCTGTTAAGGGCACGGCTAAATCTGCTTCCATCAAATGAAATCATGAAAATAAGAGGGTTGTCGTCTACATCCAACTGTCGGTTCTGTGAAACACCCCAGACAATTGAATCATTTAGACATCTTCTCCTGTCTTGCCCAGGAACCTCTCACTTCACGTCTCCATACTTGTCATACCATCTGGCTAAAGCCTATATAGTTGAAGAGGAACTCTGGTGGTCCCAGTTGATTAGTGGAGCGCGACCATCACGGGCTATTGCGGCAACAAAAATATTGGACCAGATTTTCTCGGCCAATGGGGGGGGGGGTCGAAATAAAAAAGATTACAAATTTTCGCAGCGAGCCAAAAACAAAGAAAAACGTATTTCTACATCGGTAAAAATTGCTCGTTTTAAGTAAATCTTCACTTTTTTTAGTTTTCAAAACTTCCCAAAAGCCTTGTAAAAATCGCTATCGGCGATTCAATCGCATAATAAAAATTAAACAATAAAAATAAATTACAATTTCTAATTAATTTTCGTGTTGTAAATCTAATTTGTTTGCTAAAAATATAAATACAGTTACTTTTATAAATCTATTTGTAGTTACTTTACACAACCTGAGTGTGCGAGGAACGGGAGAGTTCCACGATTTGTTGGACATCCTTTGTGATTACACATTGTATCACCATCCCATGTAAGCCAGTGTGGCCCTACAGCTGGAATATCTGCAAGGTGTAAGTGGACAGCAGGAATGGAAGCCCTGGGCAAATGACTACAAATTGCAGGCTGGGCATTAGCACCATAACAGAGCAATACATAGCGCAGGTTATTTCTTAAGCAACGTTATGCTAACGAGGTATAGCAAGGCAAGATAATGCATGAAAAGGCTTAACAAACATGGCCTCAACACACTCCAACCACTGACCTCTATAGGCAGGCCACCTTGATCATGCTCGCGCTGTAAACTCTGAATGCATAGGATTGATCTGGCAAGGGATTTTATTATGACTTTTTATCCATCATTTCTACAGAGCCACATTTTTATTATAGGCCGGTTATTGAGTGCAGACCTAGCTCCGGGAAGCAACAGAGCACTTTACAATCATAGGGGGAAGAACACAGTGAGGAAAGCAGAGGAAAACCGAGTGGGGAGCTAACAGGGCAGGGTGGGCAATTGGCAGCATAGGGGAAGACAGAGGGGAGAAGATCACAGAGTCTCAGGTAGGGCGAGGAGTGCAGGGTGTGTGGACCTAGGTATCAAGGGGGAACCATTCTTTGAAGAGGAAGGTCTTGAGCTCTTTCCTGAACTGTAGGAGTGATGGGGCAAATCCAATGTTGACAGAGGGTTGGGGAGTTCAAGTTCTAGGAGCGTAGACAGAAGGCCTGTCTTTTGGTTCTTTCCTTCCTCCACTGTCGTAACTGAAGTCTACACATAACCTCCTGGTGGATCGCAGGCCTCCGGAGAAGCAGAGTTTCTCAGTGAGGTAGCGTGGGGACTTCTGGATGACAGCCTTGTAGATGATGCAACAGGATTTCAAGATGAAACTGGCTTGCAGTGGGAGCCAGTGCAGTTCGATAAGGGTTGGGTGATGTGGTTGAGTTTGCAGAGTTCTTTAATGAGTCTTGCTGCAGCATGCAGGACACATTTCAAGGGTGCCAGGGGTAGTCTCATGACACCTAAACATCTTCTGGGAAATTAAGGAGCAAAGTGGAAAAAACAGGAAACTGGATCAAGATCATGATAGGGAGTCTGGAGAAGTGCCCTCTATGATGACATTGAGCCAAACAAGGAATCCCAAGTCTTTCTTCATTTACCACGATCAAGTGATGCAGTTCATTGTGCCGTTAATATGGAAAAGGATGGTGATCCTAGCAGAGGTGCAGAGACAGTTTATGAAGATTATTCTGGGTTATGATCAAATCATAGCAGACAGTGAGATTCTGGCAAACACTTGAAGGGTTGATTTACAAAGGCAGTTTGAAACAATGCTCATGTGGATGCACCAGTAGTCCTCTTTTATAGTTACTAGGCAAGGAGACAGGTAGAGCTCAAGGAAGGCTTCAGAATTCTCGGGTCCACATCTGTATTTGCCTCACTAACTTAACTTGAAACTCAAGCTTTTCTAAATCTGCTAAGCTTCTGAGCCCTGTAACTGAAAAATAACATCACCAAATTAACCTGTTCGATGGGATGGTGCTGACGAACACGATGTCCAACAATCAGACGCATCTCACAGATGACACCTGACCAAGCAGGAAGAACAAGTTACTCTCTTAGCTGGTAACGTTCTTTCAATGGGATGGTCCGACAACGTATTCCATATCTATGACAGGTAATGTCCACAGCTGTGCTGCTTCGGAAAATTTTCGGCATCTGCGACCTGCGTCGATGACGTTGATGCGCCGTCCCCGAGGACCTCCTCCGACAGCCGACGTCACCCGATGTGATAAGTAGGACGCACGACGCCCGTAGCCTCAATTGTGTTTTTTTCCCAGAACGTGCAACACCAGTTTTCTACCAGTCAGACACACAAGGCCTTGCGGAAACGCAAGCTGCAATCGCATAAGAAATTCTGCAGCGGGGAAGGTAGGGACGGAGCAATATGGAATACGTCGTCGGACCATCCCATCGAAAGAACGTTACTAGGTAAGAGAGTAACTTGTTCTTCGAGGGGATTGGGTCCTCTGACGTATTCCATATCTATGACAAACTCCCAAAGCAGTACCAAGCAAGGAGGCGGGAAAAGAATTTAGAACACAAATTTAGCATGCTCAATCAAATTGCGGAATAAAGGACTGCCTTGCCAAAGGCCAGATCCTGCCCTCGGATGGAATCAAGGGAGTAGTGACATACAAAAGTACGTACCGAAAACCAGGTGGCTGCATCACAGATGTGACGAATAGGAACACCCCTCTGCAGGGCAGTAGATGCAGCCATACACCTGGTAGAATGGGCCCGCAAGCCAGCCGGAGGGTCCTTACCCGCCAAGCGGTAACACTCGGAGATAGCTAAAATAATCCAACGAGACAGTCTGTTTCGTCACAGCTTGTCCCAAATGCTTTCCAGCGTAACCAATGAAGAGTTGATTGTCCACTTTGACCAGGGACATGCGCGAAATATAAAAGCTCAACGCTCTCCTAGGATCAAGCCTATGGAGCCTCTCCTCTTCCTTACCAGGATGTGGAGGAGGCTAGAATGCCGGAAGAACAACCTTCTGGCCCAAATGAAATTCTGAAACCACCTTCGGAAGAAAGGAAGGATGAACTCGAAGGACAACACTGTCCTTATGAAACACGCCATTCCCGCGAGCAGAACCTCTCGCACTTCCGGTTGACACTGGAGGCGAAGAGATCCACTTGAGGGGTCCCCCAAAGGGCGAAGATCTCCAGGAGAATCTCCTGAGCCAACTCCCACTCGTGAGAAATCGTGCTCTGCCTGCTCAGAGCGTCCGCCGTCACGTTGTCGTCTCCGGCCAGATGAACTTCCAAGATCGAAACTTCCTGCTGGATGACCCAGAACTCGAGCTGCATCGCCTCCCTGCACAGAGGAAGTGACCCTGCCCCCCCCCCCCCTTTTTGTTGAGGTAGTGCATGGTCACTGTGTTGTCCGTCAGGATCAGGACGCTCTTTCCTCGCACAGTCGGCAGAAAAGCCTACAGGGCTAGCCTGACGGCCCTCAGCTCCAACAGATTGATATGGAGTCTGAACACCGACGGAGACCAACGACCGCCGACTGTCAGCCCGCTGGCATGAGCTCCCCATCCCGTGAGGGATGCATCCGTCATGATCGTCACCTCCGGCCAGGGAAGCCAAAATGGAGCCCCCTTCATCAAGTTGCCTTCGACGGCCCACCACAGACGGTCCCGGGCGACCGAGGGCGGCACCTGAACCGGGTCCGACATCCTGCCGGAGGACTGCGACCATTGCATCTTGAGTGCCCACTGCAAAGATCTCATCCGCAGGCGAGCCTCTGGCACCAGAAGAATGCAGGATGCCATGAGGCCGAGCAACCTCAAGAACTCGAATGCTGGGAGCATCTGGGCATGCTGAAACTTGTGCACCATCTGCTGAATGTGAAGAGCCCTCACCTGGGGAGGGAAACATTGCCCCAGGGAAGTGTCGAGCACTGCTCCGATGTACTGGAGCCGCTGTGTTGGCGTCAAATGGGACTTCTTTAAATTGAGGGAGAAGCCCAGCCTGTGAAGGGAGTGGCAGATGACGGACAGATGATCCAGGACTTGCTCGGGAGAGCTCCCCCTGATCAACCAATCGTCCAGGTAGGGGTAGACGTGAATCCCCCCTTGCCGGAGATGGGCTGCCACCACCACCATGAGCTTCGTGAAAACCCTCGGGGCGGAGGTCAATCCGAACAGCAGGACCCGAAACTGAAAGTGCGAGTCGCCAACCGCGAACCTCAGGTACTTCTTGTGCTTGGGATGGATCGGCACATGGAAGTAAGCATGCTTGAGGTCAAGAGACACCAACCAGTCCTGAAGCTGAAGGGCCAGGAGGACTTGAGAGAGAGTAACCATCTTGAACTTGTCCTTCCTGAGGAGTTTGTTCAAACCGCGCAAGTCCATGATGGGTCTCAATCCCCCATCTTTCTTCGAAATCAAAAAATAAGGGGAATACCATCCCTTGTTCCTCTCCGCTACAGGCACCAGTTCTATGGCGCCTTTCTCCAGCAGGGCTTGAATTTACTGCGCAAGGAGCGGATCCGGACTCTGCAAAGAGAGGTTCCCCGGTGGATTGTCGCGAGGCCTGTGCCGAAAGGGAAGACAGTAGCCGTGGGTTATGATCTCCAGAACCCACACATCTGAAGTAATGGCACGCCACTCTACAAGATGCTGCGCCAGCCTTCCCCCAACCGGCGAACCATGGGGCATGGCCTCATGACTGAGCGGTAGCGGTGTTACCTGAGGGCAAAGGGGCAACTGCCCGAGCGGCCTTGGCACCATGGGTACCCTGTCGTCCACCTCGGGTACCCCTGTGTTGGCCTCTTTGACTGCCAGCTCCTCTCGCTTTACTGAAGGACGAGTAATAGCGAAAGGAACCACCCCTCCATTGCTGTCCCCTAGGACGAAAAGGCGGAGGTTGGCGAACTGCAGCGCCCAACGACTTCGCTGCAGCTTTTGAGGTCTGCAACCTCTCCAGGCTCTCGTCAGCCTTGCTGCCAAAAAGGTGTTCACCGTCAAAGGGCATGTTGAGGAGTCGGGACTGCACATCAGGAGCAAACCCCGACTTCCGCAACCACACAAACCTGCGTATCACGGTGCTCGCCGCCATGGACCTGCTGACGCATTCAGCCAAGTCCAAACCCGACTGAACGGACTCACACATGGCATCCTTACCATCCTGGACCATAGCAAGGAAACCATCCCGTTCGTCCCCTTCGGGAATATGTTCAGCCACTAACGCAACACAGTTCCACAGAGTGTGTGTGAAACGAGACAAGGCACAAATGGAGTTGGCCGCCTGAAGCGCCATACCACCAGAAGAAAACACTTTCTTCGCCCAGCCATCAAAACGTTTGTCGTCCCTATCAGGGGAGATCGTAGGGTACGACGCCTGCTTTGCCGGGCCCGTGGCCGCCTGCACCACCAAACTTTCCGGAGTGGGGTGCCTGGTCAAGTAGCAGGGGTCGCTACTGGCTGGACGGTATTTTCGCGACAAGGACCTGCCCACCGCCGGGAGACTCTCCGGAGCAGTCCAAGCCACCGACACCCTTCTCTGTAAAGTCATATGGAACGGCAGTACCGGGCCAGTTGGGGGACCAACATCAAGGATGTCCGTGAGATCATCCTGCACAAACTCCCCTGGGGGATCAGACCATCCCAAGTACTCAGAAACCCTAGCCATAAGGCGTTGGTACGAGGAATCGGCATGAGAGCCAGGCTCAGGCCGACAAAACTCCACCTCCGGAGAGGTGTCCAGTCCACTGGCATCATGCAGTGACTGCCTCAAATCGTCAAACTGACTATGGCCCGAGACAATTTCATCTGGAACCGGACTAGGAACCAGGCCATCAGAATCCTCATCCGCCTCTGAAATATATTCCAGGTGGCGAAAGGAAGGCACCCGAGAGTGCTTGCTCTTAACCAGAGCCTGCCTAGGGGGTTCCCCCGTGCCAGGGGTACCTCCGACACGAAAGGCGTCGAGGGCGTCGAGCGAATCGGCGTCGAGAGAACAGGCATCGGCGTCGAGGAAATCGGCGTCGACGTCAGTTGCAGCACCGCCGGCATCGGCGGCGTCGACACAGTCCTCGAAGCCGGAGCTCCGAGCGTGTCCTTCGACGACCTGAGCGTCGACGGCTTCGACGACTTCCTCGGAGCCGGAGCCTCGAGAAAGCCTGTCGACGCCCTCGACGCCTCAGACGTCGATGTCTTCCTCGAAGACATCACAGGTGCACACGGTCTCGAACGCGTCGAGGACCGGGACCTGGAACGGGTACATCAAGAACGAGTCCCCTTGTCCGAACGGGACCTCTCCCGTGACTCGTGCCGACCACTTTTGCGAGCGGTGTCTCTCAACCTCTCACGACCGACCCCACTCGGGGGCACGGACGGCTTAGTACCCTGCGACTCGAGAATCGCCAGCATTTTCTTCCCAAAGGAAGCCCATTCCTCCGGCGTCGCACGGCTGGTGGGGTAAGCGACGTGCCAGGCAGAGTCCTCCAAAGAGGACCTGGAAGACGACCGGTGTCGGCGCTTCCGAGAATGCCTCGGAGAGGCTGAGGAGTGGCGAGACCGACTCCTAGAAGGAGACCCACGAGACTTCCGACGATCACGCGGAGAGTCTCCTCTCGAATCATCCGTCGAAAGCCCCGCAGAATTTGACTTCCGGGGCTTGGACACCCGACCTACCGACAACTTCTTCTTACGTTCACGTAAGGCTTTGGACGTGAGCGACTGGCAGTCGATACAGTCATCCGTGTCGTGGGCCTCCCCGAGGCACCAGAGGCAGGCGTCGTGCGAGTCCATCACCGACATCTTGGACCCACACTCCCTGTACTTCTTGAAGCCCGGACGCGGGGTCGAAGACTAAGTAGAAGACATCTTCACACGAAGGATTTTCACAAAAACGAACAGGTTCGAAGAACCAAGAAGAACAGAACTCCAAAGAGTCGAGGCGTTAACCAAGATTCACAAAGCAACACGTTCGCTGAAAAAACGGAACTGAGGCTACGGGCGTCGTGCGTCCTACTTATCACATCGGATGACGTTGGAGGAGGTTCGACGACGGCGCATCGACGCAGAAAAAAGTTTCCGAAGCAGCACAGCTGTGGTGATTACGTGTCATAGATATGGAATACGTCGGAGGACCCAATCCCCTCGAAATGTTTTTCTCCATTTGCTCTACTGAATAGTTTAATTTGCTGGGGCATTACTGAAAATATATTATAGATTTTAGCCAGCATCACTGGAAGGCTCACAACAGGACGATGACATGATCACACAATCAAATTACAACTTCAAAGCAGACTTACAGGCTTCCTGCTACTAAGTCAACAACTTCTCTAAGTGTGTTGCAGTAGTAGAACATAGCAGCGTACCTGGAGACAAAGTAGTCTCCTCATTTGAGAGTTTCCACTCTTCTGCCAAGCTAAGACACCTATACACTCTTGGAGATTCAAGACAGGGAAGTGAGTTGGTCAAGCTTCCATAATTCTCTCCTGAACGGGTAGAGGAAGACAGTGTCCATCACAATCTATTTAACAGACAAAGCACACTGACTGACCACTCAAGCAGCCTGCACTGCCATTTACTACTTAAAGTGCGTGTTAGTTTCCATGGGCACTAAAGTGCCACCAGGCTTATTAACAAACCATTTCTGTGCGTGAGGACTTGCCATCCCAAACACCATCTGTTTCAGGGGTCCTAAAATCAGACATGTACACGAAGGGAGGCAAAGCCTCCTCTGGAGACCAGGAGGCTATTTCCATCCATCGTCCTGGCCTTGATGGGGTAGGTGTTGTACTTTTGCCCCTGTTGCCCCTCCATTTTGTTAGCTTTCCCTTGCTTTCTTGCCCTTCCATTTATCCATTGCCCTGCTTGTTTTTTTCATCCTTTCACCTCGTTCGTTTTTTTATCCACTCCCCTGCTCTGTGTTTTCATCCATTCCCCTGGTAATTTTTTCAACCTTTCCCCAGCCCATTTTTTTTATCCTTTCCCCTGCTTTGCTGCCTGTTATTTAGCAGTCTTTAAAAAAAATATTCTGCTGCCTGGCCTTGAGGTGGTGGTGTACTTTTGCCCCCCGCGGCCCTTTTCCTCCATTTTGTAATCTTTCCCCTGCTTTCTTGCCCTTTTGTTCCTACACTCCCCTCCTTGTTTTTTTCATCCGTTCCCTGGCTTGTTTCTTTCATCCACTCCCATCGCTTTCCCTTGCTCGTTTTCTTTTTTAGCCTTTCGCCTGCTCATTTTTTTCATCCACTCCCCTCCCTGCTTTCAACTGCTAATTTTTTTCATCCATTCCCCTGCTCGTTTTTTCCATCCTTTCACCTGCTTGTTTTTTTCTTCCATTGCCCTGCTTTCCCCTACTCATCCCCGTGCCCGTGATTGGCTATTTCCCTCCAGGAGGTAGGCTCTTAACCATAACCCAGAGGGCAGCCCACTGCCTGTGCAGCCCCTTCAGCTAATGGCCCCAATGCAAAGGGTAGATCCCATTAAGCAGGTCCAGACCGTGTTTGCCCGTGTTCACCTAAGCCAGTAGCCAGCCGTCAACCAGCAGTAACTGGCAAGATAAGTGTTGTCTGGGTGGGGAGTACGGCAATCACTGTATTCCAAAAAGCCCTGCCTCTCTTACTACCTACACAACACAGCATACAAAATCAGCCAGCTAGTAAAGAATACCCCCATTACTGCTGTGTCCCAACCGTTCAGTGGTGTTATTTACTGATGGGTCCCATACTTAGGTGTTCTCCCTCTATCCACATAACTCAAATCAAGCTGTTTTGCACTTACTGTTGTGCCTCCAATTTAGGCATTCACACTCTGTCCAGGTGAAGTTTAGCCATGCGTCACACTTGGATACAGGAATTATGGAGATTAGCATTGCATTATAGCTAGACAGAACTGTAATAATAGCCTGTGTCATATCTAGACAGAATTGTGAAGATTAGCCTCCATCACATCTAGACAGATTTGTGAACATTAGCATTGTGTCATATCTAGACAGAATTGTGCAGACTAGCATTGAGCCACACCTAGACAGAATTGTGAAGAATAGCAGTGTGTCACATCCAGACAGAACTGCAAAGATTAGCATTGCATCATATCTAGACAACTGTAATACTAGCTTGCGTCGTATCTAGACAGAATTGTGAAGATTAGTCTCAGTCACATTTAGAGAGAATTGTGAATGTCAGCTTGCAACACATCTAGACAGGATTGTAAAGATTAGCTTGCGTCACATCTAGACAGAATTGTGAAGATTAGCTTGCATTTGGCTACTAACTGTGGCTAGCGTCTGAACTTGGCCATGCCACATGATTTCTCACCTGTCCTTTGGCATGTGAACTGTGAAGATAATCTTGCATCATATCTAGATAGAATTTTGGAGACTAGCATGACTCGTATCTAGATAGAATTTGGGAAATTTGCATGTGTCACACCAAGCTAGAAGGAACAAGTTACTTACCTGTAACTATTATTTTCCAGAATGGGTCTGGCATAGATTCACATGCTCATGAATATTCCCTGTCGTCAGGCTGGGAATCCTCGGGAAAAAAAACAGTTTGGCTTTCACTTACAAACTGTATTTATCCTTTAAACCAATCACTGTCCTCTGTGTCATACTGCCCCCATCCTATGACAGTCCTCTCCCCAAGTCCCTCCTCTGGCAGCCATCTTCAGATTTGGTAAGCACGTAAATTGGCAGGATACCAGAAAAGCCGCAGTGGGGACGGCAGGAGGGTTTGCATGTGAATCCATGCCAGACCCAAGCTGGAGAACAATAGTTACAGGTAAATAATTTGTCTCCAGCATGGGGTCTGGCCTTATTCACATGCTCATGAATAATGAATACATAGTAGTACAACATTACACAACGACAGGAGGTGGAAAGGCTCAACAGAAGCACACTTACCCCTGGAACACAAGGAATGGAGTGGTTTGCCGCCGACTTTCACTTTCTGCGACCTAATGATAGATTCGCATAATTTCACATGTCAGTATAGCCGTCGCATTTGGCAAGAGAAATAGAGGTACACACTCCAACCTCTATAGTGAAATAACGAAATATGAAATCTCCATCGTACAAATGCGCCAATCAAGATCCAATAATATCTCCAAAATCGAGATTTGTGAATGTTTCGGCAATAAGAAAAAGTGCCTTTCTCAAACCAAACTTTGTTTCTGATGGCTTGGACGCTTTAGCCCACACAGGATTTAACCATATCAACACTTCTAGAACAGACGGCAAATTATCATCACCTGGCATCTTGGCAATAGCCCTGGTTTGAGAAAGGCACTTTTTCTTATTGCCGAAACACATGTTACCATGAAGGGCATTCACAAATAAATCTCGATTTTGGAGATATTATTGGATCTTGACTGGCGCATTTGTACGAAGGAGATTTCATATTTCATTATTTTACCCCTGGAACAGACTCACCTCCAGCAAACAGGTTGAGTAGCACTGCCTGGCCAACTCTGTACTCCTCCCTGGAATCCGTGTCGATGCAGTATACCTTCGTGTAGGTGTACGTGGACCTACTAGTAACAGCCCTGCAGATGACGAGCAGGGGCACACCAGATAGGAACGCCGTTGTCACAGTGATCACTCTGGAGTGGGCTCTCGGGTGGCCGGGCAGCGGTCGGTTCGCCAACAGATGACAATGCATGATGCAGCCACAGAGCTACCTTCAGATGGAAGCTTTGAACAAGGCCTTCCTATGGTTCACAGGACAAAAGTTCACAAACATTCGTGAAGTTTTACGAAAACTCTTTGTGCGTGCCACGTAGAACTTTAAGGCATGAGCAACGTCCAACGAGTGCAAGGCCCTTTTCAGCCGGTGATGAAGCTTTCAGAAAAAGAAAAAAAAAACAGATAACACCAAAGGCTCGCTAAGGTGGAATTCCGACTGAACCGTCGACATTAAAGAGGGGTGTGTCTGCAACAACACCCTCGATTCATGCAAAGTCCGGTATGGTTGCTTGCAGGATAGGGCCTGGATCTCACCTACCCTCCTGCCAGAGGTGATGGCCACAAGGAAAACCGTTTTCCACGAAATGAACTAGAGGGGCCTGATGCATAGGCTTGAATGAAGCCCCACATGAGCTGCACCCGAACCACGTTGAGTAACCACGCTGGGGCAGAAGCCTTCGTTGGCAGGAAAGGTTGAAAAAGTCCTTGGAGGAACTCCCAGACGAATCAGTGATACCACAGTGAAGATCTTCCTGGAGACCTAGTGTAGCGGGAGATAGCCGCCAGATGCACCTTGATAGAAGCTTGTGCCAGGCCGGCCTTGGCCAAGGGAAGCAAGTATGGAAGAATTTCCCGGGCCGTGACCCTCAGCAGGTAATCTTCTGCGACCGGCACCACGTTAAGAAACGCTTCCAATTGTGACCGTAGCACTTCGAAGACGCCCTGGCGAGGACCTCTCTGCAGACCGCAGGCAACTCACCTCTGGTGAGAAGATCCGCAACTACCGGCAGCTTGACCGGGAGCAACGCCGACAGACTGAGAAGGTCGGGATAGCAAATCTGCCTCTGCCACAATTGGGCGATGAGTATCATCTTGCACGGACACCGTCTGAGGGTGTTGATGACTTAGCAGGCGAGGGAACGCGTTCAGGAATAGTCCTTCCCACCGAAAGGAGAACACGTCCCCAGGCTCCGCGGCTGGTGGAACCTGCTGACATACTTCTCGCACTGGAGTTCCTCTCCATCGCAAACACATCTATCTGGTTGGCGAACAGGCGGTCTACCTGATCCCGACGAAGCTCCCACTCATGGCAGGAGCGCAGTTCCCTGCCGAGGGAGTCTGCAATGGTGTTCTTGACTCCCACCAGGTGAAATGGGATGAGGAACTTCCCCTGTCTGACAGCCCAGCCGCAAGTCCTGCGCCTCCTTGGAGATTGCCTGGGATCGAGTGCGCCCTTGTTTCCTGATGTAAAACATGGTGGTGGTGGTGGTGGTGTTGTCTGTGAAGATCCTTACCCCCCCTTGCCTTTCAGGGATGGGAGGAACGACTTGAGGGCCCAATACACTGCCATAGCTCCAGGATGTTGATATGAAGATCCTCCTCCTCTGGCAACCACAGGCCTCTGGCGTGCAGACGTCCGGTGTGCTCTCTGCAACTCTAGGGAGGCGTCCATGGTGACCGTCTCCTGGTATTGTGGGTTCTGTAATCCCGTGGCTTGGGTGATGTTGGAGCAAACGCCCCACCAAACTATCGCCTGCTTGTCTGTGAAGCTTCCGGACACTAGCATCTAGAAGGTGTCCAGCAATGCTTGGAGAGGCCGCATCTGCAACCTGCAGAGCCGGACGAGGTACATGCAGGACGACATCATGCCCAGCAACAAACTGATGGCTCGCACTGTGGCCGTCCTAGTCGACGACAGCCGCTGCACCTTCCCCAGAATGGCTGCTATCCTCTCCTCCGGAGACACCAGGCAAGACACTATATTGAGCCGGGCACCTGGGAACAGCGCCTTCTGCGGTGGCGTCAAGAAGGACTTTGGATAGTTGACGGAGAATCCTCCTGTGAGCCGGCGCAATTCAGCCAATCATCCAGGTATGGGTATACATGTATGCCCTGTTGGCGTAGATGGGCCACCACTGGTACCAGGCACTTCGTGAACACTCGGCGGGGTGGGGTGCCTTCAAGCCAAAAGGTAGGGCCTTGAAGTGGTAGTGCTGTCCCTGCACTACAAATGCGTAGAAACTTAGTGTTTCCTGTGAATGGGAACGTGGAAGTAGGCGTCCTCCAGGTCCAGCGACGTCAAGAAATCACCTTTTTCCAGTTGGCCGAGCACATGTTGCAACGTGACCATTCTGAATTTTTGGGACTTCGGGTATTTGTTCAGACGTCATAGCTCTAGAATAGGCCTCAAGCACCCTGTCTTCTTTCTGACCAAAAAGTATCTGGCATAGACTCTGGAGTCGCTGGGGAACTAGCAATATCCCTCTTTTTCACAGCATGGCCCCTACCTCCTCCAGGAGCTGAGGGATATGCTGCTCCTGATGGGCCATTGGAGGGATCCGCTGACATCTGTGCTGAAACTCCAGGGTATGTCCTTGGGCGAAAGTGTCGAGCACCCATCTGTCGGTGGTGATCTTTTTCCACTCGCTGACGAACTTAGACAGCCGGCTTCTTACCGGGGTGCAAGGGTGGGGGTCCAATGTCCTGGTCGGTTCAGGCTTGCTTCAGCACAGCTGTATGTCTAAATTTAGTGACAAGCTGGAAGCAACTGGAAGGACTTTTCTTGAGTATTGTGTGATAAATAACTAGTTCATGGTCTGATCACATGACACGGTCACTGGGGCTCCACTTTTCCAGCACAGGGATTTCTTTTAGTAAACAAGTACATTTTAGGAGTTATAGTCTTGTATAACTTAATTTAACAAATTGGAATTAAGCACTGGAGAGCAATCCCAGGGTTATAAAAAAGTGACAAAGTCAGCTGTTGACCCCACTAATACAAAAAAAAATACTTAGCACTGGTAATGTTCTTTCTATTGCATATTCCTCCCACATATTCCTCATCTTTGATACTCTCGAATATCCTGCTTGCAGCTTTGGCAATTTGTCTCTGCAGAGAACACAGTGCGTTGCCGACTAAATGTCCCTCAGCAGCTTTTATCGAGCTCCCGGCTAGGACGTCGACACTGGTATAAGTAGCGCACACACAACGCCCGTTGCCTCAGTTCTGTTTTTCTCCCCTCGCTATGCACAGTCCAGCCATCTCGAAGGTTATCGGAAACCCGGACATTGACAGAGAGGATGTTTGAAGAAAATGTAAAATTCACCCAAAGGGGGTAGGTTGGGAGGGCAATGCGAAATTCGTGGGAGGAACATCCATCAGAAAGAACATTACCAGAGGTAAGTGATTTGTTATTCTATTGGATTTTGGCCTCACTCGTATGCCTCATCTTTGACAGACCAGCATAGAAGTATGTAAAATTGAGGTGGGAAAAGCACATTTTTGGGGATTTTGACTTATGTTGTGTAGGACAACCTTTCCAAACTCGACCTAAAAACTGGATACCAAATCCAGGCAGTAATGCTTGGTAAAGGAATGAAGTGAAGACCAAGTTGCAGCACTATAAATGTCCTGCACTGGTACTCCCCTTTGAAGAATCAAAGAAGCGCCACTTCCCATTGGTATACGCTCTCACCAATTACAACGACCTTCCCCGCTAAATTGCAGCATCCAATGATACAGTAGATCAATAACAGGATACGTACGGTCCATTTGGTAACAGTCTGTTCCAGCCTGTGACCAGCATACCAAACAAAGAGCTGGTCATCCACTCTGATTTTAGCAAACCTATTTATGTAGAAACTCAACGCCCTTTTCGGATTCAAGTAGTGTAACCTCTCTTCATCCTTAGAAGAATGAGAAGGTCGATAAATAGGTGGAACAATCTTTTGCACCAGGTGAAATTCAGAAACCACGCAAAAGAGGCCAATCCCTCAACAGCACTTTTTCCTTTTAGGTGGACGAAAAAGCTCACTTACTCTGCAGGATTAAGTGATTGCTGTCAAAAAGACAGTCTTCAGAGTCAACATCCTTAAAGGAAACTTATGGAGAGGTTCAAAAGGAGCTCCCATCAGAAATTTAAAAAGCAGATTAAGATCCCAAACTGGGACAATAAATGGAACAGGAGGGAAACATTTTCGTTAATCCCTTCAAGAAAGGAATGACAATGAGAACTTTATAATAAGAACCCTATTCTAGCAAACCCTTAAAGATGGATAACGCCACCAGATATTCTTTTGCAGTAGACACCTGCAGCCCTTGATGGGCTAAATGCAGTAAAAAGGGACAACACAAAAGGTGTATCAAACGAAAAAAGGTTCAATGTCTTCATATCTGCACCAGCTAAAAAACATGTTCCAACGACAGCAGTACAGAGCTTTAGTTGCTGGCCATCTGGCCGAAAGCAACACCTCCATTACGTCTTCCAGAAGGTCCCAAATCTCTATTTCTTAACCCTTCAGAAAACAGGCATGATTCAGGGATGAAGAAAGTGACCTACTGCCTGATTGAGCAGGTCTGCTCTTTGAGTAAGACGAATCGGAGGGTAGACGGACATTTCTAGAAGGTCCAGGTAACCCCACCTTCTGTTCAAATCAGGATCATGGATTTGCCAAACTTCCTTAACCTCCTGATGACATGAGGAATGATGGGAACGCGTACAGAAGTTGAAATTCCCATTCCAACATGAATGCATCCCCCGGAGCTCCTGTCTGAGGAAATTCCCTGGAAGAGAACAGGTACATTTCCTGTTGACACTGGGCACGAACAGATCCATTTCAAGGGTTCCTCAGAGAGAGAAAGATCTCCTGGATTAACTCCCACTCGTAGAAGACTGTATTCTGCCTGCTCAGAGTGTCCGCTGCTGTGTTCTCCTATCGGGGCTAGGTGAATGGTTGACAGATTCCTTCTGGCAGTGCCAAAAACCAGAGCTGTGTTGCCCCTCTCTGCACAGTGGTAGTGCCACTACACCACCTTTCTTGTAGGTAATGGATGGCCACCGTGTTGTCTGTCATTATCAGGACATTCCTCCCCTGCACAGAGGGCAGAAAGGCCATAAGTGCTAATCTGATTGCCCTCAGCTCCAAAAGGTTGATGTGTGGTTTGGACTCCGATCGAGAACAACGAACGCTGATTGTCAGATTGTTCTTATGAGCTCCCCAACTTGTGTGGGAGGCACTCATAACTAGTATAATCTCCGGCCATGGTTGCCAAAAAAGGCTCTTCCCCTCAGCTCTCTTTGCAGGCACACCACAGGAGATCCTGCACCACCTTGTTTGATACCTGAAGAAAGTCCATCATCCTGCCTGAGAATGGTGACCATTGGGATCCAAGGGCCCACACTGAAGGGATCACAGACGGGCCTCTAGCACCTGAAAAATGCAGTCTGCCATGTGACCGAGCAACCTCATAAAATCAAAGGCCGGCAGACGTTGGGCATTCTGAAACTTCATGACCATCTACACAATGTGCTGACCCCTCACGCCAGGTGGTGAAGCTTTCCCAGAGGAAGCATCCATGGTTGCTACAATAATCTGAAGCTTTTTGGGAAGTTATAATGTGGGACTTCTTGAAATTGAGGGAGAAGCCCAGCTTGTGGAGGGAGTGGCAAGTGACGCTGAGGTGTTTCAGAACCTGTTTGGGAGAATGAGCTCTGATCAGCCAATCATCTAGGTAGGAGTAGATGTGAATTCCTGTCCTTCTCAGACTTGCTCCCACCACTGCCATCAATTTGGTGAAGATCCTCTGAAGAACCCGAAATTGAAAATAAGAACTGCGAATGGTGAACCTCAGGCACTTCCTTTGCTTAGGATGTATTGGCACATGGAAGTAAGCACCCTGAACAATGAGTGACACAATCCAATCCTGGAGTTTAAGGGCCTGGATGATTTGCGAAAAAGTATCTTGAACATGTCCTTCCCGAGGAACTTGTTCAAGCATATCAATTCCAAGATGGGTTGCCGTAATCAGTCTTTTTTGGGAATTAGAAAATAAAGGGGAGTACCATCCATGGTTCATCTCCGCTACAGGTACCCATTTGTTGCAACTTTCTCCAACAGGCTGATAATCTCCTGTAAGAGGAGCAGATCTGGATTCTGAAAGGATTGACTCCCTGGCGGATGATCGGGGAGGCCTTTTTGTGAATGGAAGCCTGTAAACATGGGCTACAGTTTATAGAGCCCAATCATCGGAAATAAAGCTTTGTAATATTTCCATATGCTGTGTTATTCTGCCTCCCCACTGCTGTCCTGTGAACTAGGGCATCAGACAGGTTTTGGTGCTGCAGATGTCTTGGATGGCAAAGAGGTTGTGGCAGTAAGAGTGGGCTTACCCCCATGTCTTCGCCCACCACAAGGAAATCTCCTCTTGCCCCTTTGGCCTCTTGGCCTTCCAACAGACTAACAGTAACGAAAAGAACGACCACTCCAACTGTGGGAGGTTGCTTGTGTCAGCTGCGGTTGACGTATCGCTGCACTCAACGACTTAGCCGCTGCCTTAGAGGACTGGAGCTTTTCTAAGCTCTCATCAGTCTTTGAGACAAAAAGCTGGGAGCCATCAAAGGGCATATCCAGAAGTCTTGCATCGGGAGCAAATCCAGACCTACGCAACCAAGCAAATCTTTGTGAGACAGTGCACCCTGCCATCACCCGAATCACGCCATCTACAGAGTCCAAACCGGACTGTAACAACTGGCATATTGCATCCTTTATGATGTTCTGGAAACATTCCCTTTCCTCACCTTCAGGCATTGCTGCCAACTCCATAAAGTAAATGTGTACTTTGCTAAAAGCACACATGGTATTAATGTATTTTAAAGCTATGCTGCTTGCTTAAAAGACCCTCTTCCCCAAGGTGTTACATTTCTTGTCGTCCCTATCAGGAAGGAACATAGGGTAAGCAGCTTCCATGGGGGTAGTAGTAACTGCCTGCACCTCTAGACTTTCAGGAGTAGGGTGTTTTGAAAATAAATCAGGATCCACAGCAGAGGGCCTGTACTTCCTTGTGAAGTCTTCATTAACAGTAGGAGTTGTGTCCAGTTTCTTCCAATTCTCCAGCACCCTGTTCCTCAGGGCTGTAAGGAACGGTAGGACAGGGTCCTTTGGAGGACCTTTATCCAATATATTTGTGAGGTCATCCTGTTCATATACGGCAACAGGTCTTCCTCCGCTCAGATATTCTGTTACTTTAGCCATAACAGACCTGTATGAAGCATCTGCATGTGTAGGAGGATCTGGGGTGACAAAATCAACCTCAGGAGATGTATCCAGCCCACCAGCATCCTTCAAGGAATCTACATGGTGCTGTAATCTGGACTCTTCAGAGATTAACTCCTCAGGCACATTTGGTCAAATTCCAGGCCAAACAGAGTACTATCTGTATCCTCAAAAATCAAACAACATGGACTTCTTTCTTGGATGAGGACTGTAATCCTTTGACAACACTGTCGAAGACATTGATGGCATCGACATTGAAAGGAATCGACACAACCTCCTTGTAAGGAGTGGATGATTAAGTACGTCTCAAACCTTTGAGAAGCTCGATGCTTCTCGCCGAAGCTTTGCTTTCTTGCCTGGGTTTGCAGGTGCACGAGCTTAAGCCTCAACTGACCGCCTGTCGGCCTTACGAGGAGCGATGGGACCTAAAGCCGCCTTTGGTTCTTTTGAAGCAGCGGAACAGGGCGCCTTCTCAAGCGCCATCATTTGGAGACAAAAATCCTCCCATTCTGCTTTTGACACAGCCTTACCTGGGAAAAGTACAGGTTTTGTGTTGGGTGAGGTGTCCAAAGAAGAAGAGCGGGATCTATGACGCTTCTTCGTGTTTTTATGGGAGGTCAACGATGACGAGTGTCAAGAGCCGCTTCTCAACCGACAACACTAAGTTTTGAGAGCTTTTACTCTTTCGGAGGCAAAATGCCTCTCCCAAGCTTCTGTCGTCGGAAGACCTCTTCTTGGATGGAGACCTTGAAGGGGACTTGGATGGGGGCCTATCCAAGACGAGCTTCCCCTTACTCTCTTTCAAGTCCTTAACCGTCATTGATTGACAAGAACAACAATCATCGACCTTTTGATCGGTGCCAAGACAAAAAGACATATCCGATGCAGATCGGTGAGTGACATCTTCGACCCACAAAAAGAAAAAAATCACTGTCACGATTTTGAACCGTTTCAAAGCTGCAGATCATGTGAAAAAATGGAACTGAAGAAACAGATGCTGTGTGTGCTACTTATACCAGTGTGAACGTCATATTCGGGAGCATGATGGAAGCCGCCGAGGGACATTGGGTCGACGACAACACAGCGCCTTCTGCTGAGAAAAATTTCCAAAAGCTTCAAGCAAGATATTGGAGCAACACAATCCATCAACAGTTGTATTTTTTGTGCACTAGGCACTGGATGGTTTAGCTATCATTTACCCACTCTCTTTGACAATGAGGTCGTTTGCTAAAGCTAAGGTGTGCCAAAGTTCACCTGTTAAGTGATGCATACATGCAATACACAACAAGCAAGAACAGCGTACATAGTCCACATAAAATAAAGTGTAAGGTGAGGAAACATCAATACGAAGATATCTGCCCTAATAACTATAAAACCTGGGTGCAGCGACTAGTCGTGTAACCTATGCAGGCTGTAAGTGTTGCTCCCATCTCCCTCACCAAACTGTGGGTGCATTTAAAGGCCCTAAACAAAAATCCCTTTCACCTGAAAAACCGCATTTAAACACTGTCACCAAAAAACAGCTCTGCTTTGCTTTCCTTGTCACATGAGTGGCAAGCAGTTGAACACTGTAACCCAAAAGCGGTCCTGCGTTGCTTTCATTTCACCTAAATGACAAGTACTTATGCACTGCATCCAAAAGCGGCCCTCAGTTGCTTTTATTTCACTTGAATGACAAGAAGTTATACACTGCATCAACAAAAGGCCTCGTTTTACTTTGAATTCACATGAGGGGCAATAATTTCAAACACCACAACCAGACATGGCTTTTACTTTCCATTTCACTTGAACAGCAGCCCTTGAAACACTGCAAAGGAAAAACGGCTTGGTTTTTTCTTTTGTTCATGTCAAATCAGAGAACCGTGTGGTAGGGGGCCTATCCCTCATTATCAATAGACCAACAGCAAATGCAAACTTGATCAAAAGGGAGAAATTAAAGAATCCCTTGACATGCAAGACAGGATTTCAAATAGGTGAAAAAAAAAGTCTTGCCCACATGTGAAAAAGAAAAATGACTTTAAAAGACCACAGTGAAAAAATAGCACTGCTCGCACAAAAATGTAACGGAAATATGCTGTGGGGGGGGGGGGTTGACTAAAGCAATGTACATTATGTTTCCACCCACAAGACTTCAGTCACCTTTGAAGAGAGAAAACATCTGGGGAGACAGGAGGAGGACGGAGAGAAGGCGGCTGTACCTTACAATCTTTGAGAGTGCAGTGACCAGACCCTTTGCCTAGATGTCCAGAGTGTCCAAGATCCAGCTGGCTTTCCAGAATCCCAAAGCAAATACCCCAGCCCTAAACTGCATAAGCCCTTCCTATTTGTAATATTGCACCCAATAAATCCCCTATTGAAAACACCATTGAAAAGCCCACATTGCCAGTGTAATGTCACCTTCCCATAGAAGAATCTATTGTTAGACTGTGTAGGTTAGCATCTCTCTATTTAAAAACCTCCTAGTGTCTGTTTAAATCCTTAGCATATTTTAAGTAAATCAATTAATTCCCCATTGAAATTCACAGTTCAAGATTGTTGAAATTCGAAATTAACCCCCTTGTCCCTGGTGTCTTTCTTTAATTAGTATAGTCATTAAAGTGCAGTCTCAAAAGAATTAGTCTCCTTGTAACTAAAAAACGAAGTTTGTCCGTGTATTATGTGCATTACCCCACAAATTCCTGTTTGTATCTGTCCTATTAAAACCCCAAACCGTAGTTCCATTGAGAGCAATACCTTTTGCCTACAAGTCTATTATGTTCCTCTGTCCTTGTTGAAAACCGATTTTCCTATTCTGAGCTAAACCCCTTCCCTGAGCTCCCCGTCATTGTAAATCCAGTGTAAACCGTATTATCATTTGGCAATGTACGTTTCCCTTTTGCATTTGCTTTCTCCAAAAACTGATTTTCCTACTTTATTTCTACTTTGGCCTGGCGTGCTGATTAGTATTATCTAAGCTTCCCTATCTCCTCAAGTGTAATCAACAAGAATTTCCTTGAATTCTGTCCCCTAGCAGTTGTGAGTAACAATCAAAATCCCATTTGGCCATTTTGCTCCAAAAATGGGTTTTCACTTTCTTTGCTGGTTTCCCATCTTGGGGTGGTGGGCTTTACCCCAAATCCGACTTTCTGTCTCTATTCCTACTCCTTGCCACTGCCTTCCATTCAAAGGAATCAAGTTAGCTGATGTTTGGGGGGTGGATGTTGCATGGGGGAGGGGTCGTTCTAAACCGTGGGTGTTCTCTTTAAAAAATAGTTATTTTTCTGTGTTGCCATTAAAGATTGTGTGAATTGTAACAGGATATCTTAACCTAATTGTTTTGTAGAGATTAGTGCATTTGTGTTACCACAACATTGGTGGCTGTGAGATTGTTTAATATTCCCCTTTTCATTAAATAATACATTAATAAATATGTTTTTAATACACACTGGCCTGATTCCTATCCCATTGTGACACGGGGTGCTTGAGGAGGTTGGGTGCGAGACGGGTTGGAGGCCTACTCAACAAAAAAAAGAACCTGTGGTTTATTAAAAATAAAAAGTGCTTTATTGTACGCCACATTCATTATCTGGGAAGGAGTCCCTGGCTGGAGTGTGCCGTGTAATAAAACTGACAAAATCTCCTTTCAGAATCAAAAGGAAAAGCCGTGAGTAGTCTTCCAGACTGCTGGCGGTAAATAACTTACACTGTACAGGCTTGCCACCAATTTCCAAACCTTTTGCTGCCACAAAAATGTCTATTTTAATAGGAAAAAACCTGTACATGTTTTCTTTAAATATAACTTATTTTCTTGAGTGTATAGGATTTGTGGTCACCGTGGGTCTTCCATGTTTCCATGTTACACACAGCTCTGTCGAGATGTGGTTTTGCCTTTCCTCTAAATCAGTGGTGCACAACATACAGCCCGTGGGCTAAATGCAGCCCTTCAGGATGTTATTTATGGCCCTCCAAGTCAACTGAATTTAATAACGAAGTGCTGCCTGTTCTAAACTCAGTTTTGTCTTTGCATCATGAGGCCTATTTAAAACATGATTGAACGCCACTAATACTAATAGATCAAAGTGGTAATGGAGTTTATCACACAGTTAAGAGTTAAAAAAAAACAGAATCAAAATTGAACATCACAGCCCATGTTTTATGTTTTTTAACTCAAATTTGCACACCGACAGACAGCCCTGCCATCTGCTCATCCCCATCCACTCTCCGGCCCATTGTATGAGACTTTTGTGGTACATTCGACCCTCCAGAGAAATCAGTTGTGCACCCATGCTCTAGAATCAGTGGTGCAACACTATTGAGCTGACTGGGCTTCAGCACCTCTCGAAAGTTAGGCTATGTTGACTCGATCTGCCTGACCTACAGAGCCTTGGTCAGAAAGAACAACAGAATACAGATGTTAAAAGGTGCCTGGGCATCCCAGTTAAGAAAGGCCCTGCCATTACTAACGTAAAACGTTTCACTGTTAGCACCTGCATTCATATGCATCTATTTTTAGACAACTGAAATCGTGATATGGGACTTGCATGCCAAGGAAGTGATTGGAAAGGTGGCGGGGGGAGGGGGATGCTCATTCTCACAGTAGTCCTTAAATTGGTGCTTTCAGACTTAACAGTGAGAGTTAACTGCTTGTAAAATTGAAGCTGCACTAGAATGCCTAAAGAAGTTAGATGCCCCCCAAACACATATTTGCCCCTGCCCACCCCCTCCGAAGCTTAGAGACTCTCCCAACATGTTAAGCGTTAGCCACTCTTGAAATGTAGGTTTCGTTGTGCCCCTGCTCAACACAACCCATTAAATACAATGTCCGCCCTTGATAGTTGTCCTTACCGTCACCGTCCGTCAATATAATATGCAACCATTCGTATTCAGGAGCTAAGAGTGCTGCAATGTTATACTCAGCGGTGGAGTTCCCTTGAAAGGATTCCGCCTCGTAAACCTCTCTTTCCGCGCACGTTCATTGTATCTACCATAAAATGGACTGCAACTCCCTTTGTGCATGCCTGGATCCCGTCTTTTTCATCTACGACTCTTCATCCTAATGACTTTTTCCCTCCCCTCTGGCCGCAGTACGGTAATTGCTGCACTTTCATTTTCAGCGGCTGCATCATCTTATCCGTGGCAAAGTCCGCCTGCGTGAGCTGACAGACATGGCTCCCTGCCCTGGAGGCGCGGGAAAACTCGGACAATTCACTGGCATCTCCACCGCCTGTCACTAGCATACATGCCAACCCTCCCGATTTTTTCAGTGAAAAATGTTTTTCACGTTTCACGTCCTAAAATAATCCCAGCCCCAATTCATTCTAATGGCAAACTTTATGTCTCCTGATTTCTCGGACGAAATCTCCCTCCCAGGTGCCTCAGGATGTTGGCATGTATGCACTAGACACAGGGGCCACACAAACGACTCGTTTGGCCAGCAGATGAGCATTTAGCCCCACTTACGCTCGCCTGACAGACACTCCGGAATCACTTCTTCCCGTCACCTCATGTCCACAAAGCCACAGAGATCTCTTCTTCCTATCATTAGACACCCAGGGCCACACGTCCTCTCACCAGACAGCGGCCCTCCAGCGTAGCTTCCATCTGTCATCATGCACATTACGCGAGACTTCGTTATCCTGTCCCCAGACACTACTCTCACCAGAGACAGGCATTCCAGTGGCCCTTCACCGTATCACCAGAAACACAGGGGCCACCCTTCCTGTAGCATGACGCAGACACTCCAGCACCATTTTCGATCAGCAGAACTTATCCTGACACCAGTCACCAAGGAGCCTATTATAAGGAGACATAGTGGCGCACATTTTTTGCCCATCGACAGAATCACAGGTTCCACTGCAGCTCCATTCTTGTTCATTGCCAGATATACAGAGGTACGTTTAGGTCCTCTTTTGTAAATTCCAGAATTAGAGGGACCAATCGATCTCCTCTTCTGGCTGAGACCAGATGCACAGTCCCCACTCAAGCTACTTCAATGCCAAGGGGAAAACAACTGCTCTTTTACTCTATCCTTTATTCACAGTAGCACTGGGGCTAATATTTCTCCACCATCAGACAAGCAGGTTTCACCTGACAAACTCCAACCCTCCATCACTGAAACTCCGGGCCACTCTGGACCATAGTTTGCCCAGCTTTGAAGGAGCCATGCCAGGGAATCTTTTGCCTGTTTGACGGGACCAGGGTCAGTTTAGCGTTTTTTTTGTTTGCCTTAAGACAAACAGGGGCAGGCCCTTTAAGCTCATCGCCAGACTAAAAATGACCTCTAAAGCACCACATTTTCCAAGGCACATAGGGGCCTCCCAAGTGACTTGGGCATTCAGGTTTGAAACGCTTAAATCAAACCCTGTTAGCAGAATACCTTATCGTCTCGAGGTGTGCTAGTGGCCAGTTCAAGAAATGGAAAAAAAATAGTTACCCTGGGAACCCTTCTCCTCCTTGGGATGGGAAGGAGGGGTGAAGGGGGAGTGTGGAGTGTGACGCTTCCAGGCCAGGTCGGTCACACAAAACAGCATCACTTAATGGAACCCAGGCCTGACGATTTGCATAAAATCAAAGAGCATTTTGGGAATCCAAGAATGCCCACAATTTTAAACAAACATGCCTGTGATATTGATTCAGCCAGAACGATGGACTCTGCTCTTTTTAATTGGTCACAATACTCACCCTAACAAACAACAAAAGTATGTAAATTGCAAGACATACAAGATCGGTGAGTTGCCTGGGCTGGCCCCCGGGACAAAGCAGAGCTCCGGCAGGACCACATTTGCCGGAGCTTTGCTCTGTCTTCTTCCAGGCCTAATTCCAACGCTGCCAATCTCGGCTTCTCCACTTGGTCAAAATGTTTGAACCGAGGCAAAACACTCGATGTTCCTCCTGTTTAACAGTTCTCTTTGCTCTTAACAATGAAATGTGTTCATATACAGGCTGTACACCAACATGAAGTGCTAAACTAAAACACAACATATTTGTTGAAAATACCCCCAAAATGAAACCCATTTATGCCATGAAGAGCCCAGAAAACCCGCAGTAATTAACAAAGCTCTTGCATATTTTTATGACCATCGCCCAAAGCAACATACCAACAAGCATTTAAAAATGCTTTATAACGTGATGAGAACAGTGCATACAATAAAGCCAACAAGACATAATTTTGTAATATTTGAGTCGCTGGCTGTAGAGACCAGAGTTCTTACCTTAGGTTCCCTACTTTTATCAAATTGTGTGATCCCAGTCAGATTACTTCACCTGGCTGTACCTCAGTTCTCTTAACTGCAGAAGAATGTCGTGTTTAGAAATAGCCAGACCCTCGGCAGTAGTTACTCAATGATAATAGGTCTGACCAGATCAAAAAAGCAGTGTTTTTTGTTTCTTCTTTTCAGACAATTTTGCACTTGTGTTATGTAGATTAACCAAATGATGGTAATTCTAATCATGCTCATCATCACCTCTGAATATTTTACAAACCACTTGATAAACGTATAAGGCAGCATAGCACAAGGAGAAAACGGCGGATTAATCACACGCACAGATTGGGTTGATGCCACCTCTGCCAAAACGTGTCATGAAGACAGGTTGGGTGGAAGGTGGTCCAAATCAGTGCAAGTGAACTTCAAGTGTGTTGAGGCGTGAAAGAAGGTATTAAATGAGAATCTCTTACAAACGTGCGCTTGTCCGCAGAGGAGGCTGAAATGCCAGTCTGGGTGGGGATGGAGAAGGAGGCGTGGTGAGAACGAAAGTGTCACATGGACCACTGGGGAGTGGAAGGGTAACACGTGGATCAGAGAGCAGGGTGTACCATCTTATTTTAAGTTGTTGGCCCCACACGTTTGCTGGGGACTGCTAAAATACTTTAAAAAGGATTCAGGACAAACAAAGGAGAGAGCAGGTTAGGGTTTCCCGTTAAAATGCCCACCAAACCCTCACCCAAGGCTGCAGGCAAACACCTGATTACCCATCCGACCGCCTCCACCTGTTATTCCCCCCCACCACCACCACCACCACCTGGCTCTCCACCCACGAATGCGCCAGCAAAGCGTTTCACACTGCAACCATAGAGGAAAGTAGTGAGGTGGCAATGGATCAGACAATGCAACGTGACCAAAAACACATGAAACAAGAGAAGGCAGAAAAACAGAAGGGTTTCAAACAGTACCTGCAATGATCTCGGGGCACGTCCCTCCTCGCTCTTCCTCCTCCGCCTCCTCTTTTACAGCACAACAGTCAGGTCAGATCCTTAGGAGAAGAAAAAGAGGCGATGAAGAGCAATTCTGTTTTTGCCTCTGCTTCTCCAGCAGCCTTCCATACCAGTTATTCATGGACCGCTTGGGGATAAAAGGTAATTAGAAGCGGCCCCGGAGCCTCCATCCTGGGGAGCTGGGGCTGGGGGCGGGACTGGGATAGAAGGAGGGGATGTCAGACTGCAGACTCCCCACAGCAGGCAGGAGGGAAGATGGAGGGGGTGAGGAGCGGAGGGGGCGTGGAGTATGCGAGAGTGGTCCTCTCCACTACAGACACCGGATGCCTAGAGATGATGAGGCTGCCGTCGCACACAGTGCATGCCGCCGTCGCCCCCGCCTCCCCCCCTTTAGACCCTCCAAAGGGGGAGCTTTGCGCGCCCCTTCGCTGCCGCTCGGGGGTAGGGTGAAAACTCTTGATGGGAAAGGGCGCGCGAATGATCGTGGAGGTTTCATTAGAAAGAAGGGAAAATGAAAGAACGGCAGAGTGAGTGTGGGCGGTCTCGACTGCCTAATCTCCAGAGTGTGTTGGGTCTGTGTGTGTGCATGTGCGTGTGTGCCAGGAATAGCAATCAAGGGCTCAAACACGCAGAGCACGGCTCGGAACACACGCACTCCACTGCAATGGAACTGTACTGGTGCAGCACAAACCACATACACTGCTTTCCAATATGGAGGAGGGCGGTTGGGGCAGAGGAATATGCATCCCTATTTAATCTCATATTGTACTCATTGTCACCCACCAGCCCCTCCTCCGGCCACCGTCTACATTATGCGATAGAGCAGGTCTGGACCAGATGCGCCCCAGACGGGCAGAAGACAGAGTGCGCGCGAGCGTGGAGCGGCAGTCTCTGGGGGAGGGAGGCGGTGTCTGGAACATACGCACTGCCTGCCAGGTATCGTGTGCATCTTTTTCAATGTATGAGGCTCGGTAGGTGAATGTGTGTGCATGGAGGACCAGAGTAACGGCGGGGAGAAAATCTGCACTGTAGTCAGGGAAAGGGGAGTAAGGCACTCTCGAAACGACCACACTGACGTTTTCCAAGTGTGCACGGGCGGCTGCTTTAAAATTAGAGGGACAAAATGAAGCATGGTTGGAACCGTCTAGGAATTTAAGAGAGCAAGAATCTGAAATCTCACCCTTTAAGCACACTCATTCGTAGGGCGTACTTGCAATCACGGGTGCCAACGTTTGAATGTTCCTACGGGGCAGAAATTCCCACACCAGGGGAAGCAAGGGCGCAGAACCCATGCCCCAGAACTAAACAGCCGATTTTATAGCACATTTTGCACCAAGAATTGGAATAAAGCCATAGGATTTACAGTCATGTCTAAACATAATTTCAGTACGAGTCCATAACTTGCTGAGATGTCTCATCTGCATTCTGCTTTTTGATCTACACCTCCCCCTTCTTCTGGGCCTGCCAAACAGCTTTGGCCTGTCCATGCCTCTCGTACCCCCCTACGCCATGCAATTAAGACTGAAGTGGTCCATTGATGAAACAGACTTCCTAGTTTGAAGTGAGCAGCACTTACTAATTCTGAAGTTGCATGCGAACACTTCACATAGCCTCAGCCCAGCATGATAGGAGCCAGAAGCCCAGTTGCATAGAGCGATTTCAAAGCGCACAGCACTCACTGTTTTTTTTGTTTTCGTTTTTGGTCACCCCATACAAATATATGCAAAATAACCACGGGGGCAAAAGCAGACTCCTTCACACGTGGTTGAAAAAGTACTGAGTCAACAATCCCCATTTAACCAATGTACTCAGTGCCCGTGCTTGCAAACTACCTTGGTACAAAGATCTGGCTGAGACTGAGACCTGAATATAGTCCCCAAACCCTCTGCTCTAAAGGGGACTCCCGAAATTACACAAACCATATTTAACACCACCATAAGGAAAACTATGTTATCTGTCGATTGGAAGCACGTTGATTTACAAAGAGGCCCTAGCAACATGCATGTAAAAATTATCCATTCCATTCGAGAAACAGCAGTCCAGTCCTGGGACTTGTAGCCCTGGATTTCTCCATCATAAATTTAGGACTAAAAGTCCCAGAATGCAAAAGTAAACCCTGGACTAGATTACTGTCTCTGAAACGCAATGGATAATATTGGCATGTGTGCAACACTTCAAATCAGTCGTACTGAACATACATAGCTTAATCAAATTTGCCTACATGAACTGTGGTAGTGGTGTCCTAGAAGCTCCTAGCAGTTGGAATTCACAATTTACATTCCCTGGCAGCACGTAGAAAAGGCAACCGTGTGCAGTATAAATCCTAACAACATAACAGTAAGCAGTTTTAGCGTAAATGTCAAGTATTACAATGAGTTAAATGGACGGTCTCCTATGAGCTGTCTTATTAGACATGGGTACAGACTAGATTTCTGCTACGGGGTGGCTTTTTTGTGAGAATATACTGAACCCTTTAGCCTAATGCTGTAAACGTATCATGATTTAGTTTAGTTTATTATTTGATAATGCGCTCCAAAACCCAGGGGTAGCCAGGCGCAGCAGTTACAAGAATACTTAGGCTTAGGGTTGCGTACATACAAAAGGATACATACAGAATATGCATTATTTGAGTTATTAACATATATACAAAACCAATATACAAATATACAAGAAATACAGGAATGTGAATCCCTCTCATAGGTCTGGTATCGGGGGAGTCAAAGGTGGTTATGCGCAATGATAGGGCCAGGTTCAGTGGGTTAGTTGTCGTTACTCCAGAGCCAACTTTTCACCTTACTCCTGAAACTAGAGTAGGGTAGATTAGCTCTCAATGCCATGGGGAGTGAATTCCAAGCGCAGGCCGCTCTACAGGGAAGCTAGCTCCGCCTGCCTTAGTTGGTCTAAATCTGGGCGTTTCAAGTAGGGAGTGGATAGAGGCTCTGGTATGGTGAGTAGAGGATTTTCTAGTCAGTCTAGCCAAGATGTAAGGGGGCGCAGTGTTGTTCAGTCCTTTGTGTGTGAGAGATAGTGTTTTAAGAAGAACTCTCATTGATTTTCAGCCAGTGGTCGTCTTTCCTAATATTAGATATATGTGCTCTGTGGGGTATGTCAAGGGCTGCTCTAAGAGCATTACTCTGCAATATTTGCAATTTGTTAGTGACAGTTTTATTGGCTCCCGCATAAAGGGCATTACAGTAATCCAGTTTGGACATTACTAGGGCATTGGCTAGTGTGATACAATTGGTTGTGGACAGGTAAGGTCTGCAGGCCCTGATTAATTTGCAAGTGTAGGCTGTGGAGGAAGCCAAAGCGTTAACTTGTTTTTTGAAAGATAAAGTGGAGTCAAGAAGCCTAGTGTTTTTACCTCTGTTGCCACTTTGATTATATTACCGTCTATATTGAAGGCACTGTAGTTAGGGCTAAGTTTTTTAAGGTTGGAGTCGGTACCCAGTATCTCTGTTTTATCATCATTCAGGCAGAGGCCATGTGAGGCCATCCATGCCAGAATGATGAGGTAAATCTTATGTACTAGAGCTGTGTCTTCAACAAAGTTGCCAGATTTGCAACAATAGTTGCAACAAAGTAGTTAAAAGCACGGAATTCATTTTTAAGGTGCCTAAAGGAACATACAGCTTTGTTTTGTGGTACAATAGGTGTTACTATTATCTTGTAAGCACAGAGATGGCCCTGACAGAAATATAACATACACATACACGTTGCACAGGCTCTCTGCGGATCTACATACAGGTATACCGGGTTCCATGGGATGAAAAAACTTGGTTAGGAGAGATAAATGGTTTCACTGCTAATGCACATCAGTAGTCTATTTTCACAGTTGCTGCTCAATATGAGAATTCTAAAGGCCACCAGATATATAGTAATGCAGGCAAACTACAGCCTACTTTCCTCGCCTAAAACTACTACTTCAGTTACACTCTTGTTTATTGAAGATATGCAGAACAAAGCCCTAAAGCCATTTTCTATAAATATGGCATTTTTAGAGCATGTCATTTTGTGCTCCTGCCCACATTATAAATGCCTGACTACAAGTACCAAAATGTAACATAATAACTTAAAAGCCAGGAATGGTTGATTATTTTACACCGGACATTGGACAACTTGAGCTCACCAAAACCTTTCCTACAGGTCTTGCTAAAATCGCAACTTAAGGCACGCCCGCAGACTTTATAATAAACTGATCTGCTTGTATTCACTGTCTGACAAAGACATGTACCTTGTTATAAGTAAGGTGCACAACATTTGCAAATCAAACAATCCACATTAACAGTTAAGCTAAGCTGATTTTTGAGGGGAAAGGGCCACTCTTAAACTGGGTGTCTCGGGAGGATAGCTCAGAGGCAATGTGCTCGCCTTGGAAGCAAGACGACACGGAGCAGCACAGGTTCGATCCCCGGGTCCGTGCTTCGAAACCGCTGGGTATTAAGCGCATTATAAATAACCTCTCATATCAGCCAATGATTAAACTGTTGCCCATTAGGCATGCATTTGTGGAAACAGAGCATAAACGATTTGCCGCCTATGAGGCATGCAGCAAAAGCGTCTGGGACACTAACGCTTGCAGAGGCTTCATGATGGACACCGCATAAGCAGCAGCTGGAATAAAAGTCCAACGTACGCCTGCCAATTGCCCGTTTCTCTTCACCATGGAGCCCAGGGTAGTATCCAACATTGCAAGAGTTAGGGGTGGGTGACGGGGCAGTGCAATTAACAGCCTGGAGTGGGACATAGAGCGTGCTACTGCTATGCCCCCTATTGTGCATAGGGAGTACAGGGCAGGATATTACATCCACACTGCTGTCCGTGTCCTGCTCTAGACCACTATTCTACTGGCAGCTAGTAGAGTAGGAACACACAGCAACAGTGCTGTCCCACACAGGATGCCCAGAATAAATTGTCATGCCACAGTAAGACAGGGCTGGACGGGCTGGCCCAAAATGCCAGACTAGGCAAGTAATAACACATACCATACTTGGTAGATCATGGATGCCCAGAAAAAAAAATGTACGCATCAGTAAGAAACGGCTAAACTGGCTGGCCCAAATGCTAGTGTAGCCAAGTAATAACTCGTACCATGGTACCATGGTACGAGTTATTACTTGGCTAGACTGACATGTGGGGCAGCCAGTCTAGCCCTTTCTTAACGTAAAATGATGTTCTGTTCTGGGCATCTAGATTACTGGCTGTGGCAGTGTTTGCCTCCTCTCCTGCTGTGTTCAAGCTCAGTGACGTGTTAGCATGCATCTTGATTAATAGTGGTGGGCATGCCAGAGCAGGGCAAACCAGGGGATGCTGCAGCAGAATGTTGCAAAGACATCTCATCAGGTAAGTTGACTGTTGCAGAGATGTTATATATTTACACATTCCTGTAAATCGTGTGGCTTTTTTTCCTATTCCTGCTGCAATGTGCCCCTGTAGCAACAAAACACCACACATGAATGTATGCAGAGTGAAAATTCTCTGAAAGTGAAATTATACACATTTAGTTCAATTGACCTTTCCCCTTAGAACAGTATACGCAGATGTTGTACTGTTTATACATTTCTATTAAAATAAGTCATCTTAAACCAGCCCCTCCACCTCCCACGCATCATTTGGGCTCCCTAGGGAGGCCAAACCTTAGGTGGGGGTGGGCAGAAACAAGTTTTAATCAAAGGAGGCTTAGTATGAAAATGTGTGAATACCACTGCCTTAGAAGAAAGTGACAAAACAAAGGAGCATTTGAATTTCCAAAAAATTATTAAACCTGGAAAAATAACCAGAGAGAGGAGAATTTCCAATAACTATGCTGGCAAAGTATAAAAAGGCGCCCACCTTTTAAATCCAACAATTTATGATGATATATCCCATGGAAAGCAACATCCAAATATGAGACATGTGCTTTAATGACACTTGTATGTAGTCTTGGGGTGTAAGCGTCTGCACTGAAAACAAACCCTGGGGTGAAATCGTATTAGCAAGTAAACGTTTTTTTAATATCAAAAAAAGTCAACTGACACTGCCTGCCCAAATGTATCCTTAAATTGTGCCCCGAAATAAGCACAGGACCACAACCAGGAAAAATAACCACTCCAGTCTCCAGGACTGCAACCGCTCTTGCCACACCATGAGCAAATGTTCATGGCTCACTTGCCCTCATCATTCCCACTCCTCACCCCCATGTTTGGCTTTCAACCGTACTTTGTTTTATAAAGAGGACTCACAACATGTACATAGTATAGTAAAGTACTTACATAAATCTCTAACTCCTCCTAGAAATATGCTAGGCAAAACGTGAACAATTATGGCACTACCCACCCTCCCCCCACGGTGAATCTAATACTACAAATACCAGAATGCAATTCAGCAGAAGGCAAAAACTGGCCTGTGGATTTTGAAAACGTACTTTCGAGACTTACAATACTCGTAATGTGTGAAAAGGTTACCCATTTGTTTTTTAATGTTTGACTAGATCATGCTTCATATGTATATAATGTGAGAAAAATGTTACATTCTACCTAGAATAGTCTCTTTTTGATATGTTAAACACGAACCAGTGAAAATAAGGCAGATCATTAAATATATCAAACAAAAACAGTGCTAAACTATCCTGCACGAGGGCACATATTTTAGGCAGCTAACTTGTACTTTGCTTGTGCTTTCAAAATAAAATTCTCCTTTGCAATTCTTAAACGTTAAGAGAACGTCTTTTCCAAAACAATGGTCTCTTAAATGAGCCATCACGTGTAAATCGCTCCCACTTCAAATGCTCTGCTCAAGTGATGGGGTAAAGGTGTCCTGGACAATGGGTGTGCTGAGCATAAACACTGTGTTCCTGCTGGGCACCTTCATTGTCCTGCCAGTGGGACACCTTTCCCGTTCAGCACCCTCATTGTAAATGAGTGTCGAACGTGAGAGATATCCCTATATCGCTCCCAAATGTCACAGTCTGGGTCTTCAAAGAGGCGGGGGGAGGGAGCGGGGTAAGGGGTGAAGGCGGGTGGCGGGTGTTGGGGGCCCGAGTGGTCACAGGAGGAAGTTAGTGTAACATAGAAATATGTTATCTATATTTCTATGTTTATAAAAGATGGCTTGCATAGTACACAAACTATAGTAAGCTACGCAAACAAAAAAATAAATGTTTACATACATTTAGATATTTGTTTGCATACCTTACTCCGTTTGTGTACTTTTCAAGCCACGCCCCCAAATGAGCCACCACGCCCCCTATGATTTCTTAAAGTCCTGCTTAGACTGTTGGGAGCCCTTAGGCTGGCCTCAACAAAGAGGCTTCCCCACAAATCAGCAAAATATTCAAGAAATTATAAGTTACTCACCGTAGTGAACAACATGTCCTTAGTCCCCTTTCCTTCATACTGTATGGGAGTCCCTTCCAAGGGACGGGAGACGGATCCTTTTTCACCAGAAAAAACCTTCCCCTTTAAATATAGAGGCGCGCGGGTGCGGCCCAGGGAGCATGCACTGCCCTGACTCTGCCCTTCAGTGCCACACCTCAGTCACCATTGACGCGTCGACAATAGACTTAACATTGCCTCATGACACCAGTATTATTAGGGGGGCAGGTTGGTGGACATATGGAGGAAAGGGGAATAAGGACTCCATAGTACATGGGCGATTACAACTGAATGTAACCCCAGGGTGGAGAGGAGACCCTCCTTAAGCAAATAGGTTTTCTGAGAACCACCTGTCCGAAAGCAGCGTCAAATCTAGAGCCGGCATCCAAACAGTAATGCTTGCAGAAAGCACAGGGAGTGGCCCAAGTACCGCCCTGCTTATGACTTGCCAAGGTACATGGCGCTGGAATGCGATGGCCGGTGCGTTGGCCCCGAATGTGTGGGCATGTATGTTGGCCGGAAGCGGCTTGTGCTGGCCCTCGTATACTTCTTTGATGGCCATCCAGCGGGATTTGGAGGCCTGATAGCCTCTGAAGGTGACAAACAGGGCATCCGATATGCAGAAGCCCTTGGTCCTGTCCAAGTAGAACTTCAGGGCACGCATGACATCCAGGCAGCGCAGCATTCTCTGTGCTTCGTCCTTAGGATTGGCAAAAAACATGGGAAGGACTATTTCCTCGTTCAAGTGGAAAGCAGACGGCACCTTAGGAAGAAATGCTGGGTGTGTCCGCAGGACTACTTTGTCCCTGTGAAAGTTAGTATATGGTTTCGAGACAACCAGTGCCTGGATATCGCCGACTCTACGAGCCGAGGTGAGGCCGACCAGTAAGGCTGTCTTGATGGTGACCCTCCTGATGTCCGCGGACGTCATTGTCTCAAACGGTTTGAGCACCAGGGCGCCCAAGACTATGTTAAGGTCCCACATGGGATGCAGCCTATTGATGGGCAGGTAGAGCCTTGCAAGCCCCGTCAAATGTTTCTTGAAGAGGAGGAGATCCCCTCCTCAGAGTCCTGTAAGCCCCGATGGCTGCGAGGTATGTACGGCAGGTGTCCACCTGGACCCCCAAGTAGGCGAGATGCGCCGAGAAGGAGAGCATATCGTCCAAAGTACAAGCCTGGGATCTATTTCCTTAGAGTCTGCCCAGTGGCAGAACCTGGTCCATTTACTTTTATACTGGGCCGTGGTAGCCTTGCGCCCTAGACGATTTCCAGATTAGCCTGGGAGAGGCTGAAGTGCTGCAGAGTTATCTGCTCAGGCACCACGCTGTGAGAGCTAATTTCTGAGGGGCAGGGTGGATGACCCTGCCCCTCTGCTGTGCCAGAAGATGTGCTGGGCCGTCGGGAGGTGAATCGGAGGCATCTCCGAGAGGCTGAGCTGCTCCGAAAACCATGGCCTGGCCATGGATCATCCATGGATCTATTAGATTGATGTTGAGTTGGCGAGACTCCTTGATCTTGCAAATCACTGTGAATCAGGGGAGTGGGCGTGAAGCTGAAATGCGTTGCCCAGGGAGCCGGGAGCTGGGGCCCTGTCCCTGCCAAGGGGCGAACTGAGGGCACTTCTTGTTGTGCCAGGTGGCAAAGAGATGGAACTGGGGATGACCCCACCTGCTGAAGATCTCCTGAATAACAAGGTCATTTAGCTGCCACTCGTAATTGTCTGCTCCCAACCGGCTGAGTCTGTCCGCCTCTAAGTTACATTCCCCCAGGAGATGGACTGCCGTGAGGTAGAGGTCTTTTTCCAGGGAGCACCCCCACATGCTGATTGCTAGTCTGCACAGAGGAGGGGATCTGGTGCCTCCCTACTTGTTGACGTAGTACATGCTGGTCAAGTAGTCTGTCTGGATAAGGACATCCTTGCCCCTGAGAAGTGGTAGGAATGCTCTAAGTGCTAGCCAGATGGCGTTCAGCTCTCACCAATTGATGTACTATCCCTGCTCCTGTCGAGCTCAGGTGCCGTGGACCGAGAGATCGTCCAGAGTGGCTCCCCAGCCCTCGAGTGAGGAGTCTGTGGTCATGGTGGGAAGCCTAAAGGGCTTGCCCATCCGCAGGGTGCAGTCCCTGGACCACCATGCTAGGTCCCGGTGAAGAGATGGAGGAACATTGATCATCTCGGATTGGGAGCCCTGCTCCTGGTTCCATGAGGCCGCGAAGTGCAGCACAATCCTCCCCAATCTCAAGAGACCAAAGAGATGCTGGTACCACCATGCTGAGGTCACCTCTTTGCTGAGGAAGTGGGTGGTGGCCCTCTTGATGGCCGAGATCTTGTCCTCAGATGGAAATACCTTCTCGGAGCATGTGTCCCAGATGAGGCCCAAGAATGTCAGTCTGCTTGGGCTGCAGCTGCCCAGATCATGCAGTGTGTTCACAAGGGCATGGGAAGAGTGGTGAACCATGTACCATGAGATATAGCCCTGACGAGCCAGTTGTCAAGGTATGGGTAGATCTGGAGGCCCTGCGCTCTGAGGAGGGCAGCCACTGTATTCATGAGCCCTGTAAAGACCCCGGGGGCCGAATTGAGGCCAAAAGGAAGGACCTTGTATTGAAAATGCTAGCCCATGATCCTGAACCATAGGAATGAACGATGGGGCTGCCAAATCGGGATGTGTACGTACGCGTCCTTCAGATCCAGGGAGCACATCCAGTCTCCCTTGCACTATGTCTCCGGTATAAAAGCTGGCGCAACCATCTTGAATTTTTATAGAGGCAAGGAGAGGTTGAGGGTCCAGCACAACTCTCAGGCCCGCCTGGTTCTTTTTCTGAGTGGCAAAAATCCTGGAGTAAAAGCCCAATCCTCGCTGGGGGGCTGGGACTTCATCAACTGCCTGGCTCTCTACGAGCGACCGGATGTCTGCCACAAGAGTTGCTGGTCCAACCTGTGGGAGTGGAGGGGAGGAGGGGGAGAGGCTGGGATAGGTAGGTGTTACCCCGTGGATACTACGGAGAGGAACCAGGGGTTCTCTAAATTCTGGCGCCAGACATGTGCATGGAGAGGAAGCCTGCCCCCCCACTGGAGACACGTGGACCTGAAGGGGCGTGTCCTGCCTTCTTTCCCTCAGAGTCTGTCGTGGAGGAGTGCGTCTGGAAAAAGCCCTTACCCCCAGCCACTTTTTGTTGCTTGCGACGGTTCTGATGGCGAGCGGTCCGGCTGCCTGGCTTTCCGTTCCTGGAAGCTGCAGACCCCTCCATGCGTACACCCCCTGTAGGACCGCTGCTGTGACTGGGTGTAAGACTTGGGCATGGTTTTTGTCAAGATGGATACAGACTTGGCCATTTGTGAGTGGTTTTTCTTCTTGTCCAGCTCTTCGTCCATAGTGGAGTGGAAGAGCGTCCCCCCTGCGAAAGGTAGATCTAATATGCGTTCCTGGACGTCCAGGTTGAATTTTGTCGCCCGGAGCCAGGTTGTCCTTCTCATGTCCGTGGCGATACAGATGGCACGGCCAGAGATGTCAATATGGACCACGGTGGATTCCATGAGGTCCTGGCCACCAGCTTGCCCTCAGCCAGCCCCGTCTTAAAACGTGATTGGCTCTGCACAGGGAGTTCCGGGAGGAAGTCTGTAATTTCCCAACATAACCTTTGGTTAGCGGCCGCCAGCATGGCATCGGTGTTGTCCTGACAAAGATGCGAAGACGCGTTGAAATAGAGTTTCTTCCTGTACGCCTCCAAGATCTTCTCCTTGCCTAGCAGCACTGCAGAGGGGTAGGCTGAGAACAACTGAGGCTTGGAGTATAGCGATGCCACAGCGATCACCGAGGAGTGTGGCTGAGGATGGGCCGAGAGCAAGAGTGTATCCCACCTCCATCTGCCTGTACTTGGCGTCCAGGCGTCAATTGACCGGCTGGACAGAGTGTGGCTTGAGCCAACCCTTCTTGGCCAGGGTGACTCCATCGGTTTGCACTGGAATCCCCGTTTTGGCAGAGGCGCGTCACGTGAGGACTTCAGCCAGAACCCCCTCTGCCGGCTGCTCAACCTCAGGTTGGGGTAGGCCCAGGTACTCCGCCAGTCCCACAAGACGTTCGTGGAAGGCCCTGACTGAGGATGACGTGTCCGGATTCTCCTCCTCATCCGTATCCTGCGGATCAGGAGGATGCTGTGGAGGTGGAGGAGTAGCCGGAGGCTGGGGTACAGTGACCACGGCCAAAGGCTGAGGAGGAGGCAGAGGCTGGTATGGAACTGCCTGAGGAATTGGCTGGGAAGCCGGAGGCAGCGGTTACGCCAGGTGAGCTGGCGGAGGCGCTTGTGGTGCTGCTAGCATAGTCGGGAAGACTTCCCTTATGGCGTCCTTGAGGAGAACACCCATCCGAGAGGACTTCATGAGCCCGAGGAACCTCTCGAAGAACCCCTCTGCACTGGCCGGAGAGGTTGTAGGGGGTACTGATAGGGTAGCCCGGAGCTTCTGGAGCCACTGCATAGCCTGCCCGTATGGACACAGTGGGAAGCTGCCCTGCGCCTAAGTGGCATAGGCTGTAGGCCACGTACCTGGTTGAGGCCAGTCCCACCATAACACTAGTTCTTCGCCGAACTCCTGGAATGGAGTCGGACTGGTGCCTCTATCTGGCATGGTGGCCATGTTGTCGAGCTGCCTGCCACGTGCCAGCAACGTGTAGCTCGGCTCGCTGGGGCCAGCCTCCTCCAAGACTCTTGCGTGTGGATCACAAGGCCTACCCTGCTCCTCGGGCCTAAGCCCGGTAGGTGAGACACTCTTGAACCAGAGGTCGGTAGAGCTGCGTTTAGGCGCCCCATTGGACGTATTGCCGATACTAGGGCGTAGCCCCTCTGCCATATTGCTGGTACAAGGGCAGAGCCCATCGGATGACAATCCGGTACTAGAACCTTCCGGTCCCTCAACACTCCTACGGGAGGATCCGAGGATCCCTCAGCCCGAAGGCCAGTAGCTGCAGCAGCCTCGGTGCCCATGCTGGTACAAGGACCTGAACGGTCCCTCCCGCGCGGGAGAGTCCTTGGAAAGGAGTCTCATTTGCGGGGTGCGATGGAACATAGGAACCCTACCTTGGCCCTGGCTCGGTATTTCAAAGTTCTTGAGGTCCTCTGGAGGTGACTTCTGGAAGAGCTCCCTCCACCTGGTTAGTCTGTTCTTCAGCGCTTTCGATGACAGGGAGCCACACGCTGTACAAGCTTGCCAACCGTGGTCTGGGCCAAGGCAACGTAGACAGAGGGCGTGGGGATCTGAAGTTGGGAAGAGCCCGTTGCAGGATGGATACCTGCTGAACCCTGTGGAAGTTGACATGCGCCGGAGAAGAGCGCGACGCCTGAGGACCAAGTAACCTGAATGATAAAAAGACCCAAAAAAAAGACAAAGAAGAAGTATCCGCGCGTGGAATTACATGGCTGAAAGACAAACCCAGGAGCGCTGGCGAATTCGGCCTGTTCCCGTCAACACGGAAAAGGGGACTGAGGTGTGGTGCCGGAGGGCAGAGTCAGGGCAGCACATGCTCCCTGGGCCTCACACCTCTAAATTTAAAGGGGAAGAAGGTTTTTTTCTGGTGAAAAAGGTTCCGTCTCCCGTCCCTTGGAAGGGACGCCCATGTAGTATGGATGAAAGGGGAAGGGAGTAAAAGCAGAGAATACATGTCCAACCCCAGGCCAATGCACTTGACATTTCAAGGAATCCTCTTCAAGTTACACAAGCACATTGCAAAAGGAATTTTTCAAGCCACCCCCTTCAACGTAACCTAAACTCTGCTACATCCGTCTCACCTTTAATCAGAACAAAATTCTTTTCCTACAGTTTCCCATCATCGTCTTCAGATTGTAACTTTGGTTCAAGGGGCCAAACTACCTTGGACAAATGCCATTCTTGCTGTTCTGTCTTCAAGCTTTTACAGAAAAGGCACACATTTTCAGTGCACAGAGATGCAAGGGATAGCACAAAAACAAGCTCTGCCCCTCTGGTCTTCCATCCACCTCGCATCCTCATCTTCCAACCTTTTTCGTTGGGTACAGTCCCCGTTACACGCCAGGGTACACTCACACTTGCCCAGGAGTCCGGCGGTCCGTTGGGTGACGAGGGTAGCATGGAGGCTCTACCCTGGATGGTGCCGCCATCACAGGATCCATTTGCGCGCTTCAGTGTGCCTCCCCGGTCACACAGGATAGAACAGGAGCGTGCACCAACAGTGCGTGCACAACAGTGTAGTGTCCCTGGCTCGGAATTTGCCCAATTCGGAGCGTCCAGACGTTGCCTGGCATCTAACTGGGAAACAGCCGGCGGAGCTATAAACGCCTCATTATGATGACCCAGCTCTGCACGTCTCAAAGTCTCTGTTGTGTTTTGCTACGGTTTCTTCCCCTTTTCTCAGTCTTCAGTCTGGAGTTCTACCATCTCTCTTCCAGTCCTCATTTCCCTGCTCGACTTTGCTGGATTACCTACCTCCTGTGCTACTTGATCTGTTTCGCTCCTGTTCTTTCCTTACTTTGCTTAACCACCTTGGAGCCATTACCTTTTTGTGGCTTCTTCAGTCTCTCTTCCCGTTACCTTCATGTGCCTCGGGCTCAGCACCCTGTGCCGCACCCTTGCACCATCAACTCCCGAGGCACACACTGCACGGTGCAGGGTGATTTGTAAGGAATCCCCTCAAGTGTTGCGATTTACTGTTGGGGAACCCATGCGGTCTTCCTGACCGGACTATCAACTACCCCCATACCTACGTGGCAACCTGGTGCAGAATCTACCTCGCTCTAATTGGATATCAGGTATGGGACACCAGCGCTCCATCATGCTAGACAGTCCCAAAGCCAAGTGGAATCGAGGAAGGACAGCACAAAGTTCTCATAGAAGAAAAGTGGATTATGGATAGGTACAAGACACTGGCAATTTATAAATGTCCACAAAAAAAAAAAAAACACACACACATGATGGCTTCTCCGGCTTCCACAGTACTGAAAGTCTATGCGTCATAACGCGTTCTTGTTAAAACAAAGTCTCTCAAGTCTCATTCTGAAAGTAATTCAGTGGCAGAGAAAGGAGAACTGGGCTCACCACCATTTTCAACTAAGCCTCAAAAACATTCAGACGCAGCAGAGCATGCTGGCTAACTGCAGACTATCACATTCTTCGGCTTGCAAGCCTTAACTGGTACCACAGAGGTTCTTTTGGCATGACCCCATGCACATTCAAGTTCGTCCCCTGTTCTTTGATTGAAAAGCATTTCTGATCCTAGTGCCAACTATACCTTTCTACTAAAATGCTTCCCTGCCTACTCAGGACAGAAGGATGTGCATCATTACAGTGGAGTATTGGGACAGAGCAGCGTGTAAATATGCAGTCACTACGTTCCCTTCCCCACTTACGCGCATTTTGCACTCTGGACTTTCCTCTGGGGCAGCAGGTGAGGGGCTTCACCCACTGGAAAGAAGGGTGTCTACTGAGAATAGGCCAGCTATTTGAAAATGAGAAAACATTAACCTTTGCCCAATGTGCACAAATGTTTATGGTTGAAGAAGAGGATACATCTGGTTTCATACAGTTGCAGCATTGGGTCTTGAAAACCAAAATAGCCAAGCAGGCTAAAAAGTCCACCACCCAGTTTGAGGACTTGTTTCTTGGGGGGGGACCCAAGCCCGGAAGGTCTCCCCCCTATATAAAATCCTCAATGCTAACAGTTTTAAGCCCCCGCATTTCTATATGGCCCGGTGGGAAGCAGACCTGGGGTTCCCGATAGATGAAGTATCATTGTACAACATGTGGTCTAGGGCTGCAAAATCTTTTAAGTGCGTTCCATTAAAGGAAAACAGTTACAAAAATACTCTGTAGGTGAAACTTTACCCATGGACGGCTCCATAAGATAAACCCTGCCCTATCGCCCCTTTGCTGGAGATGCCTCCAAGCCCTTGGCACGCTTTATCATATATGGTGGTCCTGTGGTTCTATTAAAAATTATTGGAAGGAGGTTCTTGCCCAGATTAAAGCAATCACAGGAGTAGAGCTACGTGCGGGCACACAAGTGGTCATACTAGGGAATGAAGACCCAGCAGGGTTATACAAGCTGAGAGGGTTGCTCTCAAAATTGATCACTCACCTTCTGGTCTCTGCTAGGGTGGTATAAGCCCAGAACTGGACAATCTCCCGTTCCCCTTGAATAAGTGAATGGTGGCCTCAAGTTTGGTTTGTGGCGGCTATGAGCAAGATATAGGCTGCTACTACAGGTGAGATGTCCACGTTACTGGTTTAATGGAACACCTTTATAGCCTTTGTTACTCAGAATGATTTCCCAGCTGTACATCACAAGCTCGAAGATACGTCCTCCTATACCCTGTTAAGAATGTTGAAGTGTGTCCACTGCTGTAATTATCCAACTGATTTTTCTGTGCCCTTCTGTTCACTTATATTTCTATGGTATTTTGTAACTAAGTCTTGTTTAGCTGTCGATATGCAAACATTCACTGTTCTTTTGAGTGTGAGAGATGGCCTCAGGTCTTGCGTTTAGTTCTTACTTCTTGTTTTTTTTTTTCTCTTATGACTGGATACTGAAAGTGGCTGACCCCAGCCTGTCTTTTCTTGTTTGTTTTGATCTTTAATAAAACAGTGAAGGACAAAAGAAAAAAAAAAACAGGAAATGAATTACCCATCCGACAGCAGTCGGAAAGCAATACCGGTGAATGCACCACTCCAACACGCTTCCTGCATCATTGAAATCACTGAGCTAACCAAGCAATCAGCCACAAATCCTGCTCACCTATTCTATACCCACATGAACCAAACACGCACTACTAGGCATGATATCGACATGCCCGCACATATCTATTATGCAGCATCTCAAGGGGGTAAAAACAAAAATCACACAACACAATATAATATAATTTAAGTAAGATGTCTGTGTCTAGGTATGCTGTACTGTACTGCGACCACCTGTAGTATGCATTGTCGAACACTGCTGTACAAGGATGCCAGTAACAACTCATCACAATATAACAGATAAAACTTATCTCCATAAACTGCTTCATTCAGGTAATGATTTAATTAAAGGGCCTTCTCAAGCTTCACAGAAATACGACAATGCAGTGCTACATTACATTGACCCAAAGTACGGTATGGACACAGGCACTACCCCAAGAAGGGTGGTAAATGAAGTTGTCTTTGCAACCTTTAGTGCATTATGAAGGATCTGGTGCCCTTTTGATCTTCCTGCACAGCCACACACCCAACTACACAATCGCATCATCCACCTACCTTCCTGTGACAAGACAGCAAGCATTTTATAAACTCTCCAACTCCATCATTGACCTTTGCCACTTCAACACAAACAGGAATAACACAAACATGGGACGGCTCCGGCTTCCTGAGCTACAAAGCCCTGCTGCATTAGCCACAAAGAACTACACATGGACAATGATATCTCCTGATTCACAAAGGTGCCCCAATATTATCCTCTGATCTCCTCCCACTTACACATGCATAACCCCCACCTTTTTAACCGGCAGGTTCCAAAGCATGAAGAGGCCACACGAAACTCAAATCAGTGCTTTGAGAGGACCCTGTTCACAGTATAGCAAAGATCCACTGGTGAGGAATTGCACAGGCTGGGAACGCACAGAGCTTATGAGATTTCACAAAGGACATATACCAATGTAGTTGCTGTAGGTTGGGCACCTTTCCATAGTATGACATTTCAACCAAAAATAAAGGCTCACACCACCAAACCCATAGTAGGAGATAAGTAAGAACAGTCTCCCGCTGTTTACAACACAGCTCATTTTGTGCATCTGAAACCAACTAATGGGAGCCACATTGAGTACAACAACGTATGTTGGCCTAACGTCTGCCACAACCTATCCCCCAATTCGTTTCCAAGCTGACATCTGCCTCTTATCTTTCAATGTAATTGTATGCCATTTATGTGTTTGCAACACAGAGTAATGTGCATCCTAGTGGAATTTTTGTTTAAGAAAAGTAGGGCTTATCGGGGCATGGCCTGCAGCACCCCGATGTTTATTAATTTGTAGGGTGCACCAGAGTACAAGTTACAGAATATGGGGGGGATAAGCTAAGGTACATACATACATAGCATAGTTACATAATAGGGGGGGTAAGCTAAGGTACATACATACATTGCATAGTTGGAAGATCAGATAAGGTTCATACATACATGAATACAAGAATCGGGGAACAATACAGTAGGGGGCCGGGTACAGAGGTACAGGCGAATGCAGGAGATGGTTCAGGAAGCTGGTGCATATTGGTTAGTCGTACTGGTCGTTGGATCGTAGGCAGTTGAGTATTACGCCTAAAGCTGTAGTAGGACTGGTCTATTCTAAGTTCAAGTGGGAGTGCATTCCAGTACTGGGCAGCTTTTACCGGGAAACTGTTTCCACCTGTTTTTTTTAACCTAAATCTAGGTATCTGTAGGCAGTGGGATTTAGCTGCTCTGGAGGGGCGAGTTGATGTTCTTCTGACTATTCACTCCGTAAGGAAAGGGGGAGCTGCTTTATTAAGGAACTTGAAAGTTAGTGAGACTGTTTTAAGTAGGATCCTATCGCTTATTTTTAGCCAGTGGTGATCTCTTCTCATGTTTGATACATGCTCTCTAGTAGGTAAGTTCAGGGCCATTCTGAGGGCGTTATTTTGCATTGTCTGGATTTTGTTAGTGATGTATTTGTTGGCTCCCAAGTACAGGGCGTTGCAATAATCTAGTTTTGGTAATATTAGGGCATTGGCGAGGATAACGCAACTGGTTTGGTGTTGGAAATAGTCTGCATGATCTAATAAGTTTACAGGTATAGGCGGTAGATGATGCCAGAGAGTTTATCTGTTTTCTCAAAGTTAGGGTAGAGTCAAGGTAAAAACCTAACGTTTTCACTTCTTTGGCTACTGTGATTATATTGCCATCGAATTTGAAAGCAGAGTAGTTGGTGTTGAGTTTTTTTAGATTAGTAGCGGAGCCAAGAATCAGGATCTCAGTTTTATCATCATTTAGGCAGAGGATGTGGATAGCCATCCATGCCTGAATGAGGAGGTATATTTCATATACCAAGGCCGTTTCAGAGACAAAGTTGCCCAAAAGGGGAATGAGGATCTGGGTGTCATCTGCGTAATTCATGTAGGTGACACCCAGTCTGTCCAATTTGTCAAATAGGGGCTTGGTAAATATATTATACATAGTTGGCAAGACTCAAGAGCCTTGTGGAACGCTGCATGCTGTCTGGATTGGGTCCGCCGATGCCGATGTGGAGAAAACTCTCATTGTTCTATTGTCTAGGAATAACTGGACCCAAGCTATGGCTTCACTCAAGAAGTGGGCAGCCGATGCTAGATGTGTGCATAAAACTGCATGGTCCACCAGGTCAAAGGCTGCCAACAGGTTGAGAAGGAGCAGCATGGCAGTGTTTCCTTTGTCGTTGAGCTCGTCAATTTGTGTTTTGAGGTTAATTAAGGCCGTCTCCGTACCATGTTGTGGTCTAAATCCAGATTGGCGGGAGCCCAGGAGCTGGTTGGCTTCAAGATAGTTCTGAATTTGAAGATAGGCTACTCTATTATCTTGAGAAGGAAGGGTACCGTTGTAATGGGCCTGTAGTTGGTAGGGATGGATGGGTCTAGAGTTTGTTTCTTGAGAAGAGGTAAAACCCATGACTCTTAAGTTACTTGGGACAGCATTAGTTGAGAAGGAGGCATGGATTCATTTTGAAATGAAGGGGGCTAAATCTCTTGCAGCATCCGTAGTTAGTTGGGCTGGGCAAATGTCGCCCTTGCAATTAGAGGGCTTCAGAGATGTGATAATTTTTTCAGTTTCCTGGATGGATACTTTGGTGAATTTGAACGGTGCTGGACCAGAGGTGTCTTTAGTAGGGCTGGTAAGTGGCATCTTGGTAGGGGGCAGGGAGGCTTTTTTTTTGGCAATTTTGGTTTGAAGTGTTATTTTGTTGGCTAGGGCATCGTGGATGCTAGTGCACCATTGTTCGTCTTTAGGAACACTGTCAGGTGGAGGTATAGGAGATTCCAATACCCGAAGGATCACAAATAGTTCCTTGCTGTTGAAGCTGGCGTTAGCGATTATTTGATTGAAAATATCTTTTTTAGTACGGATAATTTCTTTTTTGTAGTTATTTGCAAAGTGATTAAGTTGCAATTTGTTTTCATCAGTGGGGAGGTGCCGCCATAGGGTTTCTAATTTTCTCTTTTGCAATCTTTATGCTTTAAGGTGATGGGTAAACCAGGCGTTGAGGTGTGCCTGCTGTTAACTCTTGCATAGCTTGAGGGGCGCACTAGTGTCAAGGGCCTTAGTCATTGTGTTGTTCTAGAGATCCGCCAGGAGGTCGGGATCTGAGTTACTTGGGAGAGCATTGATAGTGGGAAGAACGAGTGGTAGAAGTTTGTCGGGTGTGATATTTTTAGATCTAGTAGGGAGAGGAGGTGCCATAACTTTATCTTTGGCTATTTGTATATATATAGTTATGGAGAAGTCGATTAAATGGTGGTCGGTCCATAGTTGAGGGGTGATTTTAGTATTGGTGGTAGAACAGTTCAAGGTGGCAATCCAGTCTAGGGTCCTGCCTTTGTCATGAGTTGGAATGAGGACCTTTTGGATTAGGCCATGCTCGGCAAGCATTTTCGCTATTGTTTGGGCTTGCTTGTCCTCTGGATCATTGAATCCTAAGTTAAAGTCGCCCAGTATAAGTAATTGAGGAGAAGTCTTTGGTGTTATTGGCTAGCTAGGAGACTGGATCGGTCCTCCTCAAAAGGTGCCAACAGGCACTGGTGGCCTGTATATTAGATACTTTGTAAGGGTGCGGCAGTGAGAGATGGGCAATTTGGCGGTGAGTAGTTTGCATGATTTAAGTGGGGGTAGAGTTAGAAGTCTTAAGGCGAGGTTAGCTTTCGCTATAATGGCTAGGCCCCCTCCTCTGGCATTAGGTCTGTCTATTCTGATTAAATGATAATTATCATCAGGTATGGCTAATGTGAGGGCTGGGCCCGCTGCCTCGTGCAGTCAGGATTCCGTAACGGCTAGAAGGTCTAGGTCATCAGAGGTTAGGATGTCAGCTATTTCTGTGGCGTGAGCCACTATGGATCTGGCGCTGATCAGGGCTCCAGATATCGTGGTTGTGTTAGATAGTTTCTGGGATTCCATGGTGGTAACTTTAGGTTGGTTAGTTTTAATGCAGGGTGTCGTTGGTGTGGAGGCTTGCTCAGGATTAAAGGTAGTTTGTTTGTAGCTAGAGCGGGAGTTTAGGTCCTTGCTGCTATTAGTTCTAGGCTCAGAGGCATGATAATCTAGCTCGAAGTGTGATATTTCTATCAAGTGTGGGACATGGTACATGCATAGTTTGGGGCATAGTTGAGTAGATTGTTGGTAAGGTGAGCAACAGACAAAAGGACACCAGGGTCTTTCTAAGGAAAGAGTTTAAAGTAGATGCAAGGTAGGATAGATGTGGCAGCTCTGCTAAATGCCTCCGCTTGAAGCTCATCTTCAAAGTCATTAATGCGGTCCAATGGCAGCTCTGAGGTGCCTTCTTCATGCTACCGACATCGGAACGCAGGCGGCATGAAATAAGCTGTTTTTCGTGTGGAGGCAACCCTGAGGCTCCCTGCTAAGCGTGCCGGAGTAAACAATGGGAGAAGCGTGGCGCCCACATAAGATGGGAGTGTGAAGCCCGCTCCGTTCCCAGTCATCTCCCTCAAGCCGGCTCCCTCCCTCGCAAGTGACTGACCTGAGGCGACATCGGTGGCGGCAGAGGACCCTTTCATCCCATACCCGTCAGACATCTTCCCCCCAGGGCACCTCCCCGAAGAGGTGTTCCAAGCACCCACAACATACGGCTGGATCCAGCCCCCTTCAGTGTGGCACCGAGGTCTTGACCCCCCCCCCCGCACCACAGCCCTGAAGCGGGGGGTGGGGCGCACTGTCCAGGGACCCCAGCGGCACTGAGTTGATGTCTCTCTAGTGGGAGACCGTATCACTGGCTCGGTAACCTTGCTGCTGGTCGGAGGAGGGAGCCGACGTTCTGCTGCAGAAGAGGAGCCCTGCCAACGGAACAGGCTCCCCCCCCCAGAGTCACGAGACGGAGAGGTCCGTAGCACCTAACTAAGGTGCCACACCACGTTGAGGGAGGAGAGACCCCCCATAGAGACCTTGCTGCCGTGCTGCATCTCCATTATAATGGCCGGTCCCTGGGTCCAACTCTGGAGCATTCCCCACCTCCCCCCTCCGTCCCCTCTTCAACAACGGCACCTGGGAGCTGCGGTCTAGGGCCTCTTGAGGTCCTCCCAACACCTTCTTGGTCCCCGTAGCTTGGGGCTCCCCCTATTAGAAAGGGCCAGATGTTCTTTGCCCCCCAGGGAGAGGTGCCACTCCCCCGAATCGAACGAGAGGGGGAGAGCGGAGGACAGCTACTGACGGCTAAACAGCCCTGCAGCACCTGGACTGGGAGGATCAGCGGAAGGGACAGGATTCCGCAAGCTATAGGCCGATATACCTCGCTCCTCCGCGTCGCTAAAGAGCTTTATGTTAATTTGGGGCCTCCCGAGCTTAACCACTCAAGTCATATTTGGAGGCTGGTTCCCCCCTCCCAATTCGGACCCTCTATCAGAATCACCAAGATGTCCAAGCCAGTTAAATCTCAGAAGAGTGGGGACATAACTACTATGCTGCTCTCATCCGAAAAAGGGAGGAAACAGGGATATCTACGCTTTCAGTATTGCCAAGCCCCCCTGGACAACTCGCCACCAAAGATGACATTGTAGCCTTCATGCTAGATATAAAAACGGAATTCCGGAGCTGCATGGCTGAGTTGACCACCAAAATAGAACGAAGAGGGTCACGGAACTAGAACGAAGACTGGGGGACCTGGAAGATCAGACCCGTGAACAGGCTGCCTCGCTACTGGAACCCCACCAGTGGATCCAATCCCCGACCAGCCAAAATAAGATTTTAGAATTCAAACACGAGGACTTGGAGAATTGGGCAAGAAGAAGTAACCTCAGCATTAGGAGGGGTCCCATCATCAGTCCAAGATTGCGACCTACCCGACTACATGAGAGACTTGTTCTAGTCTTTGCTCCCCCACCTGGAGAAATTGCAACTGCAATTGGACCAAACTCAGACTTTGCCCCAGAGAGGCTTGGACTTCGAGCCCCATCACCAGCGTACGTTTTTATCCTACGAAGGAGCAGATTCTTTTGGTGAGCCGCTCCCAAGACGAGCTAACCTTCCAGAGCTCGCCCATACACGTTTTCCAAGATCTGGCGATTGCTACGTTGCAAAAGCGACAAACCCTCCGGCCCTCCTCCGAGACCAGAAGATTAAGTACCTCTGGCTCTTCCCCCACAGCAGTGAAATTCATATACAAAGGAGCCACCCGTGTGATCTCCAGTGTGGAGGATGCAGAGGTGTTACTCAGGTCTCCCCCACCGAGGGGGAGATGGGGCCAGTTCGCCCAGGCTTCACACCCAGAGTCGATGGCCCCCCATCCAGGGGGGGGGGGGGGGAACCAGCATGGTCCAGGGTCCAGAGAGGGAAAAACAGACTGACCACTCACTCCTGAGGATCATCCCCTGAAGTCCGATACAGTACAACTTGAAGGCATAGAAAGAGGGTGCCATGCCATGGACCCAAAAGCTACTAAACGCTTGATGATAAGATGGGCTCCATGCTGCCCAAACCACTACCCAGGGTGAGAAATGACCGGAATCCCCCAGCGTGTCCTTTGGATAGTTCAAAATAGTTGGAGGGCTATAAGTCCATGGTTGGGACTCAGCCCACAGTTATCAGTTTCAATTACGTTAAAACCTCTGATGGAGCTACTCAACATCTTGTTGCAATCTGGATACGGCCTCTCCGGTTCACCCCCTCCCACCCAGCCAGAACCGTCAAATAATGAGGAGTCCCTGCACCTGCCTCTAAACTACATCTCGCTAAAAGTTAATGGCCTGAATTCCCCAATGAGGCGCAAATCAATCTTAAAGCGGCTTAAAGACCTGGAAGGCTCGGTCGTATTCATACAGGAGACCCATCTCCTCCCAAAGGACTGTCCCCGGCTTCGCAGTAGAGACTTGCCTCGGGCAACATGAAAAAAAGGGGGTGCAGCAATCCTGCTGGCAAGAGGCGCCCTGTTCGAGGAACTAGACACAATCAAGGATCTTGCGAGCAGATTCATAGGAATTAAAGGTCTCCTTTATGGTCAATTATATTCCCTAATTTCAGCACCAAATGTAAGCCAGGAACGCTTTCTCGAGGACCTAGAGGCCTCCTGTCTCCCCTTTCTGGAAGGTCTAACCTATATTGGAGGAGACTTCAACGGGGTCCCAGACCCCAATAAAGATAGAACCTCTACTCCAGCTCCTAAAGACTTCAAGTTGGCTCTGGGTATCCTACACCTCTTTAGAACGTTCGGAGTGGTCGACACCTGGCGAGTACTGCATCCTGATGAAAGTGACTTTACATTCTTTTCCCAAGACCACCGCTCCTCTTCCCGAATCAATTTGAAACTAGCCTCCCAGCAACTACTATCCTATACAAGTTAGGTGATGATCGCGTTGAAGCTCCTCTCGGACCAAGCCCCGGTATGTCTGAAAACCAGGGCCTGGAACCCAACCCGGTTCCCAGGCCACAGTGGCATCTTTACGACCAAATGTTGTATGATCTAGCCTTACGGGATGAAATAGCTAAAGCAATCAAACAATACTTTCAAGAAAGCCAGGTGGAACTGACCTTCCCTGCGATTACCTGGGACGTCATGAAAGCCGTTATTAGAGGTGTGCTCATCTCATACATATCAGCTTACCACAGACTCAAGAAGCAGTCAAGGGAGAAACTGGAACAAGAGATTCGGGAGATTGAGAACCAATATAAAAAGGAATGGTCCCCTAAAGTTCATGCTGCCCTTCGTATCACTAAGAATAAATTGGAGGTGTTATACGCTGAGGAAATGGCTCGCTCTCTCACAGCGCAGAAGCAGAGCTATTATGTGAAAGGCAACAAGGCCAATCGCCTCCTAGCCAGCAAGTTAGCCCCAGCGAAAAAGCAAAACTTCATCATGAGCCTCAAGGACCGGAATGGTACCACTCACTACGGGGAACAGAACAAATTGCGCTTGGCACGTGAACATTTTGAGGGAGTCATGAGGACTCCGGATAGGTCGACTACAACACAGAAAGATTACATCTCATCTGTACCTCTCCCACATCTGACCGAAGAGGATATGCCAGTATTGGAAGCCCAATTCGGCAAGAGGAAGTGGAGGATGTCATTAAGGCCCATACGCCTCGGGCCCCAATGGCTTTTCCTCAATATTTTACAAGATTTTCAGCGCCCAATTGGCTCTCCCCCTTACTGCTCTCTTCAACACGTTCGCGGATGTGGGTACAGTGACTCCTACAATGCAGACCTCTGCTACGATCTGGATCCTCAAACCAGGTAAACATCCCAAGGAATGTGCCTCATATAGGCCGATTTCTCTCCTAAATATTGACACTAATATCTATTCAAAGGTGTTGGCTAACCCCCTGGGCTTCCTTCTCCCCTCACCAAATGACGCTGACCAGACAGGTTTATCAGAGGTAGGAAAACCAGGGATAATATAAGGAGAGACATAAATCTCATTGATTCCAATACAAGGGGGAAGGAGAAACTGGCTCAACTGGCATTGGACGCCACCAAAGCGTTCGATAAGATAGATTGTCCTTCTTGCGCCTGACGCTGGAAGCATTCAAATTTGGTCCCCAATATTGTAATATGATCATGGCCAACTACTCCTCCCCAAACACCCTACTACTGATTAACTGCATGCGTTCAGCCCCAATCCCTTTGACATGTGGTACTCGGCAGGGCTTCCCTCTCTCCTCTCTTATTAGCCCTGGTTATGGAACCTTTAGCACAGCATATCTGGAGTTACAATCGGATTGTAGGGGTGCAGATTCAGGGCTCCACACAAGGTTTCCCTTTATGCTGTTGACGTTCTTCTCACCATCTCCGACGTTCAGCCATCCCTTGAGTCAGCCCTTCAGGAACTCTGATCCTTTGGGGAGGTGGCGGGCTTCGAGATAAACTAAGGGTAGTCAGTGGCCCTGTGGGGTGGGTTTGCCCCACATGACCTCTCTGCCCTCTGACCCATATGCCCAATCCGCTGGACTGCAGGCTCCATGGAATACTTAGGAGTCGGGCTTACGGCCTCACTGGCAGATCTCTATGCGACCAACTACCCCCCACTCTTCCAACAGCTGGAGAAAGATCTAGATAGATGGACGAAACAAGAGATTGCACTGTTGGGCCATATCACAGCGATACAAATTAATCTTCTCCCGAGCTTACTGTATGCCTATAGCTCACTCCCAGTGTTGGTCCCCAAATCGGTAATAGATCATCTACAATGTAAGGTTCTGGGGTTCATTTGGTGGGGGAAAAAGCCAGAATACCTAGGAGAACTATGATGGTTGGGGCCTGCTTGGGCGATTTGGTAGTCCCGAATCTTCTAAAACATTACGAGACAGCTCAACTATCACGCATGCTGACATGGACATCGGAATCCCCCTCCTCCCAAAATGGATGGAGGTTGAGCAACCACAATGTTTGCTCAGTCTTTGCTTTCACCCTTTCGTCCAGCACACACAGCGTAAACACTGGCTGCGCCTCCACTCCGCAACTAAGGTCACTTTGAAGTGCTGGGACGAGGCATTGAGGGGGAAAAGATCCAGAGAGGTTTGGGCCCACTCTCCCCGGTCTTTAACAACCCCTCCTTTGCTCCGGACTGTCACCTGCTGCATTTGGAAATTGGAAAAGGGGCGTCTACAAACTCTGGCCCAATTGTATGTGGGAAATCCTCCTCGTACATTTGAAGATTGCAAGAAGGGAATTCTCCTGCAGGAGGCGGACAGGTTCCCTTACCTACACCTGAGACACTGGATTACGCACCCCGAGATCAAACCTGAGGCCACTCGCCCCTTATGCCCGCTATAACTGACTATTTGGGAGGGTTCAAGTTAACGAGGCATCTCAAGATTATACAAGCTGTTGAGGGAGGACCTCTTAACTCCTCGCAGACCAGACTTTATGCCCTGATGGGACACTGATCTAGGTCTGCAGCTGGACGATTCAGATTGGCTCGACATCTGGGCTAGAGCCCACTCATCCTCTAGATGTGTTACAGTTAGTGCACCCAGGAGCAAATATTCCAATGCTACTTCCGCACCGCCCCGGACTCTGCATTTTTAAGCTTCTAGCCCCCCCACCGGTTGGCGGAACTGTGGTGCACAAGGTACTTATTTCCACATGAGGTAGAGCTGCCCGCGGGCCCGTCTATTCTGGGTATCGATTGTAAGGTTGATAGGGGACATAACGGGAATCACACTCCCGATTTGCCCTAAAACCATGTTGCTGGGATGCCCAGTGGAAGGGATATATCTCAAGACAGGGGTACGTTCTTAACTCCTTACTCATCTCCTGCTGGCGGCTCACATCACCATAGCCCGGTGGTGGAAAGCTCCAGAAGGTCTGGATGCGATCTTTTGGTGGGCCAAGATTTAGGATATTTTGGTATCGGAGAATGTGACGGCATCGGGGGGGAGGGAACGCTTCACCAATTTCAGGCAATTCGGTCCCCGCTCCTGGAGTTTGATAACAAATACCTAGCTCTGACTTTCAAGCCCCGATTGGCTTGTCTGTTCATGGGTCGGAGAGATGGTGGGGGATGGGAGAGGACGACATTAGCAGGGACGCACCGATGTCAATGGGGGCAGGGTGGGAACGTATAAGTTAATCTTATTGGAATGTATACGATCTTTGCTACCATTGTATTGCTGTCTATTGCTTTATCCGTTAAATAAAAATTGTTTAAAAAAAGAAAGAAAAAAGAAAAAGTAGGGCTTATCTTGTGTTTAAAAGACATTCTACTGCATGGGGATAAGCTGTTAGTGTCGACTGAGGCCTACGTTGACTGACCACTTATGCATCACACCTTCTGTCTTCTGTTATTTCAGCACTCAGACCTATGGGTATGTCGCGCTACATGAGAAATAAATTATTATTATTAGATGGTATAGAAGTAAGTCTTGACAAGTATGGTGGAGATGATTATCATGGAGTTTTATTTATACCAAAAGAAAGAAAAAAAGGGAATGGGGAAGGCCCAACTGTCCCTAACCACTATGAGGGATTGCCCTGCCTCAACAAAAGAATACTATGAAACCGGTCAGGATGTGTCAAACAAAAATGCCCACGGTCTTGTGTCTAAACCCATTCCCGATCCTTATACTTTCTATCTAACAAAAAGAAAAATTAGGTGTCTTCACTGTAGGCGGTCTCTCCCATTCTGGATGCTGGCACCCAACACACAGTTTCATTGCTTTGAGGTGGGGTGTGAACCATCTAGCCACCGATTTATTTCATGATGGGATGACAGGTTTTTCTGGTGAGATTTAATCTATTACGTTTGTTCTTTCATCTTTCAGTTTCGTTCAGGGTGGCGATCAATGGCTTTGAGGATTCTAGTTTATCCTCTAGGTTGCTGCTTTTGACAGCACTCCAGTTTCTTTTCCAGATCGGATGTTATTTTGGTGCTTGTTGGATGTTTTTTATGGTATTTTGACCACAAAGGTATACTGCGGTGGTTGCTCCACAGTGTTTGGATTGCGGGCGCTGTTGTGATTTTTATTGGCGAAGATTGTGTCTAGATTGTGGCCCGCTGGGTGCTTGGCTCCTTTTACCATTTGTCATAGTTTCATTGTCTCAAGCCATTTAGTTATTTTCTGCGAGTTTGCGTTCTCTTCTTCAAACCATATGTTGAAATTGCAGAGAATGATCAGGGGATCATGTTTAAAGGCCAGGTTAGTGACAGTTTCTACAAACGTGTTGACGAGGGTTGTGTCATAGGTCTGGGGCCCATAGATTAGTATAAATGAAAGGTTTGTTTGCATGTCTGAGGTTAGGTGTAGGACGAGGGATTCGCAGTTGAGGATGTTCAGCAGAACGGCCATTCTTATTTTGAGATGTTCTTTGTCTGACACAGTAAACCCTCCTCCTCTTTTTCCTTTTGCCTGTATGCACTTAAAGTTGGCAGGCAGACAACTGTCGATTTGAGCTAGCTAGGTTTCTGTGATGAATAGGATGTCCATCTCCCCCGTCGCATAGTAGATCATAGATCTCTGATGTGTGTTTGGATTTAGACCTGGCGTTGATTAGGTTGCAGTGTATTTTATTCTTTATTGGGGCCTGTTTTAGCCTTGCTTGAGTCTTCAGGTGGTCTTGTTGGCAAAGCTCTTTATTGTTATCGAGTGCTGGTTGTGTTCCGTTGCGTCGGTTTCATCTTTAAGTAGATAGGTTAGGTTTCGTATTTGGGCTTACGTCTTCTGTTTCAGGTTGATTGTGCAGATGGATTTTGGTAATGAATGGAGTGGCAGTGTCATTTCTTATTGCTTTCCTTCTGTGTATTTCTTGCCTTTACCTTTGGACCCCTGATATCCTGCTGATATGTCTAATGTTTTTTCGGATTGTTGGTTGCTGTTCTGGCAGGTGGTCTGTTTACAGGTAAAGCGTTTGGTGGAGAGATTTTGGTCTGGTTTTTGTGCCGCTCTCTTTTCTGTTGGGCACTTCAGTGTGCATTCCATCGCTGTGGTAATGTTTATTGGTGTGGTAGCCTAGTGTGATTTCATTTCGCTTGTCCTTTTTCTGTGGTCTCTTGAACATTGTCCTCTCCTGTGGCATGGCATACTCTCTGCTTCTATGTTGTCACATGGTTTTGCTTTGAAAACCTGGATTTGTTGGAGCATTTGGATTTTTTGGAGTATTTCACAATATCTGTGAATCTGAGGATTGATATTTTATTGTAGTGTATTCTTTGGTTTGTGCCAAAGGTGGTACTTGCTGATTTCAGATTCTCCCTGTTTTGCTTCTTGGGTTTTTCGTTCAGTACCTGGATGTGTTGTTGAGGTTCATTGTTACTAAGTCTGAAGTTTCCTCTTTGTTTGCAGGATTTTGTGGCTTTGTTTCAAGAGTGGTAGTTGTCAATGGGAGGTTCTTTCTATGGTTTATTGCCGTTTTCCTTCCTTGATTTTTTCAATTGTGTTCCTTTGGTTGGGTCTTTGGTGTATATGTTATCACAGTGACGTTAACCTTTGTGCGGCGCTGGGTGGATTTTGTCAACTTTGTTGTTGTCTCTGGGGTTTTTGCTTTGTGGGTCCCTTTATGTTGTGGACATTTTTTTTTTTTAATTCTGTAGTTAATTTTTGGCGAATTGCGAGTGGGACTGGGTTAAGGTTGGTGGCTTTCAAAGGGATACACTGTGGCTATGTCGGGATCAAGGAGAGCGTTACTGCCTGTGCTGCCCAGGGGAAGGTCCTAGTGGGGCAGGGCAGGTTGGAGGGCAGTAAACCACAGATGGGTACCTCTAAGCGCAGCGGAGAGGGAGATACCACACAGTTGCTATCCAAGTTTATAAAGATCAGGCTGGTTGTCCCCAAATCATGTATAATATACTACCTCTCTCTGGGCGCAGTAGGAGGTAGAGTTCATCAGCCCTTAACTGTGGCACAATGCTCATCTCTGAACCCTGCAGTAAGCAGAGCCCCACATAATAATATAGGTGACACACAAGCCTATCCCAGAGCACAGTAGGGGCCCATTCACAGCCTATACAGTTTGGGCCAGATAAAAATTAGGCAAACTTACTCTGCAGGGCCAGTTGCGAGATGTGGACACCTTACCCAATTATGCCAGGTGCAAACTGTGGCCATTTTATACCATTAGGTTAAATAAAAGGTCAACTGTTGCAACTTGACACAGTTACGCGAAATGCAAAATCTGCCTACCTCACACAATCAGGCTAAATGCAAAGTAGGACCACCCTACACAATTAGGCTGAATGGAAGATATGGCTGATAAAAGTAAGGTATGGCTACTATGATAAATCATATGGATCCCTCACAAAACCCCTGCCTATGGTCTCCTCCCAGGTGGCCAGGGAAAGACAGCCACTTCCTGATCCTGACCTTGGGTATGGTGTTCTGCAGGAGGATCACCTGGGAGAAGACCAGGCCCAGCGTAGTGAGGAAATTCCATGGGATGAGACATGTTATTTGTCCGTAGAGGGGAAAAACCTGTCACAAGTACCAGAGCATGCAATGGCTTATTGTCGTCATGATTTAGCTGACCCACAGACTGAACACTCTAATGTGGGTAACGTTAAGGTAAAGTTCCAAAACAACTGGAGTAAGGAAATCCTGTCTGAACCCTTTAAAGCTAAAAAGCACTTCAGCTCCCTTTAAAGCTAAAAAAAACACTTCAGCTCCCAAAGGTGCAGTGAGAGAAAATCTGTAAACCATGACTTAAGGGAACTGCCTGCCCCTTTTCAAAATAACTTCTGTGATACTTTCTTAGATCTATTTAAAGGAATTAGATCTACGTTTAGAAGTAGAAAACTGGCAAGAAAACATAACAGCTGTTGAGGACCTCAAGTCCCATAAACCTCTATGTAGCGTACCAAACTTTTTAATAAAGTCACTGAACCGAAGACACCTGTACCAAAGTGGGGTGTGGGTCCATCAGAAGCCAGAAGCCAGAAGCCCTACCGTACGCAAAGGAAGTGAGACAGAAGCCAGTGAGTGTTACCAAGTGTTCTGATTCCTTGTTCCAACAAGGGCAATGGGAAGAATGGAAAGTAGCACTCGCGTGTGAGAGAACTTTATTTCACTCATGTAAGAGTGAAAAGCTTTACAATCTGTTTACTCAATATCGAACACTTCTAAATCTCATAAAAGAATGGTTGTTTGTCCCTAAATATGATTCTCAAGTGAAAGTGAACTTAAGAATCAATGAGAAGCAGTATATTTACTTTGTAACCTACATTGAAGTGACTGAACTTTAATTGTGAACCTGGGAGGAGCAAACAAGCATTGCCAAAAGTGAAAGGATATTAACAAATAAGAAGCTTAGGGCAGATGCAATTGATTCTAAAGGTGAAACATGTCCATAGCGGTTGTTTCCTACAATTGAAGTTAATGTTAAATCATACATAGCCAAAGCCAAAAAGAGGAGGAGGCAGAGTTATATCTTCAAAGGCGTTTGGTTAAAAATACCACTGATTCAAGTCTTATACAATATAAGAAGTGTTGACGGTTGTGAAGTTACCAAATATTGAAGTTATGTGGTAGAAGAACAAGAGTGGCAAAGAGGCTGCCCTTCTAGAAAAGGAATATTCAGACGAAGTGTGTCTTGCTTACATGAAGGGGTTTGAAGTACCCGAAGGTGAAGCTTGTCATAGCTGAAAACTGTTTAGAGTCACAAAGTACTGAAGCTGTGGTGGTATATTTGATTGTCAGATTTGAAACTTCAGTAGCACAATTGAAAGTGGAATACCTTGAGGAGAGAGGAGTAGAGCCTCACAGTGAACTCTTGTAGACGTTGAAGTTGTTGAAGTGAAAATATAAGAGTTGTGAAGTCATCCTGACAAAGATACCTAGTGTGGTTCCTAATGTTATAAAGAGAGACATACCAAGTTTTAACCAAGAACTGTGTTTCATTAACATTTACAGAAGTTGCATTTTTTTTTTACTGTGTCATTTCTTCTTGGATAACGAAGAGGTGGCAAAGCATCGTGGATGGGAATAACATTGCTGCTATTTTGAGGAAAAGGAAAAGTCCTTATTTCTCCAAGAAGAAAAGCTTTGTTGTTGATGGAACCGTGGTTAAAAAAACTTTACTTCGACATTGAATCATCAAGAACTGAATTCAGGCTTTATTACATACATGGATTTCCTATTTGTATTTGTATAACATTGGAACTGAATTTAACTTGAATCCTGGGGGAAGGGAGCTCACCCAGGTTACTAGGCTATCAAGAAACTGACTACATTGTCATTGTTACAATTAGGGTGAACACAAGATACAACTGACTAGTCCAGTAGTGCTAAAAGCAAGGTAGACTACCTTACAGAATTAGACCAAATGCAAAGTATGGCTGACTAATGCAGTTGGCTAAATGCAAAATATGAGTACCTTATACAATTTAGGTTAAATGCAAAATATGGCTCATTAATGCATTTGGGTTGAAAGAAGGGCATGGCTACCATACACAATTAGGCCAAATGCATAATATGGCAACCTATTGCAGTTGGGCAAAACGCAAAATATGTCTACCTTGTACAATTTAGGCTAAATGCAAAATATAGTGACCTAATGCAGTTGGACTAAAATCAAAGTATGGAAGAACAAGTTCCTTACCAACTGTAACGTTCTTTCGAATGGATATTCCTCCAACATATTCCTCATCTTAGATATTCTTATCATCAGCTTTGCTGCTTTGGAAAAAAAAAATTCCACATCAGAGGGCGCTGTGCTCGATGTCGTGGCGTCGATGTCCCTCAAATGCTGCCATAGAGTGTGAACGTCATCCGCAGTATAAATGGCTCGAGCCGCGCCCGTTGGTGTCAGTTCTGTTTTTTGCATCTCAATTGATAAATTGATAAGGTGTACCCTTAGACCGTAAGCTCACAAGGAACATTGAGTGTAAAATACATAACTTGTACGGCGGGGTAGGTAGGGAGGGTCGATGAGGAATACGTGGGAGGAACATCCAATCGGAAGAACGTTACAGTTGGTAAGTAACTTGCTCTTCGAATGGATTGTGTCCTCCCACGTATTCTTCATTTTAGATAGACTCCCAAGGCAGTGAACATTTGGTGGAGGGAGTACGAATTAATTTTACTCCTGGACCGTATGTAGAACGGCCTTAGCAAAGAGACCCCCCTTGGGCTGAGGTGGAATCTAAACAATAGTGTTTCACAAAAGTGTGCACTGACGACCAGGTGGCCGCTGCACAAATTCTTACAATGGGACACCTCTCTGAAGAGCCGTTGAAGTCGTCATGCCCCTAGTAGAATGAGCCCTTAGCCCATCTGGAGGTTCTTTACCTGCCAGCTTGTAACCCTCTCCAATTGCTAGAATTATCCATCTAGATGAGGTCTGTTTAGTTACTGCCAGGCCCAATTTGTGGCCTGTTTATCCAATGAAATGTTGGTCACTTTGCCAAAATGTTGCCAGTCTAGAAATGTAAAAGCTGAGAGCACTTTCTGGGTCCAGCCTGTCAAGCCTTTCTTCTTCCTTACTTGCATGAGGGGGGAGGATAGAAAGATGGCAATGTGATCTTCCGAGACAGTGAATGTCAGACTATTTTTGGTAGAAATTAAGTTTTGACTAAGTATAACTTTGTCTTTATGAAAGATGGTGTGAGGAGGCTTACAAGAGAACAGCCTGTAAATCACTCACCCTGCGGGCTGATGTAATAGCCACTAGTAGGATTGTCTTCAAAGTGTGAAGCCATGGCGGGCAAGAAAGCAAAGGCTTGGACGGAATGCATGTAAGGAATTTTAATACTAAATTTAGATCCCAAACAGGGACTTGAAATGGGACTGGAGGGTACACATTAGTGAGACCCTTTAAAAACTACCCAATCAATGGATTTCTGAAGTAAGCGACCTCTTCCGAGTAGCGCTTAAAAATAGAAAGTGCAGCTGGGTATCCTTTTATTGTACCAACCTGGAGCCCCAGATTGGCCAAATTTAATAGGAAAGAAAGTACCATAGGTGTACCATATAGGAATGGACGGACATTCGTATCCTTGCACCAGTTACTGAACTTGTTCCAACGACACCGGTACAAGGACTTTGTTGCTAGCCTTCTGGCTGAAAGCAACATCTCCATTACGTCGTCCAGGAGGTCCCACTCCTTAAATCTCAGCCTTTCAGAAACCATGCCTGAAGGCTGAGTGTCTTGACCTATGGATAGAGAACCAGACCTCCTCCTTGCGAGAGAAGATCCTCTCTTAGAGGAAGACATATTGGAGGGCAGATGGACATGTCCAGAAGGTCCAGGTACCATGTCCTCCTGGCCCAATCCGGGCAATTGGGATCATGGTTTTCCTGAACTTTCTCAACCTACTGATTAAGCGGGGAATCACGGGGACTGGAGGAAACGCGTATAAGAGTGGAAATTCCCAGTCCACTACGAACGTGTCCCCTAGAGCTCCTCTTGGAGGAAATTTCCTTGAGCAGTACAGTTTGCACTTCCTGTCGACACTGGTCGCAAACAGATCCACTTGTGGGGTTCCCCAAAGGGTTAAGCTCTCTTGAAGGACTTCCTGAGCTAGCTCCCACTCATGGGACACTGTTCTCTGCCTGCTCAGAGCGTCCGCCGCCGTGTTGTGCTCTCCGGCTAGGTGAACTGCCGACAGAGAGACTCCTTGTTGAATTGGCCAGAACAAGAGCTGCATTGCCTCTCTGCACAGTAGCAGTGACCCTACACCACCTCTCTTGTTGAGGTGGTACATGGCCACTGTGTTGTCCGTCATTATCAGGACATTCTTTCCCCGTACAGAGGGCAGAAAGGCCTTGAGTACTAGTCTGATTGCCCTCAGCTCCAAAAGGTTGATGTGTAGTTTGGACTCCGATGGAGACCAACCACTGCTGATTGTCAGATCGTTGGTGTGGCTTCCCCACTCTGTGAGTGAGGCGTCCGTCACTACTGTTATCTCCGGCCACGATTGCCAAAAAGATTATCCCTTGAGAATATTGTCCTTGCAAGCCCACCATAATGGATCTTGAGCCACCCTGGCCGGAACTTGCAAAAGAGCTGACATATTCCCTGGAAATGGGGATCATTGAGACCTGAGGGCCCATTGAAGGGATCTCACTCTCAATCTGGCCTCTGGCACCAGAAAATTGCAGGATGCCATAAGGCCGAGCAATCTCAGAAAATCGAAAGGCCGGCAGATGCTGGGCATTCTGGAACTTTCTTACCATCTGCAGAATGTGATGAGCTCTCACCTCGGGAGGCGAAGCTTTGCCCAAGGAAGTATCCAGGACTACTCCGATGAATTGGAGTCTTTGGAATGGTATCATATTTGACTTCTTGTAATTGAGGGAGAAGCTCAGTCTGTGTAAAAAGTGGTAGGCCATGCACAGATGTCCCTGGGCCTGTTTGGGTGAACATGCCCTGATTAACTAATCGTCCAGCTAAGGGTAGACATGAATCCCACCTCTCCTGAGACTTGCTGCCACTACCGCCATCAGCTTGGTGAAAGACCTCGGGCAGAGTTTAACCCAAATGGCTGAACCCGAAACTGATAGTGAGAACTGCCAATCACGAACCTGAGGTACCGCCTGTGCTCGAGATGGATTGGCACATGAAATTAAGCATCCTGAAGGTCCAATGATACCAACCAGTCCTGGAGTTGGAGTATCTAAAGAATCTGAGAAAGGGTTACCCATCTTGAGCTTGTCCTTTCTGAGGAACTTGTTCAAGTTTCTTAAGTCCAAGATAGGTCTCAATCCTCTGTCCTTCTTTGGGATGAATAAGTATTGGGAATACCAACCCTTGTTCCACTCCGCTACAGGTACATGTTCTATTGCACCTTTCTCTAGCAGGGTTACATTTTCCTGCAACAGGAGCGGATCTGAAATTTTGACAGTGTTGTATCTCGGTGGATGGTCCTGAGGACTTTTTTGAAAAGGAAGGCAGTAACCTTGAGCCACTGTTTCCAGTGCCCAAGCATCTGAAGTAATGCCCCACCATTCGTTCAGATGCCGAGAGATCCTGCCTCCCACCGGGGTCTTGTGGGTCAAGGCTTCAGAGTAGCTTTGCGGCGGCTGCAGCAGCGGCGGTTGCAGAGGGGACAGATGCCGCTGCTGGGGCTGATCTAGCACCCTTTCCTCATCCACCCCAACGACATTTTCTTTGTCCTCTCTGAGTAGCCTGTCCTTTTCCTCTTCCAAATGTAGAATAAAAACAAAAAGGACAACCCCTCCAGGACGATGAGCCTGAGTAGGAGTGTTGTTGAGGTTGTCGTATGGAGGCGCCAATTGAATTAGCAGCCGCCTTGAGGTCTGCAGCTTCTCCAAACTTTCAACCGCCTTGCTGCCAAACAACCTCAAGCCATCTCATTCCTCGCCCTCAGGAATGTGTTCAGCCGCTGCACTAATACAATCCCACAGGGTGTATGTGAATCCTGTAAGGGTGCAGGTCATATTAGTTGACTTTAAAGCCATACTGCTCAAAGAAAAAAACTTGCGCGACCAGGCATCAATTCTTTTATCAGCCCTATCTGGGGGAATAGACCGGTATGCAGATGGTCTAGTGGATGTAGCTGCCTGGACTACTAAGCTCTCAGGTGTACGATGCTTAGTTAAATAGTCACTGTCAGAAGAAGGTGATCTGTATTTCCTAGCGAAATTTTTGTTCACTGTTGGTCCAGATTCTGGGGTTTCCCATGCGGCCATAACCTTTCTTTGAAGTGCTGTGTGAAAAGGAAGAACAGGATCCATTTGAGGACCTTGTCTGAGAATGTCCGTCATGTCATCCTGTTCGTAGGTGGGTGAATTTCTGTTCCACCCATGAACTCCACCACCCTATTCATAATGTTTCTATATGCCTTGTCTGCATGATCAGCAGGGTCAGGTTTGTCGAATTCCAACTCAGGTGACGTGTTTATACCACTAGCTGTTTGGAGACAGTCAGAGGTCAGCCATTTTGGACTAAGGGTCAATTAGTTCTTCAGGAACATCCCTTGTACCATATTTTACCCCAAAAGGGGAATCTCTTCAGAGGATTGTTCCTCATAAATATAGGCCATAGACTTGAAAAAGTATTTTCTTAGCACTGGGTGAAAAATGTTACCCATGGTTTCTGAAGGCATTGACCTTGGTTATGCCAAAGGCGTCGATACTGGTGCCGAAAACAAAGTTGTCCTCGACAAAGGCGTTGATGGCATCGATATTGTTAACTCTGGCTTCGATAAAGTCGAAGGAGCTTTGGATGTAAGCAATGTCAAGGAAGGTGTCAACGCTACCTTTGACACTGCCGTTGAGTAAGTCTTCGACAGAAGCATTGAGGAGACCTTAGACTTCGATGACGGTTTAGCACCTGACGCCATTTTGTTTGGCATCGCCTCTGGTTTATGCATCGACAGGCCTGTCTTGCTCTTTTTATGAGGTGTCGGAGAGGTTTCTTTCGACGACACCCTTGAAGATTTTTCACCGGATTTAGAGCGTCTAGTCTCTGAGCTTCCTCTGTCATCTTTAGAATGAGCCAGGGCATGGTCTTCACACGATTTGAGGGGGCCTGAACCGCATTCTCAAAGATTTACATCACTGAGGCTCTAAAAGCTTCCCATTTTCTAGGGAAATCAGGTTTTGATGGACAAGTGATAACCCCTGTATCAGAGGACGACGAAGGAGATCGGTGACACCTCTTTTTCGAAGACGAAGATTTTCTTGACTGACTTCTCAACCTAGATTTCTTCAATTTACGTCAGGACTTTTCCCTATACTCTGCAGAGTCTTTATCTTTCTTCTAAGAGGCCATTGAAGACCCCCCCATGCCAATTTATCTCTTTGTTCCTTGAGAGCTTTATTCTTCATAGCTTGACAGGAACCGCATTTGTCAACTCAATGATCCAGACCCAAACACCAGAGGCAAACTTGATGGGGGTCAGTTATAGACATTTTCTTCCCACAACTCTGGCACTTTTTAAAGTAAGTTTTAGGGGTAAAAGGGTTAGATGAGGAAAACATCTCGAAAGACTGAAGCGCTGTTTTCATACACATGAAGCAAAAGCCTACGGAAAAATGGAACTGAAGCCAACGGGCGCAGCTCGAGCCATTTATACTGCGGATGATGTCGACACTCTACGGCAGCCATTTAGGGACATCGATGTTGTGGCATCTTATACAGCGCCCTCTGGTGTGGAATTTTTTTTTCTCCGAAGCAGCAAAGCTGAAGATACGAATATCTAAGATGAGGAATCGGTGGGAGGACACAATCCATTCAAAGTTAACGGTTTACTCTGGCAGCTGCTCTGACACAGCCAGAGACCTTAAAAGGGGGCAGAGCTTTGCCTCCCTTTAAAAACTATTTACACTGTGTCCCAGGTGAGGGGGCTGGGGGAAACCAAGCCAGAGTGTGGGTCCATGGGGAAGGTGACAGGAACAACCAATGGGAGGCTGGAGGAGATGGAGAACCAGGTAAGCAGGACTATAAATGCCCAGCCAAACTAGATCATTTTGAAAGGTGTTCAGTTTAAATTTGGAGCAGAGCTGATGAGCGACAGACTAGGAGCCAAAAGGTGTATATGCATGGCAGAGACTCTGTGGCACTGTTTTGTGAGGGCAGTGTGAGAAACCAAAAGGTGTCTCACCTACTAGCCCCCGGGAATCAATCTCTCAGGTGGTCAGGGCATGGCCATCGCCTTTGGATCCAGACCCTGGGGGTGGACCAGTGCGGGAGGATCACCTGGGTGAGGCGTCTTCAGGGAGTGGGGGTGAGACAACCAATGGCGAGACACAGTATTCCCCCCTTTCCCGTACCCATGGGATTCTCCAATGTTTTAACTCCACCCTCCCCTCTTCCGCACAAACACTGGGCCGAGATAGAGGGCGACAGAGTAAATAGACCAACCCTTACATATCTCATTGGACATGTCCCGCCAATCAGGTCAGGCAAAGTCAGACACTTGACTTTAACCACATACATTTCATTCCAATTAGCTCTCCCCACACGGATAAAAGGCGGAACGTAGAGACACACGCAGAGCAACGTGGAACACGAGAAGTAGCAGAACCTCTGGGGGTAAATGACAAACCTACTGGAGGAGAGCAACCGACAGCGGGACAAGAGCAAAGGGAAGACAAACCCAGGAGATCCCTGCAGGAGATCGTTGCCTCCGACAAGCCGTGAAAGATGGGCAGAGAAGGGCAAATCCCAGTCAAGAAAACTGCATTGAGTTTCAAGGGCGCCAAGTTGGAGAGGCTACGCGTGTCCAGTACAAACGGGTCACTGTCGACCCAGAAGAGGAACTTTTGGTAAGTGTGGAGATGGCAAATAAACCATTTATTTTGATGGTAGATACCGGTGAGGGAGGACCCCCTTTATCAGGCGAGGTTATGTAAACACACAGGGCTTCACTGGGGCAGTTCAATCGGTTCCTTTTACAAGGAAATGACATCAAAATAGTGGACAGAGAGGTGTTGGCCCTCTTGTTATATTCCAACGTGACCCAAATCAATCTGTTTGGACAGAATATTTGATTAAGCTCAACATGACGATCTTGTTCACACAAAGGGGTGTGGTGTGTTACACGCCCGGTATGTGTGCAGTGAGGGTAAAGTTGGCCTTGCATGCATTAAATGTTGGCCCTGTGGCAAGAGGAATAACAGTGGCCCCTGACTTTATCTAAACGGTATTACCACATTACTGAGTGCAGTGACACAGATGGCAAACAAGTACTGGCGAGTGCCCTCACAGTTTCTCTTCCGGCCCGCCCAGCCTCTGGAGATTGTTGCAGGTACCATCATCGAACTGAAGGTTGAAGGAGTTCTAGTGACAGAAGACCGGATTGTGTTGATAGCAGTTGATTCCAACAAAGAGAAATGTCGCACTCTCCTGTGCATTGATCCCACAATAACAATGAAAAATGTCTCAGATGAGCAGTAGTTTGAGAACAGAGAAAATGAGGGAGAAATAATACTGAAGTATGTGTCCCTGTGAAGTAATGGTTTAGAGTATGACTTGTAAAAAAAATCCATGCTCTCCAGTAATTAACCCGGGAAATGTCTGCATATCCTTTACTGTCACTAGCTCGGGTGTAGCGTGCACTGCTGCCGCACATTCTGGAGTTAAACTTTTGCAATTCACTGAAATCAACTGTCTTAAAGACAACCACTCTTGTTGACAATATTGTAACTTAGTTCGATCTTCCTTGTACCCTTTGTCAGCCAACAATTGTAACAGCACTATAGAGTACTCCTTGCATTGGTGTTCCATGCTGCTACATACCAACAAGCCTTCCACATATTGAATAATGGTATGAGGGACAGTGATGTTAACCAAATCTTCAAGTAGCACCCTATTAAAAATACTCGGGGACTCTCGGTACCGTTGAGGAAGGCTGGTATGTTGAAAGAAGTTCAGCGGACAACAAATACTAACAATTGGACAGATGAAATGATGACTACATTTCAGGAGCTTGCAGATGTTATTTCTACCACCCCAGTGTTGGCTACTCCTAATTATACACAAGAGTTTTCTCCTTTTTCACATTCTAATGGTCAGATGATGATTGCTGTGAAGAAACAAGAAAGTACAATGGGGCATAAACCTTTGGCCTATTAAAAGCGGCACTTTAGATTCTGTCATGCAAGGGCAGTTTCCGTGCGAGCAAATGCTATCTGCTGCGGCCTTCGCTATTGAGAATTCTGCACTATTGTCATGGGTTGTTAGTTAATATTGTATGTGGAGCATGCAGGTTTTGCAATAGTAGAGGTCCAAATCCACCCCGACTACACATACTGTCAAGCCTGTCTATTCACATTGTTCGTTGTAAGACAGTGCACTCAGCTACCTTTTTGACTGAACCTATTACTGATGATGAGGTGCATGATTGTGTCCCATATGAAGATCCAGAGGATGATATTCCTAAGGCACTTGACTATGCTCTAGATGAAGGATAAGTGTACTTCGTTGACTATTGACCAGGAGACGGGCCAGAGACATACTGGGGCAGCAGTGGTGCATCTGGTTGATGGAGAATATGAAGTTGTTTTGCAGCTGGGGGTGCCAGGATATTATTCGGCACAAGCAGCAGAACCTATTGCCCCCATTGAAGCACTTGAGGCAGCACAGGGGTGCCGACTAACAATATATTTGGATTTGGCATACGTCATGACAACTGTTCATTCAGGGTTGTCATGATGGAGAAGAGGGTTTTGCACAGCATATGAATCCCTTGTACAGCATGCAGCTTTGTTAGACAGACCGATTGCTGTGCTTGCACAACCTATGCTTGCCGCAATAATAAAGTGTAGTGCCACATAAGTGGCATGGACTTAGTCTCCCTTGCGAATAAAGTGCCATACACTGCGGCGAATCAGGGCACTTATTTGCTGGTACTAGAAATACCTGAGCATCCAGCGTTTGTTAACATGCCATTACAATTACAGGTTCCATAAACAGCCCTCCCTGTTACAGAAATGATTGAGATACAAGGCCAGGCCCCGCAGGCAAAAGAGAGGGTATGCGCAGTCCCCGACTAACTTGGTGTGGAGACAGATGAGTACAGGGAAGGTTGTGATGCCTCAAGCGTTTGGCTTTCCTGGTGTTCAACCAGCTCCATTATCCCACCCACGTATGTAAACGACATATTGCAGCATATATCGGGAAGATTGGTATGTGCCTAATATCCAGGAATATTTATCCCCATTTACGTCCAACTCTGTAGTGTTGGAGACCTAATAGTATGCGATAAACTTTGAAGACATTAAAAGGTACTCTGCCACACCCAATTGGTCCATTTCGTGCTTTACACATAGAGTTTGCTGATATGGGAGAGAGGTGCAATTCCTTTAGTTACTTGATACTTGATAGTGGTTGTTTGTTCTTTCTCCTGTTGGATTGAGGCTGGTCCTTGCGCACATCATGATGCCAAATCGGCCGCCAAGTTCTTGGTGATAGAAGTGTTTCCCTGATGGGGAGTGTGCGATACCCTTAGGAGTGATAATGGCACCCACTTATCTAATGAGTTGCTTAAAGAAATTGCATCTCTTATAGGAATAAAGCACAAGCTGCGTTCCATTTATCACCCTCAGCAGCCCTGTAAGGACCATCCCTTTTCCCCTCATGAGATTGCGACGTATGCACACACCACCGACTCCTATGCTGAGTGCCTCAGATACTCGCATGGCTGCGTCAATCCTGGAGGATGACTTCCCTGAACAGTTCACACTTCCAGTTGACACTGGTCACAAACAGATCCACTTGAGGGGTTTCCCCAAAGGGTGAAGATCTCCAGAAGGACTTCCGGAGCTAGTCCCACTTGTGGGAGATTGTGCTCTGCCTGCTCAGAGCATCCGCTGCTGTGTTCTTTTCTCAGGCTAGATGAACTGCCAGAAGAGTGATTCCTTCTCTCAGTGCCCAGAACCAGAGCTGCATTGCCTCTCTGCACAGGGGCAGTGACCCTACTTCCCCTCTCCTGATGAGGTCGTGCATGGCCACTGTGTTGTACGTCATTATCAGTGTCCCCGTATTGAGGGCAGGAAGGCCATCAGCACTAGTCTGATTGCCCTCAGCTCTAACAGGGTGATATGGCGTCTGGACACCGTGACCTGACCGACTGAGACCAGTGTACGCTTATTGGAAGATCTCTCATGTGTGCTCCCTATCCTGTGAGGGAAGCGTCTGCCACAATTGTCTACGGCCATGGTTGCACAAAAGGTTCTCCTTTCATCACATTCTCTCGGCTGGCCCACCACAGGAGATCCTGGGTGACCTTTGTTGGGACCTGGAGAAGGTCCATCATTCTGCTGGACAATTGAGACCACTGATCTGAGAGCCCAGTGAATGCATCACATTCTCAAACAGGCTTCTGGCACTAGAACAATGCAGGATGCCAAAAGGCCGAGCAACCTTAGGAAATCGCAGGCCGGAAGACGTTGGGCACTCTGGAATTTTTGGACCTTCTGCAAGAGATGTTGAGCCCTTAACTCTGGTAGCAAAGCTTTTCCCGAAGCGGAATCCAGGACTGATCCAATGAATCAAAGCTTCTGTGAAGGTTTCAAGTGGGACTTCTTGAAGTTTAGGGAGAAGCCCAGCTCATGGAGGAAGTGGCAGGTGCAACTGAGAAGATTCAGAGACTGATGCAGAGAAACAGCCCTGATCAACCAGTCATCTAGGTAGGGGTAGATGTGCATCCCTTCCCACCTTAGACTTGTTTCCACCACTCCCATAAGTTTGGTGAAGGCCCTCGGGGCTGAGGTGAGCCCGAATGGCAGAACCCGAAACTGATAACGAGAACCCACCAACTGCGATCCTCTGGTAATTTCTGTGCTTCTGATGTATCGGCACATGAAACTAAGCATCCTGAAGGTCCAATGACACAACCAATCCTGGAATCAAAGGGCCTGAAGGATCTGCAAAAGAGATACCATCTTGAACTTGTCTATCCTGAGGAACTTGTTCAAGCATCTCAAGTCCAAGATGGGTTGCACTCCTCTGTCCTTCTTGGGTATCAGAAAATAGGGAGAGTACCAACCCTGGTTTCTCTCCGCTGCAGGTACCAATTCTATTGCACCTTTCTCCAACAGGACGAGAATCTCCTGTTGGAGGAGCGGATCTGGAATCAAGGTTGATCTGTATTTTGGTGGACAATCAGGAGATCTTTTCATAAATAGAAGACAGTAACGTCTGCTACAGTTTGTAACACCCATGCGTCTGAAGTTTTGCTGCGCTAACTCCGGAGATGCCGTGACAGTCTGCCTCCCTCCACAGGCTTGTGGGTGAGAGTCATTTTGCTGTACCACCTGCAGTTTAGGGTTCCTCCTCTACCTTTACCTCTACCCTCCACGAGGGGCTCTTCTTTGGCCCATTTGCGAGAATTGTCCTCTTCGTTTAGAGAAGAGTAATAAAAACAAAAAGGACGTCCTCCAACCATCTTCATGATCTGAAGGTTGAAGTTGTCTGATTGCCGCCCCTAATGAATTAGCTGCAGCTCTAAATGCTTGCAGCTTTTACAGGCCATCAGCCTTCTCACCAAACAGGGAAGTCCCGTCAAATGGCATGTCAAGCAAACGTGCCTGTATGCCTGCAGAAAATCCTTATTTTCTCAGCCAAGACATGCGCCTGAGCACTGTACTGGCAGCCATGAACCTGCTTACTGAATCCACCGTACCCAGGCTGGACTGCAACGATTGCCACATGGCATTTTTTCAATCCTGTATTCGTCTTAAGAAACCTTCTCTTTCTTCTCCCTCTGGAATGGGTTCTGCTGTAAGAGCAGCTACACCCCAAAGGGTGCAAGTTTATTTTGCTGAGGCACTGGTAGAATTTGCTGATTTTAAAGCCATGCTGCCTGCACTAAATACTCTTTCTGCTAAAGAGTCAATCCTTTCATCTTCCTTATCTGCTGGAGCAGAAGGGTAAGCTGCAGCTTTTGAAGAAGCTATTGCTGCTTGCATCAAGAGGCTCTCAGGTGTAGGGTGCCAGTTCAAAAAAGGATGGTCCACAGAAGCAGTTCTATATTTTTTGTTAGCAGTTTGTTAACCGGTGGGCCGGAATCTGGTTTTAGACAGTTTCCCAAAAACCTTACTTTTAAGGCTGTGTGGAATGGTAACACAGCCTCCCTAACTGGACCAATGTCCAAAATATCAGTGAGGTCATCAGTCTCCATAGTAGCTGCAGGTTTGGACCATCCCAAATACTCAGCCACTTCACAGATTACAGCCCTGTATGAAGGGTCAGCCTGACCAGCCATCTCTTGGTAACCAATCTCGGTTTCTGGTGAAGTTTCCCAGCTACTGGTCTCTTTTAGAGTATCCACCAGATTTTGCATTTTCGATTGTTCAGAGATCAATTTCTCTGCAACATTTGGTACACAAAAGGGGACTGATCATCTTCATCTTCCTCATAAATAGATGCCATTTGTCTGAAGAAATAAGGTCGAGAAATGGGTTTAAAGCACTTAGTTATATCTGCCATAGGCTTTGCAGTCTTCGAGAGCACTGACTGCTCTGACGAAGTTCAAGGTGTCGAAGGTTTCAACTACTTTGTCTAAGCAGTCAGTGGATGGGCAGACACTTCAGTATGCTTCGATGGCTGTAGATGGATTGCATGCCTTGAAGGTTCAGGCGATAAACATAACGGCTTTGATACCTTCAATGAAGGCTTCGATACCGAAGATGAATGCTTCGAGGGGCCAGACACAGACTCTTTCTTGTGCGTCGAGGAAGACTCCTTTGACTTGTTGTCAAGGAGTCGCTCTTCCCGAGCCTTGAGGCGTGGGAGGAGGAGACACATGAGACTCTCTATTGGTCCTAATACATGCTTAAGGGTGGCATTTTCTCTCAGACTCCTTCTTTGAGCTTTTTCAAATGGAAGCTTTCTAATTCAGCCACAGTCAAGTTCTTTTTTGGAAAAGAAACTTTTTTGGGAGAGGAAGATGACTAGGGTCCATGGCGTAGTTGCTTACTATTCTTATGAGAAGACGAGTGTCATGAATTAGACCTCGAATGTCTTCAGTGTTTTGCACGCTTTCTAATGGGAGAAACATCCCACGATTCGGAGGATGATTTTCTTTTAGATGGGTAAGGGCTGGGGATTTGGGAGAGGAATGACCTGCATCGAGTTTTCCTTTACTTTCCCACAAGGCCTTCACAGTCATTAATTGACACGAACCACAGTCGTCGACTTTGTGGTCCGACCCCAAACACAATAGCCAGATGCGATAAGCATTTTCACTCCACAGTCTAAACACCGCTTGAAGCCGGCTTTCGGTGTGGAGGACATTATACGAAGATTTGTCGAGAACCGTAACCGCAATTTCACTGAGACGAGTAGCACCGAAGTACGCAGCAATGCAGAGAAAACAGAACTGCGGTAACGCCCAGCGTGTGTGGGTTTGAAGTCTGTTCCAAGGGCACAAACTACAAGTTGAAATAATGGACAAAGATGAAGAGAAGTGTGCAAAGGACAACAGTGCCCCACAATGCAAGCCTTGGCATAAGTTGAAATGGATGCAGTATTGTTCATAGCAAACAGATGGGAGAAGGCAGTGGCGAGCTCTGCTGCAGGGTTCGGAGAAGAAGTCATATGGAACATTAAGAATAACTGCACACATATCTAAACTAACATGGATTGAAGCACGTGAAACACTAGTAAAAGTGCAACCAGGGGATGAATACCAGTTTTGTTTTTGAGGGTATGGAACTGTTCCAGTAGGCACTAACAGTAAGTGCAATAACACATTGTTCATTCCAGATCTTGCATAAATGAACAGAGGGATTGGTGACCATGTACTGGGTATGCGGTCAACAAGCATACCTGCACCTACCACCCTTTTGAGCGAGGCACCTGTGCATGGACAGCCCTGCACTCACCTATCCTGGTGGTGCCAGAAGTACACTTGACAATAGCATCTGAACGTGAGGTGTTACAATCTGTTTCACAGTCCATCCAGTCCCTCCCCCACATCCCCCAAGTGAAGACGAACAAGGGATCATTGAAGTTGAGAAGGAAGAGGTTGAAGTATTTGTCGGAAGAATCATCCAAGCTGCTTAAAGCTATCCCCGATAAATATCGATTGTACACCAAAACAGAAGTATTCTTAGCGTCCATTCTGACCCCAGGAATTTAGGCTGCTGCAAATGCCAAGTGGTTGCAGATTGTACGCTGGGAGGTGATCCAGTTGGCGAATGATACTGAACAAGGTCTCAATGCAATCAAATATGAGTGAGCTGAGAGCGATTCGGTTGATGACACTCCAAAACAGATATGCTTTGGACCTCTTAACGGTGATGGAAGAGGGCGTGTGCAAGAAGATGGGGTTGTCATATTGCATGTACATACCCCTAAATGACACAGAAAACTGGTCCCTGACGCATATCGTAGGGGCCTTGCATAAGCTGAAGATCGGGATGGGAAGTGAAGCAGGTGTGCAGTCTGAAGATTGGTTGGACACGATATTCTCATGGGTGCTGTCCTGGCTTGGGGAACTGGTTAAGATACTGGTTCCGATCGTTGTGTTCCTGTTGGTAGTGTTTTGCAAGTGCCAGAAGATGCAACAATGGTCTGTCAAGACTATCCTGAGCAGCGCAAAAATGATGGCTACTATTGGAGCAAGGATAGAACTGCCTGGCACAAAAGAGGTGCAGGCCAAACTGAGGATTTGAATGAGCAACGTATGGTCAGACTTTAACAACCACTCCACACGAGAGGGACACCAACATCACTCCTGCCAGATCCTGAGAATTACAGAGCACTGGGTAGATTTAGTGGGTGATTGGGATTCCATATAGCTTAAATGCACCCCGAAAAAGTATGCACGAGATGGGGGCATCTTGCATCACGTGTGTAGGGCATCAGTACCTAAGGGTGAAGCGGGTTGATAAATAGAAGAACAAGTTACTTACCTGTGGTTATGTTCTTTCGACTGGATGTTCCTCCCACATATTCTTCATCTTATGATACCTCCATATCCAGCTTCAGCTGCTTCAGAAAAGTTTTCCATTAGGGGTGCTGTGCGTCAATGCCTGTCGACTCGATGTCCTTTGAGGGCCTCCGTCTCGGTGTTGATGTCATCAATGGTATATAGTGCGCGCAGCGACCGTTGGCTTCAGTTCCGATTTTTTACATGTATTGGTGTTTCCTACGCCCGACACACAATGAAAGAGCGTAAACTGCAATGACAAGGACATTCTACTGCAGGAACATCCAGTCGAAAGAAGGTTACCATCGGTAAGTAACTTGTTGATGGATTGTGTCCTCCCACATATTCCTCATTTTATGATAGACTCCCAGAGCAGTGTTCGAATAGCCGGAGGAGGGAGTCCAAATTTTCATTCTAATAATGATTTAGGAGTTCCTTATTGATCTCTGCAAACAGAATGTAACACTGTCTTACCAAAAACACCTTCCCGGCCTGAGGAAGAGTCCAGACTATAATGCTTGGTGAATGTGTGGACAGAGGACCATGTTGCTGCCGCACAAATATCCTGAATTGGGACTTCCCGTGGGACTCCTAGGCCAAGAAGCCCCCGTCACCACAGCTAATTGCTGCAGCTGAAATCCATTAAATCAGAACATTTTCCATTTGACAATATACGTTATATTGAGGCTGCCTGACTACTAATGGCCGCCTGCTCCTACATAGATCCCGAACAAGGCTGTTGGGCGCATTGCTAGGCAACCACCGTGGTATTTGAATCCAGTATTTCCGCCGGCAGGCAGAAGCCAGCCCGCTGCACCGAAGGCCCTCACGGAAAAGGCCCCGTTCGCATCCCAGAGCGTTCGGCTGTCACCCTTTTCTTACTACCTACCGGGTAGGCCCCTCGTTATTTTCCTCACCAGGTTCCGTCATTTGGCTTGTCCACAGATGCTGGTACGAATCTTCCATATGTTTCCCCTCTGAAGCGGACTCTTACTACGGGCGCATCCTCAGCTCACGTCACAGCCCAAGACAAGTACATACCACCACCACCACCACCACCACCACCATCATCATCATCATCTCTACTTCCGAGGCATGGCTCCCAACGACCCTATCTGAATACCAATATGAGCCCACGCCCAACCAATGTGGTCCCATCCCATCAACTGACACAATTAAAACATTGTTACATTCAATGCTAAGCTCCGCTGTAATCTTTCTGTACATTACCGGACCCAAAGAATATGTGCGCCCCAGCATTTCTTTGCTTCTTACCTGCACGCAATTCACATTATTATTTGCTAGCATATCGGTGTTGCCAGCTACCTTACTGTTCTAAGCGGAGTAGAACTATATGTCCTGTATTGAGCCATTCACTTTTATTAGCTGACCAGTGCTGCCCAGTGCAGAATTTCAAATTGTATCTAATCCTTTGCATTATTCAGCAGCAGGCTAGCACTAACTATTGCTGCATTTCAAATTGTATTTAGCCCTCTGCATTACTCTCTAGCACACTTGTACTGCATCTAAAATTGTATTTAGCCTGTTGCATTATTCTCTAGCAGACTTGTGTTGCATTTCAAATTGTATCTAGCCCTTGCATTATTCACTAGCAGGCTTGCGCAACCCACAGCTGCATATTAAATTGTACCCAACCCATTGCATTACTCTCTAGCAGACTTGTGCTGCCCATTGCTTACCTGTATTCTAACAATACTTATGGTAAGGTCACCTATGTGCCTAGTTTTTTCATTACCGGCCAATATGTACCACTAAGGGCATTTCGTGCTCCTGCGCCTCTTGAGACCACCAAATCACTAGCCAACTCCTAGAACCACCCACACCTATAGAGCGACCTTACGGACAGTCGCGCTTACCATGGCAACCCTTTTACCACTGGTTCACTCCATAGCACCCACTAGATTCTTACCTAGCCTCTCAACTAACCTGTATACAGCCACCCTCTCCAGTGTAGAACTCATTTTACCGGCTGATTGGATAACCCACTTCGCCTCCCCACTTGCACCCTGGACTCCTCGCCCACTAAGCTTGAGGAACTCAAGACTAGGCTCCCGGTCTGAGTCACCACCTGCACCCTGATTACCATGACGCTAAGTTTAAGGAACTCAAGATTAGGCTCCAGATGCCCCAGCAGGAAGTCTGCCCATTGTGCGCTGGCCCCGCTTGATTGCAATAGCTCTCTAACTACAATCCTCCCATCCTTGCTGAGTCACCCCTGCAAAGATGTTAGCCCTACTGCTCACCCTAGCCCACCTCAGGGAGCCTCAGTAACTAACATCCCTAATCTCAAAGGAGCACTAATCAATGCACGCTCCTTTGGTCGCCCATGCTCTTGACATGGCCAACCTCATTACAGCTAACCATCTGGATTTCCTTGCCATAACAGAAACTTGGCTAAATCCCTCGGCAGGACCCTCCCTTTCTTTAGCCATCCCTGATAACTATACAATCATCCGCTCTGACAGAAACTCAGGCAAAGGTGGTGGAGTGGCCTTCATAGTCAAATCCCACCTGAACCTCAGAATTTCCAAACACAGGCTTTCCATCAGCAGAGCTCCTTTTCGCGAAACTCCCACTGTCGGATACTCGCACCCTCTTACTCCATCTCATCTATCGTCCCCCAGGCGCCATCTCCTCCTTTGAGGAAGACATTCTTCTACTAACCTAAAACACCAAACGTAACTCACAAATCATCCTACTAGGCGACCTTAACTTATACATGATTCCAATGACACTAACGCCACCACACTAGACAATTCCATCTCATAACTTGGGTTTAAACAGCGTATTAACAAACCTACCCACTCCAAAGGTAGAATGCTAGATTAGCTGGCTGACTAACTGCTCTGCCACAATACTGAATGTTCCATGTGCTTGGTCGGGCTACCAATGCATCACCTTCTATATATTGACAGGTACTCACACTATCACTCATGCTGCCCTGGCCCATCAATCTCTGTCCAGGAACACATGGAACATATCTCTTGACAACCTTCTACTACTACTACATCCCATTACGGATTCCCCCACTATATAGACCTGAACCCTTCCATGATGGTTGACCTATACAATAATACTTTTGAGCAAGCCCTAAATCAAATCACTCCGCTAAAACTAAGAAAGACTAAACCGACTGCCCATTTAAATAAAAAGTTCTCTGCCGAACTAAAAGCACTTTGTGGCGTTAAAAGATCCTCCGAAGCTAACTGTAGAAAATCCCGCTCAATCCTCAACAAGGAAAGTTTCTCTATTGCTGCGGCTTCCTACAAAGCCGCCATCACCAACGCCAAAAGAGATTTTTATAACACCCAAATACAGAATTCCAAATCTGGTACTAAAGAGCTATTCTCGATCTTAAGAGAATTGGAATCGCCTGTGCCACCCACTGATGATTGCGCTAAAGACAAAATTGAGATAAAAAAATAAAAGAACAGCCTTGCTCCCAATGCCAATTCACGCAACACGCCTACCACTCATCTGCCTTCATGCCCGCCCTTCCACTTCTCATCGGTAACTAATGAAGAAGTTATAAACATAATAGTAGGCCTTAAACCCTCTTACTGCCAGGGCGATACCTGCCCAGCTCCAATCATCAAGGAAGGGGCTAAAGAATTAGCACCATTCATCACCACCCTGATTGATGCTTCCTTCAAAGACTGCCTAGTACCCATCAATCTCAAAGAGGCACGGGTCATGCCCCTCCTCAAAAACCCTGACTTATACGCCAACATTCAGACAAAATACCGTCCCATAACAACAGTCCCATTCCTCTTAAAGATACTAGGTGGAGTGGCCTATCTACAAATTCAACAACACCTAGAAGTTAATAACCTCTTTGGCTTGCGAAAGTCCGGTTTCAGACCAAGGCATGGAACGGAAACAGCCCTTCTAGATTTTAAAATCTAAATGGATGAAGCTAGAGACAAGGGTAATTTGGCCATCTTGCTCCTTTTGGACTTATTAGCGGCGTTCAACATTGTCGAACACCAAATTTTGACCAAACACCTCTCCACCGCTACAGCTTTTTCTCCTAACGCCACCAGTTGGATCCAATCCTTCCTCTCTAAAAGAACTACCAGAGTTTTCGCCCCCACTGCGGCTGCTGAGCCCGTTCCCATCCACTGTAGAGTCTCTCAAGGATCCTGTATTTCACCAATGCTTTATAACATATTTACTAAGCTCCTCCTTGATCGTCTTGACAACCTGGGTGTCACCTACACCAATTATGCAGATGACACTCAGGTCCTCATCACACTCACTGGTTGCTATGAAACAGATTCTGAAAAACGAAACAAAATCCATCTTGAAATTCAGGCATGGATGGCCTCACATAGCCTCTGCCTTAATGACAAGACGGAACTTCTGATTGTTGGCACTCCAGTCCGGCTTAACAAACTCGACCCCAGGTACAAATCCTTTAACACTGATGGCAATATCATCAAAGTTGCCTAAGAGGTGAAAACCCTTGGCATCTAGACTCTACCCTCTCCCTCAAAAAACAAGTACATTCCATAGCCTCGACAACAGCATATATTAATAAATTAATCAATGCTTGCAAACTTTTTTTATCCACTAACAGCTGCCTCACACTAGCAAGGGCCTTGATCTTGTCCAAACTGGATTACTGTAATACTCTATTCATAGGCTCCACTGAGCATAACCTGAATAGATTACAAGTTCTCCTGAACAATGCCATTTGCTGTGCCTTGAACATAACGTCCTTCAGACATGACTCTCTCTGGCTACCAGTACGGGACATAATTAAACTTCGTACACTCGTCATCACTCACAAATGCCTGGCCAATATAGCCCCCCATTACTTGACTGATAAATTCTCAAGACACTCCTCTACCAGACCCATTAGATTATCCTACCTACACTGCCTCAATATACCCAAGTATAATTTAAAAACGGCAGGGGGCTCAAGCTTCCCAGTATGAGCAGCCAAGTGCTGGAACTCCCTACCCACCTCCATCAGAGTTGAACCCTCCTTCTGGACCTTCAGATCGAGAGTGAAAACATGGCTCTTTGCCCAGCAACACTAGTACTGAAATTGTATACTGTGACTGGTTTCACTGTACCTATGCTCGCCACCTGCTCCCCAGAATTTCATTCTAACACAAACCAGTTGCTATATTACCTGCTGTAGTTGTAAATCTTGTACGTACTCTCAACTCTATTGCGAGATGACTTGGCTCTATTTTGTAAATTTTCTATGTATGTGTAACTCAAACACTTGTGGATGGACTTGTATCTGTAACCCTGTAACCAAGCTAAAGTGCCTAGATACCCGAGGGTTAAGTGCGCTATAGAAATAAACTAAACTACCCTTTCCCTCTGTATGGCAGAGGAAGTAGCCATACCCCTGGTCAAATGTGCTCCGAGACCCTCGGGAGGATCTTTTCCAGCTGATTTGTAGCAAGGTTTGATTTGAGACCGCCATACCAAACATATGGCCTGTGTAACCAACAAAAAGTTGACAATCTTGTCTTAATTTAGACATCCTGGAAATGTAGAAGCAAAGTTCACGTTTTGGGTCAAGCCAGTGCAGCCTCTCCTCTTTCTTTCCAGGGTGAGGTGGAAGATAAAAAGGTAGAATTATTTTTTGAGTTAAATGAAACTAAGACACAATTTTTGGTATAAAGGTAGGTTTAACCGTAAAACCGTGTAAAGAAGCCTGCAGAACAAGGCACAAAGTTCACTCACCCTACGAGATGATGCAAGAGCCACTAAAAGGATGGACTTTAAAGTTAATCTTAAAAGGACAGAAGTGAATAGGCCGAATGGAGCACACATAAGAAATTTCAGAACTAGTTTGAGGTTTCAAACCGGGACTTGAAAAGGGACCGGAGGAAAAACATTTATCAATCCTTTCAAGAATTGTATAAGCAGTGTTATCTTGAAGAAGGATACCTCTTTAGAGGAGCGCTTAAAAATAGAATGCGCTGCCAGATACCCTTTTATTGTATCAACATGGAACCCCATGTTAGCCAGGTGTTAGCCAGGAGTAACATGAATGACAACACCGTAGGTGTTCTGCATGTAAAAGGGTCCATATTCTTATCCCTGCACCAGCTGCAGAATTTGTTCCAACGGCACCGGTATAAGGATTTTGTTGCTGGCCTTCTGGCCGAAAGCAAAATCTCCATTACGTCTTCCGGGAGGTCCCAATCCTTCTATCTCAACCTCTCAGAAACTACGCGTGAAGGTTGAGTGTCTTGACCTCTGGATGGAGAACTCGACCCCCCCTCTCGCGAGAGAAGGTCCTCTCTTTGTGGAAGACTTATTGGAGGGTAGATGGACATGTCCAGAAGGTCTGAGCACCACATCCTCCTGGTCCAATCCAGAGCAATTGGGATCATGGATGTACCAAACTTTCTCGTCCTCCCAATGACTTGAGGAATGACAGGGACTGGAGGAAACGCGTACAGGAGTGGAAACTCCCAGTCCAGGATGAACCTGTCTCCTAAATCTCCTCTTGTGGGAAATTCCCTGTAGCAGTACAGTTTGCAATTCCGGTTGACACTGGTTGCGAAACACATCCACTTGAGGGGTTCCATCAAGGGTGAAGATCTCTTGAAGGACTTCCTGAGCTAGTTCCCACTCGTGGGAGACTGGGCTCTACCAGCTCAGAGCGTCTGCTGCCGTGTTCTCTCCAGCTAGGTGAAATGCTGATAAGGAGACTCCTTCCTGAATTGCCCAGAACCAGAGCTGCATTGCCTCTCTGCACAGAGGTATTTGCCCTACACCTTCTCTTGTTGCGGTAGTACATGGCCACTGTGTTGTGCGTCATTATCAAGACGTTCTTTCCCCTCTGCACCGCTACTCCCACTGCCTATTAATGTGATGCCGAGCTACCTTTAACAACATTGTTTTTAATGGGCAAAACTCATTCACACTTACGCACTTGCAAACTTCTGCAGTAAAGTTGCTTTTAGATTGTGTGAGATTCTCATTGTAACATAATGCAACCTGCCTGCATTCCTGCCCACAGTAGCAAACTGCATTTAGACTGTTTGAAAAACTGCCTCTGTAATTTGCCCGATTGACCAACAGCCTACCTTTGCAATTCTATTCCTGCCCACTCTAGTAAAGTAATATTTAGATTGTGTGTGAACCGGTTTTAGCAATTAGCCACTGGTATCCCATTCTTGCCTACAGCAGCAAAGTTGTATTTAGATTCTGTGTGAACCTGTTTTAGCAACCAGCCACTGGTATCCCATTCTTGCATACAGTAGCAAAGTTGTATTTAGTTTGTGTGAGATTTTGCTTCAACATCTAGCCATTGGTAAACTACTTCAGCCTATAGGAGCAAAGCTACTCTGTATACTTTGCGATAACTCTTTAACGCCCATATACCTGGTATCCATGTTCTTAGCTTGCCCTGATTGTCATGTTTAGCCTTGCCTAGCACTACCTTCTTAGCACTCAAGTCACTCATATGAACACAAAATGCATCTGCCGCTAATCTACACTGTTCTACTCAGAAACATTCTTCATTTGATCACCTCACAAGACCTTAACATGTCCCAGCCCCAGAACCTCTTGCCACATGCTCGCGCACATCCCAAGCATGCTGGCATAGCCACTATACACTGCAGCCTCCAACAGAGAAACTATAAACTTCGTGTCAGGCCCCCAAGAATCCATGACCCCTGAACTAATGCCCACCTCACCATTAATCGCCCAAGGGACACTCGGCCCATTCCTAACACCTCGCCATATAAAGATACCAAAATTAGAAATACGTGGGAGGACACAATCCATTCCAAAGAGATAGGTTAGTTAATGACGGATTAACTAATGGGGGGAATGTTGGGATGCATGTCCTGACCACCGCCCCTCCAAGACAATTTAGATTGCAAAAAAATATATTCAAGTATGGAAATGAGCACAGGACGGTGTAAGGTGGGGGGTGTTTTGGGTGGGGATAGTTGGTGGAAGTGAGAAATTATACAGGAGAACGTTATTCAGTAGTGTTGCAATTGAATTATGGAGGATGCAGTATACATATATACACAACAGTAATTACCTGAAACCTTGCAGGCTGTGTTTTCACAAACACAGAATAACAAGGCCTTATCCCTCGCCTCACCATTGCATCCCGATTCCCAGGCGCGGCAAAATAATACACATAAGCACCCACATCAGTTAGGCGTTTGAACTAATTGGGTAGGAATGTGTGCAGCCGAAGACATGAAGGGTTGCTGCTTAGTACCAAGGAGCAAAGGCAAAGGTCTTGGAATGCCAAAACATGAGCCAAGATTTAAGACACTAGCACCCAGCAGACGGATGGTCACTCTATTTGAACCACCAGATATGCAGGGAAATGGGCTCTAAATCCTTTGTGAACTGGATTGATAAGTGGGACACTGGATTTACTCCTGGGGAGGGGAAACTGATAAAGGGGAAAGCGGAAAACTACATGATCTATGTTTTGTGCCAAGGAGAGCCAAGAATGATGCCCATACAGTTGGGAGGGTATGATGGGGGCGCCAACATGTTTGGGATGAGGAAAGGGCTGCTTTGTTCACAGGACCAGGCTGACCTCTAAGCTGCCCACTGAGTTCACGTTGATAACCAGGTGCATGTCACGTGGTTAGGATACAAGGTAGGGTGGTGCCAGTTGATTTTATATAATATTCGAAAAGAAGATATAGTAACAGATGTCTATACCACAAAATATAGGACCAAGGCCAATGGTTTATAACGTTTCCATATAACTCAATGTCAAACACAATATGTAAAACAAATAAAATACACAGTTCACAGAACACGAACAACACATACTGTGGGTTGATTTTCAAAAGTTGTAACACTTCTCCGTGTGAAGTTGGACGAGTTAGTCGTAAATCTAAGGTGTAATAGGTGTATTTTTTGGGTTTGAAAAATACACCTATAACACCTTAGAATACGACTAAATAGTCCAGTGTGAAATTTCACACAGAGAAGTGTTACAACATTTGAAAATCAACCCACAGTATGTGTTTTTCTTATGTCCTGTAAAGTGTAAGTTTTATTTATTTTACATAGGGTTTGACATTGAGTTCTATGTAATATTATCATTTTTAATATTGTTAAAAATTAAACAATGTTTGAATATGGAAACTTTATAAGCCATTAGCCTTGGTCCTATTTTTTGTGATATAGACATCTGTTAATGTATCTTCTTTTCGAATATTATATATCTTATCCATGGGGTAAGAAGTATATCGATCCTCTGAACATGGTAAATGCCGTTGGAGAATAATGCCAGTTGATTTTAACAAATTGCTTTGCAGCATTCCATGATGGAAGAAGAAGTTCAAGAGGAGCGAGAAAACAGTGCAACCCATTGGGGGGTCAGGCTATTTGTAATTATTAGCATGTATATAGATGGCAGCCAATGAGGGTGGGGGATTAAAACTGTATATCGAGTCCATCATGAGTGATGATTTGTGCATTTATAACCTGAATTGTGTATGAAAGACGTCAGAGAGGTAGTGGATTTGTAATACCCCGTCGCTTTTTTTATTGTATACAAAATAAAGCCCTTGTCTTTCTCCAAAAAGGGCGCATCTAGCCTTTTTCCTTAGTGGATTGTATTTACTTGGTCTGATGGCTGGGAGTTGCCCTACATTTGTTAGAATAGTGGTAGGGTTAGTTAACATTAGTTTTGGACAGAAGACCTATTCCTTTGGACATTTACTGATGAATAAGTAAAATAGGTAGGGAAAGGCCCATAGCGATAGGGTAAGTTAGGCCTTATTTTTATACTTTAATAAACACATGTTGGCAATCTCCTCCGAGTGTCTGCATCTTCCTTCTGACCGGTCACACCCTACAGGAAGTGTCCTTGCAAAATTGTAGAATTGTGTCCACATGAAACTAGGCAAGTTGTTGCTTCGAAGCTGTTGCAAATGTATAATTCAGTAGGAACAACATGTAAAGCCCTTTCAAATTCCTATGCCGGTCTGTTTCTTACACATATCTACAAGACCGGGCACACCTCCCTATGCATCTGCACTCTGGAATAAACAGAAAAAGTTACTCAGTGTAGCGACTACTGTAATCCTAGTCCAAAATCCCCTTGCCTCCATACTTCAGGGACATTCCATCCTACGGAATCCTGTTCAGATCCCATTTAGAATGGGGGGCATGGCTGGGGGAAAAATAGTCACAGGTCATCAAAATGTTGTTTAAACACTGGATTCGAAATTGAAAAAAAAATGTCATCTAAATTGAGGTATGTGCATAGCGCCGATATATACGTTTTGCACATTTCAGAGGTACCAGAGAATGCCAAGCTCCTAATAAAGGAGAGCACATTGTCTAATGAGGCAGTGAGAGGATTCTTTTATTTGTTTAAACTTCAGTAGCAAAACCTAAGCCATTTTGGGTTCTCTGAGACGATTTTTCCTTTCTGCGTAAAGAATTTACGGCCTTGAAATTAGGATAAGCAGGGGCTACAAATAGCTCCTGGGTATTGTGGAGAATGCTGTGGATCCCCCACTAAAAACCAGCCGAAGGTCTTCTCTCAGGTGGCCAGGAGCTTTTGGAGGATCGCCTGGGTGGAGACAAGGCCCAGGGCGTTGGGATGATTCCACAGGCTGAGACGCAGTATTTCTCCTTGGAGAGAGATCACCCTGATATTGGGTTAAAGGAGGAATTGGTTTATTGACAATTTAGAATCTCTCAACCTCATGTTAAATAGGGAAAGATGAACTCCCAGAGTGTAATCCAACAAAGTACCGTATTTGAAGAACATATATCGTGCCCAATGCCAAAGGTACACCAAAAAGGATAACGGAAATGTTCCATCCGTCTCTAAAAAGCTTATAACCCACAATCCCTCTTCCAACAATATTAGGGAAAGTGAAACTACTATCAAACGTAGCAAGGGAATAAGAAAAACAATTTCCCTTAAAAAGACCACATGTCCTAGAATCCCTGTGGGACTAAGAAGAAGAGGGCTGAAGAGGCCTGTAGATCTAAAGGACAGCAAAGCAGGCCTAACACCCTTTAGCAGGGTCAGGCTATTAAGATGAAGGTCCTCCACCTGAAGCCAATTGGCCAACCCGAGGGGCATAAAAGGCTGCTGCAGCAGGGCGCATCAGAAAGAAGCTGGAGCAGGAGCTGGAAGGTCGGTGGCATTAGCAGAAGAAGTAGCATGAGGCTGGCAGTTCACGAGGAAGTGTGACCACAGAAGGGCTGCCGGAGCGAAGGAAGAGCAGATTTCACCTGCAGGCTCCGAGTTGGTCTTCTGCTCACAAACCCCATTTGGCTGTGGCGGCATTGGAAGAGACTGGAAGCAATTGACAGTCTTTTGAGGTGTGCCCGATTGCTGTGAATGCATAGCTGAAGCCGTGCGTTTACCCGAGGCTGTGTGCAGAAGCAAGCAGAGGGAAGCTGGAGAGAAAAAAACTCCCCTATCAAGGCCGGATTGGAGAAACCCCTACTGTAGAGGGGTGTGGGTCCCAAGAGAGCCTGTAGCAGAAGTACCAAAAGTCAACATCGGGAAGTGGAAGCAGCCTATAACCATTGGGATTTCAGAGCCAGTGAGTAAAGCTTTGTACTACGAATCACTTTAAAATATCTTGCTGGTAACTGTAACCTGGAAGTGAAAGCGAGTGGAATTGTGGGTAAGTCCTGATTGACAAAAGGAATTGTAGCACACGCTTGTTCAGCAATAAGCAAAGTGCTTGGGTAAGAAGAAATCTTTCCTTTTCCCATTGTATTAATTACCAGAGAGATTGTGCGTCTCCTATTAAGTTGGGAGTACGTTATCAGTAATGGTTTGAGAAGCCATAGTCGACTTTCCCAAAGTGTTATAAGGACATTTCATCAAAGAGAGGTTGTGTATCAGATATTTTGTTTCCTGGTACCTGTTAAAGCAGAATGTTGTTTTAATCAAAAAGGGAACACATTTATTTATAAGTTGAAGTTCTAAATTTAAAGAAGATTGCGTATACCTAAATCTGCTTCTGTACAGAAACCTGAATCTTATAACACTCAGAACACACGTTTAAATAATCGCAGAAGTTGTTGAAGTCACTGAAAAAACAAGCATTATCCAAGCAAGTAGACCAAGCCTTCTAAAAGTTATACCAGCACAATTAAGAACTGATCACAATGGTTTTGAAGTTGTTGAGAATGCTATAAAGCCAAGGTACGCTGACAGAAGGGTGACAAGGTTATCCAAGGCTGGGAGAGTGGCAATACAGATTTGGGGTAACTACTGGAAGCTGAAAGGTGTACCTGAAGCTGGAGAAGGGAGTTGGGTGTTTGTTAACCAATTAAAACCTGTGAAGCTGAGACTGGTGAAGCAGCAAGAAGAAAACCGTCCAAGACCTCAGACAGATTTTTGTGACAGCTGCAAGACTGAAAGGAAAGGCAAAGAGGCTGCTAATATAGAGAGAAGAGTGCCTTGCCAACCTCTAGAGGTCGAGGAGTCTTGTATGAAGTTGCTCAATACATTTTTAAAGCAAGTTGTAGCAGAAGCAGGTAGCTGCAAGACTGAAAGGAAAGACAAAGTTTGCCCTTTCTTATAATATAGAGAGAAGAGTGCCTTGCCAACCTGTAGAGGTCAAAGTATTGTATGAAGTTGTCCAATAACCTTTTAAAGCAAGTTGAAGCAGAAGCAGTGGAACTGTGGCAGTTTGTAATTTTGCCAGAATATTTTGAGTTGAATGAAGTTAAACAGTAGTAGACTGAAGCAAATCACAGTACCATTTGTAGAAGGAAGTTGCTCAGGAAAAGCAACCTCCTCAGAAGATGCGTCCTGAAAAACGGTATTCACAACGCTGCAGAGGTTACAAAAGAAGAAGTGTTATTCAAGTTGAAGCACAACTTTTGTTTTGACTTTTTTCATTCTATCCTGGAAGGAGGTTATTCAGGATTGCCATTGGTAATGTGTTCTTTGTGGAACTTGGAAAGGGGATTCTTTCAACAACCGAAGAAGGAACGGTTACCAGTCGATTTTTGTTTGGGTGAACTTTTGGTTCTTTGAAACTTTGCACAAACTGATTTAGAACTTTATTTTTATTTCCTGGAAGAAATTTACTTTGGACATTTGTGGGGGAACAACATCTACCCAGGACAAGTATAAATCATCATAGACACTGGTTATGTGATAATCTTTGATTTACGTTTATGCTTTGTTCTAATTGTTTTGTTGTTTAGAGTGAGGGCCAGTTTTGCATATGCAGGCGTTTTCCCTTAGACCATAGATTAGGTAGGGAATTCCCTGGTATAGTAGGCTTAATTAGCTTTTATGTGCACCCTTTTCTTTTAAATAAAATATCAAGTATTTAGAAAACTACAAGCAGTTGTCTGCCTCGCAATAATGACCCCTCACCGAATCCAGCAGTAACAGGTCACCAGGAGCTACCACATAATCTAACTTCTACATAAAATGGAAACATAGGATTGTATACCCCTTATCCTTTCAATTTCACATAGATGTGACCTAGAGTTTATTTACAGATTGTCCCAAATGCAAATAGTTAAATTCACTTAGTTGTGTTTGTTCAGCATCAGTTGGCCTGGGAAGTCAAAAGTAGATCCTAGTAACTGTTGGTTTAAAGCTAGCCAGGCTCTTCTAGGCAATAAGCAGGAGCTAAATAGCTCCCAGCTCCCCTCAATTTCCAACCATGCATTTGCATTTTATCCACTGAAAGCCCCCAAAGGCTTAGGGACCGGACCTCAGGTACCATGCTGCCAAGCTCATCGATCGTGGTAAGGGGTGATGCATCTTCCCTCCTTTTGAGAAAGCAAGTCCAGCAGATTCAGGAGGAAGATCGGGACCACCCTGGAGAGGGTCACTGGTTCTGAGAAGCAGAACCTGGCAGCCCACCATGGGGCCACAAAAATGAAGAAGCATGACGCTAAATCCCTAAACTTCTGATGAGGGGGGTCAATCAGTGATAGAGTAGGAAAGACATACACAGTCATTCCGTTCCAAGAGATCTGCAGGGCATCCCGTAGAGAGAGCTGGGTCCCTGTCCCTCTCTGGATGCATAGAGAGCACACAGTTTGATTTTGTGCAAAGAGATCCACTTGAGGAACCCATCACATGGCAAACAGGATAGGGACCACCCGAGGATGCAATCACCACTCATGGTTGGATTCCAATAAGTGGCTCAACTGACCTGCTTCTCTGTTTATAGCACCTAGTAGATGGAGCACTTCTAGACCTATAGCATGATGGATGGCCCATTCACATAGCTGAAATGTAAGAAAGAGGAGTTGAGGAAACCAGGTTAGCCAATGCTTGTTGAAGTATAACAACAAAACTAAGTTGTCTGTTCTTGTGAATACCAACTTGTTCTGAATATTGGGGAGGAACGCCTTCAGTGCCAGAAAAATGGCTTTCATTCAAGAAACTGATGTGATGTGTCCAGTCCAGGCCGAATATCTGTAGATGATCCATGGTTGCCCGCTAGTCCAAAAGGGAGAAATCCATAGTAATGAACGCCTGCGTGGAAGGATCACGGAAGGGAACTCCTTGCGCCATATTTTTAGGAAATGGACCACCAAATCAAATTATGATGCAACTCCAGAGGAATCGGCATTTGTTGTGATTGAGGGTCTGAAGCGTGAGACCTAGATTGTCTCAGGCACAAGTTGCGCTTTGTGCCTCTTTAAACTATGAATCGGGCTAATCGACTATCCCAGTGAAATCCTATAAAAATCGGGCATTGTGAGGCCATTGAGAATGATTTTGTCCAGTTTACCGATGGGCCCAAATAGAACAGCAAATCCAGAAGATCGTGTTGCACGTCCACCACCCCTGGGGACTGGGCCCTCACCAAACAGTCGTCCAAGTATGGGTAAACAGACACCCTTGACACAAAGGAAGGTTGCAACTGGCACCTTCATTTTTGTGAACACCCGGAGTGCTGAAATGAGGCCAAATGAACGGTCTCGGTACAGATAGTGGGATTCTCCCATCAAAAACCTCAGGGATTTCCGATGAGGTGACCAAATGGGACCAAATGGGATGTGTTAGTATACCGGGATGTGTTAGAACGCCTCCTTCAGATCCACTGCACAGATCCAGTCATCCGGTTGAAGAGCAGTCCGGAGTGATCATCTTTAATTTCTGCAGGGGTAAAGACAAATTGAAGTCTGCCAAATCCAGGATGGTGTGCAGGCCTGCCGTGTTTTCTTTTGGCACCGTAAAATGGTTGAGAGGAGGAAGATGGCTTTCTTTTGGCACCGTAAAATGGATGAGAGGAGGAAGATGGCTTGAGGGGATGTCTGATGAATCCTCTGCTGGCTACCCATAATACCCAAGGGTTTGAGGTGATGGTCCCTCGGGCTTCGATGTGTAGTTAATTCATCCCCCCACTGGAGTCCTGTGAGACAGTGCAGCACCACCACTTGGAGAACTTGTCAGCTGCTGAAGAAAAAGTGCTTGTAGTGGAGGACAGGAGGGAGAAGAACGAAATTACCTACACATGGTAATGTTCTTTCTGATGGATGTTCCTCCCAAACATTCCTCATTTTAGATATTGATTTCTGCTTTAGCAGATCTCAGGAAAAAAGATTCATCAGCAGAGCGCGCTGTATGGCTTCAGCGTCAAAGTCACTCAACTTTCTTCACACCTGCGTCCGTATGTGACATTGATGGTGAACTAAATAGCTGGCAGAAAATACCATTGCCTCAGTTTCTTGTTTTTCTTTCTTCCATGTGCTCAGCCACCTTAGAAGAATAAAGAACTAATTACTTACCCCTAGTAATGTTCTTTCGACTGGATGTTCCTCCCACATATTCCTCATCTTTGATATAATTCATCCAGCATCTGCTGCTTTGGACATTTTTTTACAGCAGAAGACGCAGTGAGTCTTCGATCTCATGAACCTAGACAGCCTCCGTCCGCTCTCCTGTACGACCTCGACATCAGTATGTATAACACTTACTTCAGTTATACGTTTTTCCCTCTTGTATGCACAGATGTCTCGAAGTCCATAAGATGCTCTGACGTTGGAAGAGAGAAATATGTAAAACGCGGAAATTCCTCTGAATGTAGAGGGGAAGGTTGATGAGGAATACGTGGGAAGAACATCCAGTCGAAAAACCATTACCACGGGTAAGTAATTTGTTCTTCGGATGGATTGTGTCCTCCCACGTATTCCTCATCTTTGATAGACTCCCACAGTCTTGTGTTGTAGGAGGTGGGAACAGAGAATTCACTTTCCACTAATGCTGTGGAAAGCAGCTTTCTGTGAAGACATCAGAAATTAAAACAGACACACTTTTCTTAAAATCAAGAGTTTATTTCTTATATGTCGGGATGGAGTAAGGCCTAACTTGCCCTATACTAAGGTGGGAGTTCACTACCAAAGGAAACTAAGGTGGTCAAAACAAAGTTCAGAGCCTTTTCCATCTCTTTGGCTTGTACTACAATCTCTTCTCCAAGTTCAAAGCAATTCTACACAAAAGCCTCAGGGTTCCTTTCTCCACGTGCATCACAGTTCCAAAACAAGGGTTTTGGGGTTCCCTTCCCCAAGTTCAACACAGTTCCAAAACAAAGTCTCGGGGCCCCTTCCCAAGTTCAACACTTTCAGCTTCTAAATTATAGTCGGTTTTCTTGGCTTTCAGTAAGTTTTCCAAAACAACTTTGCACTCCAAGTAGGGTTACTCAGTCTAGGCGCAGTTTTCGGACCACACAGTCCAATCACTACAAGTCACGCAACCGAAAACCCTTGGCACTTTGTTACAGTCACTTGTTCTCATTGGACTTCCTTGCAGACACGCGATCCCTCTTTCAACCTGCATCAATTGTCGACTTGCAGCGCTTTTCCCCTTAGACAGTTTTCTTGATTCTGGCACAGCGTGGCTTTCACACCATTCACTTCTTGGGATGCTGTCCCTATCCCCACCTTGCTTTCACACTTCACAATAGTGCTTATCCACTTGCTTTCAAAAGCCCTTATTTCTGGCGCTCCTTTGATTTATACTTTCATATTGTCCACTGACCTCTTGGAATGGCTTTCTCTATTCTCAAAATTACATTTCACTTTCATTTAATTTGTGCAATGCTTTCATGTGTTTCACATAACTTTTCTTTAGTGCGGTATTAAAAAAATGCAGGCAATATTTGGCAGCTTGTTCGAGATTCACAAAACTCTTTGGTCTCCTGACCAAATTAACATTAGCGTTTGTCTAATCGGCACCTCCGTATGCCCGCACCCAAGCCGCTGGAGTGGCCTGGCGTAACTTTCTCTCACCGTAACTCACCAGTATCCGGCAGCTACTCCGGGTGCCTTTGGTTCTCTCCTCTGCGTTTGCTTGTTCCCTTCCGCCGGGAGCTTCGACGAGCCGTGCTTGCCTCTTCTGAATCTTCCTGCTGCGGCTCCCTGGAGTCTTCAGAGTCCCCCAGCTCCAGCGAGGGGACACGCAGCAGTGAATTCTGCAGGACTCCTGACCCTCTCACAGCCCGGTCGGCTGCAGATTCTCTCTGCTTTTCCGGCAGCACTGTGTACTTTTCACAGCGTGGGCTCCTTTCTTCATACGGGACGTCGTCTCCTGCAACCTGGGCTTACGCTCCCAGTTGGACTCCAGCAACCTAGGTTCTCTCTCCCAGCTGGCCATCCCTTTTTATCTTCTTATATACACCTGTAGCCTGTCAACTGATTGCAGGTATACGTCCTTTGCCCGACTCCCATGTAGTGGGACTTGCCAGACTAGTATAGTGGTGTTTCACAATCCTCTTCCTCGTCTCAGTACCAGAGTGGTGAAATGACATGTTAGTGTGTACTGCTCCTAGAGCCTCTTCCTCGTCCCAGTGCTATAGTGGTGTGACTGAGGGGGGAATGATAGACTGGGATTGGCAACAGCCTATGAAGGCAGGGGGTGGGTATGGTTGGTTAGCGCAAGGAAAAGGGGGATAGCATGTCTCGGCTGTAGACATCCTCTCCCATATCCCCAAGGACCATCCACCCATGTGATCCTCCCTTGCATCTTCAGCCCCATGGTCAGGATCCAAACGCAATGGCCTTTTCCTGGCCAACTGATGAGCATCCAAGGGGAGTAGGTGTGAAGATGCCCTCAGACTTCTCACATTTCTCAAACTCCACGTGACCCGATGCAGAATCGATGCAATAATGCTTGGTGAAGGTATGAAAAGATTCATAAATGCATAAAACCATCCACAGGGATAAAGTCTGCTTGGTTACAGCTAGGCCCATGTTGTGAACAGCATATCCCATAAAAGAACAAGTTACTTACCCCTGGTAACGCTCTTTCTACTGGATGTTCCTACCACGTATTCCTCATCTTTGATATACGATATTCGGCTTCAGAATTAGTTTTTTCGCAGATGGCGCTGCGCATCGGTGCAGTGGACTATGTCCCTTGAGGGCTTCCATCTCGAGGATGATTTCATTGAAGATATATATAGCAGGTGCAGCGCCCGTTGGCTTCAGTTCTGTTTTTTTTACAGAAGAAACTACCCGCATAAGCACGGGTTTGACCATAATAAGCTTTGAAGGAGCGAAAGCCGTAATAGCATGGGAAATTCTACTGTGGGGTAGGCTGGGAGGGCGATGAGTAATACGTGGGAGGTCATCCAGTTGAAAGAACGTTACCAGGGGTAAGTAGTTTTTTAAATATTTTAATAGATTGTGTCCTCCCACGTATTCCTCATCTTTGATAGACTTCCAAAGAAGTGTTTGTTTTGGTGGGGGGAGTAAGAATTTAGTTATTAATGTTTTCCATGAACCGAATGGAGGACAGCTTTTCCAAAGCTTCCATCGTGACTGAGGGAAGACTCAAGGCAGTAATGCTTTGTGAACAAGTGTCTAGTAGACCACATAGCTGCCTCACAAATGTTTGCGACACCCCTTTGCAGAGCTGCACAGGTAGCCATGCCCCTGGTTGAATGGGCCCTTATTTCTGTAGGATCCTTGCCCGCTAGCCTGTAATGTTCTGAAATTGACAGAATGATACATCTGGATAAGGTCCGTTTAGTCACAGACTGACCCAGTTTGTGACCTGTATATAACCTATAAAAAGCTGATCATCTCGGTACATAGAAGCTTAGAGCTCTACTTAGATACAATCTGTGTAATCTCGCCTCCTCTTTGCCCTAGGTGAGATGGAGGGTAGAAAGTGGGCCATACAATGTTGTCCTACATGAAAATCTGAAATGATTTTAGGTAGAAATTAAGGCTTAACCCTCAGGACCACCTTCTCCTTGTGGAAAACAGTAAAGGGTGGCTTGGATGATAGTGCCTGCAATTCACGCACTCTACGGGCTGAAGTTAATGCCACCAAGAGGATAGTTTTAAAGGTTAACGTTAAAGGACATGAATGTAGAGGGTCAAAAGGTGCACACATAAGAAATGTTAATACCAGATTAAGGTTCCAAACTGGAACCTGGAAAGGAGATTGGGGGGCTCAGACAATGGTAATCCCCCTTTAGAAATTGTGTCACTAGTGGGATCTTGAAATATGAAGATTCCTCTGACGAGCGCTTTAACATTGATAGCGCCGCCAAACAGCCCATAATTGTTCCAACCTGGAGCCCCAGATTGGCTACGTATAGTAGAAAAGATAACACTTCTGGTATTTTGCACAGTAAAGGGTCTACTTTCTTGTCCTTACACCAGCTACAGAATGTGTTCCAACGCCAGCGGTACAAGGACTTTGTTGCTGGCCTTCCGGCCGAAAGCAAAATCTCCTATAAGTCATTCGGTTGGTCCCAATCCTTGTATCTCAGCCTCTCAGAAACCATGCATGAACGCTGAGTGCCTTGACTGCTGAATGGAGAACCCGACCCTCCTCTCGCAAGAGAAGGTCCTCTCTTAGTGGAAGACGTATTGAAGGGCAGATGGACATGTCCAGAAGGTCCGGGTACATAGTCGTCCTGGCCCAATCCGGAGCAATTAGAATCATGGATTTCCCAAACTTTCTCAACCTCCTGATCACGCGAGGAATGACGCGGACTGGAGGAAAGTCGTACAGAAGTGGAGACTCCCAATCCACTATGAACATGTCCCCTAGAGCTCCTCTTGGGGGAAATTCCCTGGAGCAGAACGGTTTGCACTTCCGGTTAACACTGGTCATGAACAGGTCTACTTGAGGGATTCCCCAAAGGGTGAAGAGCTCTTGAACGACTTCCTGAGCTAGTTCCCACTCGTGGGAGACTGTGCTCTGCCTGCTCAGAGCGTCTATCAATGTGTTCTCTCCAACTAGGTGAACTGCTGATATGGAGATTCCATCTTGAAATGCCCAGAATCAGAGCTGCATTGCATCACTGCACAGTGGTAGTGACCCTATGCCTCCTCTTTTGTTGCGGTAGTACATGGCCACAGTGTTGCCCATCATTATCAGGACATTCTTTCCCCGTACAGAGGGCAGAAAAGCCATCGGTGCTAGTCTGATCGCCCACAGCTACAAAAGGTTGATGTGTAGTTTAGGCTCTGATGGAGACAAACAACCGCCGATTGTCAGATTGTTGATGTGGGCTCCCCACCCTTTGAGTGAGGCATCGGTCACTACTGTTATCTCCATCCATGGTTGGCGAAAAGGTTTTACCTTCAGAATGTTGTCCTCGCAGGCTCACCACAGGAGATCCTGCGCAACACTGCACGGAAACTGAAGGTCTGACATCTTGTTTGAGAATTGAGACAACTGAGTCCTGGGAGCCCATTGGAGGGATCTCATTCTCATGCAAGCCTCTGGCACCAGGAAAATTCAGGATGCCATGAGGCAGAGCAACCTTAGAAAGTCGAAGGCCGGAAGAAGCTGCACACTCTGGAATTTGGTGACCATCTGCAGAATGTATTAAGCCCGTGCCTCGGATGGGAAGGCTTTCCATGAGGATGCATCAAGGACTGCTCCGATGAACTTGGGTCTTTGTGATGGTGCCATGTGGGATTTCTTGAAATTGAAGGAGAAGCCCAGTCTGTGTAAAGAGTAGCAGGTGATGCAAGGTGTTCCAGGGCTTAATAGGGAGAACGTGCCGTCATCAGTCAATCGTCCTGGTAGGGGTAGATGTGAATCCCCCCCCTCTTATGAGACTCGCTTCCACAAACACCATTAACTTGGTAAAAACCCTCAGGCAGAGGTCAGCCCAAATGGCAGAACTCGAAACTGATAGTGAGAACCACAAACCTCAGGTACGTTCTGTGCTTGCGATGGATAGGCACAGGAAAACAAGCATCCTGAAGGTACGACACCATCCAATCCTGAAGCTGGAGGGACCCGAAGGATCGGAGAAAGGTTAACCATCTTTAACTTGTCCTTCCCGAGGAATTTGTTCAAGTATCTCAAGTACGAGATGGGTCTCAATCCCTTGTCCTTTTTGGAGAATAGAAAGTATGGGGAATACAACCCTTTGTTCCATTCTACTGCAGGTACTGGTTCTATAGCAGCTTTCTGTAGCAGGCTCAAAATGTCATGTACAAGGAACGGATCTGGAGTTTTGGGCGAGTGGTTTCCCGGAGGATGATTGAGGTCTTGTTATGAATGGGAGACAGTAACCCTGGGCTACAGTTTGTAATTCCCAAGCATATGAAGTACTAATGCCCTGCCATTCTTACAGATGCAGAGACAGTCTGCCTCCAACTGGGGCATTGTGGGCTAAGACCTTAGAGATTTTGAGGCAGCTGGAACAGTGGCTGATGGTAAAGCAACCACTGTTTGGGTGGACTTAGTACCTCTCCCTCGTCCACCACGAGGGAATCTTCATTGGCCTCTATGACAAGCCTGTCCTCTTGCTCTACCAATTTAGGAAAATAAACGAAAGGACTTACCCCTCCAAGAAGATCCACTGGGGTAAGATTGTTGTGGCTTTTTGCTGCCACCTTGGAGGTCTGCAGGTGCTCCAGGCTTTCGTCAGCCTTGCTGCCAAACAGGTGAGAGCTGTCAAAAGGCATATTAAGTAATCTGGACTGCACGTCCAGTGCAAATCTGACTTTCTCAACCACGCAAATCTGCATAGTTCGGCACTTGTCGCCATGGATCTACTGATGCGGTCATCAGTATCCAGTCCTGACTGTAGAGACTTGCGTATAGTCTCTTTTCCATCACTTATGATGGACAGGAAGCCATCTTTTTCTTTCCCCTCAGGAATATGGTCAGCCGCCATTGCTATACAATCCCTTAAGGTGAACGTGAATTTTGCTACGGCGCAAGTGGCTTTGGCAGATTTCAACTGCATGCTTTTCGCAGAAAAAATACATCTTTCTTACCGAAGCATCCACTCTCTTATCGTCTCTATCAGGAGGGATAGTGGATATACTGCCTGTTTGGACGAGGACATCGCCGCCTTAACCACCAGGCTTTCTGGCGTGTGGTGCTTTGCCAAATATTCAGACTAACTGCTAGACTGCCTCTACTTTTTGGTGAGGTTCTTGTTCACTGCAGCAATTGTCTTGAGTGCCTCCCAATTTGTCTTAACCCTTTTCTGAAGAGCAAAGTGAAAGGAAAGGATTGGATCCTTTTGTGGACACTGGTCCAAGATATCTGTTCAATCGTCCTGCTCAAATGACAGAGCAGGCCTGCTCCAACCTACCAACTCAACCACCCTGGTCAAGTTGCCTACAGGAGGCTTTGGCATGGTCTAAAGGGTCTGGTTTTGCAAACTCAAATTCAGGTGATGTATCCACACTGCTGGCGGTCTAGAGAGTTTCATACAAGTGCTTGAACCTGGACTCTTCACACCAGGGCCTCTGGCAGGTTAGGGGTAACGAACTCCAGGCTAAAGGGTGGAGAGTCTGCATCGGAAGGTTCATGCTCTTCATAAATTGAAGATACGAATTTGAAGCAATCTTTTCTCGGTACAGGTTTGTAGATTTTCTCCACCTTCTTTGCTAGAGGAGTCAAAGCCTTTTTCGCAAACACCGCCCTCGAAGGGCTACACCCTCGACTCAAAGGAGTCTCAACTAAATATCATTAGGTCCAGGCATCAACAGCTGGGTCGATGGCTTACGTCCCGGGCTCGAAAGGGTGCATGATTTAGTCTTTGCCTTCACCTTGTCGCCTTTATGCAGCGCAACCACAGCATGGCTTCTCTCCTTGTCCTTTCAGGGGCCCGAGGGGCCTCCTGCTCGAATATTTTCAACATTTCTCTCTCAAACTCTTCCAATTGGGCAGGAGTAGAGGATTTGGTCAGACATGTAAGTTACTCAGGAGAGGAATCACTAGAGGACGATGAAGACCTCCGACGCCTCTTTTTCGACTTCAAAGACGAAGAATGGTGAGACCCACTCCTGGAGCGAGATCACTCTTTAGATGGTTTTCTCTGGGAGAGTCTCCTCTCGACTCATCAGAAGATTGGGTTTTAGATTTGGATGAAGGGGATTTCGTGGGGTACTACCCGCCGATAGTTTCCTTTTACACTCTTTTAGAGCCTTACCAGTCTTCGCCCGACAGGTGTTCAGCCGTTCGATGCTCTGTGCCCAGAGACCAAAGACACTCGAAGGTCCATGATCGACATTTTGGCACTGCAATCGTGGCAATTTTTGAAACCCGTCTTCCGTGTTGTTGGAGCTGACGATAAAGACATTTTTCTCAAGTGTTGTAGTTTTTATTAAAAAACCAAAGCACGCTTTAATTCTCTCGAAGTGAATGCTGCGTCGGAAAAATGGAACTGAAACCAACGGGTGCTGCGCAGGCGATAACTACTGGTGATGACGTAGACCTCGAGGCGGAGACCCTCAAGGGCCTTCCAGTCGACGGAATCGACGCACAGCTCCCTCTGCCGAAAATGTTTTCCGAAGCAGCTGAAGCTGGAAAAGATCATCTCAAAAGATGAGGAATACGTGGGAGGCCAATCCATTCAAACGTATTAAATTGGTTCACAATCATGTAAAATGGAAAGCGGAGTATTCATTGCTCTACTTTATGATACATGTAGCTGGAGTTGACCTAGGATTCACCTCACCGCAGCCCAAGCCACATGACAAGATAGGAGGCTACAGTAAGGCACAGATTCATCAAGTGTGAGTAACCCTGAGTAGGCCCAACAAACACACAATAAATGTATGTAGTAAAATATCAGGTGCAATCTTGTAATGTAAGCACATAAAATGCAATAAAAAAGATAAATCAATTTCTCAAACAGCAGCTTGAGAAAGCCGTTGCTGTCCAAAACCCTAAATGTCCAGATGTTTAATGAATAAGCATTTGCATAAAAACTAGAAAGGGAAAAATGACTAAAAGGTGACAAAATCAATACAATGTGAAGTAACAGATAAAAAATACAAAGCAGTATTTGGAATGTACACTGTGTTACAGAGTGAACCATCTGATGCAAACTCTCCACCCTTTGGGCTGGAGTACGTTAGGATGGGCCGACAGCAAGAGTGTATTCCCCTCCATTTGCCTATATTTGGCGTCTAGGCGTCAATTGAACGGCTGGACCGATTGGGGTTTGAGCCACCCTTTTTTGGCCAAGGAGACTACGTCTTTCTGCATTGGAATGCCTGTTCTAGCCGGGGGGCGTAGAGTGAGGACTTTGGCAAGTACTCCTGCCTCGGGTTGTTCAACTTTGGGTTGAGGAAGGCCCAAGTACTCTGCCAGTCCTGCAAGTGGTTTGTGGAAGGCCTTGGCTGATGGCGGCGTGTCGGGGTCTTCTTCCTAGTCTGTGTCCACCTGTGCGTCTGACTGGTCTGGCGCGAGTGGATGAGTGCATGGTGCCCAGGGCTGAGGTGTGTAGACCCGATCCGAAGGCTGGTACGGAACTGCCTGAAATGTGCGAGGCAGGAGAGCCGGCATGGGCAGCGGGTGCTGCACCGGGGCCTGCAGTGCTGGAGCCATAGGAGGAATGACTATGGGCACATGCAGCGGGACTGGAGGGAGCATGTCCCCGATAACATCCTTGAGGATGGCCCCCATCTGAGGAGATTGCATGCTTATGAGGAACTTTTCAAAGAGCCTGCCCTCGCAGGCTGGTGGGGTGGCAGGTGATATTGACGGGATATCTGGCAGCTGCTGGGGCTGGTGCATACTCTGATTGCAGAGGGAATCTGCCCTGCGCTGCTGATGGATAAGCTGTAGGCCATGTACCTGGTTGACACCAGTCCCACCATGTAACTCGTTCACCCACCTGCTCCGTACCTCAGGGTGGTATCAGACGAGCGGCCATCTTGTTTACCAAGTCGGCCATCTTGTCGAGCTACATCCCAAGTGCTGAAGTAATGGCGCTTGGCTCACTGGGTCCGGCCTCCTCCAGGACTCTTGGCGGTGGAGCATGAGCTGTACCCTGCACCTCAGGTCGAGACCTGGTAGGCGTGTCGCCCTCGGCAGAGTCTCCGGTAGTGCTACGTGCAGGCGTCCCCACTGCCATATTGCCGGTACAAGCGCCTTTGTCCCTCTGGTGTAAACCCAGTTAGTTAAAGAACCTTGCAGTCCCTCAGCACTGTCTTCGGAAGGATCAACAAACCCCTTGGTCCGGTAGCCGGTAGCTGAATTAGCCTAGGTACCCGTGCTGGTGTGAGAAACCGAGAGGTTCCTCCTGACTGGGCTTTTCCTTGTGAAGGTGTCGCCCTTGCGGGTTGCGCTGGAAAAGAGCGGCCCTCCCTTGGGCCTTGACTTATGTCTGACAAAGTCCTTCAAGTCCTCTGGAGGCAACTTCTCAAAGAGCTCCCTCCACCTAGATAGTCTGTTCATCGAAGCACTCGAAGAAATTGCTTCGCACATGGTACAACCATCACAGTCGTGGTCAGGGCCAAGGCAGCTCAGGCATAGAGCGTGGGGATCCGATGTAGGGAAGAGCCCCTTGCAGGCTGGACACCTGCTGAAGTCAACATGCGCCGGGGAGAAGAGTGGCGCTAGAGGACCGAATACCTGATTGATAAAAGAAGACAGAAGAAAGTATCCAGGGAAGAGCGCGTGGAATTACATGGCCGAAGCTAAACCCAACAGAGCTGGTGAAATCGGCCCGTTCCCAACGATACGGAAAAGGGGACTAAGGTGTGGCGCTGGTGGGTGGAGTCAGGCGAGCGTATGCCCCCAAGGCAGCACCCCTGTGCACCTCTGAATTTAAAGGAGAATATGTTTTTTTCTGGTGAAAAAGGTTCCGTCTCCCGCCCCTAGCAAGGGACGCCCATGCAGTATGGAGAAAAGGGGACGGGACGTAAGAGTAAAGATAACACATCCAGTGTTTTGGATAGAACACATTCTTAACCCTGCACCAGCTGCAGAATGTGTTCCAACAGCAACAGAACTGTTTCCAATGCCTATGCATCCGAAGTAATGCCTCGTCATTCTTTCAGATGCAGTGAGAGTCTGCCTCCCACTGGGGTCTTGTGAACTAAGACCTCAGAGAGGTTTTGTGGCGGCTAGGGCTGTGGCTGATAGTAAAGCAGCCACTGCATTGGAAGTTCTAGTACCCCTTTTCCGTCCACCACAGGGAAATCTGTACTAGCTGCCAAGAACCTGCTGATACTGTCAGCAGTGTCGAGTCCTGTCTGGAGGGATTCGCACATTGCATCCTTCCCATTCTTGACTAGATTTAAAAATCTGTCTCTTTCCTCCCCTTCGGGGATATGATCAGCCGCCATTACTACACATTCCCAAATAGTAGGAGTGAATTTGGCCAACGTGCACGCAGCATGCGCTGACTTTAGGGCCACACTTCCTGCAGAGAAAACTTTCTTAGCCCAAGTGTTGTAACGATTGTCATCTCTGTCGGGGGGGGGGAATAGTCGGGTATGTGTTTTATTTTGGAGGTTGATGTGGCAGCTTGTAAAACTAAACTTTCAGGAGTGGGATGCTTTGCCAGGTAACTGGGGTCACTACTGGACGCCCTGTATTTGGATGTTAGTTTCTTATTCACTGCCAGAATTAATTCTGCTGTTTCCCAATTTGTATTTACTCTCCTTTGCAAAGCCACATGTAAAGGAAGAATAGGATCCTCCTGGAGTCCTTTATCTAGGATGTTAGTAAGATCATCCTGTTCATATATTGGTGTGGGTCTTTTCCACCCCATATATTCCACCATCCTGGACATTAATTATTTATAAGACCCTTCAGTATGGTCAGTAGGGTCAGGTCTCCCAAACTCAAATTCTGGGGACAGAGCTACTCTGCTTGCATTTTGCAGGGGCTCCTGTAAGTTCTTTAACCTGGATTCCTCTGAGATCAAGGGTTCAGGAACCCCAAGAGTTCCATACTGAAGACCAAAAGGTACTGAATCACTACAAGAATGTTCTGCTTCCTCATAAATAAAAAAGGAAGTGACTCAAAGATATCCCTTCTTGGCAATGGTAGATACACTTTCTGTAATCCTCGTGGGCCCCAAAATCTTAGACACTGTTGAGGACTTGCCTGATGCTTTCGACATTGAGGCACCGTCATGGTCCGACGAGGAGTCTTTCGGCGCTGATGACTTCATCGAGGAAGATTTGTCTTGATTCGAGAGATCCTTGCAACGCTCTCAAGGAGATTTTTCCTTGCCTTATGCGACCGAGGGCGCACAGTTTTGCACTCATTTTTTTTCTTGTCTGGTTTTTCGACCTGGGCATGGCTTTCATAAGTCTTCAAGGGGGGTTCAAGACTGCATTCTCGAATACTTGCATCATTTTAACTCTGAACTTCCTCCACTCAACTGGAGAGGCTGATTTCGTCAAGCATTTAACCCGTTCTCGGGAAGAACTAGACAACGAAGATGGCGGCCTATGGTGCCTTTTCCTCTAACGTTGCGAAGATGACGAGTGGTGAGAACCACTGCGTGATCTCGATCTTTTTGTCTTTTTACGACGAGGAAAAATATTTCTTGACTCATCTGAAGATGGTCTTTGACAGGGCCATCGAAGGGGATTTTGACCTACCTATTGCTAATTTTCCTATTCGCTCTTTCAGGGCTTTTGCCGTCATCGATAGGCAGGTCTTACAGTCTAACGTAGCATGAGAGGAACCGAGGTGCTACAGACACACCACAATCCTAGCACTTTTTAAAACCCGATCTCGGAGTCGAAGACGGCGACGATGACGCCATTTTTAAGACTTTACTCGAAGATTCTCAAAAGGAAACCGAAGCGCACCATATCCAAAGCGATAACTTTCACGGAAAAACTGAACTTAAGCCAAGGGTTGCTGCACGCGCGTTATGCCATCGATAATGTCGACATCGAGACAGAGGCCTCCAAGGGACATCTAGTTAACAGACATCGACGCGCAGCGACATCTGCTGGAAAATAATTCAGAAAAAGCTGATGCTGGATATGGAAATTTCATAAAATGGGGAATATGTGGGAGGATACAATCCAGTCGAAGCCCAGTTTGTGGAGAGTGTGGCAGGTTACACTGAGATGATCCAGGACTTAGCTCGAAGAACATGCCTGGAGCAGCCAATTGTCCAGGTAGGGTAGACGTGAATCCCACCCACTGCCGAGACTCGCTGCCACCACTGCCATCAGTTTCGTGAATACCCTCGGGCGAAGGTCAGCCTGAATGGCAGAACTCAAACTGAGAATGAGAACTGCCAATGTTGAACCTCAGGTACGTTGTGTGCTTGAGATGGAATGGCACATGAGAATAAGCACCCTGAAAGTCCAATGGCACCATCCAATCCTGGAGCTGGAGGGCCTGAAGGATATGTCAAAGTGTGACCATCTTGAACTTGTCCTTCCTGAGGAACTTGTTCAAGTATCTCAAATCCAAGATGGGTCTCGGTCCTCCGTCCTTCTTGGGGATTAGGAAATATGGAGATTGCCATCCTTTGTTCCTCACCATTAAAAAAGTACTGGCTCTACAGCACCTTTCTCTTGCATGCTCAAACTTTCCTGTAAAATGAATGGATCTGAAACCTTTAACGAATGATTTCATGGTGGATGATTCTGAGGTCTCTGAATGAAGGGGAGACAGTAAGCCTGTGCTATGGTTTCAAATGCCAAAGCATCCGAAGTAAGGCCTGGCTATTCTTTCAGATACTGAGAGAGTCTGCCTCCCACTTGGGTGTCTTGAGTAAAGACCTCAGAGTGGTTTTGAGGCGGCTGAAGCAGCGGCTGATGGTAAAGATGCTGCTGCTTGGGTGGGCTTTGCACCTCTCCCTTGTCCACCACAAGGGAACCTTCTTTGGCCTCTTTGATCAGCCATTCCTCTCCCTACTGAGGAGTAGAAGCGAAAGTATCTACCCCTCCAATAAGGACCACTGGGGTGAAAAGACTGAGGCTGCCTAATGGCAGCACCTGGAGATTTGGCTGCCGCCTTCGAGGTCTGAAGCTTTCAGGGCTTTCGTCACCCTAGCTGCCAAAAAGATGAGACCCGTCAAAAGGCATATCAAGGACTCTAGACTGCACGTCCGGTGCAAATCCAGACTTCCTTAACCATGCAAACCTGCGTATCACAGTGCTTGCCGCCATGGCGCTGCTGATCCGTTCAGCAGAATCAAAGCCAGACTGTAGAGACTCGCATATGGGCCTCTTTCCCAACTTTTAATATGGTCAGGAAGCCGTCTCTTTCTTCCCCTTCGGGAATATGTTAATCCGCCATGGATACACAGTCCCATAGGGTGAAGGTAAATTTTGCAAGGGCACATGTAGAGTTGGCAGACTTCAGAGCCATGCTCCCGGCAGAAAATACTTTCTATGACCAGGCGTCTATAAGCTTATCTGGTGGAATGGATGGATAGGTAGCTTGTTTGGAGGCAGAGGTTGCTGCTTCCACCACTAGGCTTTCTGTGGTAGGGTTTTTAGACAAATAGCTGGGGTCACTACTCAACGGTCTATATTTTTTAGTCACCATTATACTGACTGCCGGACTTGATTCTGGTGCATCCCAGTTTAGAGCCACATGAAATGGTAGGATTGGATCTCTTTAAAGGGCCTTTGTCCAGGATATCCGTGAGGTCATCCAGTTCAAATGGAAGGGCAGGCCTGCTCCATCACAGAAAATCAGTGACCGTGTTCATTAATTGCCTGTAAGTGTTATCGGCATGATGTGCCGGGTCTGGATTGCCAAAATCCATTTCTGGAGAGGTGTCCAGCCCACTGGCCGATTGCAAATTATCACATAGGTCCTGCATCTTAGACTCCTCCGATATAAAACTATCAGGAACATAAGGTGTGCCATATTGTAACCCAAAAGGAAGATTGTCGTCGTCTGGAGGCTCAGTCTTCATAAATCGACATGAGAGATTTAAAAAGAATCCTTTCTTGGCAATGGTTTAAAGGATTTTTTAATGTCCGGTAAAGGCGTCGATAGCTTCGATGGTTTTGAGCCAGATGCCAATGGAGTCGTCGCCAAACTTGATTTTGGCGTCAATGGCGTCAATGAATTTGGGGTCTTGGACGCTGATGATTTTGACGCCGACTTGTCCGTCACAGACTTTGATGAATTTTTGTTCTAATCTCCATTAAAATCTGGCTGCCTTCCTGGGCTCGAGCGCGCGTGGGATTTGGCTCTAGTCCTTTCCTTACCGGCTTCAGAAGGCACGGTAGGAGAATGGCCTACTTGTTTCGAGGGAGGCCGTCTCACGAAAATTGTAACCATTTCCTGCCTGAATGATTCTGATTCAGCCGGAGTTGAGGCCTTAGTAGAGCAAGATATACTCCTCTCTGGAGATGAGGTGGACGAGGGAGACCAAGTAGGCGATTTATGATGCCTTTTCTTCGATTTTCTCATCGACGGGAAGTGGTGAGAATTTAGTTTTCCTTCGTCGAGGAGAGTCACCTCTCACTTTGTCAGGGTAATGTTTTTTCGACGGGGTAGTCGAAAGGGATTTTATGGAGAGTCTACCTTCCGCTAATTTTCCTTTACGCTCCTTCAGAGCTTTTCCTGTCATCGATTGACACAACCGACAAGCCAAGATCTTATGCTCCACACCAAAGCACCACAAACACACCAGACGTGCGTCCGTCAGCACATATTAGCACTGCAGTCTTGGAATTTCTTAAACCCGGTCTTCAGGGTTGTTAAAGACTAAGACATTTGCACAACTATGAAGTAACAATACGAAGCGACCTATAGTTCATGAAGCGATAGCTTACTCAGAAAAACGAAACTGAAGCCAACGTGTGCTGTGAGTTCCATATATACCTTCGATGATGTCATCCTCGAGCCGGAAGCCCTCGAGGGACATTGAGTTGATGCAGAGCCTTCTGCCGAATGTGTTTTCCGAAGCAGCTGAAGCTAGATCTAGGATAGATCATGGATGAGGAATACGTGGGAGGACACAATCCATTCAAATGAGGCGGTTTAGAATTGTGAACTAAAACATAATGGAAACAAGTGTGAGGAGTGCAGCACCCAAGCTTTGCTCCTTTCAGGACTGGTGGGTTAAGGTTACACAGCCAATCAAATTAGAGGGACATTTTCTGACATACACCACAATGCTCCAGCCTAGACCGGTGAGGGGGTACTGTCACAAGTATGGAGGCAGGGGGCTGGATGTAGGACTAAGGGCCTGTGGAATTTTGCTGTGGCAGAATTTTTTTTAAGCTGGGCTGTTTTTGTGCCAGACAGCCATTCCCTGCAAGGGAGTGTTGGCAACTGGACTTAAACAAGTTCACTGCTCTTTGCTGGTAATTGAGGCCATGGTGGAATGATTTGGGTTGTAGTGAAGTAGGAGAGCCGATACTTAGCTTGTGACTAGCTGTCACAACCGCAGGTTCCTGGCGTTTATGGAAGAGGTGGAAACATGGCGGTCGTCTGACTGTGCCGCCACGTTGTGCTCGCTAGCGAGGTTACGTTCTAGTCTTTTCCAACATGGCCGCCGCTGAGATTATTTCTCTGTTCTCGCTCGGCGGTTCGGCGCGTTGCAACTTCTGAATTCTTCTTCGTTGCTAGCGCTCCATAGTACTCTCGCTTAGCGGTGATCCGCTCCTATACTATTTTCCTCCTGTTGTTTCTCTCTCTCTCTTCATACCTGGTGCTCCTTTTCTTACACGGGCACTTGTTTTGTTCTCCTCCTTTCTTGCCTCCTGCCTTTCTTGTTTTAGTTTTCTCTCTCTGGACCCCTCTCATTTCAGGGCCGTGCTCTGCATTTATTGCTACTCCCTACCATCAGTATAGCCAGCCTCCCGTATTACCAGCTGGCTTGGACAGTCCTCTCGGATACCTACACTCCAAAGGGGTTTTTGTGCCGTAAGGCTTTTCCCCTCGCCGCACTTGTCTGTCGCGGAGGGGGAGTCCCCGCGAATTCTTTCCCAAAGGGTCGCGGTGGCTTCCTCCCGAGGCAGACCCTAGGAAAAGAGGACTTTTACTCGTCGACCTCGTGGGAGGAAGTTGAACTTCTCGTCTTCATCAGGTGAGGAGGAAGGGGAATTGAAAGACTCTCAGGGTTTGAGTGGGGTGGACCACATCACGGACAACCCTGCAGATACGCCCACAGCGTCAGACATTGTTGATACTAGCTAATTGAGCTAGAAGCCAACTTGTTTGCAAGTCCAAAAGTGGATAAACTGATGAGTAGCTTTTTTCTTGATGGCTGTAAAGTCCACTGAAAGTGAGAGTCTGGCTTTAGGTCTAAAATGGTTTTTTGGATGCTTGGGTGTACACATGCTTAATGTTCAAGAAGATACCTATGCCACTTTCATTCATCAGATTTCATGTACCTAGGTTTCAGTGTTTTGCTAGAAGTGTGTCACTCAATATGCCGCAACGGAGCCCTAATAGGGTTTTTAACTGATCCCTGGAGCATTTAGGGTGCCCCGAGCCATGGTAGATTCTCAACAACATGCAGCCTCTGCACAGCAGGGCTTTCCTTTCCATGCCTCCAGGCATTGAAGTAGAAAATAATTGATTCTGAAACATTGACAACTCACAGATTACCTTTTATATTGTTAGAACGTTCCTTTCACGTTTCTTTTGTCCAAGCTTAGGACTTGCTTTGTTTCTTTTAAGAGTGTCAAATCGAGCATATTTTTTCAGTTTGGGGGGGGGGTTGTACTGGAAGAGGGGGGTCTGTAGGTCGTCTAGATGTTTGGTGGAGGGAGTTGTTAAACATGCATCTCTGCATGAGGCACATTTTCACCTGACGTTCCCTTACTGGGATGGAACTTCTGACCTGCAAGGTGAACAAGTTACTAACCAAGTTGTAACGTTCTTTCGATTGGATGTTCATCCAACGTATTCCACATCTTTGACATGTAATGTCCATTGCTGTGTACTTCAGAAACGTTTTTGGCAGAGGGCATCCTGCGTCGATGGCGTCTGGTCTATGTCCCACGAAGGCCTCCGTTGAGGGCGACATCACCGGATGTTATAAATAGGACCGACGGCGCCCGTAGCCTCAGTTTGTTTTTCCACACATAACGTGGGGCACTAATTCAATGCCTGCTTGACTGCACATAGCCTTGCAGAAACGTAAGCTGCAATCGCATAGGAAATTCTCCAGAGGGGCAGGCTGGGAGGACAATGTGGAATACGCTGCAGGAACATCCAATTGAAAGAAGGTTACCAGTTGGTAAGTGACTTGTTCTTCGAATGGATTGGGTCTTCCAACGTATTCCACATCTTTGACAGACTCCCAAAGCAGTACCAGAAAATGGAGGAGGGAAAATAATTTAGAGTACCCAATCAGATGGTGGAATAAAGAACCGCCTTACCAAAGGCCATATCTTGACCATGGATCGTATCAAGGGAATAATGTTTAACAAAGGTGTGGCTAGAAGCCCATGTGGCTGCTTCACAAATATTCCGAATAGGAACTCCTCATTGTAGGGCTGTAGAAGCAGCCACACCCCTTGTGGAATGAGCTTATAGCCCTTCAGGAGGGTCCCTACCTGCCAATCAGTAATATTCAGTAATGGCGAGCATAATCCACCAGGCCAATGTATGTTTGGTAACAGCCTGGCCCAATCAGTGTCCAGCATATCCCACAAAGAGGTGATCGTCCACTCTGACCCAGGACATCCTAGAAATATAAAAGCTCAGAGCTCTCCTACGATACAACCTATGGAGTCGCTCCTCTTCCTTACCAGGATGAGGAGGAGGATAGAAAGAAGGAAGAACCACTTTCTGACTCAAATGAAATTCCGATAATACCTTATGTAGAAAGGAAGGACGCACCCTTAGTACAACCCTGTACTTCTGTAATACAGTAAAGTGCGGCTTAGAGGAAAGTGCCAGCAATTCACTCACTCTGCGAGCGGAAGTAACCGCAACCAAGAACACAGTCTTGAAGGATAATAATCTCAAAGGACAAGAGTGCAAAGGTTCAAACAGAGCACCCATTAGAAATTCCAAAACCAAATTCAAATCACAAACCGGCACCTGGAAAGGGGATGGCGGGAACACATTAGTCAGTCCTTTAAGAAATTGAGAAATCAAAGGAATCTTAAAGTAAGAACATTCTTCAGACGAGCGCTTAACTATAGACAGCACAACCAGGTAACCTTTAATGGTACCAACTTGAAGGCCTCTGTGGGGTAAAGAAAGTAAGAGACAAAACCATAGGAATGGAACACTGAAAAGGATCAACATTTTGTCCTCTGCACCAGTCGCAAAACTTACGCCAACGGTACAGGGATTTTGTTGCTGGTCTCCTGGCCGAAAGCAACACCTCCATCAAATCATTTAGGAGGTCCCAATCCTTATATCTCAACCTTTCATATAACAAGCGTGAAGGTTGAGAGTCCTGACCTCTGGATGGAGAAACTGACCCCCCTCTCACGAGAGCAGATCCTCTCGGTAGGGAAGACGGTGTGGAGGGCAGATTGACATTTCTAGACGGTCCGGGTACCACGCTCTCCTGGCCCAATCCAGAGCAATGAGGATCATGTGGTATCCGAACCTCTGTTACCTCCCTAGCACTTGATGAATGACGGGGACTGGAGGAAACGCGTACAGCAGTGGGAATGGCCAGTCCACTACGAATGCGTCTCCTAAGGATCCTCTAGGAGGAAATTCCCTTGAGCAGAATCTCTCGCACTTCCGGTTGGCACTGGTGGCAATGGGATCCACTTGTGGGGTTCCCAAAAGGGCAATGATCTCCAGAAGGACTTCCTAAGCCAACTCCCACTCATGAGAAATCGTGCTCTGCCTGCTCAGAGCGCCCACTGCTGCATTTTCGTCTCCGGCCAGATGAACTGCCGAGAGCGAAATTCCCTGCTGGATGGCCCAGAACCAGAGCTGCATTGCCTCTCTGCACAACGGGAGTGACCCTGCCGCCTCCCTTTTTTGTTGAGGTAATGCATGGCCACTCTATCGTCCATCATGATCAGGACACACCTCCCCCGCACAGACGGCAAAAAAGCCTTCAGGGCTAGCCTGATGGCCCTCAGCTCTAGCAGACTGATGTGGAGTTTGGACTCTGATGGCGACCAACGACCGCTGGCAGTCAAGTCGTTGGCATGAGCGCCCCATCCTGTGAGGGAAGCATTCATCACTACAGTCACTTCCGGGCACGGTTGCCAAAACGGCTCTCCCTTCATCAGGTTCCCTTCGGTGGCCGACCACAGAAGATCCTGGGAGAACGAGATTGGAATCTGAACAGGATCCGACATCTTGCCCGAGAACTGCGACCACTGCATCTTGAAGACCCATTGCAGAGATCTCATCCTCAGCCTCGCCCCTTGCACCAGAAAAATATAGGATGCCATGAGGCCAAACAACCTTAAGAATTCGAATGCCAGGAGACTCTGGGCATGTTGAAATGTGTCCACCATCTGAACAATGTGATGAGCCCTCACCTTAGGAGGCGATTCCTACCCAAGGATGTGTCCAACACAGCCCGATGTACTGGAGTTGTTGGGAAGGTGCCAGTTGCAACTTCTTGAAATTGAGGGAAAAGCCCAGCCTGTGGAGGGAGCGATAGGTGAGACCGAGGTGATCCAATGCTAGCTCGGGAGAACGCGCACGGATCAGCCAGTCGTCCAGGTAGGGGTAGACGTGAATCCCCCCCCTCGCCTGAGATATGCTGCCACCACCACCATTAGCTTGGTGAAGACCCTCGGGCGGAGGTCAATCCGAATGGCAGGACCCGAAACGGAAAGTGTAAGTCGCCAGCCACAAACCTCAGGTACTTTCTGTGCTTGGGATTAAATCGACACATGAACGTAAGCATCCTGTAGGTGCAGAAACACCAACCAATCTTGAAGTTGAAGGGCCTGGAGGACTTGAGAAACAGTGACCATCTTGAACGTGTCCTTCCTGAGAAGTTTGTTCAACCAATGCAAGTCCAGGATGTGTCTCAATCCCCCGTCTTTCTTAGGGATCAAAAAATAAGGGGAATACAATCCGTTGTTCCTTTCTGCTACAGGCACCAGTTCTATAGCACCTTTCTCTAGCAGGGTCAAGATTTCCTGCACAAGGAGCGGATCTGGAAGCTTCAAAGAGAGATTCCCCAGTGGATTGTCGTGAGCCAGCTTTAGGAAGGGAAGGCAGTAGCCGTGGGAGATTGTATCCAGAACCCACGCATCCGAAGTTATGGCTCGCCACTCTTCAAGATGCTCAGACAGTCTGCCCCCAACCGGCGAACCATGGGACATGGCCTCATGACTGTTTTGGAGCGGCAGCGCCTGAAGGCATACAGGCAGCTGCCTGAGTGGCTTTGGCACCTCGATTTCCCCGACCACCACAGGTACTTTTCAGCTGGACCCTTTGACTGGCAGCCCCTCTCATTATACCAAAGGAGGAGTATTAACAAAATGAACCTCCCCTCCACTGCTGTCCCCTAGGACGAAAAGGCGTAGGTTGACGCACAGCTGCGCTTAAAGATTTCACTGCAGCTTTTGAGGTCTGCAACGTCTCAAGGCTCTAGTCAGCCTTGCTGCCAAACAAATGCACGCCATCAAAGGGCATGTTCAAAAGACGGGCTTGCACATCCAGGGCAAAACCAGACTCCCGCAACCACGCAAATCTGCGTATAACGGTGCTCGCAGCCATGGACCGGCTAACACTGTCGGCCATGTCCAAACCCGACTGAAGGGATTCACACATGGAATCCTTGCCATCTTGCACAAGAACAAGGAACCCATCCCTTTCCTCCCCTTTGGGAATATGCTCAGCCTCAAGAGAAACAATTCCACAGAGTGCGGGAAAATCTTGCCAAGGCAGAAGTGAAGTTGGCTGACTTCAACGCCATACTCCTAGCAGAAAACACCTTGCTTGCCCAACCGTTGAAGCGTTGGTCGTTCCTATCAAGAGGGGTCGTAGGGTACGCTGCCTGCCTCGAGGTGGCCGTAGCCGCCTGAACCATCAAACTCTCGGGATTGGGGTGAGACGAAAGGTAGCTGGGGTTGCTACCGAAAGGGCAGTATTTCTTGGTCAACGATTTGTTAGCAGCCGGAAGGGATTCGAGTGACTGCCAAACAGCCGCCACCCTTTTCTATAATGTCAGATGAAAAGGTAACACCGAGTCAGAGGACAGACCTTGATCTAAAATGTCCGTTAGATAATCTTGCACAAAAGCTTCAGGAGGACTGGACCAGCCCAGATACTCCGTGACCCTAGACATGAGCCTCGTGTAGGATGACTCCGCATGAGCACCTGGCTCAGGCCTGCCAAATTCCACTTCCCGAGAAGTGTCCAAACCACTGGCAACATGAAGAGTTTGCCTCAACTCTTCCAATTGACCGTCTCCAGAAAAGACAGGAGCCACATCAGGCTCAACATGGTCCATATGAAAGTCTGACCTTTACTTCTCCTCATATAGGTATCACTATGTATTATCCCCACCAAAAATATCTCCATATATATGGTCGTCTAGAATGGCCATAGGCGATATTTTTGGGGGGGATCATTTTTGGGGCTTTTGGGAGTGGGGGTGTCCCCCGCAGGTTTCATGGCTTAATATCGCTGCAAAAATATGGCGATATTTTTGTGTGGAGATATTTCGCGGGGATATTAAGACATGGAACCCTCATATGTCATCCAGAGGGAGGTAAAAGCCCTGCCTCAGGACAGAAGAGGGTCTGGAGTCCACCACCGGCCTCACAGACTCAGAAGTAGCCTTCCTTGGAGGATCCACATTATCAGGGACCTCCATGGTATATTTCGGTCAAAAAGCCCAGAAGGAGCCAAAGGCTTCAGCGTCGAGAGCGCCAATGGCTTCGACGTCGATAAAGGTGCCGAGGGCTGGAACAAAGGCAAAGCTTCGACATCGGTATCCGACGGACATGGCGCCGACAGAGTCGACACCGACCTTGAGCCCTTACCAAGCTTCCGCGGTCTCGCGGGAGATGAGTACCGATACCAGGAAGCACGTTTCTTGCGACTATCCTGAGGCTTGTCCGAATGAGACCTCGAAGGTGCCCAATGAACGTTGCCACGAGGATCCGAGCCCGAAGGCGTGCGAGCCACAATACGAGACTGTTCCTTGCTGGCTTCATCAGAAGGCGCGGACGGAACTGTACCCTGCGATTGAAAATCGCTACCATCTGCTCCCTAAAGGCAGCCCATTCCTCCAGAGTTGAGGACTTTTTTGGGCAAACCACTTTCCCCGCGGCTCCATCCTCCGAGGAGGACGGGGAAGGCGACCGGTGACGGCGCTTCCTAGAATGCCGAGATGAGGACGACACGTGGCGGGAACCACTCTGGGACCGAGATCCCCGGGACTCCTCCCGATGCAGAGAGTCGGCCCTCCAATCATCGGTGGACATCCCCTTGGACTTATCCGATTTACGGGACATGCTGGGTTTAGAACCCCTACCTACCTGAAGCTTACGCTCCCGAAAGGCCTTAGCTTTGGCATTTGGAACAGTCGTCGGTGTCATGACTCTCGCCTAGCACCACGAACAAATGCGATGCGGGTCAGTAATCGACATTTTCGACTTGCAGTCCCGGCAAGTCTTGAAGCCAGACCACGGAGTCGGAGGTGTTGAAGAAGACATATGCACGAGGAATACACGAGGCGCGCCGATTCTCAGAAGAAAACACGTTTGTGGAAAAAATGGAACTGAGGCTACGGGCGCTGTGTGCCCTATTTATAACATCCGGTGACGTCGCCCTCGACGGAGGCCTTCGAGGGACATCGACCCGACGCCAACGACGAAGGATGCCCTCTGCCGAAAGAAAAAGTGACAGAAGTACACAGCTGTGGACATTACATGTCAAAGATGTGGAATATGTTAGAGGACACAATCCATTCGAGACACTTATTTATGCAACAGGAACTTTCTCACCCTGAGCTAATTTAGAATTATTAGAGCCTGCAGTCACCCATTTGAAATTGCTCTTTTTTTACTTTAGTCGACCTTTTTTCTATTGATATATTGTGCTATTTAATGTTTTAAAAAAACGTCTCTCCCGTTCACGGTAGGTGTATTTTGTAATACCCCATTGGCGTATGTGAGGCTACTCTATTAGGTACATAAACTACACCTCTTATAAATTTTCCTTAGGCCGCGCCAAACACTTCTTTGGCTAGGGACGTTTTCAAACTCCTTTACTTTCATCTCACTTAAGCACTCAATCTCCCCTACATCTCTGCAGTGAGCTCTGCATTTGGTGCATTTTCTTCCTTGGCTGCTGCTTGCTTTTCCTTTGAGCGGATCATGTGTAACCGGGCAGGAAGTAACATGAAACCAGACTACAATCCCTGCACAGCTACAGTCGGTTGTGCTTGGGCGTCATCCAACCTGCGAGTTTCCCAATCGAGGCTTCTACTGGGTAGAAGACGATAGAGTGAATTAGTTGTGGCACTTGCACTGCAAACAGGGACCCTTGCCAACCGTTCAAAAGGTTTATTCTATACAGCACAGATCTCAGAGCTTCCAGAAATGAGAAAAACCACAACGTTTTGGCGTCTTCATACAGTGTAGAATGACCTGTCAAAAATACTGGGCCATTGAGGTTGATTTGCGCTGGTGCATAACAGCAGATGCCGGTGAGCATCTCGGATTTGAACCTATAACCTAATAGATACCCGAGTTGCAAAGAATAAAACTGGGATATGTCCAAAATACTCTTGAGCACATTTTTGTGAAATCACCCCTTTACGTGTCAGCATCACAAAGATGCTCAAGGCATGTCCAGATTGGCTCCGTTTTTAGGCTTCATCAGGTCCGGTACGAGGTAGCAAGTGCAAATCTGAGATGCCCACATTCATCTTCTGATTTGCTGTTGTGCGTAACTTTGTGAACCAGGCTCACAGTGTTGTTACCAGATCCTATTGGGGAAAACTCCACCATGAGGTGCACACATGCATGGAAGAGGGCTTGCTATGGTTTTGTAAAGGCCTACAAGCCCACTTGACAATTTGGAGTATTCCGAATAGGTTGATGCCTCTGAAGGTCAAGAGGTTCTAGTGAGGGAGTCCACTACTCCCATAGTCATTCCTCTTTGCATCTGTGATTGGGATCCAGTCGGTCACTAGCCAGAGAATGCTCATTTACATTGGCCCCGTTCAAGAAACACTTGGGAGAACGCTGGTTACAAACAACAGTGATCCTTAGGCTACAAATTGAGTTTTATAGTTGGTTGAATGTGTAGAAAAGTGTGCGAATGGACTGAAGATGCAATGGATGCATTTGGCCATTGTGGCAGGTCTATGGCACAGTGGATTAATGCGTCCACTACAGTGATCTTGGTTTGACTTCCTGGTCATGGATTTAAATAGGGACAGGAACACCCTGACCTTTCCCCTTCCAAAGCCAATAAAACATGGACCATTGAGTTCAGTCACAAACATAGGTTAATGGTCTATAGTGCTAGGATAACCTCTAAGGAAGTGAACGTGCACTCTACATATATACCTCATATGCTAAAAAAGATAAACCAATGCTTGTACAGCGGTGAGACAGGGACCAAGGTAATAGAAGTGAGTAATCACTTCTTCAAGAAATGTTGATAGGAGATAGACATACTGGTATATTATGTGCGCTATTACCAAGTTGGAATAGTGGATAGGGGAAAGGGGTGGGATGATGCTGTCTTCCATTGTATTTGGTGATATCCGTTTGTGCGTAGTTCAGTGTTGCAGGAGGCACTTGCTTGTTAGGAGAGGGCACATCAAATTTAGGGTAGCCTCCTAGAAGTAGTTCCTATCCAAATGGAGCAAGGAAGTCTTTATCAAGCAAACAAGCCTGTGATTAGTCCCGTGGGTGACAATGGCTAGAGCGGCTGTCTTCAGCCAGAAAGGTGCCAGACCAAAGAAACGTTAGGTAAAAGGAGCAAGTTCAGGGAATAAAGTTGAGACCCAAGCAGAAACCATGTTAACTAGCAGATTAAACAAAAACAAGTAGTAATACAGAAACAATAACTATCGCGGTGTTAGATCTAGGGCCCCACATACTTGGGTATGGTTTAGACTTTAGAGTCATACGTATTGTACTTGGGCAAAATACAGGCAAAAGGGATGTGGACTACAAGCAGAGAACGCTTAACTAGATCAATAACTCGCCCAACCACAAAGAGGATGTTTGAATGCATCTTTTGCACAATGAGATTAAAAGAACCCACATCCCCCAATCGATGGCAAATTAACCTATAGGGCAATGGGGTAATTCATTCCAGGATGGAGTCAATCACACATCGCATCCGAGAACAGCCTGACAAGCAGTTTTTGTGTATCACAGAGATACTGGCCTACAGTTACTACGGATAACTGAGATAATGTCACGTAGTAATGCAGCAAACAGAGAGACAGAGCTAGGTATGTCGTGAATCTATGAAAGGCTTATGGACACTGGGTGTTAATTCACTCCACATAAACGCAGGGGAGAGCAGAGAAAAATAAACAACATGATTCATGATTTAGACCGGGTCCAATGACCTTTAACATGCCACAGGGTTTGCAATTTCAGCTAAACACATATCTAAGAAGAGCAGTTTCCTAAGGGTTCAAATAAATAAAACAAAATCGGTTCCAGATCACAGGGTAGCATAAGGATGACTCTAGGGAAGTAGTTAAGTGAATAAGGTGTACATTTCTGGAACCCAGAGATCTGGATTCTAATGCAGCCCCCCCCTACGTGATCTAAACTGTGCGATTGCGGGCAAATTTCTTCATCTACATGCCTCACTCAGGTCTTAATCACTAAAAATTGAGATCATCCATGAAAAGGCTAAGCATCTGAATTATGCCCTATAAAAATCTTTTTTAAAGAAATTCTCTTCAACTTGGACGTGCCACGTTTACAGCAATGCACCATGCCCTGTGGCAGCTAGTCATTCATTAAACTTCTCTTGGCAAGAATAAGATCTGACGCCCTGTTATGTATGGAATTGCAACAGCCCAAACTTTTCTGGCTGGCAACGAAGCATTATACAATAGAAGGGAGCAGGAGAAGGGACAATGTTGGAAAGGGTAACAAGTAGTATTGGGGGTGGAAGGGGGTTGTCAGTGATTCAGAAATCCTGTCGACTATGTGTTCTCTTCCTAGTCACTGACTGAAACACTTCATCCTTTCAGAAAGTTTGCTTTGGGGTATTTTGAAGTTTTACTTTCGGTAGTTACTTCGGGCTGTTCCATCTTCCTGTCCCACCATGGTACCATCTCAGCTGATGTGAAAATTAGCTCATTAAATCTCGAATGTTTAATGTCTTGGGAAATAAACCACCACCTTCATTACACAATTGACAGGTTTCATCATGGTAAAGAAACCAAACCCCGCCTGTTCAATGAGAATAGAACAAGCTCAGGGAACGGTCTGTGGGTTAAGAAGCAGTGTATTTCGGAAGGGGGAGACTGCACTGTTTATTACTACTAGCAAAGGTGGCGTAGGGCTACAGGTAGCATCCTACGTAGGCAGCTCCGGGATAAATATATATGTGGCAATATCAGACCGATCATGTTGGCAGAGACCAGGTGGCGTATTTTGGAAATAAGGATCTGGTAAAAGAGAGACTTGATTCCAGAGGTATAGCTTATGACGGGGTGTTTGACTGCACCTGTGGGTCTGTGGGAAAGACTACAAAATCATTCACTATGCATAGAAATGGACAGGTTCCCCGAGGCTAACCCCCCCCATATGTGTTAGCCCTATACACACACCATCAAGTCCATGGACCAGTCTTTAGCCCCCATTGACCTACTTCCAGGTTTTCCCCTTTATATCGGTTATTCATTTTTCTGGAACTGTTCCAGATTGCAGACCACCCCGTTCAGTTCTCAGAAGCAGTACAAAAGCATCTACCATTTGATGGGATGGGTTAAACTTTGCTCATCAGCTTTTGTTTCCTCAGACGGTTTAATTCCAACTCTGCAAAATGGTCATACTTGAAACTTTTGAATATGCTTCACACTGCAATTGGTGTGCATGCCAGTAATTTCAGGGAAATAATGTTGCACATTCTAGAATGATCAGAAAAAGTACTAGTTCACTCTCCGCCCTCAACAAACGTAACCTGCACCAGAAAAATCCACTTTACGCATTCATGTCATTTGGGCACATATGCTGGGCCATGTTAAACTAGCAGATTTAAACAAGCAAATGGGAAATTAGGGAACATATTCAACAGTTTGCTGGTGCAAATGAGACAGGCTGGTTCAGCACCCTGTGATGTGGTTTTATTTTTATGTTTACTTTAAAAATAAAATCAGAGTCAGTGCCCGTGTTTATGCCACACTTTGGCACCCGTTGTGCTGCAATTAGGCCAGATTTGATTTTTTTAAGGCCAAAATGGCAAAAATAGAAGTGGACAATCATCACTGACACCACAGCGCAGTCCTCGGTTTTATTTCTCTGCCAATTGCATTTTGCAAATTGCAGTCTTTGGTTACTCCAGTTAAATAAAAAGAACAAACAGATTTCAGGTGAACGTGAAGTCCAGAGCTGGAATATGGCGCTCCTGAGACATGGGGTCATCTGGTACACTTCAATGCCGTGGCCTAAGAAGCCGCCTATAATTGCCTTACAGTCCAGATGGCAACATGAGTGATTTCTAGAAGATGAGAACAGTTTGAAATGTTATTTAGCTCAACGGAACTCATTCTTATCAATATTTGAATGCTAAGGTCGAGGTGTCAAGTCAGGGTTCAAAAGACTATGTCCTATGAGTAGATCTCGTCAGCAAGTATTTTGGTCAAAATAAATCGGACTTTGGGGCCAATTTTAAAAAAAGGGTGCTTGAGGATTTGCCCCAATGTGTTAAGAGCAACGCAACGATCGCCTAAGAGCTTTAGGACAATTAAGCACATTTTAAATGGGGTCTATATATATATATATATATATATATATATATATATATATATATATATATATATATATATATATATATATATATATATATATAATAATACTTTATTGTGATACAATCCAGGAATTGGATTTTACACAACTCATACATTTTTATACACATTTCAAAACAAACAAATCATACATATCAACTCATTAAATTCTATATAGAAAATATACATAAAATACATAAAATCCATACAGTCACATAACAGCAACCTAAACAGTAGGAAAAATAGTAGGAAAAATTGCACAGTCGTGAGAGTGCCCTATAGTAAGTAGATAAGAATAATGTAGATAAAATCCTTACTGGAGCAAGGGCTTTATCTGATTCCATACCCTAAAAAGTGCTAGCTCTAGACTTAAGGCAACTGGGTTCAGGCTTCCATACCAGAAAACTTCATCTTTTATCGCCTCATAATTATGACCCCATTTTTCATAAGCGTTCATATATATTGAACCAAGTTTTGAGCAAAGTGTTAAGACGTGCTGAGTTGTTTCAAGTACTCCAGATACCTGACAAATTCTACAGGTCCTGGACTCTCGGGGAATTTTTAGCCTTGGCCCGATAATCGTGAGAACCGGTAGCTGGTTCGTTCTCAATTTCAAGAGAAATCATCTAACTTCGGGCGCCGGCGATAATAATAGGTACACATTTGGGGTCTTAGATATCTATGGGTGACATGGGAGACTGCCTCATAGCCTTTAAGTGTAATTAGGTGATCTGTGTTCACACACCAGTCCCACTTATTTAACTTATCTTGGAATGATCTTTTCTGGTGTTTAAATGGTAAATGTTTTAGCTTTTCATGAGGCCAGTCAATCTCCACAAACAATGATTCATTCAAATCTTTATATGAGCCAAACCTAGGATGTTTTTCAAGGTCATAACTTTGTCCTGCCAACTTAAGCAATTTACATCGAGGATTTGCTTAGGCTTTCAGGTAGAAGGAACCTCGTGCTCGCAGTGCCATCCCTCTCAGGGAAATGAGTCCCAGTTCCAATCTCAGGTATTGCACTGAGCAAGAGGGTCCCAAGCCAAAGACACTGCGCCAATAATGGCCCTCTAGTGTATTTAACCACGTCAAGTCTTGCATTGCTAAGGCCTCTAAGCCATATAGTATTGCAGGGACAAAGCACTGCTGGTACAGCTTCAAAATACCAGCCATACTAAAACCTGCAGTCCCCTTTGCAAATCTGCAGGCCTGGAGGGTGAGCAATTTAGCTCTCCTTTTTTTATTTCTAATAATGGCTTCATAATCTGATAGCGCCTTGAAATCCAGCCCCAAATATGGGTATTGCTCCACCATAGCAATAGTTCCCAGATTGGTATCAACGCCAGACCGCCTTGGCCCTTTTCTTGCAATAGCCATTATTTTTGTTTTTTCCAGGTTTATGACCAATCCCAGTTGTCCTGAGTAAACCTGAAGTTCATTAAGTAGGTTCTTAATACCGGATAGAGTACGGTCAAATAGGATCAGGTCGTCTGCATATAGCATTCCCGTAGTAGGAGTTTCCTTCAATTTCGGTGGACAATTTGATTTAGATGCCAAGCGGTCTGGTAGGTCTGCTATATATAGGTTATATAGCATGGGCATCCCTGCTTGACTCCTATATTGGTGCAGATCTCCTCTAATAACTCCCCCCTGTCGTTAAGGTGGACCCTTGTGGAGGTGTTACTATGCAGGGCTATCAAGATGTTTAATATCCAGCTAGGGCACTCCATTTCTTTTAAGCTTAAGCCACAATATGTCCCGCCCCACCAGGTCGAAAGCACTGGTGAAGTCTACAAAGGCCATATATAATGTGGCATCTTTACAGCTCATGGTATTATTAATCAGCTGATCTAACACCCTGATGTTATGGGTAGTACCTGCCCCTGGCCTAAAGCCTGTTTGTGCATAGTGCAAGATCTGTCTTTCCATGACCCAATTTTCAATCTCTTTAAGGACCAAGGTGGCAGGTAAAAATCTCTCCCCCTTTTTATAGACTGGTATTAATACAGACTTCTTCCAAGAGGAAGGGATTTGGCAGGTTTGTAATGTTATTTAGCTCAACGGGACTCATTCTTATCAATATTTGAATGCTAAGGTCGAGGTGTCAAGTCAGGGTTCAAAAGACTATGTCCTATGAGTAGATCTCGTCAGCAAGTATTTTGGTCAAAATAAATCGGACTTTGGGGCCAATTTTAAAAAAAGGGTGCTTGAGGATTTGCCCCAATGTGTTAAGAGCAACGCAACGATCGCCTAAGAGCTTTAGTACAATTAAGCACATTTTAAATGGGCTTTATGGGAGGTCTGTGTTACTGTTTTCATATAAGAGTTTAAAATCACAAGGGTGATCTACATACAGTACTTTATGATGTTTGCTGTATTAGAAAAGGTTTTATATTAAATGCCATTATAAAGCAAAGGTTTTTCTAAAGTTGGCACTTTAATATTTGCTCTTTTTGTGGAAGGTTGCAGGGATAGTAATTCAAAGACGTCAACAAGAATGTTGTGCAGTTTAAAAGCACTTTCAGAGGTGAAGACATATCTGCCAACTTGCCTTGTATCATGCTTAACACCACACCTTGAGCCAATCCCATTTTTTCCCATTGCAAACTGGGAGTTTTGTTTTTCACATTTAAAGGATGGGCCTACACATATCAACATGCAATGGGGAAAACTGGGACTGGCTCGAGCTCTCAAGCATTACAGAGCACTTATGTATTTGATTTAGTTTGTGCCAACAAGAGCTCGTAGCCCTCTTTAAAGCAGCTGTTGGCGTGGCACTACATGGTGCTAGCACCAGGAACTTTGAAGCACACGTGGTGGTCAATTGGGCCACATGGCCCACCCCTCACCGGGGGTTGGAGGAGGGCTGCCTGCTCGTATCACTAATTTATTACCAGTAGCACCTCCCTGATGGCACCGCGGCTTCAGGGAACGCAACGAGGTCACCAGTACACAATCTGGAGGGCCAAGGCTCTGAAGCAAGCCCTTTTGTTCTCTACACTCTGCTCCATAACATTACGCACACATGGGAGAAAAGAAAATCCTTTTATGGGACTCAGTGGAACTAGTGAATTTCTCATCTCAAGGCATTATTTTGTGAATGAAAGTTGCCCTACCAGGCTTGGATCTATGACATTCCGATTCACATGGAAGCCTTTGCATCTCTGAGGCCAACATTGCACCATCGGGGTTGAGAGCTCGCTGCTGTGATCTGAGCGTGATCTGCAGGTTCGAATCCGAGCAAGGCTAACTCAGCCTTTCATCCTTCCGAGGTCGATAAATGAGTACCAATTTCGGTTGGGTGATATTGCATGTAAATGTGTGCTGTGTAAAACGCTTTGGATTAAAGCGCTATATAAATAACATCATTATCATCACTTCTCTACAGCTGTTCGTAAATATGGCCTCTGGATATGATGGGCATGAGCAGAAAATGAACACACTGGTGGGATCTTCTAGTTTCTTCACGTTAAGCTAATCTCATGGCACCCAAACATTACCGTCGCTCTTACCAGGAACCCATATTCCTTTTAAGTTGGAGGGAATCAATTACGCTGGATCCACGTCCTTTGCACAGAAAACTCAAAATGCAGGTTTACCTGTATTTATTTGATGCTTAGATTGAGGTATCGGTACAGTACCTCTAAAAATGAGAAAGTGCTGGAAGAGTACCTGCCAATTCATATCGGCACGGTCCATGTAAAAGGTAAGCGCTAGTGCGAAGGCTCCGACAGTACCAGACGATTTACAGCAATGGCAACGTAGAGCCGAGTTTACTCGTACCCAGTGCTGGAAATGGAAACAATTTACTGCGGCAACCCTCTCATTCTTGGAGGGGCGGAGCCACAGACTAGGTGCAATACAGTATCTCTTCGTAGAACCAAATGCTGACGATTTGCATTAAAGCATAGATAATTATGGGAACATAATGCCCCCAATTTTAAATGTCTCAGTGATTCAGTAAAAACCCATCTGAGCGAATATTGGAAGATGGGCTCTGTAGTTTTGATTCGTCACGACTCACCCCAAAGAAAAAAATGTCTGTACATTGCAGGAAATGTATACTAATTTGAACAGCTAAAACAAGTATGTGAGGCTTTGGCTGTTTCTGTATTCAGTTTCCCGTGCCGAGTCTACTGAAAGTGTCTGTCTGTTGAAACGTGAGTTGCTCATGCATGTGATAACTTAGCTTTCAGAGTGATTCTGTTCTGAAGCAGAGTTATCACACGTACAAGCAATTCACGCGTCAACGAGCAGGCAGCTTTCATAACACCTGGCAGCACTGCAGGGTCTCCTGAAAGTCACCTGCTCGTTGAAGCACGGGTGGCACGTCTGTGTGATAATTAACACGGCTTCAGAGAAGATCCGAGTGTGGTGGGCAAGCCCCTGGATCATGTGGACTGACGGAGCAGCACTCGTCTTGTTCCGGGCCATTTCCTGCACTGCACCCTCGCCCACCTCCAAGCTTGTTTGGTGTGGACAAGCCCGACACTCTGCCTCCTTCCAGGCACGCAACTTGCGTAAAAACCCAGTCAAGCCTCTTCATCAGTGGCGCCGAAGATGCTCATCTTGCTCTGCAGCGCTCGGGGGATGGATTTACCAGCGAAACGACGTAGCTGCTCAGTATTCTGCACAGACGCTCAGGGCTTCTTCCTCCGCTCGTCCTCTATCCCCATCAGAGGAACTGCAATACATTAAAGGACCCTGCCATGGAGAACATCCAATCGGCAATTGTAAGGGGTGTTGGGAGTTTGGGTTTTTTCTCCCCACCACCTGCGCACGAATCTGGCAGCCTAAATAAACCATGAGCCTGGCGATTGATGTTAGATATTACATTCGTTTTACTTGTAATTAAGAGCGTTCTTGAGTGCATGCTGCTGCTACATGCTACTTCACTTTTGTACAGTAGCGTGCCTCCTGCTCAGAAAGGCCCAATTAAACAAGAGCGTTATCGGTCATTAAGCATTAATGCACCTCATTAGCATAAGAAGAGCTAGCGAGACTGACGCATAGGATCAGTAGGGGGTCGTCATATGGGAATCCGCCAAGCCCTGCCATTTAAGAAATCACCAATATGTCAGTCTCGCACTTACGGCTGGGTTTTGGGACATTGAATCAAGCCCAGTTTTTGTTTTGTGTGGTCTGGCAGTTTCCTCAGCTATCTTTCTTCACCAGACCTGGCAGAGCACAGTTTGGTGTTCATTCAGCAGTCAGACCAATGGGCTATGAAACGACCTCTTTCAGGCTCACCGGCCATACTGTAATGCCCAAGCCGGACAGCTTCTGAACGCCTCTTGTAGGCAATGAAGTAACTTCAATCGGACAGTGGCCGACTTCAGGTAGGATCTGTGCCTTTTGCACAACATACTTATTGTGAGACTTCTGGCTCCTATACCAATACTCAAGACTAAGCGGTTTCCTGCAAAATCAACATTCTGCCAAAGGAATATCATTAATGTGGGGGTGGCAAGTTAGTGTTTGGGACTTATGTGTACAACTATAGAGCGACAGAGTAACTCCAAAAATGAGACCATGGCAGTACTTTGGGGCTTACCCGAAAACGTCATTTTGGGTTACATTAAGTCAGACACAATTTCTCTGCAGCTCCCTTCTAATGAGATGGATTGGGAAGTATCTGCGAAGATAGACCACAAGCAGGGAGGTGTAGGAATGCAAGTGTTTGGGCGAGTGTGTAGGGGTGTGGTTTCTATTCCAAGTGATTATGCCCATCTCTTGCATCAGCCTCTCTAAACTCTCAGAATGGGTTTCAACTCTGATCTCCTGAATGGCTGTGCAATATACCACCACCAAAAAAGGAATAATTTTGGATTCCAAGGTATGGCACAGTGGCTCTTACTATGCACCTCCCTTATTAACCAGCAGAAATATAAAGTGAGAAAAAACGGATACTCCCCCAATCCTGAGTTAAGTCCCCACTCTATTCTCCCAGAGTCTACCATTTCTAATCCATGGCCCTCCAGACAGTCTTTTTTTTTTTTAAACTTTATTTTCAATTTAGATACAATACATGAAATGTCAACAAGATTACAAAACAATACAGAAATATCCCCCCCATAGTCACACGGTTCACATCATGTAATATACAAATGTCAGATTCAATACAATGCTAGAAATGTACCCCAAATCTTCATAAATAACCCATTCTTGCCTTGTTTCCTATATAAAAATCTTTCCACATCTGCCAGGTTAAGCATTTAATTCAACCAGACCTCCTTCTCCAAAGTAATGTCTGATTTCCAATTCTTAAGGAAGATTTTTTTCCCCCATCATAGCACCTCTAAATAACCACTTCTTTTGGCATTGAGTGAGCAACTCCAAAGTAGCATCATTTCCCCAATATCAATGTTTCAAAATCAAAACCAATCGGTTCATTCAAGACCTTCTCCAAAATTACACCAATTTCTCTCCAAAATCCTTGCACCTTCCTGCAATCCCACATCACGTGTTCCAGTGTACCGGTTTCATGAACACAAGCCCAACATTCTGGATCATTCTTCAAACCTCTCTTGCATAATCCATCAAGGGGTCCAAAAAACCCTTTTTAAGATCTTTGTTTGTCTCGTTCTTTCAATCAAACCCAAGGAACAAAATGTGACATTTGCACACATCCTTGTCCATGTCTCCACTGTAATGTCAGAGCCAATCCTTCGACTCCATTTATCTCTCAGCAAATCATTGCCTTTATATTCATTCACAATCTGTTTGTATACCCGGCTAGCTAAGCCACCCTCACCTACCAATGATTCTCTTAAGAATATCCAGATTCAACCTAGACTGGAAATCGATCTCACCAACAGCAATCTTCAATTTCCTGTAATCTGAAAATCTGAAATTTTCAAAATTAAATTGTTGCTGTAATTCTCTAGCACTCATCCATTTCCCCTTTTTAAATAGATCATCAATCTAACTCACACCACCCAAAAACCATTCCGTCCAGAATAACGTTTTGTTTTCTAATTTAATAGAGGGATTCATCCATAATGATGCACCAGGATCTTTGTATGCATCCACACCCAACAAACCAGTCTATTTCTTCCAGGAGTTTCTCAGACAGTCAACAAATCTTTCACATTTCTCGCTCTTGATTCTGTGGTCAGTAAAGCCCTTGGTGACAAAGGACCATTATAACTTGCCTCTGCCATAACCCATTCATCAGGTATCGGTGCCAAGAATTCAACTATAAAATCACAAATAAAGCCAAGATGATAGGCCCTAAAGTTTAGCACTCCTAGTCCACCTTTCTCCAACGGTAATTGTAGTTTCCACAAACTTAATCTAGGTGGTTTCTTGTCCCATAGAAAACCTTGAATAAGTCTGTCCAATTCCTTCCAGTAATGAGCATCAATATTAAGTGGGATCATACTCCAGATGTAATTGATCTTAGGGGTCGATACAAACTTTAAAGCATTAACCTTTCCACATAGTGAAAAATTTAATAAACCCCAAAGCTCCAAATCGTTTTAAAAGTTCATACAAATCGTATTCATGTTCACCTTCACCAAATCACTGATCTTCGAAGTAATCCAGATCCCAAGATACAACATTTTATCAGGGCACCATCTAAACCCCAGACCAGTTATATATTGTTTACTACAGCAAGGTACCACGGGCATCATCTCTGACTTTGTCCAATTTACTTTATAGCCAGAGAAAGTACGAAACAATGTCAAAACATCCATTAGTCAGTAATGACTGTTCCAAGTCCCCGAGAACAAGAAGAATGTCATCAGCAAACAACCATAATTTGTGTTGCCTCCCCAAATTCCATGTATATTAGGGTCAGCTCTAATCACAGCCGCCAGGGGTTTGATCGCAATAACAAACAACAATGGGGAAAGAGGACACCCTTGTCTTGTCCCTCTTTCCAGCCTGAAAGGATCCGAACGTCTACCGTTGGTGTTGACATCAGCTGTCGGGCCTGAATATAGTAGTTTCATCCATGACCTGTATTTTACCCCAAATCCCATTTTTTCAAGGACTAATAAGAGGAAGTCCCAATCCACTCGATCGAATGCCTTCTATACATCCAATGGAAAAAAAAGCAGCGCCTTCTAACGGATCAGTCGCCTTAGCAATCGCATAGAACAGCCTCCCAATCTTACTAGATGTCTTCCTTCCTTTCACAAAACCAGATTGATTCACATTGATCAAGGTTGGGAGAAGATTTTCCAGTCTAATAGTCAAGACCTTTGGCAGAATTGTATTGTCCGTGTTAATAAGGCTAATTAGCCTATAGCTCGCAGGAAGTGTTTCATCTTTCCCCTTCTTAGGAAAAACAGATATCATTGCATGTCTTGTAGATGTCGGCAAGAGACCATTTGCCAAAGAGGCCACATACATATCCTTTAGTAATTCAAGGGTCAAGTCTGGCAACATCTTGTAGAACTCCACTGGAAAGCCATCAGGCCCTGGCGACTTTCCTACATTAAATCGGTTAATAGCCCCTTTGATCTCATCCAGTGTCAATTCCTTCTCGATTAACTGTGAATCATAGTCTGTAAGTCTGGAAAGCTTTGCCTTCTCAAGAAAGTCCCCACTACCGATGGTCGTACCAGATTCATTCCGGTATAAATTTACATAGTAGTCTCGAAAGATTTTGTTGATCTCTTCTGGATGAAAGGTAACCTGTCCATCCTTGTCTTGAATAGATTTAATAGAACGCTCAGACTCCCTCTTCATCAGCCTATAGGCTAGCCACCGGTCACATTTCTCCCCTTTGTCAAAATACACCATTTTCTGGTTGTGGTATTTCCGTTCCATCCGCTCCTCAATTAGATTTTTCAGTTCTCTCTTCAATTTGAACAATTCGGCAGAACCATCCAAGTCACGTGGGTCTGCCATTTGTTCTATTAGACAAATCACCAATTCTCATCTCAAGTTCCTTTTGTCTAGTAACATGTTTCTTATTTAAACCACACATTAGATTAATCAAATAACCTTGCATGGTACATTTGAAAGCTTCCCATACAATCTCTGCCCTCAAATCACCCTTGTGATTTTCTGACATGAAAAAATCAATTTCGGTCTTCAATTTCTCCACTTCCTCTTCCACATGTAAGACTGCATTATTCATTCTCCAAGTATATTGTCTTTGTCCATCAAAAGCCATTTTAATACACATCGTTACATGTGCATGGTCTGTCAGCAGAATGGTGCCTATTTCACTTACTTTATGGTTCTCAGTCATTTTCCCAGCTGTCAGCAACATATCAAGTCTAAAATAAAGAGTGTGCGCCTGAGTAAAAACTAGATTCTTTAGCAAATGGACGTTCCAACCTCCAACAGTCCTGTAGGGCGTGTTCCTCAATCAGGTCTTTCAGAGATAGATAGCGACTATCAGTCTGCTTACTATTCACAGACACACTTCTATCCAAATCCTCATTTAAAACAATGTTGAAATCACCACCTAGAATGATAAATCTTGTAATGATTGAGCTACTTTCCTATAGAAAGATCCATCATCTACAGATGGGGCATAAATATTACATGTCGTCACAATACATCCCTGAATATTAACCAGTAATGCCACCATTCTCCCCTCTCGGTCTGACAATTCTCTCATTACCTTTATTGGAACATTTCTCCGAATCAAAATTGCTACTCCCTTTGATCGCGTGGAAAAGGAGGTGCCATAGACCCTCAAAACCCAATCCTCCTTCAGGGTTTCAATTTCATCTTTAAGAAGATTGAGTTTCTTGAATAAAACAAATGTCACTTTTTAGCTCTCTTAATTGGGTCAGAACCTTCAGCCTTTTTTTTAAAATGATTTAGTCCATTAACGTTCCATGTAACCACACGCATGTCATTGGCCATCCTCATCACCCCACCGTCAGTGTCCACATTTTCAAATAAAGGCACCTCATCCAAACGTAATAATCCTAACAAGCGATTAACAGATGTGAACCTAACCCTCCCTGCTGAAATAGAAGCAAGTCAGCAACAACAGATATATTTTACAAACTAAATAGAACATTTCAACCAGTCCAGTGTCCTGGACACCCCTCCTATAAACCTATGAACATTTTATACTAATAATAAATCAACCGAAAAACCCTCATATGAGACAAACATCACCCCCCATCTATGTTAAATTCAGAACTAACCATCATCACATTTGCAGGTTACACACTCATTCCCCAATCTATTTAATAGATAAATTGTCTCAATAATTAAACTAAGCCATTCACAACTCAAACCACATCACCACATCACCATTAATTTCAATCTGATCAAAATTCCAAACAAACGCCATGCTATCACACATTCCACTCTGTATACTCCCTTCCAAATCCACAACAATTTTGTATTGCCCATTCTTGTCCATTTACTTTATCAGAAATTAGCAGTATTCATTTCAGCTTCATCAATCATAACAGCCAATATTTATATAATACTCAATACATTTATAAATATCCGTCAATGTGTTTGGATACCCACAGAGTATAGCTCAGCAATATCAAAAAGTATCTCGGCTGTCCCCGTGGATCCGGTCTCTCTGAATTAACACACAGACCCATTTAGCACTGATGCATTTCCCAGCCTTCTTAATAAAGCCTGTATCACTAGATCATCTGCTTCCATTTACTCCCTACAAGTACATATTCCTCAGCATCATGAATAAGCATTAACTTCATCAGCGTCCCTAAAATCACATGTGACATCTTAAACAGACGTGCAGACTCCTTCATGAAACGCATGTAATACATCAAATATAACTAATTTTAATACTTAGCAATAGGAAAATTAGCATCTGGAACAGTTGAAAGATCATGAATCAGTAGTAGCATATCACCAACTTCAAACAAATGTAGCCTGGGTCAATACGAAGCAACTGGCCTAGCACCCGTTATCAGGATCATAGTTTCCACAGCCCAATAATAATGTATAACTCCACACCCTTTTGATATTGCCTTCAGAAAATACATATATTTCCATGACCATTACTAGTCCACATGTTTTCAGTGGATCTATGGCATGGTAGGCACACATGACTTTGGACTGTAAGCAAAGCCATTAGGACAACGCAGCATCACCACCAAATACCATAGCGATCACTCATTGTCCACATCATGGCTCCCCTATGATGACGACACACACACAATCAGCCCCATCCAAACCCTGCGTCCCACCCCACCCCCAACCATGGCCAGCCTATTGTCATCCAAGTATCAAACAATTCCTTGAATGTTCATCTGAGACTTAATACCCAAGCATGAGGATTAATAGAAGTATATGGGTCAAATAGAAGGGTGTAGGCATCTCATGACAACTAATAAATACCAAAATATGGATCTAATACGGTTACATATAAAGGCCATCCCTCATCAAATACTGCTATGTAATCCCACTTCTCCGGCCATTGTTTACATCAAGCCCCCTCTCTCCAAAACCTCAACCAACTCAAAAGCCAATTAGACCATTACTGACCTCAGTACACGACACCTCACCAGAGGAGCAGTCTTCAAGATAGGTCATATTGCAAGTAGTAACACATAGCAATGAACATTAATCATCCACCCCTGAATTATCCAGGTACCCTTCAGGGCATCTGTGCAATATATAGTGATGGATACATTGGATACAATGAACATATTAGATGACTGGACAGATGTGAGTTAACCAGAAGTAATTAAAAACCATACATCGAATTATGTCCAGTATTTGCGATATATACATATTAAACAGTGATTCGCTAGCTGGAAAAAGACATGTGACAACCTACACAAAGGCTATGTCCATCCGTGCCGATTATTACATTAGTTTATTTGTTCATGTTTGAAACTTGTTTGTAATATAAAAGGGTCAATGCTAATATAGAGGTCCCAAAGGAAACAGATGGAAGTTGCAGAAAAAGGAACTGCGGGAAGAAGGGCAATTCAATGAAGGAAAAATTGGAAACTATAAGAGAAACAAGCCTGATGTAAATAAGTGTTGGAACTGGCTCCCAATTGAGAAATTGTCAGTTCTTTATCTTTCTTTCTCTCAGCTATTACAGTTCCCTTTTAGTCTGTCTATTTAATCCAGGAAATTGCACTTCATGCAGTTTCTGGCTCCTCATTGAGGATGAAGACCCTTTCTTGGAATAATGGACACTTGGGTATGGAAGATAACTGAATGGGGAGAGGCTCATATGAAAACAGGAATCGCCATGTAAAATCGGTGTCCAGTCATTTTTTCGAACAGTAAAGTTTCGAAAAGGCAAACTTTCGAATCTTTTTTTTCGAAATACAAAAGTTTTGAATGACAATTTGATCGAAAAAAATTAGAAAGTTTGCCTTTCGAAACTTGGGTTAGGGTTGGGAGGGTGGTGTGAGGGTTGGGGGGAGCCCCTCCCAAATATACACTAAAACCTTGCAACGTTGCATGGAGCTGTCTAGTGCTGAAATTTGTAGGGGAGGAGTGGTCCAAAAGACCCCCCCTTGCCTACATCCCCTCCCCACGTGAGGGCCATGGCTCATTGGGCGTCCCCTCAGACCACCCGGGCCCAGGTGGTGGAGGGTTCACCTGCTGAAGACATTGCCCACACGTATTGAATTTAGCTAGGCCCAGAAACCATTTTGTCTATCAAAGATGGTGTGAGCTCAGCGCACTGTAGCGCGGCCCCCACCCTCGGAGAGTTTCAATTATCCCTGTCGCCGCAGCACTCTGGCAGATCCGCTGTGAGCCCGTTCCCACGAACAAGACGGACATGAGCTAGCATAAGATACTAACACTGTAACATTTCATCGTGACATTTCATCATGACCCGGTCAGCGAGGCCTGGGTGATGGGGAGAACTGTAGAATGGTCATCCGATGAAAGCAGAAAAATACCCAAATACGAATGTCAAAAACTACTTGTAATACGTGTATCCTTTCCATAAAACTACTTCTACTAAAGAAACCTGTAAAATTGTGTAATTATTGTAAGACACGCATGTTTACATGACACCAGCAATGAAGGACCCACACCGCTGCAGGGGTGTGCAAATGATAAAAAGCATTCCGGGGTATTATTCTCTATATGTATCATTGAAAACCGTACACCCCGCGGTCCCGCGCCATAACTGAACTAATGCTGCTAGAGTGCAGGGGAGGACGAATGTAACTATACATAAGGCTCGTGTGAAAAGACGCGGGCAAATGCGCCAGTCATGTGTACATATCTACAGCCCTTATATGCCATTACCGCCGCGTACAATGGCGGGTCTCGTTCTCTATGCTCCACCAACCACACTACTACCTCACGTAATGCAAATATATATGCATATTACTAAATGCTGTAGTTGTTAAAACATAATGTACTAGTAAGGTGCTCAGACTGGCTATATTCGAGAGATATGTAGTGAGTTGGAATGTATGTTTTCAAGTGATCCAAATGAGTATTATAAGAATGTTCAAATGTTTATGATGTTCTCACCAAAAGTCGGCAACACACGAGAAAAATACCTTTGTGAATATGTGCAAGGCCATTTCCCCCCCCCCCCACCCTGCAAAGTCTGCCAAATAAGAGAGCTAAGGCCTGCGCCACGCTCCTCCACCTCCCCCAACTAGGCTGGAGCCGCTTCAAAGATTTGTAGTCCCCGCTACAGCACCCAAGGCCACGGCCTGCCACCTGCATTATTTACAGCCCAGCAGTAAACCTCCGCTTGAATACACAAATCCAAGGCGCCCCCTCGTAAACCCCACAACCCCCCGGAACACCTCAGACTTATGACCCGGTGCAACGAAGACACCCAATACTGTGGCAACACACAACAGCCCATTCATAATAACTTCTAACGAGACAGAAAGACATGTACCGCCCGTCCCATGCCCCGAGACTTAGCCCCACGACCTATGGTACCGATCAAACAGGACACTGGTAACCATGCACGGATAAATCACCATCAAACCCCTCACAAGGTGCATTCCTCCTGTGTTGCATTAACCTGTAGAATAACCTATTGATAGATTTACTAAAGAAGATAACATTGCAATGACTGAATGACTGCGGTGTGCATGGCATAGGGCAAATAAGTCAGGAAAAGACATTCATCTCTGACACTGGCCACAATGGCACAATAACACCGCCCGGATGAACTCAGCTGACCTGCCAGGCCCAGCCCAAACCACGAGGCTGACCAGTGACGTCCTCCAACCAAGGCCAACCACATCGCAGCAGCACCTATAGTTAGTCATCGCCACCCAATCCCATTGAATTTGTGCCCCTTATAGTATGTAGGCACTGATGACGTTTTTCGTAAATATATACGCCTGTCTTTGCTATTGTCAGACAGAGCGCTCTCAGAGTTTGCAGAGTTCTTTGCATGCCCTATTCTGATTGATAAACTCCCATTTAAGCTCACCCGCACTCTGTCTTGGCTTTATTCCCGACTTGGGAGAGTCCGTCATTGTCTCTCATTGCGGGGAGGTTCGTGCTGGCTGGGGACGCTTGCCTTCAAATTACAGGACTGGACAGCTCCATGTAACGTTACAAGTTTACAAACAAAAAGGCTTTGAAATGCTACTTTTAACATGTAAAAGTGCATTTCAGTTGAAACCAATCCAGGACTATTGTCGATGGATTGGTTTCGAACTTAATGCACTTTCCATGTTAAACATAGCATGTCGTAGCTTTTGATTTTTAAACTTTTGTTGTTTCGAAACTTTGGCTATTCGAATCTTTTGATTCCAACAAATGACCATAAACCGTAAAATCACCACAGTTTTCCTCTGAGCTTATAAGTGTTGCTGTCCCCCTCAGTAGTATTGCTTGTCACTAGTCACATCCTCATGCACTGGTAAATCTGGTGTACTACAGGTTGCGCATTTCATTTGCAGTCCATCACCTTCCAGACTACAGTGGTATTTTTGTCAGAATTCCATACACTATATTACGATCCAAGCAGAGGACATCTAATATGCAGGATAGCGGGGGGGGGGGGGGATGAGAGCTCAGAATACATACATGGAATGCATCCAGAGTTATTTCGGGATTGCCCGGGGGTCTTCTCGCCCCTATTCTTTTCAGCGCATTCCACTGGTGTCTTTTCCTCACAGTGACTTGATAGCCCAAGTTAAACACGGGTGGACAGGACCAGCAGCACCCCTTCCCTACTGTAAAGGCATCCATGCTGGGAATACTGAACGCACAGTGGCAATGCAGACCCCTACAGTAAAGGCAGCTGAGCTGCGAATGCTGTACAGACTTCATACTGCAGACCCCTTCAGTAAAGGCATCCGAGCTGAGAATGATGAACAGATGGTGGCATCGATGGGAGGGGAGCTGGTATCTGAAAGTACATACGTATGGCAGGGTCAGCACACCCTATATGCAGAACCCCCCACCCCCTTCGGTAAGCAAAGATTGGCCTGTTTGAGGGGCTTGGGGAGCTGAATATGAAAGGGGCGCATGTATTTGTATGCATACAGAGCTCCTACTTGGGGGAGCGGGTGCATCACGCTCCATCAGCAGTGAAATTCAGTTATCCGACAGCCATACAATCATAATATAATGGCACTCACTGATATGTTGTGAACACACCGCATTGCTGGTGGATACAGACCGTCGTTAACAAGTTCTTTTTACGTTCAGTAGAGTCGTAGCAGGCAGCCTCGTTCGGGACATTTTACTTCCTGATACACGTCTAGGGCACGTATTAAGCACGTTGGAGGGTTCTTTTTTCTAATCCCTCGGGGCTGCATACAGAGCATCACATTAAACATTAGGAAGGTTAGTATTCTTTTGAAAAAAGAAATAACTTGAATCCTTCAACGATTTCACAGAGTCAGCGCCATTTTAACCATCAAAAGCTTATCAAGGGGAATTTAATAAATAAAAATTCAAATTCGATGTGGTAATGTTTGAAGCACACTAAATATGCGGTAATCAAAGCACTAAATTCACTTATCGTTTAGTGGCTCCAGCCATGTCATGGCCTCTCTAGGGTCAGATGTGCTCCTTTCACATCCGGTAGAGCCAGTGTCAGCAGATTCGCCCTATTAAGGAAAGCTTTAATGATCACCAGTCTTAGTCCTTGGCCTCTTTAAATGATTTCCTGATTATCAAAGTTTCTTTTGGGCAGTCAAGACACACAAATATTTGGTTACCTTTAAAATAGGAGTTTCCTTTCTTTCTCGCAGCTCCTAGGTTGGCCTCCTTTGTCCTGGAGTTCATTAGTGTGATTAAAATAGGTCTAGCTCTTGGGCCAGATTTTCTCCCCACTCTATAGATATTGTCTATATCTCCTGGGACTATTTGGTCACATCCATAGCAGAACTTCATTATTTACAGTACCAGATGCAATAAATCTTCACTTGCATTTTCCTCAACTCCTACAAGTCTCCGATTTTGTTCCTAATCTTCAAATCCAGTTCCAGACTTTTTTCTCTTCCTTTTTGAACTTCCTCCCTCGAGGTGTTATAAGCTGTGAAACTTCCAGTGATTTCTGAAGAAATAGGCTGAATCAACCATTTTCCAGGATAGTAGCTCTACTGTCCAATTGGGAGACCTTCTTGGATAGATCATCCATTGATGATTTAACATCTCCCACATCTTGGACCACCTTTCCCAAGTCTTCAGCCATTTTAAGTAGCAAAGAGTAGATATCTTGAGTGCTAGGAACTTCATCCATCTCTGATGTTGGCTTTGACTTCTTAGGTATAGGGTCTCAGCCACTTCAATCTTTTTCCTAGTGTTCATAATCCAATATAATCAGTAGCAGGAGAGGGACAGGAGCTACAGGATTATGCTGCTGCCTCTGCTGCCTGCATTCCGGAACCTCCGTCCCGACAGTCCAAACACATCAACCAGCCATCCTCTAATCTTGCTGCTCCCACTTTCAAGAAGTAGTTTAGTATGGACCTTACTTTCCTATGTATTCAGGTATCTGTGTTTGTCCAATGGTGGGGAGGGACCTTGGGGCGTAGAGGAGAATAGGGTATGGGGAGGGTTGCAGCGTAGATGCTGATGTCAGGACAAATTTCATGCTGGGAAGACGTAATTTCTGGCTTTGTGTACAACAGCAGTACTTTCCGGCTAGCTGCAGAGTACAGTTGGGAGATGGAGGAGTCCAGGTATTCAGCCAACACTGTCCGCTGGGATGAATCTGATGGAACCACCACTGTTTTCACAGCGGTGACGACCTCCCATGTGGCCATGGGACAGCACCGCTACCCCACTGTGACATTGGGGGGTGGCTGTATGAGGGAGGTTCACATGAGGGGCTGACACCTCTAAGGAGATATCCGGACTTCATCGGGTGAGACGCGGTGAACCCCCTACGCCCTTTCCCTGAGGAACACCCTCTAACACGCAAAGCCCTTTTTCATGAAGAAGACCTAATAATGCCCAAGACCTTAAATTGCATATTGTCTAGTGTCGGATCCCTCTTGTGGAGTGAGTAGAGGAACCTCTTCTCAAGATCCCTTTAGTCAAACCCCCACCTATGACTTAAACTAACAAAGCTCCAAAGCAACCATTTTTTGCTTCTGAGGTACCTGTATGAAAAATCCTTGAGAAGAACTGTTTACATACCATGGACTCCAACTCCCAGAATCACCCAACTGCTGAGACGAGGAGGATGAATGAGTTTTGACAAGGTATCAAGAGCTTGAATATGCAGTCTAGTAGTTTCTCCAAACTGAGCACAGGAAATTTAAAGATAGTGACCGCACTTCTGAAAAGGGCAGTGCAGGAGAAGACATTGACTCGTATGCAGAGGCTTGTCAGCGCGGGAAACTCATTTCAGTGTGGCAGAGCAGAGAAGACCACCAGGATCGAAGGAAACACGCAGTGCACGAGCAGGAAGTGGTGTGGAAACGCTGGGAACCACAAGAGGATTCCTGGGCAATAGGCAGCTCGAAGAGGCAGCGTTCCCGAAACCGGGACCGACCTGAAGGGAAGCAGGAATGTGACCGCAGGCCGCAAAGGAAGCTGCAAGGACGTCTACACACTCCAAAATGGGAAGCGAGTGAAAGAGCTTCACTGCAAAAGCGCGTACCAGAGACATTGAGGAGAACCATAAAGTGTACCCGAAGCAAGGCAGTAGGGGCACAGGGGCGTTTCGGCAACCGCGCCGACGACAATTTGAACGTTCTACCATTGTGCAGAATATAAGAAGTTTGTTTGAATGCAGAAAAGCCAAAGTACAGAATCAAACCCCCAGTGTGCTACAGAGGCATGAGATGCAAGTGTGGGGCAAAGTTTGAGGGAACATTACCGCAGGGATATACTAAACCAAGAGCACCACATACACATTTTGGTGATACAGAGGAACTGTGAAACACATAAGAAGTCCTGGCAAAGGAATACCAGGAAATTGGAACACATAAGCATTCCTGGCAGGGGAGTATACCAGGCAGTGAAATCACAATTGAAGTCCTGGCAGGGGAGTACACCAAGTAGTTGGAATTGAATGAGGAATCCTGGTAGGAGAGTACACCAAGAAGTTGGAATTGCATAGAGAGTCCTGGCAGGGGAGTTTAACAGGCGATTTACAAAGCTACCAGCAATAACGAAGGAGGACAGTGTTTTCTAAACAGAGGAGTAACTTGTGTTAAAGAAAAACTGTTACAGAAGCTGTTGCCTAAACAGGAACCTTGTGAATCAAGGAGTGACGCAAAGGAACAGTTAGTAAGAGAGACAATTGCCATCCTGCTTAAGAATCCAGGGGAAGAGGGAACACCCTTGGAATCCAAGGTCTTTCACCTTTGGTAACATTTTTTTGTTGGCGTTATTCTTATTCATTTGTGTTTATTTATTGAACATTTGTATGGTGCCTATACAGCAAAGTGTTTCCAGGCACCAGAAGACCACAAGGGAGAGGGGGAAACAGAGGAGGATAAAAACAATATACGGTCCTACTAGGCCTTCTGACATTCGGACCGTGCAAGTGCAGCAAAAAAAAGGGCAGGGGGGGGAGGTGCGCGTTGGGCGAAGGTAAGGGGAAGGGGGGCGGGGGAATGAAGGAGGGTGGAGTGCCCAGAGGGCAAGTGCGCTGGGGGACGGATAAGGGTCAGCTAGTGTGAGGGGGGACCGACCAAACTCAGTAGTCTGGTCAGGGAAAGGTGCCTCAAGGCAAGTGCTAGTAAGGAGGTGCTGAGGCAGATTGGTCAAGGGAGGGCCTAGCCCTTGTATGACTCAGAAGGGACCAGGTAGCCGCAGCAGCAAGGGGACATTAGAAGGAAGGGGGAAGAGGGGAGGAGGAGGAGAAAAGTAAGGTCTTGAGAAGCTTCCAGAAATTAAGGAGATCCGGCTCAATTCTGAGAGGGGCAGGGAGGCCATTCTAGAGGGAGGTTCCTGCCGAAGAAAGATCTACCTCTTGCACCCTCACTCTGCTTGGAGAAACGTCTGACCTGCAGAGAATTAGAGCTAGAGAACCAAAGGGCTCTAGCAGGGAGGTATTTAGGGAGAAAAAGTAAGATGTTGCACAGACCCAGGCTCCAGAAATTCTTGTGGACCATGTAGAGGGTCTTGCATTTGATCCCTGCAGCCAGTGGAGAGATTTTAGAGCTGGAGAGATATGGTCCCTGGGCTTGAGGCCAAGGATAAGTCTCACAGTCGTATTCTGGATTAGTTGAATGGGGCAAAAGGAGGAAAGGGACAGTTTGAGGAAGAGACTGCTGCAGTAGTCCAGCCTGGAGAGAACCAGAGCTCTAGAGACATTGAGTTTCTGGTAGAAGGTAAGAAGAAAGGGAGAATGCCTCTGAGGAGGTGAAGCTGAAAGTGATCCTTCTTGGCAAGGCCAGCAATATGAGGTGAGAAGGAGAGCGAGATGTCGAAGATGACACCCAGGTTTTTTGCCTCACAAGAAGGGGAGGAGAGGGGGGCCCAAGTAGGGTGGCCAGAGAGTTGGGAGGATGGGAGAGGAGAAGGGTGGTATGGTGGCGTTCCAATGAGAAGGATCTCGGTCTCACTGGTGTTAAGACCGAGATCATTAGCAGCGCACGATGCCTGAATAGCAGTCAGACATTTGAGAATGAGAGAGGAAGGAGAGGAGGTAGAGGAGGGAAGCTTAAAGGAGAGCAGAGTGTCATCCGCATAATACTGGAAGTGAGGAGAGAAGGTGCACATCAGGTGGGCAAGGTAAATGTTAAACAGCCACAGCGAGAGGATGGAGCCCTGAGGGACGCTTCAAGTAGAGAGTGAGGTAGAGGAGAGAAAAGGGCCCATTTGAACCTGGGAGGAACAATTCGAAAAGAACAAGGTCCGGTCCAAGATGCCCAGAGTATCGCAGAGTCGGTTTAAAAGGGTGGCATGATTGACTGTGTCGAAGGCAGCGGACAGATCAAGGACGTGGAGAACAGAAGGGGAGTTGGAGTCGAGGTTTGAGAGCAAGTCTTCACAGGTGTTCAGGAGAGCAATTTCCGTGCCTCTGGCTGCACTGGAGCTAAACTGGTGGTCGTCCTGGATGATAGCCAACAGATTCAGTGTGATGGATTAATTGGGAGATGACCGACTTCTCCAAATGTTTGCCAAGAAGGGGGTAGTGGAGATAGGGCAGTAGGTAGCCGGGCAGGAAGGGTCAGCAGAAGGTTTTTCAGGAGGGGGTGCACAAGGGAGTGCTTGAGAGGTAATGGGTAGGAGTCAGAGGCAAAAGTGTGATTGCAGAATATTGTCCTTGATAGTTCCAGAGGAGCAGGGAAACACCCGTTTGGAGGAGACTTCCATAGAGTTAACCATCTTGGTGACCTCATCCAGTGCTAGGGGTGAGACGGAGGAGAGTAGGAGGGATGGAGAGAAAGAGGGGCCAAAGGCGGCCTCAGTGCAGGCGGAGGAGGGGTGGGGGGACGGGGGGAGTAGATGAAAGTGAGGACAGGATGTCCTGAGTTTTGGTTGTGAAGTGGAAGGCCAAAGCGGTGCAGAGGGCCTGAGAGGGAAGAGGAGAAGTAGACACTGCACTAGTATTGGTAAATTCCTTACAGATTATAAAAAGGTCAGCTGTGTTGTTGGTGGCCCTAGATAGGCAAGCTTGAATATGGGCCCACTACTTGGACCGGATGGAGAATATGTAATGCCTTTGGTCCAGGCAACAGGCCAGTTTGTTACAGGATGTAAGAGCGGCCAACCACTTACATTCCGCAACTCTACACTTGCTTTTCAGTGAGGCTAGGTCGGAATCATGCCAACTGTTGCACTTGCAGGCAGGCTTCATGCAGATCCTCATGGCAAGGGCAAGGATGTCAAGGGTGTTGGAAATGGAGAGGTGCAGGTTAGCAACAACGGAGTCAGAGTGAGAGTCAATAGCAGGGGTTGAGGGGGAAATAAACGCAGGGGCAAATGCTTTATTTGCCAAAATCAGGTTGAAGATATTTCCTTGCACCCTTTATTGTTTTATTTATAGTGTGAGGGTCAGGATAGGACGTTTTGTATACATGGGCTTTCAGTTATTGGCACCCTGACAGACAGATCCTTAGTTTTAGTTTTTCGGTAGGGAAACTCCTCTTTAGAATAGGGTCAGAGAGGCATTTTCCCAACCCATTTCTCATTTAATAATAGACTTTAGCCACAAAATGACAACCTTGTGTCTGGCTCATTGCTGACTCCTCACACCGCATAGCTACAGGCTTTTGTTTTTCCCCTTGGCAGAACAGCAGTCAAGTCAGAGTAAAAGACCTTGCAGTCTTCATGATTCCTAAAGGGACTGACTGTTTTCGTCACTCCCTTAGCATTCTGTGCTGTCCCTGTGTGTTTTCATCCCTGAGCATTGCCTCTGGCAGATTTCGGTTTCACTTCCCGACATTAGAACACAATTTCTGTCAAGAAGATAAGATACTCAGATAAACGCTTTAATAGAAAAGTATGGCTTCTATGGCAGTTCGGTTTGGATAGTCAATGGCCCCACTGGTCAAACATGGCATGGCGAACAGTCCATTTGAGGAAGAGGGAGCATTGGGAATTGAGAAAGTGGAGATTCCCATACTACATCAGAAGGTTGCACTGAAACACCAATTGGAGGTCGGACTGGAGCCAGACAGATCTATTTTTTAGTGTACCCAGTAACACCAGAGCTAAGGAGTCCCCGGGAGCGCATTTTGTCGATTATTTTGTTTCACCACAGAGGTTATAGATGACCGTCTTGTATCATGTGGGTTCTGGATCATAAGGGCAAGTTCATTTTCAATCCTTTTTGGGCTAAAACTCCAATTCCACAGACTAGTATGGTCTTCCTCGTGTAAAGAGGTGTGCCCAAAATTTCCTTCAGAGAAAATTGGATACAGGTAACATTTCTAGAAGGAACGTGAAGTCAGAATGCCCCAAACCAATCATGCCTGCCAAACAGCATTTGGTTCCGGTATATATCCTAAGAAGGCCATTTTCTTATCCAGATATGGTAAATTTCTAAAGGTGCTAATAACGCCTAGGCGACATGTCAGGATCACCTCTGTGGGACCCATTTTAAAGATTATGGATCTGACCAAAGAGGCCAAAGCTCTGCAGGAACCCTTTGAGTCACTGGCCAAAGCCCTCTGGGTCCACTCATATCACTGTAGGGACAAATACCTCCATCTTTTGAAAATGAACTGTAAGTGAATTTGTGTGGCCGATACCAAGGGCGCATGGAGATGCTGAGGAAGTCCTCTTTGGAGACGGATTGGTTAAAGAGATAGGGAAATGTGGATCTCCCTTCAATACACTGTATAGGGCCCAATCTTCCTTGAAAAGGATTTTTCCATTTTTGGCTTCTGCGCAGGTTGGCCGAGCCAGGAGTTGCCTATTCAGGCAAGTTAAGGTCCCAAAAAAAGAACAGGGGAAACAGGCCCTGTCAGTATGGGACCACTCTGGCACAACTAAGGGCATGGCCTGGACCAGACCGAGACTGAAGTGCAGAACCAGAGAGGGGTCCGAACTTTCTCTCCTGGGTCTAAGTGCACTCCAGCTTCAGTTTCTATGTATTCCGAAGAGGGTCCGGGTTAAATATTTGGTCTAAAATTGGTTAAATATATCAAGGGATCCCTGCGTGTAAGAGTTAACCTGAGAAAATCAGAGTTTGTCATGGCACCCATGCAAAGTTGTCTTCAAGTCTCACTTTGATTTTCTCAGGTCCAAGCACTGTATTATAGAGGTTTGCCCACCTCTTCAGGAAACAGGCCATAGGAGTCTTGAGCTGCAGTAATTTTTCCAGCAACATTTTACTGACCATTTTGTCTCATCTTCAACCTCAGGGAATTTCAATCATTTTCTTTTAGATCATGTCAAGATGGAGACAGTGGAGTTGTTGAGACGAGGCAATAGGCATCCTTGAGGTCCAAGTGAATACACCAGCCTCACCATTCAAATTGATCCAGAACACAGGCGCTTCCCTCGGCTTCTGATGATGGTGGCATGTTTTTCAATGTTCCTCTCTGCTCTTTTGTTTGTCATCTGTTCTATGGAATTTTTCCAATCCAGTTGCAGGCTGTTTTTACAAGCAAGAGGCATCAGAGGCCTTTCATTAATTTGAGCAATATCTGTATATAGGCCAAGTCTCCATCTTTGGCCCGGTGGCAGTTTCAAATGACAATCAATCTGCTAATCAGTTGGGATTGGTACGCGACTGGGAGAAATTGGAAGTTAGACTCACCCAGAAGCTTCAGTTTCCTGATTTCACAGTGACTTGTGTTTTCGCCACTCTGCAATGACCCCAGTCCAGGGTACAATGGAAAATGCATGATTCCTGTGGGTCTGGATGGTGGCTCTATGAAGACTGGTTAAAATTACATGTTTATGGGGATTCCAAGATGGCCGGCGACATCGACTAGACGTGTTGACGGCAGCTCCCGCACCCCGAGGCCTTCGTTTGGGACCCACCACCCCCGGGGGCGCTTGGCCGCAGTGGAAGTGGGGTGCTGCAATGGGGGGCCAAAGGGCGCGCGACCTTGGGTGCCGCAGCTCTAGCTTGCACTGGAAAGCGGCTGTGCATTCAGCAGACGTAGGCGAGTGCGTCCGACCACGCCAGTCAGCGCCTGCGGCCCGACCCACGGCAGACAAGAGGAAATTCGCTGCAGGCAGAGTTCCAGATTCTCCATCGGCAACTGTCCACCGAAGGAGGTCCCCAGCACAGAGGGCCGTGTTGGCAATAAGGCAGCGGCCGTCATTGAGCAGGACAGCGTGGAGCCCCCCGGCGGTCGGCGGCTGCCCGCAAAGAGGGCACCTTTTGAAGCCCGAACCGCCCCGCCGGGAGAGGTAACGCCGGACCCCTGGAGATTCGGCAGCACAGAAGCGAGGAGAGGCGGTAGCCGGAGCAGCCGAGCCTGAGGAGCTGCGGACACCCGTGCAGGTGAAGAGCAGGTGAGTCACGGGGGGAGATAAGGATGAAGGCGCCCTCCTTGTCAGTCAGCAGGCCCCTTGCTGCTTGGAGCGGGCGGAACTGAGCGGCAGGCCCGAGGAGTGTGGAGGAGGAAGGAGGGACAGGGCTGCGGTGTTGTTGAGGACCCGGCCCGGTACCAGAAGAGGGAAGGCGGGGGCCTCAGCGGAGCTGTTTACTGGGCCCCTGTCCCACTCAGACTGTTGTGGAGCCCCTGAGGGGACCGGAAGACCCACAGTGGAGTAAGCCGGGGCAGAGGCCCCCGGCTGATGTGGCTGTAAGAGGAGAGGGTCCCTGGCAAGATTGGACGCGGTGCTGGTCCCCCCTGGCAGCGTGCTGTGGAAGTCTCGGGGACGGGCTGAGAGGCACCTGGTAGTTGTCTGGCTCCCCTCGTCCCGAATCATCGGGCCCTACAGGACGTAAAGGACCTAATGCCCTCTAGACCTAAGAGCAAAGCGCTGCGGTCCGGCCAGCGGGTGGGGGACCCCCTGATTACCCTCCCCTCCATGTGGTCAGCGATGGACAACGGGGATAACTGCGGGGACCACAACGGGCAACACAACACGCATACGGCTCGGGACGGAACCGGGGGCCAGAAGCCTCTGACAAAACAGGACCTTAAAGGCGAGATGCAGGTCCTAGGAGAGACTTTAGCTAAAACGTTCCAGGATCAGTTTCAGTTGTTGAGAAATGACTTGAATACGGTGCTGGGAGAGCTGAAGCAGGAATTGGCCCAGTCAGGGGAGAGAACAGACCTACTGGAAAGGGGTCTGCAGGAAGTGGAAAAGGACAACACAGCCAACGGGGAAGCTATCAACCGTTTGGATCTTGTGGAGGACCTTGAAAATAGATGAAGAAGGGTCAATATTAGAGTGAAACTTCTTCCAGAATCGGTAGCCGACAGGGATTTGAAGGGGGAAGTCCAGAGAATCTTCATGGAACTTTTGGGGGGCGAGGGGGACCCCGAAGCAATTGAGCTGGACAGGGTGCATAGAGTAGGCCGGCCCACTCGGGGCCGAACGCTAGGCCTCGAGATGTTCTGGCCGCATTTGCAAGGTACGCTCAAAAGGAGGCAGTGCTGTGTGCTGCAAGGCTTCATGAACCAGTGCACTATAAGTGTCAGGAGATCGCCCTGTTTCAGGACTTGGCAAACAGTACACTAGTGAAAAGGAGGAGCATAGGCCCTGCCCTCAGAGAGCTCACTAGCAAAGATATTAAGTACAGGTGGACTTTTCCATTTGGGCTTGTGTTGAGTGGGAGGGTGTCCAAAGAAGGGCTACTACTTTGCAGGAGGCGGCTAATATCATTCACCTAGACCTCGAAGGCGGGGAGGGGGCCACTGGGGGTGCCCAGTCGGTTCCCTCAGTGCAAGGAGACAGGGTCAAACCATGGGCATGGTCGACTGTTGGTGATAAAACAAGGAAGAGAGCGGGCCGGAGGTGCCCGCAAGAGAGGGGAGAGGAGAATGCCCGAGGCGGGGAGGAGGGAGGGCGTCTGGCTTGGGATGATCTTGGAGTGTTGCGTTGGGACGGAGCCTAAGAAGGGGGTGGTGGGAAATAGGCTATTAGTGGAACTGGGGAGGGGGCAGAAGTGCACTTCTTGGAACACGCAAGGACAAGAGGGTCTGGGGAAGGGGGGGGTTTCGGCCCGCCTTCCAAGTTGGGGTCCGGAGGGCGGGGGAAGGGTCAGGGGAGGGTCGAAGGGGCTTTTTCAGCGGTGCTGAGATGGCAGCGTGCCTGCTGGGGGGCCGGTTCTCCCCGGGGGGGGAGCAAGAGGGGGACACGAGGCTGGCCACAGGCCGAGAGGGGCTTAAACTGATTCGCGGGCACAGAGTGGGGGAACGGGTGGGCCAGAGTCCTTATGAGGAGTCCGGGAGCTCATGTGAAGAGGGACCTGGTCTCCGATTCCAGTTAAGGGGAGGAAGGGAGGAGGTGGTTTGGGGGGTGGTTACAGCACTCAATGAGGAAGGAATGCCCTGTGAGGTTAGCGAACGGGGGGCTGATGGGGGTGGAGGCGTGGGGAGGGTATTTGGGGCCCGTATTAGGAAGGAAGGGGGGGGCGATCCCCGGGTGCCTCCTGGGAGTCTCAGAGGGCTGGCTGGTAACGGTGCATCAGGTCCAAACGCTGTCTTTAGGTGGCTAACGCATAATGTGAGGGGGCTTCACTCCCCCCCTCAAGCGTACAAAACTGGAGCAATTTATTAGATCTCACAAGCCGGATGTGTTGGCACTGCAGGAGACCCACTTAAGGCGACAGGATCAGGGTCGGCTGCGCCTAAAGGGCTTCCCACTAATATGATTTGCGTCTGGCCCCACGAGGAGGGGGGACGTGGCCCTAGCCTTTGGAAGGGGGGGGGGTCGACTTTAGGCTCCAGGAGATTCTCAGAGATAGCAACGGAAGGTATATCGTGGTGAGGGGGACTATAATGGGATCTAGCTGTAGTATTGCATCTATATACGCTCCCAATGTGGGCCAAGACCAGTTTCTACGGGATACCTGGAGTGTCATCGAGAACTTCGCTAGGGGTCAGGTGGTTCTGATGGGAGATTTCAACCTGGCTTGGGACAGGGTTCGGGACCGCTCCCGACACGAAGAGGGTGGGGGGGGGGGGGAGTGTGGTGGACTCTCCCCAATTGAGGGAGAGATGGGAAGAGGCCGGTCTCCGCGATGTCTGGCGAGCTCTACGGGGGGGACGGGGAGGGCTTCACATTCCTCTCTGATGTTCACAGGACTCAATCCAGAATTGACTATATTTGGGTATCCGCCAGTTTAATGGGAGAGGTAGAGGCTGTAGAAGTGGGCCCTCTGGGAATTGCAGATCATAAGGTGGTGCAAATGAAACTGAGGCTTGGGAGGCGCAGGCCATGGGTGTGGGGCTGGAAATTCCCAGAGGAGCTCCTGAGGGATCCTTTGATATGTGGGGAGTTTGAAGGCAGGATTTGGGATTTCTTTGTGAGGAACACTACCTCGGACACGAGTCCGAGCACAAGATGGGACGCCTTCAAGGCCACTTTGAGGGGGGAACTCATCGCATTAAAGGCGGAGAGAAATAAAATGCTAAGGGGTTTGGAGACCCAGCTCGAGAGGGAAGTCGAGGCCGCTAGAGCCCGGCTGCGGGAAACCCTCACGAGGAAGGTTTATAAGGAGTACAGATTGGCAGAGGGCCAACTTGGATCTTGAGAAACAAGAAGGCGAAAGAAGCTATGCTTAGGGTGAGGCAAACATTTTACGCTAAGGCCAATAAGGCAGGTTCTCTTCTGGCCCGCCTCCTGAGGGGACAAAGGGAACAGAAAGTAATAACGGCTCTTAAGGATCAGGGGGATAGGAGACTAACCCGAGCTGATGAGATAAAGGCGAGGTTAGTGGAGTTCTATGAGGCTCTCTACTCTTCCCAACGACCAGTCCCACACCCGCAGAAAGAGTTCTTGAGGAACTTACCTCTTCCGCAGGTTTCCAGGGAAATGGGAGAGGAGCTAGGCCGACCCATTACGGAGGACGAGGTGAGGGCAACTATTGTATCTCTTCCCCGAAATAAGGCTCCTGGGCTTGATGGCTATCCCGCCTCCTTCTACAAAGCATTCTCCCCTCTTCTGGTCCTGCATCTAACACAGCTATTTAATTCATTCAGCGCCGGAGGCGGAATTACCCAGATGATGGAAGAGGCTAAAATTACCCTTATACATAAGGCAGGGAAAGATCCAGAGGAATGCACCTCTTATCGTCCCATTGCCCTTATGAACACAGAGGCAAACAAAAATTTTCACAAAAATTTTGGCAAGGCGTCTGGAAAAGCACCTTCCTTCGCTAATCCACCAAGATCAGTCGGGATTTGTGGTGGGACGGCAAACCGCTGATAACATAAGGAGGGTGGCTCACCTGGTGGAGAAGTCCCGTAAGACAGTCACTCTGGTGATCCTCTTGGCGCTTGACGCCGAGAAGGCGTTTGACCGGGTGGAGTGGTCGTTCTTATTTCAGGTGATGGAGAAAATGGGGCTTGGGGAGGGATTCATAAACCTGGTCGCCGCCAATTATAAATATCCCACGTCGCGCATCCTGGTTAATGGGGGAGATGTCCCGGCCTTTTAGGCTTCAGAGGGGGACGAAACAGGGGTGCCCCCTCTTCCCATTACTCTATGCCATCTACCTGGAACCACTCCTTATGGCAATACGTCAGGCAGAGGATATTGGGGGTATACCATTCGGTGGGGGACCACACAAAGAAACGGCTTTCGCCGATGACATGCTGCTCACACTAACTAACCCGAAGGAGTCCCTTATAGCATGCATAGCACTACTAACCACCTTCAGTGAATTCTCGGGTTTGCGTGTTAATTTCCAGAAGTCGGAATTGATGAATTTATCTTTAGGGGTGAGGGAGGCGAGGGAGACCAGGGAAATGTCCCCGTTCAAGTGGAGCCCATCTGGGTTGCGGTATCTGGGAGTAAAGATCACCCCCTCGTTGGCGGGTTGGTATGGAGCAAATTATGAGCCGATTCTTTTAGCGATTAAAAAGAATTTACGGAAATGGGGTGCCCTACCTATATCCTGGTTGGGTAGGGGGGCTGTCCTTAGAGTGGTGATTCTCCCCTGTGTGCTTTAGCTCTTTCAGGCTATCCCATTGAGGGTTTGAGAGTTTATTCCGGAAGCTGGACCGGATGACCAGGGAATTTGTTTTGTGGGGGTGGGGGGGGGGGGGAGATCGCGTTTATCCAGGCAGCTACTAATGGCCTCCAGGGAGAGAGGGGGCTTGACCTTTCCCGATATTCGTCGCTATCATGAAGCAGCAAAGCTTAGGGTAATTAAGGAATGGTTTTCGAAGGACTACCTGAAGCATTGGGTCAAGATGGATAGAGCAGTTGCTCAGCATCACCTGGGGGAGGTTATATGGCTCCCACGACGGCTGAGACCTCCCCACCTCTATTTGAGTGACATTACAAAAAGTGTAGTTGATAGTTGGGATCGGGCTGTGGAGAAGCGGGGGATCACGACTTTTCCATCGCCGTTCACTCCTATTTTCAATAATGGGCACTTCTCTCCGAATGGAGAGAGGGGCGTTCCTAGAATGGGAGGAGGGGGGGTGCAGAACTCTAAGGGACATATTCATCGGGGATAGGGTGAAATCATTTGAGGAATGTAAACAGGAGTTTGGTCTGGGGGAGCGGGAGAGGCTTCGGTATTTCCAAATCAGACACTGGGTTATGGCTGCGGGAGTAAGGATGGCCGCGACTAGAGATCTAACCCATTTTGAAAGGTTTTTAACAACCCATGAGGGTCCTAGGGGGCTAATCTCAGATTTGTACAAGCAGTAAGAGAGATGCGCCCCGAGTGTTAGTTGGGCCTACATGGTGGACTGGGGGCGGCACTCCAGGGTCCGAATGGAGCAGAAGGACTGGGAGAGGCTGTGGACACTGATCCCTAAAGTCGCAAAGGCGATCCAACTACGGGAGATCTGGTACAAATATATGGTGGGATGGCACTACACTCCTGCCCGACTCCATGCAATGTATCCTGCTACCCCGGGGGAGTGCTGGAGGGGATGTGGGGAATTGGGCACGGCTACACATGTTTGGTGGGATTGTCCCATTATTCCATCCTTCTAGGGCAGCATCAGGCAGGCCATTGCTCAGGCTCCGGGGGAGGTAGCTCTCCATGATCCTCGGGAGATCTTGTTGGGGAGGAGTGAGCAGGGGAAGGAAGTGGAGAGGCGCGGTTGCGCCAAGGCGAAAGTGATATTCACGCTGGCTGCCATGTCCCTCATCGCACAGAGGTGGAAGGGCCCCACGATCCCTACAGAGCAAGAATGGCTGAGTTAAATGTGGGCTATTGTCTCGTTGGAGTGGGCTACATATGCTGCAGACAACAAATTGGAGTCCTTCTATGCAGATTGGGGAGAGTCCTTGGAATACTTGAAAGGGGAATTCAAAGAACAATGGTGCCCTCACAGACTTAAACTGCTGGACATCTACAGTTAAAAGACCGGCTGGGAGACGGCCGGCGGGAAAGGATCATTGGGGCTGGGCCACGGGGTTAGGGGGCGGGTGGGCTCATATCAATGTTGATTCATATTTGTTTTTCTCTTAATGAAACAATAAAAAGAAGTTTAAAAAAAAATAATGACATGTTTACTTCCAGCATCCATTCAAGAGATGTTGCTCGCCCTATTGCATTGCACTGCATATGCTAAAGATTCAAAAGCTTAACAAAGGGTTAGGTTGTTCCGACTGGATGCAACGTTCTTCCGAGATATAGAGCGGATTACTTTGGTGGCTAAGACATATGGATGTCTGGAACTATTTTTGGTTCTCGTCTCTCTATGCAGACTTGCTTTAACAGCAATGCCTGCCTCAACCTTAGGCGTGGTGGAGGGGCTCATTGAGGTGAGGATTTCACTGGAGGTCAGTGGTCGCAGCAGGAGTGTGAGGCATATCAAGTTTGTAGAGATTCATGGCGGACTTCTTGTGGTCCAAAATATTGCAAAGATCAGAGGCTCTGTATGGACAATCTCAGAAGTATGGTAAATCAACAAACTGCGGGTACTAAAGTCCATGGAGTCGTTAGATATGGTAAACCAGTTTTGGACATCATTCTTCCTGGAGAGCGGAGGGTCCACGCAGAATTAATTCTGGGGGTTTCTAACACAACTGTGGATTGGTGATCCAGATATGGTCAGATTCCAGCAGGCTGGCAGGTGCATTCCATGGTGTTTCAGGGGCACAGGTCTTTTAGGGTCCATTTCAAGTGCATCTGTTTGCGACCCATGTCAATGCCGAGTTTCCTCAATTCTTTAGATTCCGCAATGTTAGTTTAGAGTATCCTCTTGCGGCCATCTCAGGCATGGAAATAGTTGGTCCTACAGCTGGTCATTGCCAGTTCCCCTACTTTCGCAGAGGCCCTACAGGTGATCATAATCAGTTGCTGATAGACTGAGGTTTGAATCCCATGACTTATTTTGGCAGGAGATGGGCTCCCCAGGCCATTTCTCAGGTGAGTTGCTTACTTATCAAAAGTTCTGGGCCCCAAATGCCCTTAGATTCTGTAAGTCAGCGTGGTCAGCTTGGCTTCACTAGTGTTCTCGGGTGAGACTTGAGTCCCTCTGTGACATCTGTGGTGACAGTAGTTTCTGGTGGAATTTTCAAAGTTGTCTGCTTACCATACCATTAACTCTATACCTAAACAACCCAGAACACATACTGCCATACATCCTGGAGACACTAGACGGGTTCTATAGATACACAGGAATCCAAATCAATAATGAAAAATCATGCCTCTTACCCCTAGCTGCTCTGATCGAGGACTGAGGTGAAATCTCCCTACTATGTCCTTCCAGTGGAAGACCACCTCCTTCAAATACTTAGGAATCACTATCCACCGTGACCCCACAACTGAACACACCTTGAACACGGTAAGAGCTAGAGAAAGCCTAGAAAAATCAATGGACTTCTGGGGTAAACTGCCGCTCTCAGTGGCAGGAAGGGCTGGACTTCTTAAAATGGTGGCGCTGCCCCGACTTTTACATTGCTTCACCAACGTCCCATTCAACATCCCTCTGCAGTTCTTCAAAGATTTAAATAAGCTCTGCAGATGATTCCTCTGGCAGGGAGGAAGGCACAGAGTAGCACAAGAAGTGCTACAGAGACCCTACAGCAAAGGAGGCCTGCAAATACCCAATTTTGAACTATACTACTTGGCAGGTCAATTGAAACATGTATCTCAATGGATGGCGGATGAGATCACAACTGATACCCGACTCCTGCAATCGGCTATCTCCCAGGCGCTCCTCAGGGATTTATTCTGGGTCCCAGCAAGCGCAAGACAAAACAGCCCATACTTGGTGAAACTGGGGATCCAGATCTGGAAACGGGCCTGCAGGACAGCGAAGATAAACAACGCATACTCCCCTCAGATCCCTATTGCCGCTATTGTGGCAAGTAGATCCTGGGGACAAAAAGAGTTAAGGAACAAATGGGAGCCCTGCAGGGTAGCTACACTGGGGGACCTAGTGAACGACCAAGGGATCTTAACATTTGCTCAGCCGCACAAAACCTCGGGACTGCCAACAGGACAGTTCATGCTCCACAGAGCAGTGGTGCGAAGGTTTACGGACTGATGGCCAGAGGTTGAGAACCCAGAAACAGGGCACGAGATCATAGAGAACATGCTCAATGCAGCTGAGGGAGGACATGAAACCTCGAGGATTTACGAAACATTACCGGACAGTATAACCAAACAAAAACTTAAATGTAAAGCGAAATGGGAACATGAACTGGGCTTGGAATTTAAGGATAAGGAATGGGAAACCATAACCCACTATCACAAAAAGGTCTCCAGGAACGCCTGATTGCAGCTTATACAGTTCTACATCATCAACAGAGCATACCTTACACCAGAGGTGATCTCCAGGTTCAGAAGGGCGGGAGTTAACAAATGTCCTAAATGCAATACACCCCCGCGTGGGATTGACACACGTTTTGGGGATGCCGGATAATAGAATCCTTTTGGACACAGATTGCTGCAAAGGTGGCTGAGGCAGACATCAATCTAGATGTACAAACACAAACAGCATGCATCCTGGGCAGATATAAAAAAAAGCAAGAAGAACAAACCCCTAAACAAGCTCAAGGATTTGATGTATATTCTAGCGAAGAGACGCATTGCTATGTGTTGGAAAAGCACTAAAAGCCCAAGTGCGGTACTGTGGTGGGAGGACCTTCATAAATGGGTGACAGCGGAATCTGGGGCATGGGATAATGCATTGCAAGAAAATAAACTAGACACCAGCTAAGACTTAAACCAATGGGTGGCCCTCACGGTGCCATTATTTAACCCAAGGGAGGAAGATGCTATCACAGACGAAGCAAGCAGCCCGTGATTGGTGTCTGGTAAAGGCAGAACTGAAGGACATACTGTGGTCTTGGGAGGGGAGGGCAGGGTGCAATCATAAACGATTCATTGATGATGTTAACAGTTTTATTGATGATGTTTAAAACCCAATAAATATATTTAAAAAAACAAAAATCATACCATTAACTTACACAGTTCGGTAATTTCAGAGAACTATGACTTAATAGACAGTTATTCAGTAGGGGAACATCCACAGGTCTCTCTGGTGAAAGGGATTTGTATCATGTCCCCTCCCACTCTGCGGAACTCCCGGTTGCATGATGTGAATTTGGTGTCTTTTAGTAATAGATGTATGTAATTCAAACTGTTCACAGCCAAGTTGTTTACACTGATGTGCGTATAGTGGTATTCGGTTGGGTGCTGGCTGTCTGGGCTTTGCTTCTTAGAGGAAGACTACTCACACTGGTGTTTCCATTTATTTGTACTGGCAGACCATGACTGTATCCAAAGTTATTGATTTCTCTTCTTGGTGGGAACCAAGACACCTTCACAGAGGAGCATATGTTCAAGGTAGCCAGTAGCAGTTAAAGTCTGGCGGAATGCGAAGACAGAAACCGGTGAGTGTTACCAAGTGTTCTGATCCCTTGCGCAAACAGTCAACAGTTGCCAAGGAAAAGCACTCGAGGGGGGGTGAAAGCGAGGAAAACTCGATTGTTGAACAGTGAAGGTGACAGAAGTAGCACTGGCGTAGAAGAACAAGTTACTCTCTTACCTGGTAACGTTCTTTCGGTGGGATGGTCCGACGACGTATTCCATATCTATGACAGTAAATCACCACAGCTGTGCTGCTTTGGAAAATCTTTCGGCGTCTGCGTCGATGACGTCGATACTCCGCCCTCGAGGACCTCCTCCGATGGCCAACGTCACTGGATGTTATAAGTAGGACGCACGACGCCCGTAGCCTCAGTTGTAGTTTTTTTCCCCAGAACGTGTGGCACCAGTCTTCTGCCAGTCTGACCACACGAAGCCTTGCAGAAACGTAAGCTGCAATCGCATAAGAAATTCTGTAGCGGGGAAGGCAGGGAGGGAGTGATATGGAATACGTCGTCGGACCATCCCATCGAAAGAACCTTACCAGGTAAGAGAGTAATTTGTTCTTCGAGGGGATTGGGTCCTCTGACGTATTCCATATCTATGACAGACTCCCAAAGCAGTACCAATGCAAGGTGGTGGGAAAAGAATTTAGAACAAGAAACTTAGAATGCCCAATCAAATTGCAGAGCAAAGGACCGCCTTGCCAAAGTCCAGATCCTGCCCACGGATGGAATCAAGGGAGTAGTGACGCACAAAAGTATGGACCGAAGCCCAGGTAGCTGCGTCACAGATGTTACAAATAGGAACACCCCTCTGTAGGGCAGTAGAGGCAGCCATACTCCTGGTAGAATGGGCCCGCAAGCCTACCGGTGGGTCCCTACCCGCCAAGCGGTAACACTCAGAAATAGCCAGAATAATCCAGCGAGACAAAGTCTGCTTAGTCACAGCTTGTCCCAAACACTTTCCAGCATAACCAATCAAGAGTTGATCGTCCACTCTGACCCGGGACATGCATGAAATATAAAAGCTTCAAACTCTCCTAGGATCGAGCCTATGGAGCCTCTCCTCTTCCTTACCAGGATGTGGAGGAGGATGAAATGCCAGAAGAACCACCTTCTGGCACAAATGAAATTCCGAAACCACCTTCGGAAGAAAAGAAAGACGAATCCTAAGGACAACCCTGTCCTTCTGAAATACAGTGAAGGGTGGCTTAACTGAAAGTGCCTGTAACTCACTCAATCTGCGAGTGACCGCAACCAAAAATACAATTTTAAGAGTTAACAGTCTCAAAGGGCAAGAATGCAAAGGCTCAAACGGAGCACCCATCAGAAACTTTAGGACAAGGTTCAAATCCCAACCGGGCACCTGGAAAGGTATTATATTGTATTTGTTTATTTGTAACGCGCACCGTGAGGGCCGGAGGCATCAGGGCGCAACTTAGGACATGGTTACATAACGAGCATACATATATTCACATATTGGATACAATGGAAAGTAATTCGGAAATACAGCAATATACATCATTTACAGAGTAGAGATTAGAGCAAGCGTTTTACTGGGGCACTCCAAGGTACATAAGAAATCCCGAGTTTCAAGGCTGATTGAAGAGCCAAGATTTCGTTTTGGACTTGAAGGTATTAAAACATTCTTCTGATCTGAGGGGGAGGGCATTCCAAAGCTTGGAAGCTAGGACGGGGAAACTTGATCCACCCGCTCTTTGTAATTTGAACCTGGGGATGGTTAAACAATGGGTCTGGGCGGTACTTTGAGGGCGGGTAGGCGCATGGCGGGATAGCCGGCTGCAGAGATACTGGGGTGCTGGGTTAGCTAGGCATTTGTGGGTAAGGCCTAAGGCTTTCAGACCAATTCTCTCTTCGACCGGTAGGTTGGATCTAGATTCCGAGATGTGATGGTTACGCTGGATGTTTAGGGCCGCTCTAATGGAGTAGTTCTGGGAGATTTGCAATTTGTTCAGATTCTCTTGGCTGGTTCCTAGGTAGAGGGCGCTACCATAATCGATTTTGGCCATGACGACAGTCCTGGCCAGTGTGACCGTGTTGGGGGTGGTCAGGAATGGCCTGCAGGCTGCAATGAGTTTGCAGGTGTATGCTGAGGCAGATTGGACTGCATTTGTTTGTCGGGATAGGGATAAGGTGGCGTCAAGGTAGACGCCTAAGGTTTTAGTGTCTTTCGAAACTTGGATGGTGTTGCCATCGATGATGAACGATTGGTAGGCCGGCTCAAGTTTACTAAGGCGTTGCATAGTGCCCAAGATGAGGAGCTCAGTCTTGTCATCATTGAGGCATAACTGGTGTTGTGCCAACCAAGCTTGGATGACAAGGTAGATGTCATTCAGAGCCTTGGTGTCAGCCAAGTAGTCACCAGTGATGGGAATGAGTATCTGGGTGTCGTCAGTGTAATTCGTATAAGACACACACACAGATAGTCAAGTACATCAAAAAGCGGTTTTGTAAAAACATTATAGAGAGTGTTGACGACACGCAAGAGCCCTGGGGGACGCCGCAGTGTAGAGGGGACGGATCTGCAGCTGCAGATTGAGAGAAGACCCGCATAGATCTATTACTAAAAAATGATTTCATCCAGGCCGTGGTTGACGGGGAGAAATGGGCAGCAGAGTGAAGGTGCTTGCATAAGATCTGGTGGTTGACCAAATCGAATCCCGCAGAGAGGTCAAGTAGAAGTAACAGGGCAAGTTTGCCGTTGTCCTTTAAGACTTCGATTTGAGTTTTTAAATCTGGTAGAGCTGTCTCTGTTCCGTGTCTGGGTCGGAAGCCAGATTGTCTGAGACCTAGAAGATTATTGGCTTCCAAGTACTCTTGGATTTGTAGATATGCTGCGCGATCTAGGATTTTTAGTAGGAACGGGACAGTAGTAATAGGTCGGTAATTGGTGGGTATGCTAGGGAGGGTTTTTTAAGCAGGGGGATCACCCCACCCAAGCGTCCTTAAGGTTGTCAGGGACAGTTCCTGTTTTAAAGGAGGCATTAATGAAGTATGTGATAAATGGGGCCAAGTCATGGGCAGATTCCTTAATAATTGGGGCAGGGCAGGGATCACCCTGGCAGTTGGAGGGTTTGATCCTCAGGATATTGTTTTCCACCTCCGCAGCGGTGAGAAGGCAAACCGTTTGAGATTGGGCAAGTCAGGGGGAAGAGCCCGAACTGTTGTAGGAGGGCGATTGTCCAGTTTCAGACTGTCTTGTTTAGCTATGAGTTTAGACTGAAGCGTGGTGATTTTATTCAGCAACGCTACCTGAATGTTAGCACACCATCTGCTATCCTTAATGCACGTGTCGCGAGGCGCAACGGGAGTTTCAAGCTCTTTTAGGATCTTAAAGAGTTCCTTGGAATTGGAGTCAGCCTGCAGGATGCGATTATTAAGGGACTATTTTTCGCCTCTATAATGGCTGCTTTGTAGGTGAGCGATGCCAAGAAAAAAACGTCTTTGTGCCCGTCAGAAGGGTGACTTTTCCAACGATTTTAAGCACAGCGTTTGGTTTTGCGGAGTACTCTTAACTGTGGTGTGAACCAAGAGTTAAGGTGTGCCTGTGGTTTGGCTTTCCTTAGTTTAATGGGGGCAATAGAGTCTATAGCTGTGAGCATGCTGCAGTTATAGATGTCAGCTAGGGTGGTGGGGTCATTGCAGGAGTCAGTGGCCGCTTTAAGTGAAGAGAGTAGCAGAGGGAGAAGTTTCTCCTTGGTTATGTCCTTTTTATTGACTGGTCAGGAGAGCAGGTGCTATCAAGGTCTGGGTAAGGGGGGAAGCTTCAATATTAAAAGTGATAATGTGGTGGTCTGACCATAAGCAAGGGGTGTTGGCCAGGACGTTGATATTGCAGTTGGAGCTGGCTAGCCAGTCAAGGGTCCTGCCTTTAGAATGCGTGGGCTCTTGGATGTGCAGGGTGAAGCCAGAATTAGAAAGGGCGTTTTCCAAGTCTAGTGCAATGGGATCTTTGGGATCGCCAAGTCCCAGGTTGAGGTCTCCAAGGATGATGATTTGTGAGTTTGTTTTTGCATTATCGAGGATGAGGGTAGAGATTTCGCCGACAAAGGACGGTGCAGGGCCTGGGGGCCTGTAGATTAGGTGAAGGGTAGCTGTTTGATTAGGTGTAAGTGCGAGTTTGACTGATAATAGTTCAAATGACTCGAATTTAGTGTTGGTCAATACTCGTAAAACCAGAGTGGTTTTATGGATGATGGCTAGGCCACCACCTCTGGTGTGGGAGGCAGAGGTGCGGTCACATCTGAGGATGCCGAAGCCAGGTGGTAGGGCAAGGGACAAGGAGGGACCGGATGCGGCATGAAGCCAAGTTTCAGCTATGGCAATGAAGTCAAGATCTGAGGATGTTATAAGGTCTGCTGTATCTAGTACGTGCGCTGGGAGGGACCTAGCGTTGATGAGGGCGCCCTTGCCCTCTGGGCAAGCTGAAACGGTGATTGAGGGAACACATTAGTGAGCTCTTTTAGAAACGGAGAAATTAAAGGAATTTTAAAATAAGAACACTCTTCAGACGAGCGCTTAAATATGGACAGCGCCGCCAGGTAACCTTTAACAGTACCCACTTGCAAGCCCCTGTGGGCTAAAGAAAGCAAAAAAGACAGAACCACAGGAATGTCACATGCAAAAGGATCCACATTCTTAACCCTGCACCAGTCGCAGAACTTTCGCCAACGGCAACGGTACAGGGACCTTGTTGCGGGCCTTCTGGCCGAAAGCAACACCTCCATCACGTCTTCAGGAAGGTCCCAATCCTTATTCCTCAACCTTTCAAAAACCAAGCGTGAAGGTTGAGGGATCTGACCAATGGATGGAGAACCTGATTCCCCCCCCCCCCGTGAGAGCAGATCGTCTCGGTAGGTAAGACGACGTGGAGGGCAAATGGACAAGTGGAGAAGGTCCGGGTACCACGTCCTCCGGGCCCACGCTGGAGCAATGAGGATCATCCGGGAACCGAACCTTCGTAACCTCCACAGCACTTGCGGGATGACGGGGACTGGAGGAAACGCATACAGTAGTGGGAATGACCACTCCACCACAAACGCGTCTCCCAAGGCTCCTTTTGGAGGAAATTCCCATGAGCAGAACCTTTCGCACTTCCGGCTCACACTGGAGGCAAAGAGATTCACTTGGGGGGGTCCCCCAAAAGGTGAAGATCTCGAGGAGAATCTCCTGAGCCAACTCCCACTCGTGAGAGATCGCGCTCTGCCTGCTCAGAGCGTCCGCCGTTTTGTTTTCGTCTACGGCTAGATGAACTGCTGAGATCGAAACTTCCTGCTGGATTGCCCAGAACCAGAGCTGCATCGCCTCCCTGCACAGAGGAAGTGACCCTGCCCCCCCCCTTTTGTTGAGGTAGTGCATGGCCACTGTGTTGTCTGTCAGGATCAGGACATTCTTCCCTCGCACAGTCGGCAGAAAAGCCTTCAGGGCTAGCCTGATGGCCCAGATTGATATGGAGTCTGGACTCCGACAGAGACCAACGACCGCTGACTGTCAACTCGTTGGCATGAGCTCCCCATCCCGTGAGGGATGCGTCCGTCACGATCGTCACCTCCGGCCAGGGTAACCAAAATGGAGCCCCCTTCATCAGATTGCCTTCGACAGCCCACCACAGAAGGTCCTCGGCGACCGAGGACGGCACCTGAACAGGGTCCGACATCCTGCCGGAGGACTGAGACCACTGGAGCTTGAGTGCCCATTGCAAAGATCTCATCCGCAACTTGGCCTCTGGCACCAGAAGAATGCAGGATGCCATGAGGCCGAGCAATCTCAAGAACTCGAACGCTGGGAGACTCTGGGCAAGCTGAAACTTGTGCACCATCTGCTGAATGTGATGAGCCCTCACCTAGGGAGGAAAACACTGCCCCAGGGACGTGTCGAGCACTGCTCCGATGTACTGGAGCCTCTGAGTTGGTGTCAAATGGGATTTCTTTAAGTTGACGGAGAAGCCCAGCTTGTGGAGGGAGTGGCAGGTGACTGACAGATGATCCAGGACTTGCTCGGGAGAGCGCGCCCTGATCAACCAATCGTCCAGGTAGGGGTAGACGTGAATCCCCTTTCCTGAGATGCGCTGCCACCACTACCATGAGCTTCGTGAAGACCCTCGGGGCGGAGGTCAATCCGAACGGCAGGACCCGAAACTGAAAGTGCGAGTCGCCAACCGCGAACCTCAGGTACTTCTTGTGCTTTGGATGGATCGTCACATGAAAATAAGCGTCCTTGAGGTCGAGAGACACCAACCAGTCCTGCAAGTTGAAGTGCCTGGAGGACTTGAGAGAGAGAGTAACCATCTTGAACTTGTCCTTCCTGAGGAGTGTGTTCAAACCGCGCCAGTCCATGATGGGTCTCAATCCCCAGTCTTTCTTGGAAATCAAAAAATAAGGGGAATACCATACCTTGTTCCTCTCCGCTACAGTTCTATGGCGCCTTTCTCCAGCAGGGATTGAATTTCCTGCGCAAGGAGCGGATCCAGACTTTTCAAAGAGAGATTCCCCGGTGGAATGTCGTGAGGCCTCTGCTGGAAAGGAAGACAGTAGCCGTGGGCTATGATCTCCAGAACCCACACATCTGAAGTAATGGCACGCCACTCTACAAGATGCTGCACCAGCCTTCCCCCCCCCACCGGCGAACCATGGGACATGGCCTCATGACTGAGCTGAAGTGGCTGCAGCGTTGCCTGAGGGCAAAGAGGCAACTGCCCGAGCGGCCTTGGCACCTCAAGTACCTTGTTTTCCACCTATGGCACTCCTACGGTGGCCCCTTTGACTGGCAGCTCCTCTCGCTTTACCAAAGGATGAGTAATAACAAAAGGAACTGCCCCTCCATTGCTGTCCCCTAGGATGAAAAGAACTGCAGCGCACAACGACTTTGCTGCAGCTTTGGAGGTCTGCAACCTCTCAAGGCTCTCGTCAGCCTTGCTGCCAAAAAGATGTTCCCTGTCAAAGGGCATGTTGTCCAAACCCGACTGAACGGCCTCACACATGGCATCCTTGCCATCCTGGACCATAGCAAGGAAACCATCCCGTTCGTCCCCTTCGGGAATATGTTCAGCCACTAAGGAAACAGTTCCACAGAGTGTGCGCGAAACGAGACAAGGCACATACGGAGTTGGCCGCCTGAAGCGTCATACCCCGTGAAGAAAACACTTTCTTCGCCCAACCGTCAAAACGCTTGTCGTCCCTATCCGGAGGGATGGTAGGATACGACGCTTGCTTTGCTGGGGCCGTAGCCGCCTGCACCACCAAACTCTCCGGAGTGGGGTGCTTGGTCAAGTAGCAGGGGTCGCTATTGGCTGAGTGGTATTTTCGCGGCAAAGACTTGCCCACTGCCGGGAGACTCTCCGGAGCAGTCCAAGCCGCCGCCACCCTCCTCTGTAGAGCCATATGGAACGGCAGTACCGGGTCAGTTGGTGGACCGTGGTCGAGGATATCCGTAAGGTCATCCTGAAGAAAATCCCCTGGGGGAGCAGACCACCCCAAGTACTCGGTGACCGTAGACATAAGGCGCCGGTACGAGGAGTCAGCATGAGTACCAGGCTCAGGTCTACAAAACTCTGCCTCCGCAGGGGTGTCCAGACCACTGGCGTCATGCAGGGACTGACACAGGTCCTCAATTTGACTATGGCCCGAGAGAATCTCATCTGGCACCGTATCAGGAACCATGCCATCATCAGAGCCCTCATCCACCTCTGAAATAAAATCAAGATGGCGGTAAGAAGGCACAGAATGTGTAACAAAGCCATGCTTGACCTTGGCCAGAGCCTTTATAGGGGGTTCCACCGTGCCCCGGGGCACCCCCATCGAAACAGCCTTGAAAGGCGTCGAGTGAATCGGTGTCAATGGCGAACACAGCGGCGACAGCATCGATGGCGTTGAGACAGGCCTCGAGGGCGGAGCCCCGAGCGTGTCCCTCGACGGCCTGGGGCCGATGGCGTCGCATCTTCCTCGAAGACACCACTGGTGCACACGGTCTCGAGCACGTCGAGGATCGGGACGTGCAACGGGCATGATGAGAACGATTTCCCCTTGTCCGAGCGGGACCTTTCCCGCAAATCGTGCCGACCACTCGAGCCCATAGGCATACGAGCGGTGTCTCTCGACCGATCACGACCGACCCCACTCGGAGGCACGGACGGACCAGTGCCCTGAGATTCGAGAATCACTAACATTTTCTTCCCGAAGGAAGCCCATTCCTCCGGCGTTGCATACTTGGTGGGATAAGCGACCCGCCGACGGGCGGAGTCCTAGGGTGAGGACGGGGAAGGCGACCGATGACGGCGCTTCTGGGAGTGCCTCGAAGAGGCAGAGGAGTGGCAGGACCTACTCCGGGACTGAGACCCACTGGACTTCCGACGACGATGCGGAGAGTCGCCCCTCGAATCGTCCGTCGAAAGCCCCGCAGACCACGACTTCCGTGTCTTGGACACCTTACCTACCGACAGTTTATTCTTGCGCTCCCGCAAGGCTTTGGATGTAAGCGACTGGCAGTCGACACAATCATCCGTGTCATGGGCCTCCCCAAGGCACCAGAGGCAGGCATTGCGCGAGTCCGTCACTGACATCTTGGACCCGCAGTCCCCGCACTTCTTAAAGCCCGGACGCGGGGTAAAAGACGAGGTAGACATCTTGCGAAGGATAACTTTGTTTGCGAACAGGTTCGAAGAACCGATAAAGAACAAACTCCCAAGAGTCGAGGCGTGCCGAGATCTCCGAAGCGAACACGTTCACGGAAAAAACGGAACTGAGGCTACGGGCGTCGTGCGTCCTACTTATAACATCCAGTGATGTCGGCCGTCGGAGGAGGTCCTTGAGGGTGGCGTATCGACGTCATCGACGCAGGACGCAGAAAGATTTTCCGAAGCAGCAGAGCTGTGGCGATTACTGTCATAGATATGGAATACGTCGGAGGACCCAATTCCCTCGAAGTGAAATTTACGGAATGGTTTTAATTTAATATTAAACTATTGAAAGAGGCTCAAATGCTAATTTGCGTGTGCCTACAAATGCTCCTAAAAGTGAAGGCAAACAAGAAGGACCATTTATAAAGCAGAAGAACGCTGTAGGACTGTACCAAAGTGACTGAACTTAAAATTGGGAGTTGCAGGGAACAAGCATTGCCCAGAGTCAAGAGTGGCGCAAACATTATCCCAAGCCAAGAGAGACTAACAACACAGCATAGAATTAAGCTACTCTGGTTGGCAGGAAGAGCAGGGGTGAATGCAAGATTGTAAAAGGGTGAATCTTGTGGATTATAATTGTTCCCTAAAAGCTGGTATCCAAACTCACATTGCCAAAGCGAAAAGAAGGAAATGTAGAAGCATCCCTAAATGTATTTTGGTTTTTTGTGTGGCAGAAAACAAGAGTGGCAAAGAGGCTGCCCTTCTGGAAGGTGAATGTTCAGAAGAGGGCCTTGCCTACATGAAGGCGTTGAGGCAAGCTAAATGTGAATATTGTCTGTTTCAAAAGTCACAAAATGTGAATGTCAAATTGCTGAAGCTGTGGTTAAACCTTTGGTTGTTAGTAGATTTAAGACTTCAGAAGCACTGTTGAGTGTGGCACACTAACAGGCAGGCGAGTAGACCCGCATAGTAACTCTTTGTAGAAGCGCACCTGGGGTCAAGTCAACCAGGTGGAAGCAGAAGTGCTAAGAAATCATCTTGACAAAGATTTAACTGAATCTCACCTAAAACCTGGGAAAGCAGAGTTCACCTAGGTTATAAAAAAAGACTGAATTCGGGAGGTATCTTTGAGTAAGATACAGACAACAGATTCTAAATGTACAAAAATACTTTATTAACTTAAAAGCCAGGATGGAGAAAAGCCCATCTTGCCCGATACTATGGTGGGATGTCCTTACCAAAACAAAACTAAGTAAAGTCAAAGAGTTTAACTTAGGAATCTGCTGTGTGCAAAACATACGTGCCCTCACAACTAAGCTATGCAAGTGTAGGGATGTCAGCAACCAACAAATCAGTTTTCAACATAAAGTTTGGCGCTCTGTTCAGCTAGCAGCTTTCTTTCAACTCCCTTACCCAAGTATAAAACAGTTCCAATAAAGAGTCTCAGGATTGCGTCAGGATGATTTAAAATTAACCAATACTTGGGATTCCCGTCCTCAAGTTCAAAAATGCATTTCCAAACACAAAATATCTTCAGACTTTGGCCTCAGCTCAAGAAGCTGGTTAGACCTCGGGGTTCCCTTCCCCAAGATTCACTTCCAATGTCTTATTGGTTTTTGTTTGTTTTCTTGAAGATCTGTGCCACACTCGCACCCTCTGTATATTGTTAAATCTCTGTACAAAAATATATTGAGTGCAATTTGCAGTTCATTCAGAGTTCCAAAGATATTTTATTATTTACACATTTCTCCCACTCTGTTTAATATACTTTTCTTTGCATCACTTGGTAAAGTTCAATTCCAAAGTTACATTAAACCTTCGAGTTCCATATACATTAGATTCACTTGTATTGTTAAGATTCTGCTCACGTTACAGTTCCATGTGCATTGGTTTCTTTAGTTCAAAGTTTGAAGGACTTGTAGTTTCAACATATGTGAAGGATACTTGCATTTAAAGTTGCATCCACTTTTGAGTTTCCCATATGTAGATTTTAAAGCGTTATTTGTTTGTTTTCTTCACAGGCCATAGTTCCAAGATGCGTGTGTTAAGGCTTTCATTCAGTTCGGAATTCAATAATGGTTAAAGGTGTCATTCCGCTGACACTTATCTCTGCGAATTGCCTTTTATAACGTGCCAGGCACTCAAAGACTTTCGAAAACGTGCTTTCATGTACACGCGACCACTCCGATACAAAGTAATCCTCCATGTAACTTCAATCATTTGAAAACCGTGTATCCTTTCTCATAGAAACTCACTGGTTGCTTCTTTGGAGGTTCCCGCAGGCAGATCTCAGCCTTGTGTTCACCGTCTCAGGGCTCTACCTCCTGCACCTCAGGCACTCCTGGGCCGGCTTCTGACCCCAGGAGAACGAACAATTCGAAGACCAGAAAAAGAGGCCGCCTCCCTGCATGTCAATTTTTTCAGTGTTTGTTTGCTACCACAGAGCCCCAGCTCCCGGGCCGCACTCAAATTAACTGTCAGCACACTGCACCCATACAGCTCCCTGCTGCTCCTTTTGGCCCCTCTGCTGTTGCTTTACTGTCACTGCTACTGCCTCACTCTCTAACATCATTTGATTGGGCGTTTTGTACACCTGCAATCTTTTAACAGGCTGTTGGTGCAAGTGTGCAATCAGCCCTGCCTGACCCTCATTAAGGTGACATGCCTGACCTACAATTCTCAGTAGGTCTCTTCCTCGTCTCCAGAGTGGTAAAAGCATATAATCTTCATTACTCTTAGTTGCCTCTTCTTCGTCCCAGCACTGTTAATGGTTATATATGAGGAAGTCAGGGAAAGTGATTCACAATAACCCATGAAAGCAGGGAAAAGGGTTGGGTTGATCGTCAGTAGGAAAAGGGGGATACCATGTCTCTCCAAGGGCATGCCACTCCCAATCCCCAAAGACCCTCCACCCAGGTGATCCTCCATTGAGGATCCATAGGGAATAGGAGTGAGAATACCTTGGGTTTCTCACAGAATACATTATACATTTAGTTGCTTATGTTATTGTGAATTGCCATATATTTACTTATGTATTTTATGTATAGGCATGAGTATCAGATCTCCTTTGTTAGAGTGTTTCCTTTAGTTTATGATGGCAGGGAAATCCTTGTTAGGGTAGGGATAGTGAGGCATTTATTGAAATGTATACTTTAATCAAATGGCATATTTTGAAAAATCATCCAAAAGTTGTCTGCCTCAAATTTCTGACCCCTCGTAGGATGGATTGGTGGTAGTAAGAAGGGATAGCAGTAGTAGTGAGAGCTAGTAGTAGTAGTAGAGAGGTGGTAGTAATCTGTAGTGGTAAGAGCAGAGAGGTTAAAGTCATAACAGATGAATAGTACTGGCAGGGAGTTATTATAGTAGCAAGGAGGAGAAAATAACGGAGAGAGTAGGAAAGTTGTAATTTAAGGTAGTATTAGTAGCGAGATAAGGAGTGAGAAAAGAAGATCGAAGGGTGGAAGGAAGAAGGTGGGGTGTAACATTGGAGGGATAGTAGCGTGATGGGAGGAGAACATCTTGGGATGCCAGAGTATTAGAGGGTCAGGTAAGATCATGCAAATGTGTAGACCTTGTGGGGAAGAAGGCACCATCCTGAAAACTCCCTTAGAACACCAAGCGGTGCTAGGAGGGGGACAACTAGTAACTCCACAAGGAGTAAGTCAGCCAACGTATCAGGAAGTCCGCCAACAGCCATACGAAGAATAAGGCATCTGGGTTTTGTGTTCCGATCGTAAAAAGATAAACTGGTGGGTGTGATGTTACTTTCTCAAAATTAGGATTGGTAGAACCTGGTAGAAGACGAAGGGTCCTTAACTCCATGATTGTGGGAGCAGTAGGTTTTTTCACTTTATCTTGCGCTGTTTAATAAAGGAGATAATACTCCCCTCTGAAACTGGTGTAATCTACTAGGATGTAGTACAAAATAGCCAGGCACATTGTAAAAGAACACTTATTATAATCCTCAAAACACAACAAAACAATCCTTCAATTACACATACCTCAGAAGTCCCTCTGGTGGCAACAACACACTTCGGCAACTCATGTTAAGACTAAATCATTATCCGTACACAATGACAATCTATCATCAATGTGGATCCAGAGACCTTGGCTGCATCTCACGGTTAGGGAGATGCCTCCCCCTGTACGGTTCCTTATGCAGAGAAGCATCCTGTTGTTAATATACTGCAATTTAACAAGCCAGCAGTGTCAAAATGTCAAAAGCAAAAAGGGTGATCAAATTTCAATCTGTTCCAGGATCCAGCGGGTCAACAAACATGCAATTTAACATAGAAATGGGACCCTGGGTTATTCAAAAACAACTAATTGTGGCACATCACAATCGATGGAGTAGAATTCACAAGCAATGAACCCAATTTTAGGAAAATATACATTTGTTCCGTCAATTTATCGCAGTTGCACTCTTATGGATCCATGGCTAAGTGTAAAGCATTCTTGGGCAATAGACTTTGTTTCAGAAGTTATTACGATACACCAAACATGAGTTTACAGGCTCCATTTCGATACAGGTGTACTCAGGATTAAATCTGGCAAGGTAAAACTCATTGTTTCATCGTGGACTGGAAAGGCACAGGAAAGAAATGGATCAACGAAATTGGGTGGAACGGAACTCTTATTTATTTTAATTGACTTCAACTCCCTCATAAAGGATACCATGCTAACGTGAAAAAAACGTTTTAGCTACTATTAACAAGATAGGAATCGGCACACCATTGTGTACGCTAACAGGCTGATCACTCGCCAGTGCCTTGTTATGACAGAGGAAATTAAAAGGTGTTGCAGTGAGATCAGGTGGGGTGGTGGAAGTTCAACACACTGGAGGGGGGCAAAAGGTGGAGTGGAGTGGAGTACTGAGGCGACTGTGGCAGTGTTCTGAGAGAGTGCAGAAAAGGTATTGTATGTAGGGGATAGTGGTACAAGTTGAGTGTAGTGGGGTGAGGGGAGTGTAAAAGGTATGCAAATTAATGAGCAAGTGATATAGAAGGTAGAAGGCTGTAGGGAAAGTGCAAAGCAGTAGTGGTTGGGAGTGAAGCAGGAGGAGGTAGTAGAAAAATGGGCAGAGCAGGTGGGGTAAGAGTATTATAGAGGCAAGGATGGAGTATTGAGAGTAGACAGGAGAAAAGAAGGAGAGTGGTTAGCTCAGAGAAAGATAGGGAGAGGAACAAAGGAAGATGGGGAGAAAGAGGAAGAAGAGAAGATAGGACAAAGGTGAAAGTAGTTGAGGGTGGCAGAAGAGAAGGGAGATGAGAAAGAGGAGCACATAGGAGAGGGGGAAGGTTAATAAGTGAGAGGAAATGGAAATCAGTACAAGTGGAGAGAGAGGGAGACTAGGAAGATCATAGAGAGAGAGTGGAGCTAGAGAGTGGGAGAGAGTGGAGCTAGAGAGAGATAGAGAGAGAGAGAGAGAGAGTGGAGCTAGAGAGAGAGAGAGAGAGAGAGAGAGTGGAGCTAGAGAGAGTGGAGCGAGAGAGAGAGAGAGAGAGAGAGAGAGAGAGAGAGAGAGAGAGAGAGAGAGAGAGAGAGAGAGAGAGACTGGAAGAGAAACCCTGGTGACATCAGAGAGTCCAAAGGTCCAGAAATATCCCTTTGAAAAGGCCATGCTCTTTAGGTTTCCCAGTCACTACACTAAGATAATATCAGTTCTCTAGCTTTAGAGAACATCAGTGAGATTCCGGGGGTTAAGGATGCCTGGGCTAGGGCGGAGGGAGCCCATGGCAAGTCGAGAGAGACCTAGGGACCACCGTAATTTCAACCATCCCAGTCTCCCCAGACCAGTTGGTTAAAACTTACCACAATCTACAATCTTTGTCTATGGATTATTAAGAGACAGACAGACAGACACACACCTTTAACCCTCCAATACCCATCCACCTTTTACATTGACTTAACCGCCCCCATATATATGTGGTAAAATGGGGGTCTCGAATTTTGGTATTTTGGATTTTGAAATGACCCCTATTAAGGCCACCCGACACACCATGACATCATTAATCCGCTCCTTGTCATTCTTTAAACGAACTACAGCATTAGGGGATTTGTAGTTTTACTTACCATCAATTGACCGAATTAAGAAGTTAGCACCCCATATAAATGATTTGCAAAACAAAAGCCCATGAATGCAAAAAGGGTGCCCTGGTGACATATGTTCTCATTACCCAATAAAAGCAGACATACTCAGAAATTAGAGAATTGCTCATTCCCCACAGATCTGCAACACAAGGTCTACGCCATTTTAAACAAACATAATTATTTGATTGCAGGGTCCTTTTGGGATTAGTCATTCTACATGGTTTCTTGATGTTAACTTGATCCTTTGGCCTCTGTTTCTACATCTATAAAGACCAGACTCCTATATTCTTTAAATAAGAGTCCACTCAACAACAATCAAATGCCTGAAAGTCAACCAATGCGCATCAACAAGTTGAAAAGAAACCCCAGGATGGCAGCAATTCTTAGTTTCCTCTGTGCATGCTTGGTCTCACAAACTGTGGCATTCTGCTCTGGAAATCGACCCATCACAGTAACCAGCCATCAGTAACCTGGAATCATTTATCAAAAATATTCTGTTACTTACACCATAAGTGGCAGCTTTAGTCTAGTTTGGGTTCTTTGACTTTACAAGACATCAGGAGAAAATATATCAAACCCAATTTATTCTCAAAGGATACAGGCTGTAATATCACTGGTACCATCTTAGTTGAATTAAGCCAGCATCATCTACTTATGACTTGCTATGAGGTTTATGGGCAATCTGCAGGGACTTCAGACAGCAGGCATGTGGTAATTAATCAGGCACAAACTTCGAGACGCCATCAAAATGTCATTGGATTAACAGCACTGGCTACTGTTGGGTTGGTCAAATTAAGTTCAGGTCAGCAGTTATGCAAGAGTACCAAAATTCTTTAAGGCTCAATGTAACCACCACTGAATATTTGATCCTTTTGAAAGGAGTGTTGAAGCAGCAACACCTTCTCCATTTAAGTCACTATACTGTGAAATAGACTGCCTCTAGACATAGCAGCCATCAAGGACCATTTTCACATGAGGAACGCCATAAAGTCTGTTCTGTTGTTCCCTCATTAAATACAACATTCCTCCAGCTATTCTTGCATCTGCAAAGAACATTTGGGCTTGGGTTTGGGGGCGCATTGTATATTAGTACCCAGCGAGGGACAATCAGATTGTTACAAACACTCTGATTGGCCCTCGCCGGGTCATTACCCGGCTGACAAAGACTCACCTGCTGCGCTTCAGCACCATGGACATGGAGAAGGGACTACATATGTAGTCCCTTCTCGTGTTTAATGGCAGCCATTTTATTTGTTTTATACGTTTTTAAAGGCCGCATGGAAAGGGAAAAGGGACTACGCATAGTCCCTTCTCCCCGATCCATGGTGGCCATTTTGTTTGCTATTTTTGACCGAGTTGAAAAGACCGGTTCACACGCCGTTTCTCAACTCGAGTAAAAATACTGTTAGTGTTAGTACCCCAGTCTAACGGGTTGGGGTACTAATAGCAATAAGCCCCTCGTGGGGGTGGGGGGTCATTACCGCATCAGGCAATGACCTCCACTCCCCCCCCCACTCTGGCTTATTACTTAAATAAGTCCTTATATAAAGAATATACAAATACATGATCCACATACATTTGTCACACCACAATTCTATAGTTGGAATTGTCTCTTGAATCCAACACCTCTTACTCTTTAGTTCACTAAAGCAGTGATGATCAATTACTCACAATTGACTAGTTTAATGCTGGGTGGCTTAGTTACTCAAATACTGCCCTGTTAGGTATGAAAGGGTCATGGTCTGACCTTGTCAACGGGAGCATGGGGGAGGTGAAGGGGACCCCCATCCCTGGCATGTGTGGAGACGTTTAAGTGCATTTGTCCCCTTGTCTCTGGCCTGATGTCTTTCAGCCTCTGTACTGGCCAGGTCTCTCTTTGACCTTTAAGGTGGTTTTCCAGAGTCACAGATTTCACACCAGCCTGATGTATCAACACAAGACCCGGAAACTGCACCAACCAGCATGCACTAGACATCTGGGATGGATAGTTGGTCCCAGGAAGCAATATCGCAAATAACAAGTGCAAGTAAAAGTACCCAAACAGTTGAGACCCAACCCAGAACATGAGGAACAAACTGGTTACTCAAATGGACTAGAGTTCTTCATGCCAAAGACACACGAGAAACCCACCACAAGGTCCTTAAAATCACTGCAGGGGAACATTAGGGCAGTGGAACTGGAGACAGTGGAGAAATGTATAGTAGTAGGAATGATCATGGAAAAATGCCAAAACACATTCTGACAGTGGTTTACTTGGATCCAGGAGGAAAAGAGAACACACTACCACATGACTAAATGGAAGAAATATTGAGACTGGAAAGTGGCTCAGCTAAGGGCTCCTGAGGGAAATTCCAGCCATCAAGGGAAGGAGTTGGGAGTAGCTCAGCTAAAGATGGACCAGGGAAGCAGGTTACTCGGGTAGCCGATGCAATCACAGAAAACCTTCTAGACAAGAAGTTCATAGCTATAAAAAAAATCCATCAGAATCAATTGTTAATTCAAGTTATTGGAGTGAGATCAGGGGAGATGGAAGGATGACCAAAAGACCCGACAGGAGCGTGCTGCAGGTGGAGGAAAACTTGGTAGGAGACTGTTTCAGCATCTTTGGAAAGAGTGATGGTAAGGAGTTGGGATTGAAAGAGGGGTACTCATTTGGCAACTTTTTGTATACATGTGGATGAACTTGAGAGAGATGAAAGACCAGAGTTAGGTACAGTAGAGGTGGTAAGGAGGAAAAAGGGGAAAATTTGTTTAGGGAGAGGGCACGTTATCCCTATATGAGGATTGGAAAAAGAGTCTAGTAAGCAGGGCACTATATCCATGGGGCCAGTCCAATGAGCATGGTATATATCCCTAGAAGGTGATCGATCACAGCACCGTATCCCTAGAGTAGGGTTAAAAATTAAAAAATGGATGTGCAGGAGCTAAAACCAGCTCCTTGATGTCAGGCAATACCCAGTAGGCAGGAGTGATCGCTGGGAAACCAGGAGCGAGTTACTAGCACACGGCAAACCTTTAGGAATATACTCAAAGTTAAATGGCACATGTGCATGTTTATAAGGCATCCATTGGCCTGGGGAGCCAAAGGTAGCTCCTGGTAACTTATTTTCAAGCTAACCAGGCTCTCCTAGGCTAGAAGCAGGAGCTAAATAGCTTCCATCTCACCTCAATTTCGAACCCTGTAGATGTGGTTGGAGGACAGTCGTGATAAAGACTGCAGGATTAGGAGGGAAGTGGTGAGTAGATACAGGAGAAGGGAGAGAAGTGATAAGGCCAGGAGACAGTGATGAACGGCAGAAAGAGACAGCGGCAAGGAAGAAAAAGAAAGGACACAGGAATAGTGAGGTTAAAGGTTGAAAAACTTTCATCCAGATGAAAGCAAGTCAGGGCTATCTAACTTTCATGGTCTTCCTTGGTGACTCAAACATGAGAGAGTCGGGTGTATAGGGCTATTGCCTTTAGGACTCAAGATCAGGGGCAGATTAGACAGTAGGGATACTCTGGCTAGAACAACCAATCTTGGATCAAACTGTTTTGGAATATGTAGCCTGGGCTAGGGAGATGAGAGGGCCCATTCAAGGTGTAGGCAAAGGGTACAGGAACAACCACCACCACTTAACTGGAAACCCCTTCTTACATATTTTGAGAATAAAAATGTAAAAAACATATCTACATCGATAGCCGAGGCAGGGAGGAGCGATTGCCACTGTGAAGCTGTCCATGGCATCTACAACAAAACGCTCCAGTAACATCAGCGCAGCCGGGAAGACTAATAGCAGACCGGTCCATGTTAAAACCAAGGTTGCAAGCGGCATCATTGCATGAAGAAATCTGCAAAGAACCAAGTGTAAGGTGTATGTGATGAGCAACTGGAATATAATTGAATATCCAAGGAGTGACTGAACAGATAACAAAGTACACAAAAGAGGTGGGGGGATTAGACTGGGACCAAAACACCCCCTATCTTTAGGAACACCCTAAAAAATATAAACTAAGAAATGGTCCACAGTGTTGTATCACGGTGTCATATGTCCAACCTCACTGATTAGAAGGCAGAAATAGGGATAGAGAAAACACAGTATACATATCTCTAAAACATTAGTGCTTTGGTATTTTAAGCTTTACACAGTGGGAATTGGACCAGTTATACAATTGTCAATTTTATTTAACCTTCAATGGTAAATATACATCATAAAAATGCCAACATGGCATAATTCATCATAACACAATCCTTAAAAACTTTAGTACATAAAAAAAGAAAAAAAGAAAATAAAGAGAAAGCAAAAAAACACAAAGACGACCAAAAAGCATCAGTGACAAATTAAGTACACCGGGAGAAAAAGAGTGCACATATAATCCTAGGGAACTACAAAATCAGGGATTACAACATAAACATACAAAATTTTAATTAAATCAGCTTATTACTCCTAAGTCTAACCACAATAATGGGGTTAAAGAAAAAATAACACAACTCAAAAAACTACTAACTTCCACACTACTTCACTCCCATTTAACCCGACATGTTTCATTCCTCACTCATTTCATACACACCCAGTCAAGGGAAATTCATCAGGGGGGTATACTTAAAAGCACGATATGTCTCAATAGGTCGTTTAACGCGGCGGAACTAAAGTTACCGCCTCTCAACCTGAATAGTTCAAAGTGAACTTTTAATGTTCCACAGCTATTCTGCCAACTACCGTGTTAAAGAACCACGCGAACACTGGCTTTAGCACAGGCACCTAGACCTTAACAGTTTGCAATTATTTCAAAAGTTAACTGTTATAGCGTCCGATACAAAAACAGTTAGATTCTTGTGGTTGTGGTAGAGTTCGGACTGCCCTCTCGCGAGGAACGGACACATGACACCTGTGGAGAGACAAGGAGAGAAAAAACCAATCACTATAATCCCTCATTCTTGAGGCTGTTAAGTTACGCAGTCTCAGGAGCTACAAGTGCTCCAACCTTGTCAAATTATAGGGCTGATCAAACTGGGACCGGACTCCTTATGTTAAGAAATATCAAAAACTACATTATGAAAAACCACAAAGAGTGGCACCCTCTCTAAAGGACCAAATTAATCATAAACCAACACATCATTATTTGATGTTGGAAAATGCAATAGATAGTGCAAAGACGGAAGTACAGAAAACAAAAAAGAGAGAAGTAGCCAGAAAAACAATTCTTCCCAAGTTGGGTACAGTCGGATCATCACAAAGCTCACCATACGGTAGTTAGCACAATACTCCAACACAAGAAGGTATATGGTGGATGGCTGAACGAATTCAAGTGCCCTCTATCAAATCTCTACACAGGTTCCACTGAAAAGCGCTTCCAGTCATCTATTAGACCGTGTATTGGGGAGAGGAAGAGAAAGGAAAAAGAAAAAATGAAAAAATGAAAAAATGAAAAAATGAAAGGTGCTGTTGACAAAATCTCGAAATCTGTTTCTACTCTAAAAAGTAATGGATTCGAAAAATCACTCTGCCTTACCTTAAGTTGATGGCGTTATGTGTAGCTCTAATACGATACTGCACATAGCGAAAAAGTTGCCGTGTTGCACCACTTAGTCACGTATGTCTACATGGGTAAAGAAAATATAAATAAATAAATATGTGTGGACCGAATCTAATTCAGTGAAACTAAACATGCTTATTAATTAAGCATCAGTAGTATAAAGCATGTCGTGACACCTACGTCCTGACTTTAGAGGCACCATCAGTACCGAGCTCAAATCTGAATCAAGGTAGCGGCTACAGAGTCTAGATTACTGCGGCCTTTAGCACCGAGAATGAGCACTCGTGCTCGTGGTAAACAGCTTAAGGTATAACCATCGGCAGGGTCTTTCACACAGGCGTAAGCAGCCTTTTAGGCAAATTAGCAAGTAACTAACATAAACACCCTCTAAGTAGAGGGGGGCATGCAATATACAGCTCTCTCCCGTTATGGCTGGCTAACGTATCTACAAACCGGCCATGGGACTGATGTAGTTGTCAGGTTCAAAGCACAAGCTGCTCTAGTGATTACCGTTGCAAGGTCGACGTCTCTTCAGCGCGGCCAATAAATTAATGGCGTGTCATCAGGTAAAATGCAGCCCAGTTTCTTGTGAGTCTCGTCGCGTTTATAAAATTCAGGCAGGCGAAGGATCTGTGCTCCGCTCTCTCGTTTAAATAGGCGTGTCAATAAGTCTCACTTAATTATGGGCAGCTGTAATGGCTATCGCTCCCAAGGACATCTTCATTCCGAGGGATGATGGGACTTGTGGTCCCAATTTCGCGCTAGAGGTTAAGTTACGTTAAATATCAAACCTTCCCTGTATCAGCTTAAACGAATGGAAACAATAATGCTCACATAATCAATCATATGTTGAAAATTGTGATTAGTTTAAACAGGTATTAACCCAAAAGCCGTCCTACCTTGAATTATAAATATTTACTGACAACTACGCATGATTGCCTTCACAGACACTTTGCTCTACTAAAAAAAACTTTACTGAAGAAACTTAAACCACCAAAAAACAACGGGCACGCGGCCACGAACAAGGCACACAGCCCCTAAAAGAAAAGGCACAAGATTTACATGATATTGCACTGTTCTATTAAACTGAAAAGATTCAAAATGTAAGTATACTGGCAAAGGGGCGCAGGGTAACTCATCAAGGTGGTCCCAAGGAAATGACGGGTTTGAACCCTTTACCCAATGTTGTAAACATGGGCCTTTAAACGTATCCTGTGGCGGGATAAAGTGGACATATGTCGACACATCATGCACTGAATCGTTGCATTGAAACAAATGCTATCAGCCAACCTAAGTTAACCAATCAAGTCTATCATTTAGGCCTGTAAGGGAACTATTTGTGAGGAAAATCATGCATTGTTCCTTTTGTAGTAATCTTAATTTATCGCGATTGGTATCACCAGACGGATTGATTTTCCAAAGGACACTCCACCGTAGGTCCTCTATTTTATGGATAAACTCTACCCAATGGTCTACCAAAGGGGCATTTTGAGTCCTATTCCTGATGCAGCTCTTATGTTCCCCTATTCTTGTTTTGATTTTCCGCTCTGTTTTTCCAATATACAGTCGGTTACACGGACACCAAATTGCATAGATGAGCATCATGGAATTACAATTACTGAAATGTGTTTGCCGCCATGGAGTTTTGAGTCCCAGATTCACTTCTGTACTTCTAGAGGTAGAACTACAACAAGCACAGTGACCGCAAGCTGAATGGCTAGCTAGTTTGGGAAAACCCCATTTTTCAGGGAGTGTACTTTGTTTTATAGTCCTCAAACTCACGTCATTACGTGTGATTAGTTCCTTTAGGTTTCGACTTCTTTTGAACGCAACTATAGGTTTTTCAAGTGGTTTTTCCCCAGACTCCAAAATATTCCAATTTTTCAACAGGATCTTTTTAATCTGGTTAGAGAGATGGCTAAAGGTATTGACGAATACCAGTTTTTCATCATCTTTTGTCTTAGCTTTGTTTTGGTATTCCAAGAGCGCTTGCCTATTGTTGTTAAAGGCTCGCTTTTTTGCCAAATGTGTCAATTTGGCTGGATACCCTCTTGCAATTAGTCTTTTGCTTAGGCCCTCTGCTTCTTCTTTAAAGTTAGATGTTGAGGAACTATTCCTTTTCAAACGCAGAAACTGGCCTAGCGGCAGGTTGTCTTTGACATGCTTGGGATGAAAACTCTCATAGTGTAAAAGGGAGTTTTTATCAGTTTGCTTATGGAACGGTTTAACACTAAGCAACTTAGTATTAGCATTAGATATTATCGTGATGTCTAAAAAGTTGAGTTCTTCATTACTTTGACTCATAGTAAACTTCAAAAACCGGTCTTGTACATTAAGCCACTTGTAAAACTCATCTAGTTCTTCTCTAGTCCCATGCCATATAACGAAAATGTCGTCTATATACCTTTTCCAAGTTCTGATCTTATGTCTAAAGGTATTGGCTGATGATAAGATTTTATGGGTTTCAAACTGCTCCATATAGAGGTTTGCCACACTCGGTGCTAAGGTGGCCCCCATTGCCGTGCCTTTATCTGCCTAAAGTACTCACCATTGAAATGGAAATAGCTCTCAGTGAGGGCCATTTCGGCGCACCATAATACAAATGACATAGGTACTGCAGATTCAGGGTATTCAGACAAAAGGCGTTCTTCCAGCATTTCTAATGAGGCTTGTTGAGGTATACTCGTATACAGTGCCTCAACATCTAGACCCACTAGTAGTTCACAACTTGGATAGAAAGCTAGATTTTCCACCTTGTTAATCATTTGTATCGTGTCCTGTACGTAAGATTGCATTTTACGTACAAGGGGTTGAAGGAAAAAGTCAGTGAACCTAGAAAGAGGTTCTAAATCTGAATTCACCCCCGACACAATCGGTCTTCCTGGTGGGGGTGATACATTTTTGTGGATCTTGGGCAGTGTGTAAAATTGCGGAGTCTGCGGTTTCACAGCACACAAGAAATCGGACTCATTCGTTGTAATCCACCCACGTTCTTTGGCCTTCATAACTTTCAGACGGATCCGTTGTTGTAGTTCTAGCGTGGGGTCACCTGGTAACGGTGTATAGCACTGCAGATCGAGAAGTTGTCTATAGCATTCTGTTAAATAAGACTCACGATTCTGGAGTACTATTGCGCCCCCCTTATCTGCTTTGCGGATAATGATGGCTTTATTCTCAAATAGATCCCTTGTGGCTTTCTTTTCACGGTTACTAGTGTTGTGAAAAGTGGATCTCTTCTTTGCTTGTGACTCAAGATTCTTCAAATCACGCATTACTCTTCTTTCGAAGACCAATGCCTCCGCTGTCCTCTCGCTAGTGGGTACACAAAAATGAGATTTGATGTGAAGTCCTGTGGTTCCACTATCACTTTCAAATTGCTTGTCTTGAAAGTACTGTTTTAAATGAACTTTCCGCATAAATGCAAAGAATTCTTGTCGAAAGAGAAACTCGTTGTGCAGGTTCGTAAACACGAACCCCATACCTTTCTCTAACACTGACGTTTCATCGTTTGTGAGTTGATGGGAAGAGAGGTTCACCACAAGGCCTGCATACTTCTTGTCACTCGTGCCTCTGGTTCCCAGCCCGTTTGGCCCAGATCTAAAAAAGAAGAAGACGAAGAGGCAGAACCAGGAACTCGCGGGATGTTGCTACCTCTGTTACCGCGAGTCCCGCGATTTCCAGTATTTCTCCCACGATAGTTATTTCGCCTGTTGCTCTGTCCTCGTTTCTGGCCACCTCGAGTAGTGCTAAGGTCACCATAATTACTTCCATCGCTAGAGCTAAACGAGGTATTTCGAAAGGTAACCCGTTTTTTGTTACCCATTCCTGGTGGATTGGAAGGGTCGTTTGGTTTGTAGTCATCAGCTGTGTAATAAAACGCTTTTTCATGTGTGAAATTCTGAATGCCTTTATTCAATCTCCTTACTCGATCCCTAAGTGTATCCTCCTTGAAAGCATTCATTTCTGCTAGAAGGGACTCTGCTTGTTTTTTATACAGATCGAGAGGGATTGTTTTTTTGATCTCTTCTTCCAGAGTCGAAAGCTCAATCAGGATTTTCTCTGACATTTCATTAGCCGTGTCAATGATCAGAATCATCCAATCCCTACCACATTTAGTGGCAACATAGCTCCATTGCAATATAAAGTTTTTATTATCAAGAAAAAGTCGAGGTTCATTTCTAACGACCAAACCCTGCGGTAAAATACCCTTTCTGAGATATTCGAGCATAATGGACCCGTGGAGCTCCGTACGGATCAATCTTTTCTTTATCTGGGAAAGTTCATCCCACTTTGTGATATTTGCTGTTACATCTGCCGTCCCTCCCAATAGTGAGGATTTATTGAGGAGTTCAGTAACGTACTCATCATTGTAGCTTCTGCATCGTTCCAATGCCATACTACTACAATGTAGGGAGCAAGGTAGGGTAAGGATAGAAAAGGGATAGAAAAAGACAAGTGGTCAAAGGAGCCCGGTTTGGAATAGACCAATCCTATAATGAAGTAATCTACCTCACAGCCAATTAGCTGTACTGGAACAACAAAGTACACAAAAGAGGTGGGGGGATTAGACTGTGGACCAAAACACCCCCTATCTTTAGGAACACCCTAAAAAATATAAACTAAAGAATGGTCCACAGTGTTGTATCACGGTGTCATATGTCCAACCGCACTGATTAGAAGGCAGAAATAGGGATAGAGAAAACACAGTATACATATCTCTAAAACATTAGTGCTTTGGTATTTTAAGCTTTACACAGTGGGAATTGGACCAGTTATACAATTGTCAATTTTATTTAACCTTCAATGGTAAATATACATCATAAAAATGTCAACATGGCATAATTCATCATAACACAATCCTTAAAAACTTTAGTACATAAAAAAAGAAAAAAAGAAAATAAAGAGAAAGCAAAAAAACACAAAGACGACCAAAAAGCATCAGTGACAATTTAAGTACACCGGGAGAAAAAGAGTGCACATATAATCCTAGGGAACTACAAAATCAGGGATTACAACATGACTGAACAGATGCCATATACAGAGTGGTCCGGCGCCACGATGGTGCTCATTCGAAGGTCTCTGTCATCCAACTGAGAGAGTGTTAAATTGCAAACTGTGAAATCGAAGTGGTCCTGCAACGGGTCAAGCCAAACCCTGTTCACATTTGAAAGTCTTCGATAGCTAATAACAACTACAATTGGTCCGAGCCCAGCTGAGGGAGACTAATTGTGAAAAAGGGATCTGAGCTCCACTGAGGGGGATCCAGTGTAAACTGTGAGTCAACCGAGAAAAGATTGTGGTAGAAAAGGGATCTGAGCTGAGGGTGAAGAGTGAATCACCCTACTTGAATACTTGGAAAGGAACTTTTGTTCCATACATCAGGCCCTCTTCAGTGAAGAGCCTTTTTGATAACTTAAGAGACTTGGGCATAGAAGACCCTAATGCCTGTAATAGAACTGTGTCCTTGTGCCAAAGAAACCCAAGAGTGTACTTTGCTCGATTAAACCACCTTGTACTGTGCTGAAAATGCAGGGAAGGGAGGCAAACGGCCTGAACATCCCGACTTATCATTGTGTGAACACTTCTTTATTTTCATGAACATTCCCCCACACTATTTGTAAATTAGCCAGAAAGGATTGTAAATAGTTTTTTTAGTATAGGCCCTTTTCTTATGATGCGACTCCACTAGGACTGCATTATTATTATTTGATGGTCATTGCTTGCTCCGATCTTAGATTTAGGTTTAGATGGGAGTTTATCACACCCTTGATGAAATTCAATATACACCCCTTAACTGTGTTTACCTGTGTCTGTATTGCTTTGATACCATGCCTTCCTTACATACGTGATGCTTTAATCTTGTCACAGATAACACTAGTAGCATTGGTTCCTTTCATATTCATATCCAGCATACTAATGTCTTACTTCAAAAGAAATGGGCTAAACAGTGCAAACCTTGCCAATCCCAAGTATCCCATTTATTTCTGGCACATGGAGGGGTGGGGGGGGGCATTTTCACTTTCTGGTTGTCAAGCACACAACCATATACTTTTAACAGTGCAGATGTGTGCGCGCATGTGTCCGTTGCTGTTCTGTGGCCAGCATCTTGTGCTGCACTCACTACCCACTGCATAAAGACTGACGGAAAAGCTGAAGGGAGTCACTGCAACTGCCAAGAAGAATCCCCTCATTTCCCCCACCCACATCTCCACAAACTGGGGAAAAAAATCTTTGAGTAGTTCAGTCTGGAATCCAGCAAAGCGGATTGGATCAAAGCCAGGTGGAAAGCAAACTTGGTCCAATCCAATGAGAAGCGAAGGAGTTGTGGTCTGAAATCCAGCGGAGATGACCAAGCCAGGAAGAAGGGAAATGAGGTACGATCCAAATGAGGAGCCACGCAGCCGGGAAGGAAGAAAGTAACTGCAGTGAAGGAGGAGGAGAAATAGTATGAGCAAGGGAACCATCCACAAAGGGGTAATCCAACATGAGTGAAGGGAAGGTCTGTCTCCCATCGAATGTGTGGCACAGAACAGCGTAACCTCTCAAGGCAGTCATCATTGTTGGAGTCACGTATACCTGAACGTATGCCTTTAGGGGTTTACACAGGTATGAGAACATGTGAAGATCTACCAGGAAAACAGTCAGCTGTGGGTGGTTTGAGCAGAGAGAGATAAAAGAGATAAACAGCATGTACACAGGACCAGGCCAGAAGAAGCTTGAGGGTAAAGGTTACAGGATTGATGCATCTGTTTATCTGAAAAGGCCCAAAGTACAGTGGAGACAGCTTGGATGGAACCAGACAAGTAGGTAAAAAGCAGGAGGAGAAGTATACAGCATCACCTTTGGCGGGAGGCGGTTCCTTCAAACATTTCCAATCTCCCGTATTTCTTTGCCCCGACATGGGCGTCTATAAAGCAAGACAGGACCTTCCTCTGTCCTCCATGTACAGCAGGGAGGCATGTGTCAAACCGGGTTACAGTTGGAAATACTTTAGAGTGGTATCCATAATTACAGTGTAAGGGCCTGGACTTTATGGAGGTATGGGATATGTTGCTGCAGGCTAACTCAGCCATAGGAATGAGATTGCACCAGTTGTCTTGAGAAGTGGGGATAAGGCAGCACAAGTACTGTTAAAGTGACTGGTTGAGTCTCTTAGTCTGGCAGTTTGTGGGTGATATCCGGAAAATAATGCCCTCTGAATGCCCAGCGGTCCGATTAACTCGGACCAAAAACGAGATTTGTACTGTGGTCCTCTATTTAATACAATGGTCGTCAGCAATCCCTGCTAGCAAAACATGTGTATTAGGAAACCACTTTGCCATTGCCATAACAGGGCCTGAAGGAACCTGAAGCATGTGTGCCAACTTGGTCAATGGATCTATTGTCAGCATTATGATTGTATGTCCATTGGAGGGGGGCAACTCTACTATAACATCATTAGATATGTTACGATGAACCCTGCAGAGTCAACACTAAACCCCAGACTAAAGTCTCCATCGATGTGGTCAGGGGAAGGCAGCTGCTACCTGATCATAACCCTATGGGTGTAAGTGGTAACTAGTATTCATCTTCTTTTGAGGATGAGATTCCCATAATACCCAAATACCTAATGGCATGCTATCAATGTACAATTCTCTCTCCTAGAACTATCATAAGAAGAGCCTATCGAAAATTTACTATACAGCATAACGTTGGTACATTGGAAGTTCGTGAAGTAAATATAACAACTTCAAAGGGGTATGATTGTGCCTTATATAAAAGGTTGTAAAAACCAGGGTAAATCACAACCTCTTTTTACAACCTCCCCTAAACTTGATAACTCTTAACAAATCGGTTAAATTTAACTAAAAATAAAAAGACCAGAAACATTACGGACTTCAGAACCCATAATGCCTGTGGTACTGAGACGAGGAAAAGGGACTCAGAGTTAATGAAGAACATGAAATCTAATGAGTGGTCTTTTAGTGCGAAGCACCAGAGCAGGACCTTTCAATTCAGTAATGAGTTTCAGACGAGAGAAGGAGACAATGATGGAGCAGCAGTGGCGGCAGCAAGACTGAATGCAAGATATTTTGTGGAAGCAGGAGAATCAGCTGAGGCCGACACAGGAGAGAACGTGTGGCCGTGCAGAACAACCGCAGCTGGAAGCAGCAAAGGGGAAAGCTACACTGTGTGGGAGACAAGCTCCCAACACACTGCGACCCGCTCTGATAAGGAAGCAGAACCGGAGACCTCATGTAGCTCTCGGAGCTCCGTCGAGGGGCTGCGCTCTCCGCGACAGTGATGCTGGAGATGGCAGCCATGCAGAGACACACAAGGAGCTCCTCTGCAGTAACCACAAGTGTACAGGAGATGCAAGGGAAGCCGGTGAGTTGGCCTGAGATGCCAGGTGAGCCCCGGGGCGCTCAGACTAAGACAGTCAAATGGAATGAATGATTTTGAATAGCCAACAAATTAAATAAGGCAGCCGGGGCACAATGCCTCATAAATGGGACATCAATTAGCTCACATTTGTAACCGCATTGCCAGAAGCCAAGAGGCTGCAGAAAAGGAGCAAGGGCGCAATGCTCTTTATAAGGGATACCAATTGGGGATGCTTGTAAACCGCATTGCCAGCAACCAAGAGGCTGCATAGGAATAACAGAAAGGCTGCAGGATAACCACTCTACTTATATGAGACGTCAATGGGGAAAACCTGTAACCTGCATTGCCAACAGCCAAAAGGTAATAGAAGAGAAATACAGAGACAACTAGGGCACAACTTCCCTTTTATGGGATACCAATCTGGGGAGATGTGTAACCCACCATGTCAAGAGTCAGACTATAAAGAGAAGAAGTTATTGTTCAAACCTCCTCATGTATGATACTGGTGTGGAGAATCTTGGAACAAGCATTACCACTGAACACAATTGTAGTTGTAGGAGTTTTCATCCTGGCAGGCGAGTAAACCAGTAAAGGGGCCAATCGTAGTTAGTCCTGGGAGGTGAGTGTACCAGGAAAAAAAGAAGACTATTTAAAGGCATGTGTTTGTGGTGAAAGCTGTGTTGGAAAGAACTTCATTTTAACACCTTTTTGATGAACTGTTGCATTACTGTAATTGCTGTGCTATCCTGACAAAATAGTTTCCCATGAAAAAGAAGTGTGATGTGCTAATAATTACTTGGCCTTTTTGAAGACAACAATTGCCTTGGTTTATGAACTTGTTTTTTCGAGGGAGAGACATTTACTTTGCCAGGCAGAAGACTGTGGAAAATAACAGTTTTGATTTGTGAAAGACATTTACTTTGCCAAGTGGAAGGATACAGTGTATGGAAAAGACGAACAGAACTTTATTATTGCCCAAATCTTTATTGAATTCGAACTTTGCTCAAGGTATCCCTGAATTGATCATGGGGAAGGGAGTCCAACCCTGGTGCAATGGAGTACTTTCTCCTTTCTGCATCAATACTTGCACAGTAGCTAGGATACAGTCTTTTCCTTTTGCTATGTTGGCTTTGGTAATGTGAGTTTAGATCAGGCACATTCTTCTCAACATATGGACAGCGCTTCCTACAACCCTTGGGATTTGTATTACTTCCCTCTGACTTTTGATAATGCTGGGTGATATCAAATTGCCCAGGTTTAGCTTTCTTTTGGCATTGGCATTGCTTGCAGCCTTATTTCTTAATATTGTTTCCCCACCAGGTTGTTGGGCTCTCCACAAACTCACAAAAGGAACATCAACATTTTTTCATTTACCACCACCTCTGTGGTTTTCTGTTAGTTCGATATTTAATAGTAGTGCCTCAGTCATTCACATGCGAACAGCGCGACTGACCTGGCGCATACAAGCAGCCCTCAAGCACTCCGGTACCACTTGCAAGTGGGGAACTCACTGGGTAAGTCACTCTCGGTGGGCATTCGCTTCTGTGGCTCTCCAGGTCCTGGTGAACAGTTCCTTGTTGTTCGCTCTCGCCGCTGCCACACCAACTCGGATGTTTCCCAAGCTCCTACGAATCTCCTGCGCGATCCAGTCACTGCAGATCTCTCGCCGTTTGCCACCACGCATTCTTCTTGCTGCACAACCTCTGCAAGGGGGATAAGGAGAGGCACCAACCCTCTCAGAGCCCTCAGTGATCCTGGCGTCTACTCGCTTTATTCATCCTGCCTCCACCTGCAGACACAAACCTCACAGCACTTACTGCTTTCCTCGGCTTCTGTTTCGCTGGCTTCTCAGACTTCTCCAGCTTCTCTGCCGTCTGCACCTGTATGGGCCATTTAAACCGCCCAGTCTCCCTCAGGTGTAGACAATCTCCACTACTACAGTTTTGCTCCTCTGCACCAATCTTCCTCGCCCAGTACTAAGTGAGTCCCAAATCACAGTTTTCTTAACTATTTCATTTTCTTACTCAGGTTTTGGTCTCTATTTCTTATAACCTTTACTTAAGGAATGTTATTTGAATCAGTCATCAGACGCATTTCTGGTGCTTGTATGTGCTTAGATTCACATGCTCTTCATAGTCCGACATCTAATGAAAGTCGCTGAGTATTACAAGATTTGTTTTCGAAACTCGAAAATGGACGTTGACAGGGCAGGCTTAGTAATACTATCCCTAGTGTGACGTGTACTGTACCCAGGTCTTTCATGCGTCGAGGTTCCTCAGATTGTATGTTTCTGACATGAGGTTGCATGAAATATAGCGCGGGTACAGATGTTGTAAAGCAGAACAGAGAACTCCAGAAAACATCAATGCACCTTCTACTCCACTCCAGCAGGGGAGGAAGGATGGGCGCATGTGAATTTAAGCAGATACAGGCACCAGAAATATGATTGCTGTGAGTAATGTATCCCTTCTGGAGCTTGTGGATCTGCTTACATCAAATGCTCTGCATAGATTAGCGAGCATTATCTGGAGAAGGAGGTGGGAAGTTAGAAGGTACAGCGGCAAAGAGATGTTTTAGGACCACTTGTCCCACCTGTGAATCATGGATGAAACTCCATGTAGCAGCTTTGTATATGGCGTCTATAGGGACGTTTGCAATGAAACCTAAGGCAGCCCCTGTACCTTTAGATTGTGCCCCTGGTGTAAAAATGTAGAACCTTTTTGGATAGGGAATAGCAGAGTTGTATGCATCCGACTATCGATCTGAAGATGGCGCCCTTTGATATGTTATCGCTTTCTCTACCAGGCAGTATGGCAACAAAGAGTTGGTCTGTTTTCCTTAAGGGTTTTGTTTACATAGTACAAGACCACCCTCCGTAAATCAAGTGTATGGAGGCTTCTTTCTGCCGAGTTTGATGGATTCTGAAAGAAGGCGGGAAGTTCTATGGATTGGTTTACATGGGACTTTGAAATGAACTTAGGTGAAAACCTAGGATGTGTTTGGAGGACAACCTTGTCCTTGTGTATGATGAAAAAGGGGTCTGGTACCGATAAATCCTGTAGAGCTCACTGACTCATGGAGGCAACAGCTACCAGGAATGCAGTTTTATAGGTGAGATGCTTTAAGCTGTCCTTGTGCATAGGCTCAAAGGATGGCCCTATGAATTCGGAGAGTACAACATTGAGGGCTGGAAATTGTTTGGTTGAAAATGTTTTTTCGAACAATAAAATATTCATTAAACACATACATATAACATATCACAGTAAAACAATGCATTGATGCTATTAAAATACACAGATGTTCAATACAATCTGAATCCACATATTGCAACAAAGTTAAGATGCGAGCACCGGCCTTCTAAAAAATCCCCTTCTTATAAACATTGCAACCTTCAGATAATATAACAAGGCCCAGGCAGATAATTTTGTTTCTGCCTTCAATAAAAATAGCAATGCTGGCCTGTATTGGCGCAAGTCAGTGCGTATGAGGACTTGCAGTGTAGTCCGCTCTCTAATAATTCCGTACTCCGGACAAAAATGAGATGAAATGGGCCAGATTTTCAAGAGGGGCAACACAGGCAGGGCAGCTTGAATCATCCGGATGGATAGCCTGCCCAATTGACCGTGTTGCCCCTCAAACGCAGGCAGTCAAAGCGAGCCCTTATAATGAGCCAACTCTGATGGCCCATCTTGGCCCAAGTAAGGTACGGCTGAAGGGTGGGACTCCCAGTGATAAGCTGATGATGGGCGTCAGCGTGGGAAGCCCATGCTGCATTAGACCGAATAACCGTTAGTTCCCTGGTTACCGCCTCCTTAAAAGATCTAACCTCCCTGGGTTGTAACACCCTAGTGGCGGGAGGCGCAATCGCTAAATTCACCCTGCAAATGTACTCTTACAAATTTTAGCCAAGGTATTTTATGGCACAGATGCTTACTCAAAGTTGCCATTATCATGAAATGGTACAATGAGGCATTGGAGTTACCCCAAATTCCGAGCAATAATAGGCCAGGGGCAGCTGCCCAGTCATCCTCCAAGAATGTCATCCCAATCCCAAATTCTCTGTGCACTGATGCACAGGAAGAAGAACCAGCGAATCCCAGAAGTCTCTTGAAGTAGCGATTCTCCCTGGCCTGCATGTCACCAGGCTTTTGATACCCCCAGAGAGCTGCTTCATAAAGGGAAGCTGCCTTGACTTGCATGGTGTACACTTGGAGTGTCGATTTCAGGTGTTGGCCCTTACACCTTCTAGAAACAAGCGTGAGCCTCACTCACCCCCACCCCAAGCATTGGCACATTTTTAAAGACTGTTTGGTTACATGTGCCTTATTAGTCACAGACTCCGAAAATCGGACACCCAAATAGTCCTACTCAATAACTCTCGGAATAATGTCCTCTTTGCAGGTGATGGGGCGAATCTTAATGGACTTCCTGCCTCCATTACAACACATGACCGCTGATTTTACAGTGTTGATTTTAAGACCTAACCTGGTCATGAAGGAGGCATAAGCGTCCACCAAGAATTGTAATGCCCTGGAAGTTCTGGCCATGAGCACCGTGTTGTCAGCACATGCAAGGACCGGGAATGACCTGCCGCCCCACACACAGAAAGTCTACTGCAGTGTTCAACAATGCTTGCAACAACCCATTAATGTATAAGTGAGCCAATAAACACCCTTGGCGTACACCCAGTATGATATCAAACTACTCAGTGCACTTCCCACCTGGTCCAAACCGAACATTGGCTTTGGTATTCGAGTGCATCTCATGCAAAACTTCCACATCATCAGCCGGACACCCCGTGGTCTCAAGCACGGCCCACAACTTTGAACGGTCCACCTTGTCGAAGGCAGTGCTTAAATTCATAAATACGAGATAAACCACTTCGCCCTTGCAGATAAAGTTGGATATCAATAGATACAAGTTAATCACATGTTCCATGGTTCCCAAACCAGGGAGAAAGCCAAATTGTATGTCCATTAAGATGTTACTCTCAGTAAGCCAGCTCTCCAAGTGACCCAGCAAAACCCGACCAAAAAGTTTGAAAACAGTGTACAACAGAGAAATAGGGCAACAAGAAGAAGGTTTATTGGTGTCCCTTTTTTAAAAATGGGAAATATTGTTGCCGTCTAAACAGGCATTAAAAGCCATGGTCAACACCGAGGCCCATAGGTCAATCTGGCTCATGGAAAGGTCAGTAGGTATGGCATCTGGGCCGGGAGCTCGATTGCGGGATTGTGCCCCAATTGCTTTGGTCACTTCCTCTAGAGAGAAACGTAAAGCCACACCCCCACAGTGATTTTCCTCTCTATCTCGACATCATCGTACAAGTTTCCAAAGTAGGAGACCCAATCTGCAGCCCGCACATGAGTTCCCGATAGACCCCGAGTGGCCTTATCACAAGACCCTTAGATACAAAGTCCCAAAAACCCCTTGCATCATTTACCCTAATGGCCACCAAGAATTCCTCCTAGGCCATAACCTCCAACTCCAGCTTCCTTTGCTCAATCGTCCTGCGGAAGGCAGTCTGCGCCTGAGCAATGCTGCTTCTGTCCGCCGCAGGGCGCTTTAGAGCATCCAAAAGTGCCAATTTTGCCTGCCTACATTTTTGGTCAAACCAGCCCTGCTTTCCTGCTATTCCTATTGGTTTATGGACCACTCAGAAACCCCCTGTGAGTGCCTCCAGAATTCCCACAAAGAGACCCACCACTTCCCGTTGACTATTGGATTCATCCAGGATCCCCATCAACGGAATCCGTTGACAGGCTAATAATTTCCAGTGCAAGACAGAAACAAACATTTTCCCCCCATTTAATCCTTCTTCGAGATACCACAGCGCCTTCTACTTGACACAAGGAGCTTGATACACATGAATCCACATCAATTATGCCTTTCAAAGTTAAAACCAGAGGGTAATGGTCACTCTGCCCCATCAGGGCCACATCAAAATTCTTAATAAATTTCCATAGATCCAACGTGAGACAAAAATACTCTATAGTGGAGGAACCCACAACATTACTAAAAGTGTGTTTGCCGTTGATATCTGGATTAACGCGCCCGATTACTGAACACAAGCCCCACTTAATGGGCCAAGTGCTCAAATGAAGCCCCCTGGAACAGACCCTCTTATCCTCCATTACTGGTTCGAGGACCATAGACATCTGTTCTTCAGTGGGTTCATAAAGATCCTTTGAGAGACCACAGCCCATCTTGACATTTAAATCCCCGCCCCAAATAAGCCTTTTCTTAGAGTTCATTGGCTCATCGTAGAGATCTACAAATTCCTTTAATTTACACCAGACATCCCCCTCTGCCCCATTTGGGTTATTATACATGTTCAAAACATCAAAACCATCAGTGCCCAGGAACTTGAGCCTCAAAAGTTGTAGTTAAGCCTGGTCTCTACCACCTCCACCCCACAGGGTAGGGAGGCTTTGACCATCACTACCTGGCCCCCTGAATTCCGCCCTCTCCTTTTCTTTCTGGCAGGAATGCCATACAAGGCATAACTGACCAAGCGAGGCAGCTGCAAGTCCCAGGTTTCTTGCAGTAGTATGATCTCATGGAGTTTCAGAACTCCATGTTCTCATCGAACTGCATTTTGCTCCTTGGGCCAGCTATGTTCCATGAGACACATTTAAGTTCCTTCTCTGCCCCACTGGATTCAAGACCAGTGAAGTTTCCTCGTTCCACCAACAATGCTCCCTCCTGAACAGATCCTAAAGTGGTCCCCACGTCCCGCCCCCCGAGGGCAGCCAGTGAGCTTCCTTCTGTCAATCCTGAGCATCCATTGACATAAGGCTCAAAACGATTCATAACCGCACAGTTCCCAACTGGAGCAACCCGCCCCAGTTGATCGCGGCACTCATCCCCACGGTAACCCATGAAGGCCTATGTTCCACTATTGGGGAAACAGAAAAAACAGCCTTGCCTTGATGGAAATCTCCCTGAGGGGGCCTTTTCCCCTCAACCCTCAGGTTGGGCTGCCATCACCCTCCCCTGGGGATAGAAATGGTTCAGGCCCACCAGTATACTGTCTAATTTAGAATCATTGGCCATTAAACCCTTTGTTAAATTAGAGAACACCAAATGGTTAACTAATGTGGGGTTGGAGAAAGAAACCACTATGCAATAACCCTTACTAAGCCGCCTGGTTGGACCCACCCTTCCAGCCATTAGTACAGACTTTGGATTTATACTGGGGCCCATTAAAGTTGAATTGATCCAATGTGTTGCTTAATGCATCAATGATGAGGTGGTTTCTAATACACCTTCAGGTAGACTTTGGACCCCCATTATCACGCCCACCAGGGGGGCTCCATGCGGGGGAAGATTAAGTACTACACCAGCCCCACCCTCCCTTCCTCTACACAAATTATCGGGCTGGACAGCCAGACAGGGATTTGACTTTTCCGCAGCTAACCCTATTCTGGTGCTGTTTGTAGGTGCTACTGTAGGAGTGGGCCGCGGGGGGAGAGGGGGTAACTTGCAACAATACCCTCCGTTTCCCCCCTGGCCCATTTGGTTGCCTATGCTGGTTGCGATTTGCTCTATACGCAAACCATTCCCAGTGCTATTTTGGATGATAACATTGACTTTGGTTTTTTAAGTCTCCGATTAAATCAGCCATTATCGTCAAGGTTTCCATAACCCCCTTAAATGCTTCCAGCAAAGCAAAGGTGACTTCCAATTTGCCTTGCCATTGCGCATCTGGGGGAGGGCCCCATTTCAGAACACCACTCTTTGAGTCCAGTAGGGAGAATAGGGGCTTCAATTTGCTATCTAGCAACGCCTCCAGCCAGGTTTTGTCATCGCCTTTTGTGTATGAAACTATGGAATCATCCCTAAATGGAGTTGTCGGCCCTTGGCCAAATTGGAACTCAACAACCGTCACAACGTAAGCCAGGGATATAGCTCTTACATTAATGGAACTAGATGTTTCAATGGCGTTATCAATTAGCAACACCTCTGAAGACCCCCTCTCCCCTAACATCCCCATTAGTGCTCTCAATGAGCTGGGTACTATGGGCAGAAAGGGTTACTCCCCTCTCCCCACTTGGCATTTGGTTAGTAGCCCCTATTGAGGTGGCGGCTTCCCAAATGGCTTTCATTGTTATTTGGATTCTATCAGCCAGATTCCAAGCGATAGTTTTTATCTAAGAGTCCAATGAAAGTTGGCTCACATTTTGTCTGGGTTTAAAGACCCTGGCCGCTGGCTTGATAGTAGTCTTGGAGGTTCTGTTGTGTTTTGATTTTTTCGCACTGGTGGCCGTAATACCCTCCTCTCGTGGCTAGTTGCTTGCATCTTAAATTTTTGTCCCCTATTAACATTATCCATTCAAAGAAGAAAAAGCGAATTTAAATTACAATTGCCTTAACAAATAAAAAGACATTGTGGGAGTATAAGCATTTTTACAGTGCACCCCATCCTATTACTAATGGGGACTGTACAGTTATGTTATACAATCCCATTACTCTTGCCAATTTGTTTCCAGTAACGCAAGATAATAAAGAGTTTTCGTGTATCCCCAAGTCCTGCAAGTTCTCAATGTTGCATGCAAGAAACATACAAATCTTGCTGGCTAATGTGGCCTATGTCTATTTTCTAGTAACAGGTTATTGGCCACTGACACCATGCCATGATTGGTTCATGCAGTGATGGGACACTCCACACCCTCTCCTTCCGCAGATCTACTAAGAAGGAAAACTATGAGGCAATCTGTAATAATGGATGAGCAGAGAAGATGGCTACATCATCCCTCACACCATAAAAAGGAGACAAGATTTTGGGTGCCCTATGCTAGTACATGTGGTGACTTGATGGAAAGAAGGTTTCTCTTGAATACCATAAGCCTTAGCATTAGTAGCCTGTGATGCCAGGCCCAGGGCGGGCTCCTGAAGTCCTGTTCTCCGGCTCACCTCCTCAACATCAGTGTCCCCTGACTCTGCCCAGATCAGGCCACAAAGCCCAAGTGGAGCCCCTTTCCTGTTTTCTTGGGGCTGGTCTGGTGCTGGGTTCCCCTCGGCCCCACTGATGCAACACGTTCCTAGGGTCTACAAAGGCTCTTGTAGCAAGCCCTCCACACACCGTCCAATGGGGCAGACGCCCCAAACATTCACAAAGACTGCTTGCACCCGAGCAACACCACATGGACACACACTCCCTTACATGGTTGTCTGGGACGATACTGGCCTGTGTCCCGCTCTGGCACAGCGCACTGATGCCTTCATCTGTTCTGGGATCCCCTTAAGCAGAGAGATCTGAGCAGTGAAAAGCAAGCCAGCAATCCTCCCTCCTTCCCCCCACCACCTTGACCAGAGCCACGTGCAGCAGCAGCCCCATGCTGTGGAATACCCCACCTCCTCCTCCCCTCAGCCATCCTTCTTCCGAGAAGTTGACATGCAGGTTTTTGTCAGTCACAGAGGGGTGGTCACTCATTTTCCTCAGCACAGAAGTAATCCCAGGCTGATTTTGTAACAAACGCCACATAATGGTATATGTTACGCCTTAGGTCAACTTCATGTGTAAACCAAATACATAGTGCAAGTAATGCACATTTACTAAAAAGAGCATAGTAACGTATAGGATTCAAACAACCCTGGGGTTAAACTAAACCTACATCAAAAGAAGTCAACTTTTTCTGTTCCGAACCTTGGTAGAAGAAAGTGACCAGGTGCAATTATAGTTCAGTGCTGCTACCTAACACAGGGTCCATTTACCACTGTACAGAAAGCCCTCTATTGGGCCCGGCCCGACAAAACACAGTACTTATTTAAGCACAAACTGCCACATGCCAGACACCTTATACCATGCTACACAATGCCTCTACAGGACAGGTTCCCGATATCACAGTACAGCAAACCTTCAGTGACGTCCTTCATACCAAAACACATGCTTAATGTACACACCTGGCCACCACTGCCTCTACACCAACTCCCCCCTGTTCGCTACACCATAAATAAAATGTACACGCAACGGCAGCAGGTGCCTCTACATCAGGAGTGCCCAGCTATGGGGCCACCACCCAGAATCTTTAACAAAAACAAAATGAATCATGCCTTCCGGAAAACCCTCAAAACCAACCTTTTTCTCAATGTGCTTAGGGAAGCTAACCCCACCACTAACTTGGTCTAATTGTGCAGAGGCAATTCCGTTCACTGAGTGTCCACTACAACAAGGTTGATTGTTAAAAGGTTTTGAAATTATCCTAACCTCCGGCACAGTATTTGTATTTTGTATTTTATTGACATTTATTTAGGGCCTTCGCCAAGGCACTGTACAATGAATAAAACCAGTACAAAAATTTGAAATAATTAGTCCAATAACAAACAGCATGGGGAAAAGTTAGGAAAGTGAAAATAGAAGATGGGCCTTAAGGCGGGAGCAAAATATATAAAGAAGGTGGAAGCACGGATATTGGGTGCTAGTGCATTCGAGTCTTTGGGGGCTAGAAGAGAGAAGGAACGTAAGCGTTAAGAAGCACATGGCAGTCGGGGAAAGGAAAGATGATGAAGATGTTGAGAACAGAGCAGAGAGAATGTGATGGTGAATACAGGGAGATAAGAGGCAAGATGGGGGAGCCAAGCCATGATAACACTAAAAAACGATACATAGAAAGTGAAAAGATGAGTCATAGGGGAGGAAAGAGAGAGAGAGAAGAGACTTAATAATAGAAGAGCGAGGAGGAAGGGAGAAGACAAACTGCTGAGATGAAGAGAGAGGGTACTGAAGTGATATGGGAAAAGGAAGTCCGAACAGCAGAGGGGAACAATAATTAAGATAAGAGAGAATAGAGGAAGTAATAAGTTTAGCAGCATGAAAGGATAGAAATGGACGTATCTTGTGGATGTTGTACAAAAGGAAGCGGCAAGTATGGGCAGTCAAAGAAATGTGAAGCAAAGTTTAAAGAATAGTCAAAAATAACACCAACGTTACAGGCAGAGGTGGAGAAACGCAGGACTGAGGGGGAAGAGAGGTGGGGAAAAGCCAGAGGGAAATATAGAATTTTAGTTTTTGAGAGATTAAGGTGGAGAAAGTGGGAGTGCATCCACCCCTGGACAGCACAGAGGCAGCATGAAACAAGGGCATGAAGAGACTCAGAAAAAGTAGAAAAAGAAAATAAAAACTTTGTGAAAAGCGGTATAGCATAGAAATAAAGCGGGGGCAGCACTGAGCCTTGAAGAACGTTGTGTCAAAGATGCCAGGGAGAAGTATGACCAACCCAAGATACATGGAAAGATGGTTTGGAGAGATGGGAATGGAACCAAACAATAATAGAGGTAGAGAGCGCAAGTGTAGAGTGACGAAGGAAGAGTTGGATGATCCACCGTGTCAAAAGCTGCAGAGAAGGATGAGAATTGAAGAGAATGCATGTTGATGAGCCAAAGAAGAACATGGAGAAGGGCGGTTTCTGTGGAGTGGGCAGGGTGACAACCAGAATGAGTTGAGGAAAGCGAGAGTGCAGGTTAAGGTCTGAGGAGATCTGAGAGTATACACCCAGTTGCATTGCTCTGGACACCACCCCAGACCGAACATTGTTTTTTCAACCTGCTATGCCATTACAGAAAGAGAAAGTATATGCATTTCAGGCTTGGTGCCACCACAAAATGGGCATTCAGTGAGATGTAGCTTGGGTCTAGGTACAACAGGCTTAAGACAAATCTATGCATACAGTCTAAATCGGGGTGACATTTACAAAACTGAAGATCAATAACTGGAGGGTTTTGAATATTGGTGGCAATACCAATGCTGAATGGCTGTACCGCTAGTGCCTTGCCGCGGATGGACCAAATAACGGTGGTGTGGAAGGTTGCTCAGAGCAATGCAAGTAGTTTAAATGAATTCAAATAATTCGACTCATCACATTCTTTTGATTTAACCACAAAAAAAAACACAGAGTTCGATAGTTATATTAGGTGCACAATCTTCATTTAAGGAGCTATTATTTTCCCAACCACCCTTTCTGATTAGGGTTCATAATCTGCCACAATGAAATGGAGACCCCTTTGATCTCGGCTCATATTAATTTACGGCCCCTCGCTGGGCTAAAAATGGTCATGCCCCGACCACAGAAAATTGCAACGCGAAAAACAGGATATCCAACTATTGGCCAATCAAGATACTAGGCTCTACTTTCAACCCCGTGATGGGTTAATGGTCTGTGAAATAGCGCTAGGTCAACAAATAAGGTGCAACAGCCACTTTTACACCCTAAAAATAGGCAAATAAAAACTGGGGATAAAAATATTTTTTTAAAAAAAATAATAAATAAAGGTTTCCTCTCCGTTTTCACCCAATGCTCCTTAGTACTTAGTAGAACACGTTGAGCGACGGGAAGAAACTATTATTTCTGCATGCTCTAAAGAGGTGAAAGTGTACGTTTTAATACGCTTTAATAACTAGAATCAAAGAAATAATTATTACACAAACGTTTCTGTTTTACAGTTAAAACATTTTACTCACATACAAAATACTTTCATTGTGAATTACTTTTTTACATCCTCAAAATGCTTTTACTCAATTTAAAAAAAAATGGGCAGTAAAATAATCTTATGTGGAGCACGGCTGTACATTCGTACTGGACCGGCTGTGTCAAAATAACTGTGCCCCATGCTCTTTTTAGGACTGCCAGAAAAGACCTCACCGTTTTTGATTTTGACCTCCCTACCGAAAACGGGATGCAGAGCGCCAGAAACGAAGTCAGAAATAAAGTTGAATTTACAGAATAAAGCGTCATCTTCAAGGAATGCTAGGCATTTGGCGCTTGTGGTCGGAAAGCCTGTGAAAGCCCATGTCAATTGTATGAGCTAGTGCGAGGGTCCAAGGCTTGCTCTGGCAGACTAACTAGTTAAAAAGAGTCTCTTTGCCAATGATCAACAGGGGAACATGTAGCGCTCTATCGTACAGTGGGTTTCAGCCTCTGCAGAAGAAAAGCATCTAGTTACTCACACACGTAGAATTCAATGTCCTTTTTAGGTCTGTCTGTAGAAGGCGTGGTGCGCTCTGGGAAGGAGGGTGGGTTTTGGGATGGAAGAGGGGGCTATTATGGCAGAATTCAAAATAAGGTACTTGTTCTTAAAGTCAGCAGCAGGTAGTGCACACAATCAAATATGGTGCCATTACATGTGTGCTTCTGCCTGTGCTGTGCCGGTACAAATTGTGGGAGAAGTTTACACTGCTGTGACTCAGTTATGCCTGGTCCAAGCTTGTGGTGGAGAAATGCACCAGAAGATTACCTGTATTGTAATAGTGTTTGCGTGGGAAGCATTCACTGCTGCTGTGTGAAGGGAGCTTGCACAGCTAATGCACGCATGCTCTTTTGGGTGTGAGGAGGGACTGGGGATCTTGTATTGTCACTGCCTGTATTGTACACAAGGGTGTTGTCAAGGCCTTTCAACCTTTTCAGCTGAAATGGTCCCAAGCCTCTGGGGGGACGGGGAGGCCTAAGCAGCTGCCCCTGGTTGACTGTCTTACTACAAAGCAACACATTAGTTGTTTTAATACACGATATTTAATGTGCACTTTGCATGTGCATTATGGCAGAGGCCGTTGCTGGCTGCTGTCACCAAGTCAAGAGTTTAAATACGCACTTCGGAGAACACACGTTAGAGGCTGCCTTTGCTGGGGCCCAGCAATCACCTTGTTGTCTTTTACTCCCTTTTGCCCAAATTAGCATCTTCCTGACAAAGAGCAATTACTAGCTCTTCAGTGGACCTTCACCGTTTCAGCTCCCTGCTTGCTGCCTGCATCGTGTTCTATTATTATTTAAGCACCGCATGGGGCCTGTCATGAGAGGCCAAATACATTGTTATGGCAAGGGAAATGCGCACAAGATCACACAGTAAAAAGCTTTGTGTCTAACAATATGCACCCAAGAACCAAGATACATGTACACTAAAAACCAGGATGTGCAAGTAGCGCGTGATAAGAACATACATAGGGATGTGGGGTAATCACTTCAAAGCTCCTTACGATTACAAGGAAAGTCAGCAAGCTCCTCACACACAATTGCTGTTACAGGTACTGTTGCTGCTATATCTACATGGAGGGCAAGCAAAGCCATGGTCTGTGAACGAATTCCCTTGATGGTATTATAGAAAGTAAATTAAAGACGATACTAACAATACAGAAGACTACTGACAAGGATCAAGTATGAATAGTGCTTACAGGGTAGTCAGGAAAGCATAGGCATTCACACAGGAGCTGGACACAGCCGCACACCACACCTAACCATCAATAGGGAGCAAACAGAAAGGTTTAAGGGAAAACCAGGAACAGACTCCAGGAGGAGGCGGCAGGGGTAGGAGTAGCGGCAGGAGCCGGAAAAATGAAATACTCATCTCTCAGTGAGGTGTGTATATAGAATCAAGGTTACACTGCAGAACAGTGCAAGGTCAAAGGAATGAAGAATACAGAAACTGGGCTGCATAGGAAAAGGAAAGCACTGGAAGGCGCGGACTGCAAAACAGAGGAAGATAGAAAGGGAATCCAGGAATCAGAAAATACTAATAAGCACACTAAATTCGGGATCGAGGAACATGAAATAAGAAACTTGGAACTAGACACGAAGCATAAGAGCAAGGGACTAACCAAAAAGAGGAACACTGCAACAATGACCAACGCTGGACTGAAGCAAACAACACGGCAGGCACATCTATGTTATACTGGCATCTAATTACTTATACGTCAATTTTTAGATTTGGTAGGCAAGCTGTAGTATTCCGGGATAACCACTAGATGGGGACCTATGCAAAACAAACATGTTTAAAAAGAAAATCAGTCCAGAGAGCGTGCAAGCACGCGCTAAATACCCCATCTCTTGGTGGTCAACAGAATTAATTCAGGTCGTTTAGAAGGTATTTTGCACACTGGTCCCTACATCAGGATCAATACGGGACCAAGCTATGCTGCATGTTTGACTGAATGGAAATGTGAACAAAAACAGACAAAATAGTTTTGCTTTCAGGCTTTTGCCAGGCATTCGTCTTTTGACAGCAATTGCTGTCCTATGTCCAGGAACTAAGATAATTTCCACCGATACTCGCATCACCCGAAATGTATTCTCATCCTACACCAAATACTGGATCTTAAGGAAACCACTTGGAAAGCAGCCTTAGGGGCTGGTTGATGCTCATCGAGTAGCTGCTATACATTGATTGTAATCCGTTTTTTGGCCCGTTTCATGTGCTCCTGCGAAGGGGTTTGTGTGCTTTTTTCAATCGTTTTATGACTAGTTTGTGCTATTCTGGTGGGTTTCTCTTATGTTTGAGGCTTTTCACGCTGTTTTTCTGAGCTGGCCTACATGTAGAGTGTGAAGTCGCTGGGGTGTAGTCCTTTGTTTATTTCTGGCTTTCTTCCTGTCCCCACCCTTCCCCTTCGCAATTGGTTGCAATAGTCAATGTGCGTCTCTGCCTTTGTTACCGGCAGCCATTTCCAGTTGCCTTCTGAACTTTTTACCACTTCTCTTCCGCACCTGCGTGACCTTTCCCCTGCCCTTTGTCCGTGATTGGCTGTCTCCCTCCAGGAGGCAGGCTCTTAAACACCCCCATATGGCAGCAAACTGCCCATACAGGCCCTTTAGCAAAGTGCATTTCCCAAACAAGTAGCAAGTGTGGTCTGGGTGGGGAGTACAGCAATCACTGTATTTCAAAACGCCCTGCCTCTCATTACCTACACAACATAAGCATACCAAAATCAGCCAACTAGGAAAGAATACCCCTTCACTGCTGTGTAACAAACACTCAGTGGTGCTATTCACTGTTGTGTGCCATAGTTGGGCGTTCACCAGCTATTCAGGTACCTCAAATCTAGGTGTTTGCACTTCTGCTGTGCATCCAATTTAGGAATTCACATTCTGTCCTGGTGAGGTGTAGCCATGCGTCACACTCTGATAGATTTGCGAAGACTAACATTGCGTCACATCTAGACAACTGTAACACTAGCTTGCGTCCCACCTCCACATATCTGGGTGGTGACCAAGACACTCCACCAGCGACCAACACTCGCTGCCCCGACAGTGTCCAATGTCCACACCTGCCAGACGGGGACTAGACGGCCATCAACCAGCGTCAACGGATAAGGTAGGCACAACTTTCAAGTACTAATACCCACGTTAACGCTCAACTCACCCTAGATAACCAAAACTTGCAATAATTGCACCAAGCACAACTGCCTGTGATATCTTCTGGGAAGACCAGTGAGAATCCAACCGCACCTAAATGCCCTTCATATTTTGAAGCCTAGGCCTTTTCCCCCTACTGTCTAGGATTATCAAATTCTGCTGTTTGTAGCTGCCATTCTGTGAAAACTAGGCTTTTCTCCCACCATGTAGTAATCTCAAACGTACGTGTGTTTATATCTGACATTTTCTGAAACCCAGGCCTTTCTCCCACTATCGAGTATTTGCGAAATCAGCTGTGTTTATATCTGCCATTTTGGGCGACCCAGGCCTTCACCAACCGTCCGGCAAGATCCAGCTACCCGTTAAAGCAACTAACCATAACTTTATCACTACCCAACTAAGAACTAAGGTCAGGTCGTTCACCTCCCACAACCGACCGATAACCCAACTGCCTACCGTCTCTCCAACGCTTAATATCCCAACACCACTGCACTTAGACCCTCCGCCCACAGGAAAGATATACAAAACCCAAATCCACTATTTAGGCAGCAACCCGGGAAACCCCCAGCAAACTACCTGCACCCTAAAACAACCAAAGCTCAGAATCCCCAAATATCTCCAAAATCACTCATACGCAGACACCCCAGCCAATCTACAACAGCAGCCCACAATATCACAACTACCCCACAACTAGCCCGGATTAGAACTATGTACAATAGAAGTGAGGCCACATAGTGCACAGTGCAATCACAAGGCAAAAGCACAAGGCTCAACACCATCCAAACCACAAGAGATCCTACAGGTGGGCTACAGCCCCTGTAACCCAAACCAAAAAAAAAAAAGTTTCAAGCCCTGTGACCACCTAGGGCCACAAAATGCCAACACAGAACAGGACGCCGCCAAAGAAACAGAACAAGGAAAAATACCAATGCAGCTGCTCCCTCTTCCAGTAGAAACTGCCACAAATACAGAACACACCCCTACAAACACCACAACCACAAGAACAAACATCATGAGAAGAGAAAAATCAACACCAACAACAGTAAAGAACCTATGAGTCCTGATGTACAAGGAACACCTGAGCCACAAGTAAATGCTATAATCAAGAAATGCTTCTTGCTCCTGCACACAATAAAAAGGATCCAACCATTCCTCTCCTTCACCCACAAACCACTCCCCAATCATCACACTCATCATGTCCAGAGTAGACTACACAAACAGCCTATACCTAGGAATGCCAGAACGTCTATTAAAGAAACTTCAGCGTATCCAAAATACAGCGGCCAGACTCCTGCTCAAACTACCACAAAGAGAACACATTAGTCCATAACTGAAATACTACACTGGCTACCGATAAAACAGTGAATATGGTCCAAAACACTGTGCGTAATGCACAAAGCAATCCACGGCCGAGGAGCAGAGTTCTTAAAGAAGAAAATAACCATCCAGCAAGACGACTCGGATCAAGCTACGACATTCGCCTAGAACCAAAACCATACAATAAAAGAAAATGCAGAGGAGCATCTTTCTAACACCTGGCTCCTGAAACTTGGAATTCCCTACCAAAAACAAACGCAATAGGGAATAATCCGGGATTCAGAATACAACAAAAAACAGGTCTCTTCTCCCCAGAATCAGAAGGGAACGAGTAGGAATCATACATTCTGGCAGAAACAGGAAGCTCAGGGAGGGACCTACAATCCATTGCCTAACCATCCCTAACTGGTGGCGTAAGGAGGACATTTTGGACTTCTCATGCACACACACTGCCAAGTTTACAGAGGAATACCACAGTAGGCAGGGACCCCCCCACTAGAAGTAAAGGGAGAGACCCATAACCTTCCTAGCATAACCATCTCTAACCCTAGCGCAGGGGGGCACACCTCAGTGAGCCATGTCCACATACCGCTAGACTCCTACAGAAGATAATTACCACACTGCAACATACCTACTGACTAGGATGCCAAACAATATCAAAGCACACAGAATGGTCATAGATGCGGACCACAGAAACCAAAGCAAAGAGGTAAGAACCCCCCCGCTAACCCAATACTAAAACCTCATTTTTCTGCAAATTCTTCTCCTACAGAAACTCGGACATGTGCACATGTCTGCACAGCAAACAGCAAGTACTTCACCACACTGCAACAACACAACATACAAATGCAAACATGCAAAAGCACATGGGAATCGCTGACACTCAAAAATCCCACTTAAGCTCAGTGAACGGTGCAAACCGAACTGAAGCTGCCAAAAGAACATCATACCTCACTTTCCTATTCCCACTGCACCTTACTAACCGCTCCCACAGTCTCCCTGATTCCCACCGTTCTTTTCAGATTCGCCAGAGCACCATGGGACCACTGCGGTGGTGATATAGTGCGTGGTACAAGTAACCTTTAACATTAACCTATAGTGATCAAGAACTGACATCACGGCCAGGGATGGTCATGAAATACCCAGCTACTCAAATCACTGGCCAGCTACTATGAGGCTCAGTGAGAACTTAAATATGCCTTCACAACCGCAGCCCACCTCCGTCCTTTATACTGTATGGGCAAGGCTTCCACTCGTAATGCAGCAGGGAGTGTGCACTGCACTGTATTCTGTGCTGTGAATATCATTTTACACACTTACTTCACATGCATAAAGATATATTTAGAAGATGCCCTCACCCCTCTACCATGTAGATGAAAGCAGTAGGAAAACTGTGTTGCACCACCATTTCAGAGAAAAATGTTTCAGTAGATGTTTGGACACTCATTGAAAAAGGAATGGCAAATGCATAAAACCAGGTGATAAGAGTACTGAACCACGGCGTATGTCTCAGTTCTGATACTGCAGGTCTTCTCAAGTGGAACCATTGGTTTCAGCCAGTTAGGGATCACCATGATTCGGTATGCAAGTGTACACAGTACATTTGTGCTTCGTTATTTGCGGGCTGCGACGAGGGGGCAGTACATCTCCACTGAACTAATCACTGCTTGTAGTAGTGGCAGACCATAAGGCACTCTGTATTCTTCATGCAATATAAATGGTGCTTGAAGCGGTGCATCCCACATTCCTTTTTAGCACAGGTTGTGGGAGGGAGGGAGGGAGGGAGGGAGGGAGGAACGGGTGGGCAGTGGCACGTTGGGATGAGTTACTTACCTGAGGTGCTATTACCTAAGAGGAGGATGTATACGGAGGGGGTTTCCCCAGAGCCCTTCTTATATCACGATTTCAAGAGTAAACACTGTGCAAAATATCAGAGACAATTTTTTCCAAGGAAAACATACTTCTCCCAAAGCATTCACCAGCTGTGACAAATCCTTGATGTCGTTACTTGTCTCCTGGAGGGCGACCCTTCCCATGGGGTCAGGAAGGTGAGGCAGCTACCTGATAGTTCCCCTGGGGGTTGTACTTAGCAGGGGGATCCCATCAGAGGTGAATGGCCACCCCCACCCTCTCCGCACAAGAGTGGAAGAATATCAATGGAGAACGCGTTATGTCAACCACCATGCTGCCATTCATTGCTCACACAACATCACTGATGGGGCCCAAGCACCTCCACGCTTTATGTCTCCACTTTCTTCTGTTAGTTACTCCATGCATAGTAGCCCTGTCTACTACATAGACAATAGTGTGACAAGGAAGAGTGGGGAAAGAGTGAGAATCGATGGCTTCAGAAGTACTGACACAAAGAAGAGCAGGGCAATGAAGAACCCTGCGTGGAACTAAGACAAACATACTACCTATCCAAGATTCAAAAGACTGCGTACCATAAAAACCAACCAAGGACTCTCCTCAGGGTCAGTCCTGCCCCAGAGGAGCATCGAGCTGGAGAGTGAAGCCAAGCATGGAGGACACGCTGCAGACCCGGACGCCGGGAGAAGCAAGTCAGCGCCCAAGAAGGCAGAGCGTAGCAAGGGCTCACCTAACAGGCTGGGAAACCAGATATCTGCTGGCAGGAAGGAAGCCATCCCAGAAATCAGCGTGGCGGGGCCGCCGAAAAGAGAAAGCCAGCGCAAGAGCGCAGGGAAGCCAGAGAAGCTTTCCGGTGTTACGGAGGACCAGTACCCTCACGGAATTAGTTACAAGTTATGCAGACGGGGACCAAGAAGGCACTGGGGAGCCCTAGAGGCCATGGTAAGGAAGAAGTGCAGAACCATCCTCCTAGTACCAGTGGGACCAAACAGAGAAACGTAACATCCTGGGTGAGAGAGCACCGTAAATAAACCAAAAGAGAGCTAAGGGCCTTGGAGCCGAATGTTGAGAGGTTTGGAGAGTTAATAAATATATATTATATGGCATTTATAACGCGCCTGTACACAAGTGTTCCTAGGTACATAAGACAATGAGGGGGAAACAAGGGAGGACAAAACAACGATCTTACTAAGCATTGTGTCATTTAGATCACGCAAGTGCAGGGAAGAGGAGAAGTGTCAGGGGGGCAGGGAAGGGAGAAGTGCAGGTAAATCATAAGTGCAGAGAGAAGGGACTGTCGGGTTGCAGGAACAGATCCTTAAGTGCAGGGGCGGCCCGGAGGCAGTGTGAGGGCAACTGGACATGAAGGCGCCTGGGCCCCAGTTCAGAGGGTATCCAGGTGACCAGTGCTCAGAGCAGTCAGATACATCAGCAAGGGAGAGGAAGAAAGAAAGCGGAAGCGAAAAGGAAGGTCTTGAGTTGCTTGCGGAACCAGAGGTGGTTCTGCTCAAGTTTGAGAGAGGCAGGGAGGCTGTTCCATGCAGAGGCACCAGCCGAGGAGAGAGATCTGCCCACAACTCTCTGCTTGCAGAAGCGTCTGACCCTCAGAGTTGTAGGTGGATGAGCAAAGAGCTTGAGAAGTAAGATTTTTTGGAAGAGAAACTTGGAGGTAGAGTCGTTGCAGGCCCCAGACAGCCTTGTGGACGATGCAGAGGGTCTTGAACTTGATCCTTGCAGCCACTGGGAGCCAGTGGGAGATTTCAGTGCTGGAGAGATATGATCCTTGGGCTTGAGGCTAGGGCCAAGTCTTGCAGTCCTGTTCGGAAATAGGTTGCAAAGGTCGAAGAGTAGAGGCAGGCAGATTTAGAAAGAGGCTATTGCAGTAGTCCAGCCTAGAGAGGACCAGAGCTCTGGAGACAGTGAGCTTCTGGAGGAAAGTGAGAAAGGGAAGAATACCTCTGAGGAGGTGCAGCTGATAGTTTGACTTCTTAGAGACGTCATAAATGTGAGGATAGAAGGAGAGCGTGGAGACGTAGATGACACAAAGGTTCTTAGCCTCACAGGAAGAGGGCCTAGAGTGGGCGAGAGAGAGAGAGCAAGAGAGCAAGCGAACGAGAGAGCGAAAAGGAAGGAACAGGTGTCCCAATGAGGAGGATCTCAGTCTTAATGGCATTAAGGCAGAGATCATTGGCGGCACGCCATTCCTGAATTGCAGCCAGCCAGTCTGGTATGAGAGAAGGAGCAGAGGTGGCTGAGGGGAGCCTCAAAGAGAGCTGGGTGTCATCTGCAGAACACTGACAATTGGAGCAGAAAGCAGCGATGCAGTGGGCAAGAAGTGCCAGGTATTGGTTGAACAGCTAGGGAGAGAGGTTAGACCCCTTGGGAACACAATTAGAGAGAGATTTAAGAGAGGAAAGACCTCAGCTGGACCCGAGAAGGTCAGTCAGTGAGAAAGGAGGTCAACCAGGCCAAGGCCTGATCAGTGATACCCATGTTGTCACAGAGGCATTTGAGCAAGATAGCATGGTTGACCGTGCCAAAAGCAGAGGATATATCAAGAAGAATGAGGACAGAAGGTACAAGATAGTGCCTGGCAGGATAGTGAACTGGGCCTATTTTAAGAGACATTATAAACCTGAAGTGGGGGGCGGGGGTCTGGAACCCGAAGGTTAAGAGGCATGAAGAACTGTACAACATGCAAGGATAGTGAACTGGGCCTGAGAAAGACATTATAAACCAGAGAAAGGGGTTTGGGATACACATAACCAGAAGAGAAGGCCAAGGGGAGAGATATCCTTTAGCAAAGGTCAGAAGAACAGAAAAGAGAAACATTTTTTAGTCAAGTCAAGAGAAGACATGGGGAAGAGAGACATTTCCATTGGTAACAGTCGAGAGGAACATCAGAGATGGAAAGATATATCCTCTGGTAAAAATCCAGATGATATTTTGATTGTTGAAAGAGCCTGGGAGAGGCTTGGGGGAACGGAGACATTTTCCCCATCTTTGTGGAACTGTAATGAATTGCCTGTGAAGGCCTGGGGAAGGCCTGAAGAAGGGTGATACCCCCCCGCCCAATCTATGTGGAGCTATATAGAAAGGCCTAGTGACAGCCGGGGGAAGAAGCATATTCCACCATCATTCACAAACTACCTAAAACCATCCAGAAGGAACAAGCCACCCTTCTGGAGTCGGGGTCGAAACCGGTTATATAGTTTTTCTTTTGACGTGCAAGGGACGAAATAGGTTTGGAACATAGGACAGTGCACCATTTACCTTTGATGGATGTTCTGACATCCTTAGTTTTGTTTGAAGCGGGTAAACCCCTCAGTTATAGGGACAGGTAGGGTTCTCCTTATTTTCGGTTCAATAAAGGTTTATGCCAACAAGCATGCCACCTTTGTGTCCATTGTCTACTCCTGCACTCTTACACAGTCCACTTCTATGATCTGTTGTGCATACCATTTCCCTGATGGAGGAAACGCTGAGCACTGCCGTTACTCCAAACTTAAGCATGTATATGCAAAGTGCAGCCTTGATGCTGTGGCTCAAGATCAAGTAGCAGTGCATTTCCGGCTCCCGAACTACAATAGATCAGCAAAGTCATTGAAGAGATACAGAGATTTACTAAAGAGCTATGGGGTCTGCTGTGAACCGCTGCCCGACTTCAAAAAGGCGGATAGGCACTTTAAGCCCTCTGCCACAGCCACAAAAACTGAGTACAATTGCAACAAACCAGGAACTAATGATCACCGGAAGCTGCAAAGACAAAGGAACAGTACTTTGTAAATAATGAGCAGAAATCGGGAATAACAAAGCAGAAACAAGGAAAATAGGGAATTATTTGATTCATGCATTTGCAGTACTGAAAACATTTCCTTGGGATGCGCACTCCCCCTTGGGGATGGGAGGGGCGAAACCGTGGGGATAAAGGAGTGTGGCCGAGGGGCATAGCCCCAAGATCAGTCACCCAACAGTACATCTTCTCAGACGCAAAAAGCATTATGAGAACATAACCATGCCCACAATTTCAGATTTGAAACATGTCTGATAGCGATTCAGCAAGAAACCCTGAGAAAGTAATGGAAGATGGATCCTGCTATTTTCACTAGTCACAATAGTCACCCTAACAAAAACAGGATGGACAATTGCAAGACATACCAATTAGGATAGCTGCTAGCCGTATGTGCGGCTTTTGGCTGTTTCTGCATTCAGTCTCCTGTGCCCAGTAAACCGAAGCGCAGGTTGCAAGAGCTCGGCTTGAAGACATATCTGGGAGTTTTCCTGGGCTAGCCTCTGGGCCTCGGTATAGCAATGCTCCAGTTAAACAAACTTTGCCGGAATTCCACTCAGTATAATTCCGGCCCATTTACTGTGGGTATTTGTACTGCACGGATGACAAAGTAGAGCCAAGCAAACTAAAATGCCTCTAGGACTTGTGCACAATTTTCATAAATATTATATGATCAATGCTCAGTTGAAACAGTGAGTCTTCAATTCTCTCCTAAAGATTGACTGACTGGGGTGTGAGTAAAAACAGAGTGGGCATTCTGAATGAACAGGGAATATGCAACCAAACAATTTACTACGTAATAAAGACTATAAAATAGCTCAGAAATCCAGGGTTAGGGGGCCAATATGCAATTCAATCCAAATAATTAACAAGTTAAGAGCCAAGAGGAGGAGCTAACAACCCAGAACCTTTTTGCTAGGATAATCCAGACCCTTAGGCCATTTACAGTAATGGTTAGGGGAGTATTGGACTAAGGTTGAGAAGGTTAGGCGAGTGTTTGAGCAAGGTCAAGGAGCAAACAGACTACATTTCTTAGGCCAGATGGCAAGATCATCTGGCTTTTGCAATTCTGAGATTGCATCTAGCCGAAGAGGATGACATCTGGCTGGAGTTTAATACAATATACCATGACAAAAACCCTAAGCAAGATGGAAGAAACATTTGCCGGTAGATGTGTGGTGAAAAATGTATTGCTTGCCTAGGAAAGTGATGTACGGCTAAAGGGTGAGAACATCTAGAACTGACAAATACATCGAGTAAGGAGGAAGTAGTAATTGCATGTATGAGATTGCCAAGAAGCATGTTGTGCACTGTATTCCAGACCGCGTGCATTCATTTAGAGAACTTTTGTGTGTAACATTATTCCCATAGTTAGGCTCCTGGGACACTTTGCTTTAACCATCCAGTACCCGTTCAGCTAGTATTCTTTATTGATTGTAGTTTAATTACCCTCAACCATTTAGGCATCACCCCTTATCCATTCTGATAAAGATAATAAAAGGAATATCACTCTGCAACCACTTGCCACAACCTCCTCATATAACCCACAATAGCTGACTGGGTACACCGATTTTTATAGGGTTCTCCCTCGTCCCTGGGGTGGGCTTTTGGCAAGTGGCTGCTTGACAAATTGAGGGAAAATTCATACCTTCTCCTAAGGGTTAGCCCCCCTCATCTCCTGTGAGACTAGGGAGGTGAGCCTGCTCTGCAATACCCTCAAATAGGGGTAGAGGAAAGTGGGACCTCACCGGGAGAGAATCACACCTAAGGAACACGGACTCCTGTTCCCATGAGGAACTCCCCTCAAGTGGTGCACACTATGGTCTACATGGGGTGTGTTACAATACCAGACCCCGTGAACTACCAAGACTGGGATGAAGAAACAGTACCAGAAACTATGAAGTATCAAAACTGGGACGAAGAAACTCCGAACAGATACTGTTATCTTATAAGAAAAGGTCACGTCCCAATCAGGATGCCCAATTCACCGAGACGAGTATGAGACTAATGTGCATTCAGAGAGCGAGAAGAGCGTGAAAAGAAGAGCGCGAAAAGAAAAAGAGCACGAGAAAAGAGCATGAGAAAAGAAAAAGAGCACAAGAAAAGAGCCGTGAAAAGAGAGAGAAGCCACATATGTCAGCTGGGGAAGGCCCGAAGCCAAGTCAACCTTGACGGAAAAGGAAACCCGGAAGTTTCAAACTTGCTTAGATTTGGAATTTGGTACTCCAGAGCTACGGTGAACCTGAAGAATGAGAAAACGGAAGGGAAGGAGTTCAGTAGAAGGTGGTGGCAGGACCAGTGCTCCAGATAAGATTTTGAGGTGGGAGTATTTTACTCCCCTTTTTAAGATTTGAAGAGTAAATCCAAAGTAAACATGAGTACTCACCTTTACAAGAGAGCAAAAGGTGTTGGGCATCCATCCAATGTGTGCATAAAGTTAAACGCTTGAAAAATACTAGAAACAATATAGTTTTATTTCATGTTATCTGGATTCAAAAATTTATTACACTTGTAGAAAATGCTCTCACGCAATAATTTGTAGGTGTGTGGTATCCAGCTGTATCTTTATGACATTAGGACACAGGACCTCTTAAGAATTTAATATAGCTACAGAACCATTTACCAACTAGTTGGGTATTCATAAATAAAGTTTCTATCACTATCAGCAGCACTACTATGCCTTTCCCTCTGACTGTTGCTGCATCTTTACCTACGTTTCATGGCCTCTTCCTTATCTTTTGCTTTCCCTTTCCATGCTTCTTGTTGTGGTCTCTTGTTGTGTATCGCTCTACACATTCTCTCGAAATACTATTATTGCTGTTTCTCTCTGTCTTGCTGACTCCATTGCTGCAAACCAGTGCTGCTCGCTCGTGATAACTCCTCAGTTTTCTCTCACATTGTATTATTCTGGCTCGCCATCCTTTCCATTACTTTCTCTGTTCTGTCTGCCCCAACCTCTGCCCTTTGTTGTCCTGTGTTTCCTAGGTTCATAATCGTTCTTGATCTGCTTTTTATTTGGAATTTGGCATAGCAATAATAAGTGATACAAGCTGAAAATGCATTGTGCATCTATAAATATATTTCAGTTTGAAAATTAGGGGGTGGTTCCTTATAAATGTGTGCAGGATCCTGCTCTCGGTTTTGTGCTTTTCTGAACTTCTGATTCGGCTAAATCTCTAGTACCTCTACATCTTATGCTTTATATGTAGGATAGTTCATTGAAAGAGGCATGGAGCTTGGGATGAGCCAGTTATGTCAGGTAAGGCATGCATGGGACTGGCGATGCCCCAACCCTACATGCCTTTCAGACAAGTTAGTTTCCAGACTAAGTCACTCAGGAAACGTGGTTTAGTGGGTTGATAAACCTGCCAGACAGATCAATGTTTCACGTGCAAGTTCCAAAGCGGTCAATAGCTTGGTGAGCTTATGCAGTGCTGCAAGAGCTCATGCAATCATGCAGTGACATGTTTTTAAGATGGAGATAAAAGGTATGAATTGTAGCAGAACAGATTTAGCTTTCCAAAGGGTAAATGTTTGATGGTTCAGAACGCACATCATCAGTGCTGCCATACTTGGCATTCAGTGTGCATACTGCCACCTGAGAAGAAAGAAGGGGGAGAGCTTAGAGACTGTTTCTCTTCAGCTCTTTGGCTACATACTCAAACTGCAAAAACATGTTGGTACTGCGTCATTACAATGCCACTGTTGAAAAATTCAGGTACTGTTCCAAACATAGCATTCCTGCTAAGAAACCTTGTTATGATGTCATTAAATGGGCTTTAGCCCTAATGTGACTAGTTCACTGTCCCATATGGCAGTTCCGCCGAGCAGCTAGGGTACTATGCTTAAATATATAGCACAGTTGAGAACTGTCAACCCAACTAAAAATATATACAGCAATGTTGTGAAGTGTTGACCTGGCTTCATTTAAATAATAATAGCTAGTCCTGATGGCGGAAGGCCTGTCAATGTCCAATTAAAATTATATAAGTGCATCAAAGAATTCCTGGTAGATTTTCACCCTCCCCATCTGTATAAATTATACCTGCTCAGGGAAACATGGAGGTATTAAAGTAACCTTCAGACCACGCGCTCGCTCTGCTGTGACTAACAAGTGAATGTGCCCTTTTATGCATGCGCTCACACACCGACACACATGAAACCCTTGCAATATTTTAAAACTATACCAAACATATCTACTAATTTAACATCAAAAGCCTTTCATGATACGAAATGCCAAACAGCTGCTTGCTCAGAGGCTCTCATAAAACTAAAACTCATCAAAAACCTCAAGCCATTAAATGCAACTGATGTGCTTGTGAGTTAAAGAGAAAACCTAGTATGAAATGCCTATGCAAATACCTAGAAAAACTTGAAAAAAAATTATACCACAGCAGAGCGACCTCTATTTAAGTCAATGAAAACAGCGGCAATAAACACAAAAATGCAGCCTCGTCCCAGTAGAAAGTCTAAAACAGATAAACTTGAAACAAAGGAAGTACAAGTGTTATAACTTTAGGCAAAGAACTGTTGAACAGCTAAATAAGGAAAGAAGAGAAGAATGGTAAAAATACCCTGGCAAAAGGGGAAAGTAACTCAACACCCTGTACAAAACAAATATAAGCTTGAAGAGGAAGCAAGATATGGTAAAGAGCTTAGAGAACGAATGCATTTGAACCATATATCAAATAAAGCCCAACAAAGCTCAGTTAAACTTTCAAGGACACTTTGAGAACAACAAACAAGAAAGGATAAGTAATAAGAGAACCCCAAGTGGAAAAAACTTGTGTAAGGGCGCGCCATAAGTAAAATATATCATATCCGAAGAGAAAGCCCAATAACCCAATTAAGGAACTGATGAGTTTGAACTAAGAGGTCACAAGAGACTATTTGCGAATTAGTTACTAAAAAGACTGATAGTGAAAGTAGCCTCAGGAGAAGAGTCATTTCTCTAGACCCAAGTTAGCTTTCATAGAGGTAGGATCAGAAAAGCAGGCATATTCATATAGAACATTTACGACTGACAATCACCTTAGTTAATAACATAGGCAGGGACCACCCATAGTGATAGGCAAAGCTAGGCTTTATCCCTTTATTTAAATAAAACATTTGACAACATGTCCTCAGCGAGTATGTGTCCTCCTTCAGACTTGCCACACTGCTCCTGTGTCCTGTATTTGTGGCAGGGTTTGAAGATGCTGCTGCTCCTGGGGACACTGTTAGGGGGCCGGCGCAAGCCTCATTGGGCCGGTCTGCCATCTTGGATTTCACTCTCCCTACTTGCAGCTCCATAGGTCTCCCTATGCAAGGACAAGTTCTCCTGTTTGCTCGGTATGTAAAGTCTATGCTAGAAAAACCTCAGATGAGCTGTTTAGACACTGATTGCTAGAGAATGATGGCTTGCGGTGAACTTTCCACAGTGTAGCCTCAGCAAGAGAATGCTCTGCTTAGAGACCAGGAATTGATAACTAGGCATCACACATGGAGAAATCCACGACTGGAAAACCAGAAGCTTGCAACACTGCATCAAGAGTGGGTCTCCGGAGTGCACCCATCTTCTTACTAGGGCTTTGAATTGACTTCTGTGAGAGCAGGTTGTGTTGCAACAGTATTAAAACAAATGCTATTAATACCATGTAAATGAAATGGACTCTGGCTAGAACTGTCAAAAGCGGGTTCTCCCTCTTCGTTTTCTGTCAAATCCGCCTCCTCCTCACCTGAACTGACCACTCCCTGGAGTTTTCCTTTCTTCCAGAGGGTTCCTTTTTTTTGTACAAGTAAGGCCTGCCACGGGAGGAAGCCACCGTGGCTGCTTTAAGTAGATAGCGGTCCAGAGGCCCCTCTACCGGGACAACCCTGGCAGGGGAAAAAGCCAGATGACATGAAAAACCCTTTGTTCCTGGTTGCTGTGGTAAAAAAAGTGGACGACGGATGATGAATTGCCTCCAATTCCACGTCAAACCAAGAAAGAGTAATATCCAGGGCTCTGGAGCAAAGGAAGGACTGTGCGAGCCGCCGAGAAGCCGTCAAGGAAGATAGATGGAGGGGAGCGAAAGAAGCGAAAACAGAACAATGAGGTAAGCAAGCAGCCGCTCGGAAAGTTGTGAACTGGCTGAGGGAGGCAGTGCAAACAGCAGAGAGAAGGAAACGGAGCCAATCTCCGACAAGAGGCGGAGAGGGAGAGAGGTCTCAGAGGCAGTCGAGAAACGGAGTCGCCGAGAGCGAGAACACAAGGAGGAAGCACTGTGAGGCACACAGCAAAGAGGAATATTTAGCGTCAGAACCAAAAGAGCAGCAGCGCAGTAGTCGACCGCCGACAGACGGAATGAAATACTTCCCGGCGGCGGCGGCCATGTTGCAAAACCACTAGGATGCGTTAATAACACAGGAAGAGCGTGAAGGAACATTCAATGGCCGCCCGCGAGCCAGTGGTCCCACAGACGCCAGCCCCTATGATGCATGACAAGAACAGGGGTCTGAAAACCTTAGCTCTGAACGTTTTTGGGACTACAATTCTCATTAGCACCAGCCAGCAAGCATTTGTTTTCCCTTTTAAGAAATTCGGTTCAGCATAAGGAGAGGCTCAGGCTCTATGTTTGGGAACAGGTCGACAGCAGAGGTCAAAATCACCCCGTTGGCAGACCCCAGAGCTAGGCAGGAGACCTCATCACAGTGTCCGTATATTCGGATGTGAAGCAAGCGCAACGCCCCATGGTGCAAACTTCCTGTAAAACAAAATATTTCATGTGTGACAATGTCACCTGTCTGGCCCTTCACGGTGTGCATGGGGCAACTCAAGATGTCAGGCACCACCAGAAGCTACATGGTGTGGTGCCTGGAGGCGGTATGGGGAGGATCCCTTTGTCTCATACAACAGTGGGACCACAGGATAATAGACTGCCACATTGAGAACACAGAAACTGTCCCTTTCAGATAAGCCAAACAAAAATAAACTGATGACCCAGTAGACTGGTGCTCATGGGCCTGCTGTGCAAGTCACTACAGAGGAGCAATCAGCCATTTACCAGAGAGATGTGGAGCTGTGCCACAGTGAAAGAGCGTACTGGTATAGAAGAGATACAAGCTGCGTCCACTTCTAACGCAGGGCTCAGTATCTGCACATCAGTGAGCATGCCACCTAATGACAAAACCAAGATGTTTCCTCTGCATTCAGAAGGTTTGGTCTGCTGCAGGAGCATGGACAATCAGAAAAAACGTATAACAGTTGAATGTGGAGCCACAGTGGCCCCACCAATCCCAAGGGCATGGAGATTGTTATCAACAGTGGCCACTCACTAGTGCAACGCCCATTCAGTGGAAGGACTATAAAAATGGGGAAGAGCCAGATGAGGGCATTTTAAGCAATGAAGCAGTGAGAGGAGGCAAGGTGGAAATATGGGAGGATGTGGGGAAGGGGTAGATCAAGGGGTGGAAAGGAAGATGACCAGAAGGAGTTAAGGGTGTAGGTGGAGAAATTATTTAATGCACAGAACAGGGCACAGAAAAATCAGAATGGTAATCTGGTAAACATCAAGAAGTAGGCAGAGATGGACATTATGGGGGAGGGGTGAGAGAAGAGATTGTATGAGGTGCAGCACAAGGTTTCTGGAGGGGCTGCACAAAGGGTTGCTGGAGTAAGTGCAGAATTAGGAGGAGAAGTTGAAGGCACAGGAATGTGCCAAGAAAGAACAGGGTTCGGTGGAGGACAACAAAGGAGTAGGCTGATATAGAGTTAAGGAGGAGGGGGAAGAGATCTCAAGAGGCTGCAGGAGGTGCAGTACTGGAGAGTGGAAGACAACCCATCGATGGATGGGACGTGGCAAGAAGGGAAGACAATCATGTGAAGAAGTGGGAAGCAGTAGCGGAGGAAGGTGGGAAGTAGCTTATAGGAATGTGTACAATAATAGCCAGAGTAAGATAACACCAGCCAACCCGTTGTACGGGGAATGTGGGGGGAGAGGAGAGAATGAAAACATGGCAGGATGTTAAGGAGGTGTCACATCAGTCAGCACAAGGGTTTAAGATCCAGTGAAAGGTCCCCAGATACGACTTCGAGCCAGCCTGCTGGGTGAGCAAGGCAAACTGGTTTGTCAGTAGACAGGAAGTCAGACCAGGTACCTAGAACCCCCTCCCGGCCCACCTCACCTCAAGGAAACGCTGCTTAACATCCTGCAATACATCCTAGAGTTTCAGCACAAAACCATCCACTAACTGGAATTAAAGGAGCATAACCCGTGACCATGAGAGCCTATGGCGGAGCAACCTTTGTAACCAAGACTGAGTGAAGCAGGGGACGATATGAGGAGACTGTGGAAAAACCCCATTGAAGCAAGAAAACGTGTGCCTTGACATTATTAACCCCTTTTAGCTGTCCAACATTGTGAAAAGTGCAGAATAAACCATCAAGTATACATAGAACTTTCACACCTTGTGGAGTCCACTTCGTTTCAGAACATGTGCCTCCAGTTCATTTCGCATACGAGTAGACCTCAATGGACCAAACAAAGAAACCAACAAACAAGGAAAGGAACATGCACACCAACACTAGTGTACTAGGGACTGTCACAAAATGGAAAAAGATCAATCCACGTGTGTGACTGAAACCTCTCCTCCAGCAAATGCCATCTTCCTCCTCTTCAAGTTTCTTTATAGATGCAACCTCTTCTTCCTTTCTTTTTCCCTTTAACCCCCTCAGATCTTTCCCTAACACTACTCCTTCCTCCTACTGTTTCTCTTATTTGCCTCTCCAATTATCTCTCCCAGCTTCATCCACTCACTTTAGTTCCACCTCTCCTTTCTTTTCACCCTCCACATTCTCTGTGCCTCTCAAATCTGCAGATACTCTTGCTCCTCCGGCGGCTTCCAAATTATACCCTATATCATTTTCAAACAACCACACTGTCGCTCAGAAATGCTCCCTTTTTATACCAGTTCGGCACCTCTCACTGGGTTGCGTCACACAGGACTGGACCCACATGGGACTGCGTAGCTTCCCTATACCCAGATTGGCCCATCTTAATTTGATCCTTTGTTTTAGGTGTTATTTTAAAGCTGCTGCGCTATCTGCTGAGGCTACCCGAGGCTTATTTAAGCTCAGTTGCCATTTGGAAAACATATTTCTCTGCAGGGTCATTGCAGACGGACTATGTTAGCAAGAGGGATCAGAGTGCTGCCAACATCCTGACTCATGGAGAACTGCACTGTTCGACTTTCCATGTCAGATAAGCGTTTTCTTTCTTCAACAAGTATTTTGCTCTTGCACAACACAATGGGTCTGACTAATGCCCCAGGACCAGAATCCATATTACCCAAGACGACATCCTCCTTAGTCACAGCCTTTAGTGACAGCAGAATTGTGCAATCCTGGAGGGCTTCTGGCATTTTCACTATGTCATGGGTGTTGACTTCCTCGAAGTCTTTTCGCCAGAGGACAGTTTCATGTTTCAGAGACATGTAGAGCTATTCCTGCCCATGGGCATTGTGGTGGTAACCAGAGGCTCCCCCATACCGCACCCCAAGATTAGCATTGCAACGGGTGACGACTTCCGGCCCTCTTGGGTACTGCGAGAAACCTGAAGGCGTCTCCCTGGCTAGTCCCCAGGGATCTGTCATCCAGGTGGCCAGGACACTGCCATCGCTATTGGATCCAGTTCCTGGGGGTGGACCAGTGAGGGAGATCACCAGGATGAGGGGGTCCTTGGGGAGTGGGACACTGACGGGTGAGATGCAATATCTCCCCCTTCTTTCAACACCTTTTCCCCCTCCTAGCACATAGGATATTCCAAAACACTGCCACTCCTCCCTTTTCCGATACGAACACTTTTGCACTAAACGAAAGACAATGGACCAACACCAGAGCCGTTTACCAGACATGCCCCAATACAAGTGTCAGGAAAAGTCAGGCAATTGACCAGAATCAGATACACCTGACGGCCCTTTCCCTTCCCTACAGGCATAAAAGGTGGAGCACAAGAGCACAGGATGAGCAAGGCAGACAACACGACGTGAGGGCCTACTCAGCAGAGCAGTTCAAGAGGAGGAGAAAGACGGCACGTACCGAGAGGGTGACAAGGAGAGAAGCAACCGTGCCCTTTCCGACCAAGGCCCGTGAAATCTCTGCAGAAGGAAACATAAGACCACAAACAATAGCCAGCGGGTGTTGCAGCAGATGTCAACGGTACACGAGACACTGAACGGTACACGAGACACTGCTCTGCTGATTACCAAGCCGAGGAGAGACGCTTTGCTCGGAGGTACCACCCTTAAATCCAAAGAGAAAGGAAGCCAAGTGGTTCATTCCAGCTGGTGAGTCGAGGGAAGAATCGATAACTTTGTTGAACGAAAAGCAGCAAACGGCCAATTTGAACTGTGAAAGAGTTATTGATGAAAAGGGGGGAAATTCAGCAGCAGAGGAGTCCGGCATCACGTGGGTGCTCACGCAGAAAACTCTGGGCGATTACCTGATGGTCGAAACTACCGTAACCAGATGACTTTGGGAAAAGGCGAAGAGGGGTCAAAGTGGTCACACAAGGGTTTTGTAAAATAATCTGTACAGTCGAAAGCCTTAGGACGACAGATGTTTGTGAAGTTAAGGGAAATAAATCCTGCTTGGTGAAATTAGCGCATGAACAGTGTGTTGCAAAGGTTGGCAAGAGTGAACCCTGCAGAGGGATGCTAACAAAAAGGGGCAAGGCCTGCAATTCCTATGAACAGTGTATTGACACGAGTGAAACTGACCGAGGGATGTCCACAGTGAACTGTTTTGCAAAAATTAGCAAGAGTGAACCCAGCAGACGGAGTCCGAAAGAAGGGGCAAAGCCTGAAGAACTGTTTAAAAAGCCATTACGATTTGTGTGCAAGGCTAGGGGAAGTGGATTATCCTAATTGGCATTGGGATCTGAGTCCAGCAGAGGGAGATCCCGGAAGAAAGACCTGATCCCGATCTAGGGAAGCCTAGGGGTCTGAGCCAGAGAGGGAGATCCAGGGGGTGGAAAGTCATCACCCCAACATTCATTTTGAAAGGAACTTTTTGTTTGTTTTGCTGAATACATCAGGGCCTCGAAGGCAAAAGACTTAATAAAAAGATACTTAACCATTGAATAACCGGATAACTGGTGCGGAACCGTCGATTTGTGCTGGGAAAGCTCAAGTGTGTGCTGTGCTCAAGAGATCCACCTTGTCTTGTGCTCAAAACGTGGGGAAAGAAGACCCCTGGCAATCACACCCAAACGTATTATTTTCTTTATTGAAAACCCTATCCCACACTCTTTCTGTAATTAGTTGTAAGGATTTGGCAATAGTATTTTTTTTAGGATAGGCCTTTTACTTTCACAAGACGCCACACAACTGCCTTATTTTTCATTTGATGGTCGAAGTTTGCTCCCATCTTAGATTTAAGTTTAGGTTAGGTGTTTTTGCACCCTGCATTTACAGTTTAATAAACGCCCTTGAAGTGTGATCGCTTGCGTCTGTCTTTACTGTTGCCAACATGAGTTGCTTACAGTACCTCACTGTCCACATCTAAGGACTGGCAGGGGGCTTTGTCACAGGACTAAAAACCAGGAACACCACAAATAAATATAGGCTGTGAGCTGCACAGACACTTCAGTTCGCAGGACTGATATCATGGAGTCCTTGCAACTTAACTGTGAAAACGAAGCTTCCTCAGCAATGAAGCCCCATTAATAGGAATAGCTTTCTAGGGGGACTGTACTCGCAACACTAAATGTCACACTCATCCTCGCCTGTCCACTGGGGAGACATAATTCCCAAACAGAGATGGGCTCTCACTAGCCACATCACAGTGTTCAGTGTGATGTTTCAGGGCAAACTCACGCCTTGCTTCCCCACCCAACGTTCCTTCTGAACATATAGGCTTGAACTGTGTAACGCCCTTGTTTCTCTGCTTCCAATAGCAGGATGTATGGGGGAATTAGGCACTCCTACTAATGCACCTCTTATGTCGGGCCCTGCTACAGCATCATAGCAACCTACCCCTAGCATTTGTTAATGTCCATGAGGCTTCTAGTACAGCCGTTTACCGGGCTTACTTACATTCTCGCGTGATGCCTATTGAGAGCAGCCTATTATGGTCCTGCGCTCCTTGCATTACTTTAGGTACCATCAGATCATCACTAGATCCATGTGCCAAAGGGACCCTCTCCTTTCCTGTGTAGTGCTGGTCTCTTCACTCTGCAGCACCCACGATGGTTTGGAGGATCAAGGAGAATCTGGTGATCCTGGTGGAGCCAGCTTAAGGGAACCCCTCAGAACTCCATCCTTCATTCTGGTTCTACTCAGACTGTCAAACCAACCTCATTCCAGAGGCAAATTCTACTTTCCACAACTATACAACCCTTATACTGAAATCTTACACTATCTTTAATGCCTCCACATTAACACACAACACCCATAAACCTATAATATTGTATTCAGTCCTGTTGCTGCGAGTCCGTTCTATTCAAAGTTGCACCCATACCAACTGTCACGGACTGTCATCTTCCCACCTGCACAGACCTAACTTGCCGTCAGTGCACTCTGTGAGGCAGCGGCAGTCACTCCCTATACCCTTGGGACCAATCTTACACTCCCAGGCCCTCCTCCAGCCCTCATAATGGTGTTGCTTTAGCCTTAAAACAACAGGCGCATATTTCTCAAGTAAAAACACAGTCGCAATAGGACAGAAGCAGAAAAAACACCAGACCGCTTTCTCCATATGACTTTTACAGTTTTCTCTTTCACACAAACCACATGAGAAAAGTAAAGTAAGACTCCTTTGACACTGCCGTTATGAGGCCTACCAAAGTAGTGGAAGAGCCTCTGCACTCTTCTGAATGATCAGTTACTGGCCTGGACACCAACGCTGTACCTGTCTTATATGCACCAGGATCCCCATGTTGTCTTCTAGATGTATGTATGCATGCATGCATGTCTGTCTTGTGTATTTTCATATAGCGCCAACACAGACGGGAAGCAATAATAGAGTATTTCAAGGGAATCCAGTGAAAGCATTAAAACAATGTTTTATTAGATTAGAATGCTGGAATATTAAGGGTATAAGTGGAAGGATATGGAGTGGGGGGAATGCAAATTACAAGCAGGGCATTCAGGCTGTGAAGGAAAAAAAGACAGGCCAACTGTGCTAAAAGGAACATTTTGTCATGTCCACGCGTACAATCGGTCCATGACCATACGCGTATAGCCCTTTAAGAACGCTGCAGCCAGGTGCCTGGAAGTTGGCATGGCAACATTGGCGTCCCGTCCTTTCCTGTTCCTGGTATCGTCAACGTCGAGTAGCACGTAGCGTCATCACATGACCTGTATTTAAGCACCTCCTACTTGTTGCCCAGTGCTTCTGATTTGCATTAGTAGCATTACGAAAGTTGCTTGTGTTTTTCCTTGCTTCCTTGCCCTTGTTTTTCCTCTCCTTGCTTCTGGAACTCTTGTGCTTTGACCCGGACCGTTTACTGGATTTTCGCCTTGGATTACCCCTTGCTACGCCTCTGCTGCATCTGTGTTTTGACCATGGAAAGCTAACGGAACTGCCTTGCTTCTGGCCCTCTTGTTGTTCCGTTCTTCGATCTCGACCTTGTCCATTTTTGAACAGTGTCTTCCTTCTGCGGATTTTGGGATTTATGAACTTTGGATACTTTGGAGTTTTCTGGGATATTTCGGAACAACTAACTTTTGTACACGGACTAGAGACTGCCTCAGTGTACTTAGGCGTCCTCGTGCCGTCGGGTTAGGCTGTGTTTCTTCCTCTGGAGATCGGACCTGTCCCACCTTGCCTCTCTGATTGGAACTTTCAAAGACTGCACAGACTTTATTCCGGTCAGCCCGTAAGGGGTTTTCTTGTCTATTCGATTTAGCCTTGACTTGTATTGACTAGTACTTTCAAGTATGCATCTCGTCTAACTGTATACCATTGCAAACTACTGTCTGGGTTCTCAAAAGAGCGGTTGTCCTGCATATGCACATTGTGATCAAACCTCGCACTTCGCTTGTATGTTCACTGTGTGTTCCTGTTCTACGCATCTTGCCTTCCCGACATCGGCTTCTACGACACTGATCCTCTGGAAGCAGTCGCCTAGTGCAAGAGGGGCACATCAGGTGGAAGAATTCGTCCACTACACTACGTGGGTAACTCGGATCCTTACATAATCAGAAGCCTAACTATGGATACCAATGAGGCATTGGCCACTATTATGCAACTAGTGGCAGATTTGCGTAACAATATGACGGTGGCTCATACAACTACGCAACGTCGCATAGACTAGTTGAAAGCAGGTTTTCAACCCCTTGGGGCCGAAGCCACTGCCCCCGCCATCGCTTCCGGCTTGGGTGTGGTGCCTCCACAACAGGGCACTGGACCTGTTTATATGGCCGCCCAGTTTCCCTTAGCCCCACCAGAACGCTTCAATGGTGACCCCAAGGCTTTCCGAACCTTTTTGAATCAGTGTAGGCTGCACTTTCTGTGCCGCCCTGCCTCCTGCCCGGATTCCCCTACTAAGGCAGCATTTCTGTTGTCTCACTTGGGGGGAACGGCAGCTGCTTGGGCAAATCCGTTATTGGAGGAAGGGAGTCATCTTCTTTATAACTGTGATGCTTTGATCGATGCTATGAGTCGAGTATTTGACACACGTTATGCCACACAGACTACTGACCTGGAACTACTTGGTCTTCAGCAGGGGAACATGTCCCTATTATCGTATTTAGCCAAGTTCAATCAGCTTGTGGCAGAGACAGGGTGGCCCCAAGAGAAGGCGGCCTCTTTGTTTTATAAAGGCCTATCAGACTCCCTTAAAGACACTCAAGCTACCGTTCCCGTAGTACCCACGGCTTTCAATGAACTGATTTGGTTCTCCAGATCGATTCCCGCCAGGCAGCTAGGAAGGGAGAAAAGAGAGGGATACCACCAGTTGTCCCTGCAACCCCTCTACCTGCTCCTGGATCCACAGAGCCTATGCAGATAGGGGCAGTCAGGGCCCCCTTATCCGCCGAAGTCAGGGAACATCGGAGAAAGAATGGTTTATGTTACTATTGTGGATCATCAGACCATTTGCTGCGAGAATGTCTTAAAAAGCCCACCAAGAAACAGGGAAACGCCAAAACCCGGTGACTGAAGGGATCCAGACGCCGGGTGGTTCCTCTGTTGGTCCCACGTTATATAGCCCCTACTGCTCGTCGGTTTCTCTTTTGGCTGTTGAACTTGAGAAACTTGATGTGGTGGTGATTTTGGATTCAGGAGCTACAGGAAACTATGTGGATGCTTCTTATGCTAAGGAACTGGGTTTACCAGTGGTTCCCAAATCATGTCATGAAGAGGTGAACGCAGTTGATGGTTCCTCGTTAATATCAGGTCTGGTAACAGAACGTACAACCGATCTTGTTATGACTACGGAGTGTGGCCATCAGGAGGTTATAGCGTTCGATTTAATCGCGGCACCACAGTTCAAGATTATTCTAGGTTTACCTTGGTTGAGGCTGCACAACCCCTCTGTGGATTGGCATTCCGGAGAGATTAGTTTCTTTTCAGACTACTGTGGAAACAATTGTTTCGCCACCCACTTAAACACGGTCAGTCCGAGTCAGATACTCTCAGAAAATGTTCATACCGTAGGGGCGGTTACTAACACTGTACTTCCTCCTATGTATAAGGAATATTGGGACGTCTTTGACGCCCGCGGGGCGGATGTGCTTCCACCGCACCGGCCTTATGACTGCCCAATTGAGCTTGTCCCTCGAGCCAAGATTCCGTCCGGGCGTATTTATTCCCTGACCCCAAAGGAGGAGTTAATCTTGAAGGATTACATTGACAAGTCCTTGAAGTCTGGTTTCATTCGACCTTCACGTTCACCTGCTGCCTCCCCCATGTTCTTCGTCCCCAAAAGAGAAGGGGATCTCCGCCCATGTATCGATTACAGGGAACTTAATGCGGTCACTGTCCGAAATCAATACCCCATCCCTTTGATTTCGGTCTTACTAGACCAATTGGGTTCAGCTAAGCTCTTCACTAAACTGGATTTGAGGGGGGCATATAATTTGGTGCGTATACGTCAGGGTGACGAGTGGAAAACTGCCTTCAAGACCAAGTATGGTCTTTTTGAGTACTGCGTCATGCCATTTGGCCTCTGCAACGCTTCAGCAACCTTCCAATATTTCATCAATTAGGTTTTTCACGACATGTTGGACCAGTACCTAGTCGTTTATTTAGACGACATATTGATTTACTCGCCATCTATCTCCACTCATGTCACTCATATTTCTAGTGTGCTCCAAAGATTAAGAGAGAATAACCTACACGCCAAATTGAATAAGTGCATGTTCCATGTGTCTGAAGTGGAATTCCTAGGCTATAATATTGCTAGCCAGGGGTTACAGCTGAGTCGCACCAAAGTAGCGGCCATATTGGATTGGCCCTGCCCTAACACACGAAAAGCCCTGCAATCATTTCTAGGGTTTGCAAATTTTTATTGGCGCTTTGTCCATGAGTTCTCTGCTATTGTGTCTCCGCTTACAGAATTAACCAGCAGCAAGCGCGAGTTTAAGTGGAATCAGGAGGCCCAACAGGCCTTCGAAACCTTGAAATCCGCTTTCACTTCGGCACCAGTGCTCCAGCATCCAAACCCATCCCTGCCATTCATCGTGGAAGCCGACGCTTCCAACATTGCCTTAGGAGCAGTCTTATCACAACATTGCCCGGAGACCGCCGGTTTGCACCCGGTTGCCTACCATTCCAGAAAACTCACACCCTATGAGAGAAACTATACTATCACTGAGAGGGAACTTTTGGCCATTAGGGATGCCTTTATGGTATGGAGACATCATCTCCTGGGCACCTCTGACCCGGTTCAAGTGTTCATTGACCACAGGAACCTCTTAGCCCTTCAATCAGTGAAATGTACAACGGCACGCCATGCTAGATGGCATGAGTTCTTTGCCATGTTCAATTTTACCATTACTTATCGTCCAGGATCTTTAAATTCCAAGGCCGATGCCCTCTCTCGTCTCCATGGAGATTCTGAACCATTCAATCTTCAGGGTGCGCTGTTGTTACCGAATCAAGTAGTGTGCGGGTGTATGTTACGTCCCTCCCTAAAGGCATTGATCCAGAAATGGGTCTCTACCAGTCCTCCAGAAGTCTCTGCCCACGGATTGGAGATCATTTGTTCTTTACCATACAAACAGGGAAAGCTCTATCTACCTGATTCAGACACACGGAATACAGCCTTGCAATGGTGCCAGGACTCTGCTTTGGCTGCGCATCCCGGAATGCAGAAAACCCTAGACCTTTTGAGAAGATGGTGCTGGTGGCCTTCTATGGCTCGGGACATTAAGAACTATGTAGCCTCCTGTGCTGTGTGTGCTCAGTGCAAGCTTCAACGTGGTAAACCTGTGGGTTTGTTGCAACCTATGCCTTTACCTGACACTCCCTGGAAAATGATTTCTATGGATTTTGTTGTGGAGCTTCCATTGGTCGAGGGGTATGACACTATCTGGGTCGTTATCGACTATTTCTCCAAAATGGCACTTTTTGTACCCTGTCGTGGTGTACCAACCTCTCCAGCACTGGCCGAACTGTTCTTAAGGAACGTGTTTCGATTATTCGGTCTGCCTTCGGTAATAATTACGGACCGCGGGCCTCAATTCACCTCCCGTTTCTGGAAAGCCTTGACCATGTCCTTGGGTATTGATGGCAGATATTCCAGCGCTTACCATCCCCAGACTGATGGACAAACCGAGCGGTTAAACGCCACCATGGAACAGTATCTACGTTGCCTTACCTTTCAACATCAGGATACGTGGGTGTCTGTTCTCCCTATGGCAGAATTCGCCTATAACAATTCACTACATGCCACGACACGCTTGTCCCCCTTCTTTGCCCTCTATGGACAACATCCTCGCTCCTTGCCTAGTATTACTGATCTGCTTCCATACAATCCTGCGGCCTTTGGTTGCCTGTGAAAACTATCAGACAATCATGTCTTTGTTAGAAAACAGCTACTGCAGGCCCAGCTCCGAACCAAAAAGCATGCTGATGCACGCCGTGCCCCAGCCCCAGAGTATCTTCCGGGCATGAAGGTGTGGTTATCTGCAAAAAATCTTCGCATTCCAGGCCGGAAAACCCTGCTACCTCGGTTTGTGGGCCCCTACAAGGTTTTACAAGTTATCAATCCAGCCGCTATCCGCTTGGATCTTCCTGCTACATGGAAAATACACCCAATGTTTCATGTATCCTTGGTAAAACCGTGTCACCCAGCAGCCAGACTGCCTTTGCGACCTCTGCCTATTAAAGGTACAGGGGTCAGATGAATACGAAGTGGCAGCGATCTTGGATACTAAAGTTCGGCGGGGCAGACGCCTCAATCTGGTCGATTGGAAAGGGTACGGTCCGGAGGATCGTACCTGGGAACCTACGGAAAACATCCATGCCCCTGTTCTTCTGGCACGTTTTTGTTCCGCCCGGCGGGTGAGGGTTCCTTTGAGGGAGGATACTGTCATGTCCACGCGTACGATCGGTCCACGACCATACGCGTATAGCTCTTTAAGAACGCTGCAGCCAGGTGCCTGGAAGTTGGCATGGCAACGTTGGCGTCCCGTCCTTTCCTGTTCCTGGTATCGTCAATGTCGAGTAGCACGTAGCGTCATCACATGACCTGTATTTAAGCACCTCCTACTTGTTGCCCAGTGCTTCTGATTTGCATTAGTAGCATTACGAAAGTTGCTTGTGTTTTTCCTTGTTTCCTTGCCCTGGTTTTTCCTCTCCTTGCTTCTGGAACTCTTGTGCTTTGACCCGGACCATTTACTGGATTTTCGCCTTGGATTACCCCTTGCTACGCCTCTGCTGCATCTGTGTTTTGACCATGGAAAGCTAACGGAACTGCCTTGCTTCTGGCCCTCTTGTTGTTCCGCTCTTCAATCTCGACCTTGTCCATTTTTGAACAGTGTCTTCCTTCTGCGGATTTTGGGATTTATGAACTTTGGATACTGGAGTTTTCTGGGATATTTCGGAACAACTAACTTTTGTACACGGACTAGAGACTGCCTCAGTGTACTTAGGCGTCCTCGTGCCGTCGGGTTAGGCTGTGTTTCTTCCTCTGGAGATCGGACCTGTCCCACCTTGCCTCTCTGATTGGAACTTTCAAAGACTGCACAGACTTTACTCCGGTAAGCCCGTAAGGGGGTTTTCTTGTCTATTTGATTTAGCCTTGACTTGTATTGACTAGTACTTTCAAGTATGCATCTCGTCTAACTGTATACCATTGCAAGCTACTGTCTGGGTTCTCAAAAGAGTGGTTGTCCTGCATATGCACATTGTGATCAAACCTCGCACTTCGCTTGTAGGTTCACTGTGTGTTCCTGTTCTACGCATCTTGCCTTCCCGACATCGGCTTCTACGACACTGATCCTCTGGAAGCAGTCTCCTAGTGCAACACACGGATCTCATCTGGTATCCTTCTTTCCTCTGATTAGCTGCTCATGTTGTCTGATTGCAACACCAGAGGGGCACATCAGGTGGAAGAATTCGTCCACTACACTACGTGGGCAACTCGGATCCTGACACATTTGAAGCTCTACTCCGTTAAGTTAGGCTTCTGTGAATTTCCAATGAACAGACATTCCATACTGTACCTGGTTCTTAAGTCTACATCAGCAAAACCATGGAGTATCTCCTACATTTTTACTGCCTTTCTCTATTCCATGGTTTACTGGCTTTAGAAAAGAAATACTGAATTGTATATGTTTTTTTTCTATCCAGTGTAGCACATTTCTATGCACTTACTTTGATATTCAAAGGACGGGAGTGGTGAGACTCATGTGAGGTGTTTATTTTGGCTCTTATGTTAAGGAATCAATTAGTTTTCTGTTGAGGGCGTGTTTACTTTATGGGGTGAAGAAGCATAGGATGCAGAAAGTATTTGCTTTCGGGAAATGTAACATTTATAAGCACATTATGCCCGTTTTGTGTCACTGGCATCCAAAGCAGTACTTTGGTGAAGGGTGGCCTCCTCTTCTCCCTCTGGGCATTAGAACACATGCTTTCATAGGCATCCTTAGCCTGCGATTGGCCATTTGGGGGTCAGGGGACTGGGCCCCACGGTGCTAACTGCTTATCTCCATGTTATTTGGAGCGGTCTAAGTAAGCAGCCATGGAAGCAGAGGTTCTGCAGTTCCAGTCTATATGTGAACCAGATGGCTACTATTTATTTATCAGGCAATAAAGATGGCCTTTACTCTATTAAGTGCAGTGGGTATAGATGTGTTAATTCCTGATTCAAAACAAAGGCAGCAGAGGAAATTAGAAGGAATTTAGAGAGCAGAGAGGATATGGGGATGGTTCTGTTATAACAAGCAATGATGTGGCTAGCGGGGATGTGAAAAGCAGCAGCACAGGGGCTGCGGAAAGTAGTTCTAAAGACTTACAGCATCTCTGGTGGTGTCTGCACCCAATATCAAATGTAGTTCGCCAACCCAGAAAGGAAGTGTGGAGGGATAAGATGGGAAACAAAACAAGATGTGTCTTGAGGCTGTTAACGAAGATTCATATCAGGAGTTGGCGGTGGTACCAAAAGCGGCAGTGGGGTTAAGTTATACTCCAATACAGCCAGTCACAATGGTGTTTTGTCTCGAGCAGCAGGGGCATGTCATACAGTGACCTTGCCTATATCAAGGTACCAGAATGCTAGGGGGGCTAGGACACCTGGTGGAGAAGAGGCATGAAAGAATAGTGAGGTGCACCACAATACTATTACGCAGCATCCAGGAGGATGATTGGACAGGAGGCAGTCAAGTTGCCAAAGGGCACACGGGTTACAGAGAGAAAATGTTGTAATTTACAGCTGAGGTCCAGCAGAAGTAGGTTTTTGGAGGTAGCACGAGGCACAGTGGATAGCCACGTGTTAGTGTGTGAAAGCATGGAACGAGGATATATGGAGGGTGACGGGAACAGAAGGGGCAGTGAGAGAGGAGGGTAGGGCAAACGTCAGTGAAACCGGAGTAGGGTTCACAGGATCACATTGGGCACTGCAAAATGAGTCACTGAGTGAAAGGGATGTAACGGGTAAATAAATAATCAGAGGAACTAAGATTGGGGGAAGGGAGTTTTGAGAGGATTGGATGATGCCAGAAGGCTGGCAGGATGATGCTATGTTGGGAAGAAAGGGGCAAAAAGTGCAGCAACTGTCTGGAGCAGCAGGACAATGCTGTGTGGTCGGACTGTTCATGCAAGGCAGACGTTTAGGATTACTGGGCATTGTGGTAGAACACAAACGTTAGGCGCTGAAAAGTGCAAACTGTTTAGAAAGACTTTGAGGATCAGGTGAGATGAGGCTTAGCACATCCTCCAGCTTTATAAAAGTGGAGGTCAAAGTAGGTGGAGGTCAACAGAAACACAGCTTGCTCGTAGTCCAAGGGTGCCGACCAACACGTGACGTCAGCTTGTCTAATATATGCCAGTGTTAACATGAGCAATGTTGCACTTTTAGGTGTTTAGATGTCATCCAGATGATGTAGTCAAGTTTTGTGGCAATAGATTGGCTACAATATGATTTATTCCGGTTGGCGGGGAGGAGAGCATAACAATTAAATTCCATGGAGTGGGGAACTTGACAAGGACTTCTGGCTACAATGGAGTGCTCCCACAAGGCCAGTGACTGTGGTATATGGCAAGTGGTCCACTGTAGACACATCCAAAATGGGGTGGGTTTATGCAGAATCAACAGAGGAGTTAGAACATACTGGGCCTTCAAAAGAAGACCATAAGAGCAGCGTGTACAGATCAGCAACCTGCTTAAGGTGTGCAGGAAAGCACCCAATTCCACAGAAGCAGTCAGAGAGGGGAAGAGAGAATTGGGAGTACCATGTGCCAAAGCATCGCATGGGAAAAGGCTCATATTCCAGTTAAGCGTCGGATATTGCAAGGATGGTTAGGCATAATCCGGATAGAAAGAGTGATAGGGTGTTAAGTTAGGGAAGTTATCTTTATATTGAAAATATCGTACCAAATTTGGGAGGTGGGCAGAAAACGAGGTCAACAAGGGAACATCCAGATAAGGCGAGCACAAAATTAGGAAATTGCAGGAGACGAAAACTGAAGGGAGAATTACAGTGTTGCGTTTTCTGGCGGTATATCCAAACTGATGATTTGTACTTGCTGGTAATACAATGTGAAGGTTCCATATTTGTGGGCAAGTCCATGCCAATGCAATGGGGGGGGGCATCAATAACGTGCATTTTTTTGAAATGTTCACCACATTTCTGAAGTGGGCTTTCTGACAGAAATCAGTGAAGACAGGTGCTTCAATGCCAAGATGACCTTCTGTTGGTGTGCATTAGAGTGGGGGGAATGATCAACATTTACTTGCCGAATTGCAGGAGAGGGTAAAACAAGTTGGGATGCTATTGGTGGCAGAACATTCACAGGGCCAGCAAGATGCTTAACGTTTCTGGGAACTGAGCTGGAATTTCGGGCAATAGTGTCAATGTTACCGTTCAATAATGTACTGGGGTTGAGAGATCTGTTGGCAGAAGCATGGACTGCAAAAACTGTGCAATTAAAAGAGACGCAACAGTTTCTGCAGCATCTTAAACTCACTTAATATGGTGAAACGTGGCATGGAATTCTCTAGGAAAGAGGCATTCGCCATGAAGGGAGCCAGTAAGACTCATCATGGACCGCAATTTAATCGGAGGATAAGGGAGGAATTGAAACGGTGATAACAATTCTTATCTGTGGAGTGACAATCTGGCAGCCCAAGTGAAGCAACAGTGTGGAATGTTCAGATATACTAGTATCCAACCGGTTCAAAGAGCTTCAGGGTTGTTTGATCGAAGGACAATTGTGTGCAGAGAAATGGACCAGGGAGTGGTTGGAGAAGAGACAGCATTGCCTTTCTGGAACGTCTGCTGACATGATTGTGCACGTTCTATTAAGAAAAGAGACGTTGCCAAAAGAAAAGTACTTCATGTGGCCAGCGGGTGTGTGTAAGCAGTCGTCGATATTAAATCTACGAAAGACTTGTGGGTTTTGCCGTTCGAGGGTGTATGCTTTGCAGTCTCAAAACAATATACAATTTGGAGCCAGACATATAGCAAGAGCAGACAATGTGTAGCAGATTAACTTTGTTTACAGTGGTAATGGGTCGACTTGAGAAGCAGAATAGTTTCCAGTGAAAATGCTGCAGTATTCATGGAAGTTTAGCATTTTAGAACGTTGCATCTCACAGAAAGGTCATTGCACAGGTTAACATTTCAAGATGCAAGGTACAAGTCAATCATTAAAACAAAAATGACTTGCCCCCTCAATTCTCCTCATACACACAGCACACTATTAATCGTCAGGAGTAAATTGATACTAGCCAATGACTGGAGGCAAGTGCACATTCTCAGGCCTCGCCATTAGTGAAGTACACGAAATAGAGATACGCAGACACGGCATGAATTCTTTGTCACTGGGTAAAGAGGAGAGAGGGCGGCGGCAGAGGCACAGAAGTGAGACTTGACAATGTAATTCGATTTCCTTTAGGGTTGCTTGACAAATTGGTAAAGGTTACCATTAGTGCTAAGATTGCGGGTATAGAATTTCATGTCAAGTGGCACTAGGGTTAGAGTCATCAGATGGGGCGGGGGGGTTGAATGATTCTGGGAAGTCGGGTTAGGTTGTATGGGAGAAAGCCAAATACTAAGGAAGGACTGACTTGGTTGGGAAGGAAGAGAAAGTGCATTAGAATACTTATGTGGGCTGCGGTTTGCAATATTGCTATTTAAAGCGACTTTTGCATTGCTGTTTTGTGGGGCCTTGGATGGTCCAGACTCACAATGGGTGGTTTTAGCAATGGTATATTGTGGGAGGTCACACATAATGAAAGAAAATGTATGACAGTTTGGATTGGTGAAAAAATGACCAGAGCAAGAATGTTAGTGTTTGACGGATGAGGGATTATTTGATGTGAAAACAGCAAGGGATATATACTTGTGGGCAGGTGCCAGGTATTCTCTGAAAACACATTGAGTAGATAAGGGATTTTGGCACTCCTTGCAGATTTAGGAAGCAAACACGACCGCTCATCTAAAGGTGATGCAAATGTAAATGAGTGAAATGGTAATGTGGTGGGCCACTTCTGATTATGTTTTTTTTTCACAGACTGCGTTCATAAGTATGGGGCAGTGAGGAGGATGGAGTGAATCTGCAGGCTATTGTGAAATTGGCAGATATGCACATAGACAAAGTCTTATGACAAGTATCTTGATATCAATTTTGAAGATATAGAGGCAACACGGCCAGGAAGGAAGAAATAGAGCCAATTAATGGCAATGTTTTGTGAATAATTAATGAATACCTTAAATAATGAATGCACTAATACAGCGTGTAAAATACTGCAAGGGGTCTAGAAAGAGCACAACGAAGATCTGATTTACTGGCAATAAACAGCCTTATTCAAGAAGTAGTCTTGGATCTAGAAACAGAAGCCATTACTAGGTTTTGAAAGAAGCGAAGGAGGAAATGAAGCTCTTTTGTAAGAAGTTAGGAATTCAATGGGTAAATTATGAGGATGTACAGGCCAGCATAGTCGATCTATGCCATTGGGGCTAAATGCTTTTGTCTAGTCTTTGTACTGTGAGAAAGCAAGTAATGATCCAAGAGAAGCCAACGTTGTGAATTATCTGGTGTTTATTGAAAACTGGTAATTCAAGGAAAAATGCCAACAAGAGCTAGGGAATAAGTAGATCTGTAAAACAGTATTAAGGATGAGGCAATATAAAGGGGTGTTCTGCAGTTTGTTCCTATGAACACAAAGTCTTAAACCCAATCTTAACCAGTCTCTGTCCCTCCAGCAACATCCTAGTCTATCAATCGAAAGTCCAAAGTTGGTGTGAAACATGATATGATAGTTTATTTATATAGCGCCTATACACAAAGTGTTTCATTCACATAAATGTTCAAACCTACTCTAATGCTATACTTACATACAAAAACATTTTAAGTCTTGGCAATAAAAATGTTCCACAAACCTTTTCTATTAATGCCAAGCCCTAGTCTACAAATAAATACCAAAGATGCTTGCCTGGGCAATCCCCTCCAGAGAGTACTCAAGGTTCCGATTGGTTCACGGTCTCTTAGCTTTTCAAGATCTCTCCACAGACTCTCTCTTCGAGACCTCCCATGGTCCTCCCCTTTTCTAGATCACTCAACCCAATCTTCTCTTTGCACCTGCATTTTAATCTAGGCCAGGGTACTTGCCCCTTACACTGCCTTTGAGTTTGGAATGAGGGTTTTCCCTTTCCCTCCAGGGCACATGCATCAGTCTCCGCTGCATACAACAAATATTTCTCCCCCTCACTGAGGAGGGTCCTTGTCACGCTGCAAATATCGTTACCCTCTTGCAAGGGGCCTCACCATATTGGGCCTTTGCAAAGGCCTCAGTCATCAGGCCTTCTCCTTCCTTTCAGGTATGTGGGGCAAAACCTTGCTCTGGTCTCCACTTCATTGGTTCATAAAGCTCATTCTCTGCTTTTTATCTGGCAGAGCTTCTGCTGGATATTCTTCAGCGGGTGGGCTACCTCTACTCCGGTAGCGGTATCACTGTGCCTCCATGAAACTGAAACTCCCAAATTACACCCCTGTATGGGTTTTTCAAGTCCTTATTAAACACCAGGGGTAGAGGGTGTCTTCACACCAGCCCTGGGTTAGACTTTCTCTAAGAGGACCTGTATAAGGCCCCCCGATTGGCTCTTTCGCCATCAGCTTCTTGATACGATTATTATTATGATAGAATCGAGGTTGGCTCTAGGTGTGGAAACAGCCTGTGCTAGGCTCTGCTGTTGTCCGAGACTAATAAGTTGTTCTGGCGTTGCAAGATCACAGGAGCTGTTAGGGTTTAGCCAGTACCCCAAGTTGTTAAGTAGAAGAAGGAAGTTTTTCTCCTGGTTATTTTGCTTCAGTGGTTGAAATAAATGTTCTAACACTGTAGTTAATGCGATACAGGTTTCGCTTTTATTTGTGCTATTGTTGGATTGTTTTCCACATTGTAATTGATGAGCATCGTATACACTTAAAGGCAGTTGTGCGCTTTGTCAGCCGACACTGTGGGTCTTCACCCGTGGGTCTTCATCAAGGTGCTTGTCCCACCTGAGAATCCGCTTTAAAACTTGTGTCAATGCAGTAGTGGTGTGTGAAAGTATGCACTGAGCTCCATGTAGCCACTTTGCAAATGGCGTCCAGCGGGACGTTTGCGATAAAAGCCAGAGTATTTCCTGTACCCCTAGTGGAGTGAGCCTGTGGTGTGAAAGGCAGTGTTTTGCTTGATAAAGATCATGAGAGCTGTATGCATCAGACTATACACCTGGAGATGGCATTTTTGGAAATGCGGTCTCCTTCTCTGCCTGGCCCTACGGAGACGGACAGTTGGTTTATTTTTATGAGCAGTCTGGTATTGTTTTCATAGTAAAGGACCACCCTCCTTACATCTAGTGTAGGGAGTTTCTTCTCAGCTGAGCTGGTTAGGTTCTGAAAGAAGGCCGGTAGCTCAATGGATTGGTTAACGTGGAATTTAGAAATGAACTTTGGTGAAAACCTAGGATGCGTTCTTAATACCAATTTGTCTTTGCGGATAACAAAGAAAGGGTCTTGCACTGACAATGCTTGAAGTTCACGGACTCTCCTTACGGAGGCGATAGCTACCAAGAAAGCCTTTTTATACATAAGGTGTTTAAGGCTTGACTTATGTATAGGCCCAAAGGGGGCTCCCATGAGTTTTGCAAGTACTACATTGAGGTCACAACCTGGCGGTGGGTTTGATATAGGAGGATGGAGTCTCTTTACTCCCTCCATGTATCACCTTAATGACAGGGATTTTCCACCATGATACTTTATTATGAGAGGTGGTGTAAGCGGACAGAGTCGCCAGGTGACCTTTTATAGAATCGAAGACTAACCCAGAGTCTAATAAGTGGAGAATGTGTGTTGGAGTACAATCTATCAGATTTGTTTTGACCGGCACCAAATTACAAATCTCCTCCACTTGTCAAAATAACAGTGTATGGTGTGTTTGGTTTACGTGCCTCCTTGAGGATAGCCATACACCTCTAAGGTAAATTAAGATGTCCAAACTATGACCTCAGGAGCCATGCTGCCAAGTTCAGTGAGTGAGGTTGAGGTTGTAATGTTGTCCCCCCGTGCTGGCAAAGCAAGTTGGTCGGGCACGGGAGCTTGATCGGATCGCACATCGCTAGTTTGTGCAGATGTGGATACCAAGATTGTCATGCGCACATGGGAGCAACTAGGATTAACGTTATCTGTTCTCTGTGAATCTTGTTCACCACTTTGCTCATTAGTGGAGGTAGGGGAAAAGCGTAAGCAACGTTCCCTGACTAACTTATCCATACAGCGTTCCCCTTGGAGCCTGGTTGGGGAAACCTGGATGTGGAGTCTGGGCATTGCTTGTTTTCTCTTGTAGTGAACAAGTGTAGCGTGGGGTAACCTCACTGTGAGAAAATGAGATCTACGACATTGCTGTCGAGTCGCCACTCATGATCTTCTGGTAGAGGATCTCTGCTTAGCGAGTCCGCTAGGGTGTCGAGTTCCCTGGAACATGTTGGGAAGTCCGATACATCCCCTGTTTGAGTGCCCATTTCCATATTTTCTGTGCTAGCCTGGACCAATTTGGAGAATGTGTGCCCCCTGCTTGTTGATATACAACATTGCAGTGGTGCTGTCTGTGAGAATGTGTACTGACCGATTTGTCAGGTGCGCTTCGAAGTCTCGGAGCACTTTGAATATTGCTATGAGTTAGTTCCAGCACGTTGATGCGGTTCTGTGCTGTGATTTGAGTCCACAGACCATGTGCTGTGAGATGAAGGTGATGGGACCCCACCCGGATAGTGATGCATCTGTTGTGACTACCGCTTACACCGCCAGGTCGTGGAAGAGCTTTTCTTTCAACAGATTCTTTTTTTGTCCACTAGCGTGGAGCTAGTACTTGTGTTGCAAAACCACCACTAGATCGTCCCACTGACCGCTTGCCGGAGACCAGTGTTTGGCCAACCACGACTGCATCGGCCGAGATGCCTAATCGTGCATGTGGGACCAGGTAAATGTAAGATGCCATCATGCCGAGCAAACGCATAGCTTTACGTACAGTAATCTGGTGACCGGCTTGATACTGAGGTATTTGCAGCAGTATGTTTTGTGTTCTTTCCTTTGATGGAAAGACTAGACCTTCCTCTGTTTTTATGACAGTTCCCAAGAACTGTTTAGTCATGTTTGGTACAAGGCTTGAATTTTTCGATCGAGAAACCCAATTTAAAAAAAAAAGGTTGATCGTTCTTTGGGTATTTTGCTTGCAAATTTGGGGTGTCTACCCTGTGATCAACCAGTCGTCCAAGCAAGGGTGCACTAGGATTGCCTGCCTGCACAGGTGCGCTGCCACCACCGTCAGTACCTTGGTGAATACCCTTGGAGCAGATGCTATGCCAAAGGGTAGCACCTTGAATTGGTAGTGCTGGATTGCTATCTTGAAACGCAAGAACTTTTTGTGCGCTGGGAACATTGAACCATGAAAATAGGCAACTTTCATATCCAAGGTTGCCATGTAGTCCCCTCGCTTTAGCAGTGGGATTACTTCCTGTAGCGTTGTCATGCAGAACTTTTGTGGCTTGACATAGGTGTTTGCAGGGTGCAAATCTAATACATGGCGCATTGTTAGATCTTTATTGGGCACAAGTACGTACGTTGAATAGATACCCTTGTTTGCCTGGTTCGCCAGGATGATTTCGACAGCGTCCTTTAACAGCAGCACTTTCACTTCTTCCAGGAGTATGCGCCATTCTTCCTTTGTGGTTGTTCGCTGTCACGGAGGATGGTGGGAGGGTCGTTCCAGCAGCTCTATGAAATAACCGCCCACCACAGCAGTAAGCACCCACTTATCTGCGGTGATTCCCTCCAATGCGTGGGCGAAGTGTGTTATGCGTCCTCCTACTGGAGTGACATGGGAGGGTACCTCAAGCGGGTGGTCATTGCTTCAAGGGTGTGGATCCACCTCTGGAAGAGGAGGATCTGCCCCTACCGCGCGATCTTCTTTGGCAAGCCTTGTGAGGATTGGCCTTGATTTGAACCCCAGGACGAACTCCGACTTTAGTTGTATCCAGATCCCCTTTGAGAATTGTGCCCCCTATAGCGATGAAAATTATAGCCAGCTCTTTGCACTGAGGGTTTGTTGGTGAGCTGGACCAGTGACTTTAGAGCCATGCTCTTCTTTTGCACTTTTGAGTGCATCCTCTAGAGCCTTGCCAAACAGAACATTAGGCTCTATCTGGCATGTTAAGAAGAGTTGACAGTGCTCTTTTTGCAGGGCGAGTTGTGATCGAGTCGGCCCACTAACTGTTGGCATGTTCCTGAGGTTTTCTAGAACTTGAGGGTTGCTGCCAAAAAAGTTGGTAAGAAAAGACATGCGCCTCGTTACCCTGTCTATATCTTCAGCAGACCACTTTGAGGTACTTGGGATAGTAGGTGTGGGAGGTAGGTCAGGTGTAGGCTGTTTTTTGTGCCTCATAGCCTCTGCTATTGTTCCCTCTGTCTGGGTGACAGTCTCCTTCTCCCGAGAGGATTTGTGGGTCTTTGATGTGTGGTGTTTCGAAGTCCTCCCCTTCGTAAGTGTCTCTGGGACATGTCCCATTTCGTCAAGAGACAATTTCAACGTTACAGGAGATTTTGCCGATTTCGACGTGTCTGTCGACTGTTGGGATTTTAGCAAATTCGACGTGTCGGTCAACTGTCACTTAGCGGCATGTGTGCGAGCCGGCACCATGTCTTTCAATGTTCGGTCTTTGGCAGTAGTTTTGGACACAGCGTCTGAATCGGATCTTTCTCTCGACTTCAGGGGCCTGTGATTAGGCAAACGCAATGGCCTTGTAGTCAGTGTTGATGTCAATTTATGGCCTTGGGTTGTGTGCTTAGCGTGTGGAAGCTTGTCTGTGCTGGTGCTGCCAGGTGTCGTCCCCGTAACAGAGCCGCCGGCCTGAATGGTGGGGTCGGGGGCTTGCACTTTGGAATCCGACAGACCCCTTTCGCCGTCGTCATCACTGAAGACGCTGATGCTGCGTCACTGGAAGCATCTCCCACGTCCATGAAGGCTTCGGCCTGCGTGGTGTAGTGGGCCCAGCGCTTGGTTTTGCGGTCCTTCAAAGTTTTGGGCTTAAAGAGCATGCAGGCTTTGCAGTGGCCCTCACTGTGGTCCGTTGGAAAACAGCGATTGCACACCCCAGTTGTGAGTCCTTCCAGGGACATATTTTATTGCATTTAGGGCAAAATTACAAGGTGCATTTTCCATTTCAAATTAGAAAGGCTGCTTGGCAAATAAATTGTGAAGTAGGGGAAATATGCATTCTCTTATATCGACTGAGATATGAACCACCCCCCAATCTCCCTACTGTGAGGGCCGAGGCCCGGCGCGGCCTTCCGAGGCCATGTGGAAAGTTCATCAAGGCAAGTTCTGCAGCCGACGAAAGTAGTCCTCAAAACCGTTGCTAAAACAGGACAGAAAGAGTAACTAACTCAAATGTTTTGATAATAAATGGTGTTAGCCAGAAAGGAACACTGCGTTCAGCGTCCGACAATGATGGCCGAAAAAAAACAATCTGATGGACCTCGACACGTAAAGGACCATGGGTACAGTGGACGTCACACTAGGGATAGTATTACTGACACGTCCTGTCGACGCCTCTTTTCGAGTTTCGAAAACAACAACTGTTATACTCTGCAGCTTCCACTAGACGTTTGCATATGCATAGCATGTGATGTAAGCAGATTCCACAAGCCTCAGAAATATATATATATGTCAACCATTAAATTATGACAAATCATAATAATAATAATACATGTTACTTAATGTCTATTTCAATGTATATAGGGATGTGTATCCCACTTGCATTTTTTGTTAGCATTGTCATTGTTGCAATGATGTCCCTTTGATTCAATTGCAATTTTAGGATGAGGTAACTGACAATGTTAGAGTTCGGTGTTGCATTTGCTGTTCAGTAGGAGTACTGTTGGCATCTCACACGTAGTTGTCTTAAAACTGAGCAATTAACCCATATACAATATCGAGATATATATTGTATATCGCCATTAAGCCCAAAAATATGGAGTTTGGACTTTTGGTCCACATACTCCAGCCTTAGCCATGAGCCTGCGACACTTGTGATGAGAAATCATAAGGAAGTCATAAGTCGGTCACAATTCCTGGTGAGAGTGGGAGGGGCAGAATCCACATTAGAGCAGGTTTTCGAGATGACTGACTTAGTTTTTCTTTGTAGAACATCTGGACTAGCACCCTTTAGACATTTGCTCTGCGGTATTGCTCCACACACCAGGGACAGAGTAGGATTTGAAACACTTGATAATAAAGAATCCTTAAGAAGATGACAGTGTTCGTCCCCCGATTCTGAATTACAACACTGTGCTTGTGGCTCTATGGTGCTCTCTGCGGGTACCCGTGTTCATTGTGTAAACGGGTGCAGATTTCGGGCCTCACTGCATGGTCTGCAGTGGACTTGGCATCATCTTTCCTCACATGTACCCGGTAAAGTTGATTTTGCTAAGCGTTAACGGTTCGGATTTCTTTTGTGAACTGGGCTGGTGGAAATTTTACTCCCATTGCAATCTGTGATGCTGGCATTCCCAGGTCATAATATAATATTGCCTCTTGGAAGGGGTGACAAGGCCAAGAAATCTACCACCAGTCACCCTCTGGGAAATACATTGGGAAATAGACAGACCACCCCGGTCCCATGTGGCTCAGTCCCTTCATAGTAAATAATGGGGAGTGCTTCCAACTCGCTATACGTCTTAGATCTTCAGCTACAAGTTGAGTGATTTTGTTAAGGTTTTTAAGGCAAATGGGATTATGTGGTGAAGGTTTCAGGGGTTGCACATGGATGTGCCTTGAGTTTTTGTTTTGCAACTGTAGGTTTTGTTGATCACCTCCAACTGGGTGTGTGCTGTAAATAACACCATCTGAAGCGATGTTTTCTGGGTGACTGAAATATCAACTCATTGGGGGAGGTAGAAGACAACACTTCAAGTTTACTATTTCAAGGTTATAAAAGGTAAGCGAAAGGGAGGTGCTCACCCCCATCATTTGCAGACGATGGGGGATTAAGGTCACTTCTGTAATTCGCAGATGGGGGGCATTAGTGAATCGTACAACGAACACAGGATAACGTGGGGAGGAAGCTAATAAATATGTCACTTTGGGGCCAAGCTTAAAAGGAAGGTGCAAAGAAGTCAAAAGGGAGCAGAAAGGCCAGAGGGAAGGACCGGGGAACTGTTAGGGAGAATTTTCATTCTATGGCTAATTTCCCTTACCTATAGAGTCCCCCAGCAGCTTTGCTGGATTTGAAGGGCTTGTTTCTTTTTACCTGCTAAGAGTGAGACTCTTTTTCCCACTCTTAGGCATTTTTGCTATGTGTTCTCTAGGCTATTTTTGTGTTTAATGCCTATGGGATCTTTCTCAACCCCATAGGAACCATCTTTATTCACATGTGTTAGACAGCACCCTCAGTGCAGTGACACAGGGGTGTCGTAGTGACCCCCAAACATAGACTCCATACCCTGGGACTGACTACTGTCTCCCAGGGCATGTAGTAAAGTCCCCATTGACTTTAGAAGTCAAATCCTATGACCTAAACCAGTACAACCCATCTTACTATGGAGGTACTGGAAGGGGTTAATATTTTTTCCCCTATGTTCATTTTCGAGAGGGTACCGTACAGACCCTCTCTCAAAAGTTTCTGGCTGGTGGTAGTAGTTACTACCATAAATATTCGACCGCAAATATTTTCCTATGGGATTTTCCCATTGTTCAAGGCTACCACTTTTTCTGACAGCCCCTAACATACCGCCGGTGTATTTTGATATTAACTTTACTCCGGTAGGTTTTTATTGCCAGAACTTTAATATAACTTCTTTCTCGTGTCTTCCTCTAAACGAACCCAGGTCGGGGATCCTTTGTTCGTCCGTTTGGCGGGCTTCTGCCGAGAAGCCTTCCTTTCGGCGCCACTGAGTCTGGGGTGGGTCCATTGTGTGGGAGGGGGAGTAGGACCCCTGGACAGGGTTGCCTCAGCAACCCATGTCGCACTCTATCCTGATAGGCTGGAGGGTCTCCCGCCAAGATGACCACTCCACTGTGTGAGTGACAGCTAGGCTGTATGAATTGGGATCTTTTTGCATAAAAGCAGGGTCCTGAGGACTGGAAGAGCAAGACGTCGCCACTGGAACTAAGAAGCCGAAGAGGAGAGAAGCCAAAGACATCTGCAACAAATGAACCACCGGTGGAGCCCTGCTGCAGCGTCTCACCACTTTTCTCCACACGACGAGAGAAGATCTTCACCTGCAAGAGCCTTCTTCCCTTGAGCTGGTGGGGCCAACCAGTTTGCCAATCGCCTTCCCGGACAAGCCTTGGTCGAATCTCCCGTACCCAGTACTCGGAGGCCGGATAGCCAGGCACCAGTCCACCCAGACCGCGATTTAAAGGAGTGTACCTTTTATTCGTCGGGCAGCACCACGACTGATTTCATCCCTAGGTAGTGCAGTGACTCGAACCTTCCTCCACGACGAGAGCCTCTCTTCGTCTGCTGGATCACCCGAACTGCAGGAACATACCAGGAACAACTGCCACCGCAGGAGCCACTTCTTAATTTAAAGGTACATTGTTCCGCGAGGCCGCCCTTTCTTCGCGGTAGCACTAAAGGCGTTTTAAATCCTTTACCTACCTTTTGGGTTGGCCACCCCTCTCTCTTAACATTGTCTTGTCAACTTCTGCATCCACCTTTTCCACTTCGTTAACCAAAGACTTGACTGCAGCTACAGGAACATTTTGCTCCTGGGCCCTTGCCTTGTACCAACTGACTTTGGCACAGGCCTACTGACTCTGGTCACATTTGTTAGATCTGCCTTCCTTAGATTGATTCTCAGCTAGAACTGTGTGGTGCACCTATTTCTTTCGACTACCCTTTCCTTCCCAATTTTAAACATTGTGAAATGCCATTTTGCTCAGTTTTCATTTAAGTATTGCCTGTACTGATGCACTGTTTTGCTTAACGGGTCCACAAACTTATGTGAAGTGTTGCTAGTGTGTGTAAGAACCTATTTCTATATAACGTGTGCTTTCCCTCCCTTGTGAGGAACTGTTAGAGGATCCCTTGTGTGTAGTTGTCACTGTGCCGTTTTGCTCAGTTTCCACTCTGGTTCACTTGGTCTACAATTTAACTTGGGACTGTGTATATTTTTACTTTGACTTAATTTAACTTGCTTGATGACTGTGATACATGTGTTTTATTAGAAGTGTATAAAATAAATATATATACTTTTTAAATACAAAGCTTTGGTCTGTGTTTCCTTGTTCCATAGTCTAGTGGGCCTATTGTGTAAACCCTGAATACTGCTCATCCCCCTCTTAAGATAAGTCTGACTGCTCAGCCACAGCAACCAACTAAATCTTTGTGGTACAGACTGATACCAAAGGGGATTTATTGCTCTCACCTGTAGTCCTAATCTTGTGTAGTGCTCCCTAAGGGAACTGCCCAGGATTCTGTCTAACAGGAACACATGTGACTGAGTTCAAATGGTGGCAGTTTTGTCAGAAAGGTGGGTTTGTTAAGCTTTACGTGGCTGGGAGTGGTACAGAAGGTGAAATGAGTTTGTAAGCCGTTTAGGGCATTTTCAGTTTGCACCATAATGTGGTCGACGAAGTGGAACCTCCAAGTATATGACAAGCACCAGTAAAAGCAAACCTTTTATCAAAACAAAAAGCATGTGGGTTTTAGTTCTTGCGCTGCTCGCTCCCAATGGTCTGTCAAACCTTGTTTTTCTAAATCATGCATTCTTTATAGTTTGCCATTTTATCTGTGGCGGCAGCAAAACTGTGTATATATTATTTTTTGTAAAGAGGGAAAAACATATCCTTATCCAGTGCTTTCCTTGAGTTTGCTGCAGTTCCCAACATTGGATGGTTTGACTCTTATCTTCTAGGCCCCCACTCGTCCCCCCCCCCCTTATCGCTGTTCCATTGAGAATGTCAGCCAGTACATGAGATAACTGCAGTGACACCAAACCTAGGAAAATAGAAAACCCCTTTTTGGATTCTATTTTGATCCCTTCAGTCTCATTCACAAGTTTAATGTGTTTAACCCTTTATATGGGCTGTTTTAGAACAGTTTATGTTTTGCCTTTAGTGGAGGATATTTAATAGCTTATTTCTCATTACATATAATCAAGTTCTGTTAACTGCAAGCCATACAAATTTACTGGATTAATGTAGGACTTCATTATAGAGAAATGAAACTCGACTATTTGCAACATTTTGGAGGGCGCTGTTGAGCAGCCTGCAAGATGGCTGCCTAGCTTGTTAGCTCCGTGCCCGACTGCCAAATATCCGCCTACATCAGCGGCCCTCTTCAGCATCCTGTGCTGGGAATAATTGTGACGTGTTGGCGAAACCCAGAGCAGCACACAGAACCATCCCGGGGAAAAAACAGAGCACCATGGCTGAATAAGGACCTCTTCTCCTCCCCAGCCTGCTGCCTACCTGCTGTGTCCTGCCGTGCATCGCCGCCGCGGGCCCGACCCTCCAAACATCGCTGAGGCTGCGGGCCTTTCCTCCTCCCCGGTCGGCTGCCTACCTGCAGTGTCCTGCCGGGCCGCGCGTCGCCACCGCGGACCCGGCCCCCTGGACATCGCTGGGGCTGCGCTTCTTGTGCTGATCCTGCCCTCTTCGAGGTGCGGTGCGTGCCTGGGGGCCCACTGCTGCACGGGGCTGCTCCTCCTTGTCTGTGTGCCCCTGGACTGGGTCGACGTGGCGGCTGGAGCTGCCCGCCCTGGTGCCGGATCGGCCTGTGCGGTACTGCGGGGTCCGCCGGGGTGGTGCCTCCGCTCCGGTGTGAACGTGGCCCTGGGCGCAAGGCGAGGGGCCACGTTTGTTGATTTCCGCTCTGCGGAGTTCTCGGACCGCATGGCTGGCCGCCCTTCACCGCAGCCCCCACCACAGCAGCCTGCCTGTGACCCTCCTCCTCGAGCTCCGGAGCGCGATCCGGCGGCGGCTGGGGACCCCGACCGCGACTTGAGATCCGGAGCTGCTCTACTGTAGGTGAGGAGCTGGGGGGCTGAATACAACACACCCTGCGTCCCCTCCTTACCTGCTTCAGGTCTGGCCCTGCTGTACAGCCAGTCCAACTGGCCCTGGACACCCCGTCACCGACTATACCCGCCAGGGACCCACATGCCTGGGGGCATTATGCTAGACCTTGGCACCGCCCCATACCTGAGGATCGACACGGCGCCGCCCCCACACCCCCCGCTGGGCTCCACATACTGAAAGCACGGTCTGCCCGCCTCCTCCCGACTGAGATCCTACATCCGGGGCACTGCAATAACTCCCCTAACTCAAAGTGAACAGCGCCATTGGGGGCCTTGGGGCCTGCCCCCCCCCGCATCTTGGGCGCTGCCTTGAACTGTACCGACTGCCACTGCTAATATAGGCAGTCTGCGGCCCTCCTGTGCCTTACACTGCGCCCCATCTGGTCCGCTCCCCGCCTGGCCTGTGACGCCTCATTGGGATGGTTGATGTACTGATCCACTCTGAATAAAGCTATAGGCACCCTGGAACAAAGCAATCCAATAAGCGGCTTACCCCACCCCTCTCTGCGTGTGGCTTGGCCACCAGTGGGACAGCGAGGCCCCCTCTCTCCCGTCCCGACACAGACACCCCTAAAGGACTTAGTGGCCACGGACCACGCGTCCTGCAGAGCTTGGCCCTGAACTGCTCCACTGATCTCACGAAACATGTCTAATAAATAGTGCGGGGCCAACAAGGTGGGGGCAATGGATAAATATGCCAAGTCGATTCCCAGACAAGAGCAGGGGCGAGCCATGATGACTCGGAGCCACCTCCTAACCCCACCCAGCACGACTTGATGACGCTAATGGAAACTATGGCGAAGAACTTTGCGTCATTCCACGAGAAGCTGGACGACATCAATGTAAGCGTGGGCGGAGACCAGAATTGGGGCCAACAAGGACGAGGTGCATTCTCTTCAAAACACAGTCTCTGACCTGGTGCGTGATAGGAAGCAAGTCAACGCAAAATGCGATGACAGAGTCTAGATCCCGAAGAAACAACATCCGCATTGTGGGGGTCCCGGAGTCCGCCCTCAAAGGCAAAATGGAACAAGCTGTTGAAAACCTCCTAAGAGACCATCTGGATAACCCCCAACTTTCTCTGTTCTTTTTTTACGATCGAGCGCACTCACCGGGCGCAGATCCCCCGCCCAGGGCCAGGAGTTTAGGCTTTCTAGTCAAAAAATTTGGAAAAAAACATGCCATGGGCAGTCACTGATCGATGAGTTATCAAACAAACTTACTTGGACCTTTATCTTTTTCAACATCACCACTGAAAAGCATGCAGCACACCAAAATAAAACATACACGCTATACACCATGATTTGAATTGCGACCAGACACAGCGATGTGTCATCTGGGCAGGGGAAGGCCTGGCACATTGAAATAAAGTTGCAATCAATTATCTAGCCAAAGGTTGAATCTAGCTCGAGCATATGTGCGATTGCTTAAATGAACAAGCAGTTCCTTTAGTGTGTCGCAGTGAAACAGGAATGCACTCAGTGGGCTAATTCTGTTGGCCTAGCTTGCCGATGCACATTCCAAACTGTGAAGCGACAAACCAGGTGGATGACTGACAACCGTCTGCTTAGAATGTGTCTTGTGCATTTATGTTCACTGTGCTCCTTTTTATGGTAACCATGCATCATGTAATCCTGCTGGTCAATATGTATAAATATGAAGACTGTGTGAGGAAAAGGCAGCTACGGACAAAGCCTTTGCTCTTTTGCTCTCGGTGTAAATGCATTCTGAATGAATAAACCCTTTACTGCCAAAATAGGGCTGTGCCGGCATCTCACTCTTGGTATGTGTCCATGAGCGGGCATTATGAATGGATTATTTCCCACAGAATGTCACCCACACATGGGACCTTGTCTCAGATATGATCCAGTTGGACAGTGTGCCACAGTTGGGAAGCAAGCAGTGACTGCGAAGTAGGGGGGGACGCACTAAACGAGGGGGACATAGCTTTCCTGCAGCCACTGATTTCGCATGCCAGGTGATTTCCTTAACACGCTGATCCTCTGTGACCAAAGTCACCACTTGTTGGACAGAGGGAAGCCGGTAGAGCCAACGGAATCGGGTGAGACCATTCTGGGTGCAGTATGTGTATGATGTGATGTGCAGCGTGGTCTGATGTATTATGGATGAATCATTAAATCAGCGTGTGATGATGTATTTTCTATGGGAGCAGTGTGTTAAATGAGCCATAGAGAAATACACCTTGTGTAAACAAGTTGATACCATGGGAAGCTCATGCAGTAAAATTATGTGGTGTGGGCTGAAATGTTTTAAGGCTCATTCCAGTGCTCTGAAGCAGCATGATCCGACTCCCCCGAAAGGTACGCCGGGGTGGGAATTGCTGATTAAAAAGGGTTTGAGGCCAATGTTCCCTCTACTTATTTTTGGCTATCTGCATCAAAGAACAGTTGTCTGTGGGCTATTTTTAGACCTGTGCGGCGAGTGTGCAACTGAGTGATGCGGTGGCGGTCGGCACATGTATGCCCGCATTACAGTCAAAAAAGACATCAATGCGAGTGTTCATATGTACTTAGGCATTTAGGAGACATGCATTTTTAATTATTAGTGTAGACCAAATAATTGAAGGTGACCTACAGACTCTAGGCTCAGATATTTGCATCTTTCTCGACTCAAGGTAAGCACACCGCTTAGTGTGGAGTTGGCATCGGATGTAAATGCTTTCCGAATTGAGTAATGCTATTTCACGATCGCTGCTGTCGTGGCTATTTCAAAAGCAGTTGTCACTGCAAGCGAAGGCGATAGAGAGGCCCATTTCTAAAGGGTGTAAAATGAGTTGGAATCAGGATACATTGAGCTCACCGCGAACTGAGGTATGTTTTGTAGGAAATAAATCACAATAGACACACATCAGAGCGGTGTGGGGATTTCAATATTGGGACAGCACAGTAGTAGTTTCTGCCTGCATGGATTAAGACGCATCAGCACAACTGTGTTCAGAGGTTTGTAGTAGTGGAAGGACAGCTGCTCAGGTTAGAATTGTAAGGAAGTAGCAGAGCTGCCTGTGGTTGCGTGCTTTTGTAGAAGTACAGCGTGGGGACAATAACTGGACAGGAGATAAAGTAACAGCAAAGCAGAAACAGTCGGACTGACAGTCAAAGTGCTTCCCAAGGGAGGTATCCGAGTGTGGTAAGAGTCTGTATTAGGCAGCAGAAAAAAGGACAAGAGAGTAACGGATTAGAGGAGGGAGAATGAGAGAGAAGGGAGTGGAAAGGTGAAGGATACAAATTTGAGTGTGCGCAATGCAACTTACAAGTATAATTTCTGCAAAATAATGTTTATTTTGATTTAGAAAATGAGATGTTTTTATGTTGCTCACTAAATGACCTCTGGTCACCCTAGGGAATTTTAGGTGTGGCTCAGCATTTCATGCTGGCCTGCAAGTGCAACACAAAAACCCTCCAACGATCAGAAAGGGTATGAAGTCACCTCCGCCCTGCATTGCCACTGCCAGCTCGTATTACCTATCTGTAGCTAATCCACACACTGCTCAACAGCTTCTCAGTCAGTGCACCCCCACTTAGCTCACTTTATCCCCAATACTCAGTGTCCACAGGAGTTAGCTTCTCACACTGCCTAAGCACCTAAGAAGATCCGCCGCCACCATAATAATGCTGCTGCCAGGCCAGCTCCTCCTCACATGTCGGGCCATTTCTTACAAGCAGCACTGTAATTATATTGCGCACTGCGCAGAGAGGTAAACGCTGTCAATAGAAGGACACTACCAGACTCAGTCCCACCAAGCCAACCACCCTAGCCCAGCCCTAAACACTTCGTTTCACTGAATGCAATGCATACCCGTTAAAGAGTGGGTCACTCTCACGCCGCTGCTGGGTGTAAAGGGCCTGCCTGTGCAGAGTCCGACCAGTGGTCCTGAAGAAAATCTGGGCCCAGAGCACGAGCGATCACACAGCCATACCAAGAGCTCCAACCAAGTGCCATGCCTTACACACTAGGTTGGACCGTCGGAGTGGGAGACACTGTGTGTGATTGGCTGTAGCAGCGCACAGCATGTGCAGCCAAGCACTGCTATAGCCAATCATATTGAAAGAATGGTGTGTACTGTGCAGCAGAGGTCTATGTGATTGGATGAAGTTTCACTAGTCGATAAATCATACTGATGAATGATCATGAAGGTAGGGCAGGGCAGGAAAAGCTGCGCACTTTACAGGAAACATTGCTTGGGGGTAGTGTGGATTTTGAGAGAATGGCATAAATACACCACCAACTCCCGAATTACAGTTTCCTGTGCATGGATCTTTTGACCTGGAGAAAATAGGGTACCTAAGAGAAGCATTAGCTGCTAAAGGCAATAAGACCCTTGCAATGGGGAAACATCTAGACAATGGAAAGTTTATGCTAGACAAAAATCCATGAGAGAAGCACAGAAAAAAATCGTAAACCGCAATCCGAAAAGGACGCGCATATGATCATAGAGATGAAAAAGGATTGGGAATAGGGAGACCGTGAAGACATAATGAGATGGGTGTGTATGTAGCCAAGGCTTGCCACTCAGCCCCAACACCTGAATCAGGAGTGACCTTAGAGGATGAGACAGGCCCGTTGTTAGAATGTTTAGTGGTTAAAAGGCCTCCCCCACCTGGTGATAAGGCACTCTCCTCACCACCTCGTGCCAACAGGATTACAACCCAGGACACAAACTGTGGAAAGGGTAGTGTTGGCATGGATCAAAAAAGGGGTAGAAGGAATAGAACAAGCCAAAATATACGTTCCGCAAAAACGAGATACGTTTATATTCACAATAGTGCAAGAACTTACTAGGCGAATGTGGCCGTTACATAAAAAGGTGAATGAGGATGAAGTGTACCACCTACTGAGCGATTATAAGGCCATAAAGTAAGCAATCCAGGAGTGTAAGATTGATTGAGACTCCTGTCCAAAATTTGTGTGGAAATTCCTATTTTGGATCACAAATGCCCCAACAAAGACTATGGTAACTCGAATGTTTCCTATGAGAGAAGTGCCTGGGTTTCATACTGATCCACACACCAGATCCACGTTCACTGGAACAGAATGGAGTTACTGCCTTTCACTAAATATTACCCAGGTATCTGGCAAAATCCTGAGCAGTGGTATACCCAGCCTGACCGCATCGGAAAGACAGGTCCGCTAACGCTTGGTGATGTAAATCAACTGTTCTCATGTATACTCCCGGCAGACATATGGAGCCAATGCAGAATGCAAGACAGTTTAAATCCTGCCATAAAATGGGATGAGCGGACCTTGGCAGCAAGCGAAAGTGGGAAGAGTGGGCAATTGTCCAAAGGAATAATAGCTCTTCCATTACTGTTGATAATGCATATCCAGCAAGTTGTTCCCTGCAAGCAAATGAATTGGGATAAGCTGGCCGCTTGCATGCAGGAGGAAGGGGAGTCAATTGAAAAATATTTTGCACGAAAGGAAGAAGCTTATACCTTGTTCACTGGGATGGACATGTCTACCACAGAGGGGCAAAAGGCGTTCTGTTCCCATTTTGTTGAAGGGTTGTTACCTCACTTACAAAATGACATTCAGACATAGGAGTCCACCTGGCCAATCCAAGGTGCTGTCAAATATTGAACATGGCTAGGTATTTTGGAAATCGCCATGCTAAAGACAAGGGGGAAAAGGAAATGAAAGTGAGAGAGTTAAAGACCAGAGTATTAATGCAGAAGGCATTTGCCAAAAGAGGAACATGCGCATGCAAAGAGGAAAAGGCATGTACACGGGAAGAGGAGAAAGCGCACCACCAGGTGGTGGAACACTAGTGACAGGGGTTGTCACTATTGTAAGGCTGAAGATCACTGGATCTGAGAATGTCCGCTAAGGAGATGAGGTCGTGGCAGATCATGAAGTCGAGGCATGTCAAGGGGAGCATTTATAAAGGCAGAAAGCAGCATTCAAATGAATAGTGGGGTACCTGAAGGGAATAGCGACCAGCTCAATTACTTTGACACACACGACAGAGCCAGCAATAGTCGGCTAGGGAATGTGGAGGACTATACAGTGGGTGACCATGTAGAATAGAGCTGCGCAGGAGAGGGAAAGGGACTTGTGTGCATCTCTGTAGATTCAAAAGGGACCATTTGTTGAAATGGCGGTACACGGCAAGAGGGCTAAACTCCTGCTAGACACCAGTGCCTCCAACACATCGATATCGCACAAAATATCGAATTAATATGGGGAATGGAAAACATCAGTGGGTTTTGAAAATGAGCCTATTCGAAGTCTAATATCGGTACCAGTATTAGTCACCATTGGTCCCATCTCTTGTAAGGCTGCGCTGGTGGTTACGGCCAAATGTGCTTTGAATTTGTAGGGCATGGATCTACTTAAGCGCTTGATGCTAACATTTATTGCTCGCCTGATGGAGTATATTTGACGTGTTGTGCAGAGTCCTTCTCCAAGTGCTTTGTTGTTGCCACTAACAAATTACCTCAAGCATTAAAACAAATTAACCCTGTTATTTGGGCCACTGGCTCTAATGATGTAGGCTGCATGGTAGTGGAGTCCATTAAAGTAAGAGTAAAACCAGGGGCGTTGTCACCCAGAGTGCCCCAAAATAAGATAGCAAAGGGAGGGTTCGAAGGGATCTAATTACTAAAACAGACCTATTGCCGAAGGGGATATTAAAGGAAATAGTGGGTAGTCCCTGTAACAGCCCTTTTCTACCCATACAGAAGTGAAGTGAAGGCAAGCCAGATTGTCCTACTCAGTGGAGACTTATAATTGATCTCCGTGCCATTAATCAGATCATAGTTCCTCAGTTCCCTTTGGCCCCCCCGACATGATCTCCCTTTTTACTACGATTCCACCCTCTGCAGAATATTTTAATGTCATTGATCTTAAAAATTCCTTTTTTAGCATTCCAATACACAAAGACAGTCAGTACCCATTTGCTTTTAATGTTGAAGGGCGATCATATACATTCTGTAGTGCACCACAGTGATACACTGAATGTCTCAGTATATAAAGCCAAGCTTTAAAGACTCAATTGGACATGTTCACTCCAACCACTCACAGTGCTTTCACAAAAGGCAAATTTGAAGATTGCACAGTGCGGCTATTGCAGATCCTAGCGCCCCTTGGGGCTTAAAGTATCTTCCAGTAAGTTGCAGTTTTGTAAGACACAGGTCACTTATTTGGGACATCTGTTGTCAAGGGAGGGGGGCGGGAGAGACACCTGCATCCGCAACACGAGGAAGCCATTATGAAAATAGCTGTCCCAACCACGCAGCAAGAAGTCAGAGGGTTTCTAAGGATGAAATCATTCTGTAGGCAGTGGATCCGTAGGTTTTGCCTCCTGGCTAAACCATTGCTATAACTAATCTCAAGCAACACTCCTATTCCTTTGCCTTGGACTGTTGCTCACCAGGGAAGCGTTAACACACTAAAATCAGCGCTTTCTAACTCACCTGCTTAGGGAACTCCAGACTATACGAAATCCTTTACCCCGGTTGTGCATGAAAGCCAATGCTGTGCGTTGTCTGTACTACGGCAACCGCAAGGGGGTAAAAACATGCCCTGTGCATATTTACCCTCCACTTTGGATCCAGTAGCAAAGGCATTACCAAACTGTTTGCAAGGTGTTGCTGCTGGAGCATTATCCATGAAACAAGCAGATGCCATATTGTTACGACATCCCGTCTCTCTTTCAGTCCCTCACACAAGAGACATATTGATAAATAAAATCAAGACCAAACATTTAACGAATGCCAAGCTTACTAGGTATGAATTGACATTTTTGGCACCACACATTGAGATTCAGCGCTGTAATACTCTGAAGCCAGCCACCTTGCTACGCCTCCCTTCTGAGGGTTCTGCTGAAATGCATCATTGTATACTAACTACTGATGAAGAGGCGAAGCGACGGGGGAATCTGGTGGGCGTCACCGTCGAACAGCCGAACGGTACTTTGTATGTAGAAGGCACCTCTACAGCAGCACATGCCATTACAACCTTAAAAACCAATAGTTGAAACCTGTAGGATTTCTCAGCATTCAGCCCAGGTAGCCGAAATTATTTCCCTTACCAGAGCATGTGAACTCAGTGCAGAACTCGGTAAACATTTATACAGCTAGCCAGTATGCTTTTGGCGTATCAAATAATTATGGTCGCCTATGGGCTGAAAGAGGGTTCCCGACTTCACATGGCACAAAAATACATGGTTTATCTTGAAATTACTGAATTCCCTGACATTACCAAATAAATTGGCCATCATTAAATGCATCGCACACAAAACAATTGTAGATGATATAGGAACAGGCAATGATTTTGCTGATCAGACTGCCAAAGTAACTGCTCAGTCTTCTGTATTGCTTATATATGTCTGCCACGCATGAAAAGACGACGCTGCCATTTGACAACACTATAGAGATGGTAAAACTCATTCAGTGTGAGGCTACTGGCCAAGAATTCGAGGAATGGAAACAGACTGGGAAATATGTAGATGGTTGTTGGTTAGACACTCAAGATGATGGAAAATGGAAATTACCACATATTTATTTACCTTTAATGTTGTCCTATGCTCATTGCCCGTCTTATGAAGGTGCAAGTTGCTCACTACAATGTAGAGTAACGCTAAGCTTTGCTTTTTGTAAAAACTGTTTAGTATGTGCGTCCTATAACATTGGGGAGAGTGGGGGAGCTCCAAAGGGACCTTTTCAGCCACTCGAATTTCCCTTTGAAGCGCTACAAATGGATTTTTTGAATTGCCTCCCTGTCAAGGAAATACATTTGTTTTAGTGATACTATGCATGTTTAGCAAATGGCAGAAGCATTCCTACTGTTAGAATACCCAAAGATTTACCCAGATTTGGACTGCCGTACACTGTCTAAAACGACAATGGTGTCCATTTTATTAATACCACTATGGAATTAGTGTGTAAAGCATTAGGCATACACCACAATTAGCACGCAATTTTATCATCCCCAAGCAGCAGGATTGGTGGAGAGAATGAACTGCACTTTGAAGAATAAGCTGTCAAAGCCCTACGATGCTAGCAGGGCCCTACGATGGGTAGATTCACTCCCACTAGCATTATTTTCCATGAAAACTTATGCACGCAGGTGCTGGATTGTCTACTTACGAAGTAGTCATGGGCCACCCAACAAATGTATGGGGCTTACCAAATCCAAAGATACTGCAAAAATGTACCATATCTGCTGTTCATCGGCTACTGTAAAGAGTTAACTAAAAACCTTTCCATTCTCCGCAAAGAGATTACGGATTGTCTACCAACACCATTGGAGGGCGCCAGGCCCCAGCTGATTGGGTCTTTACAAAGAACTTTCAGTGTGCATCAAGAATGCAGCCCAGGTGCAAATGGCCAGTGCAGATGTTGCTCGACACTCAGGCGGCTGTAAACTGTCATAGCCCCAAGTATTGGGTCCACACTTCACATACATAGTGAGCACCATCTTCTCCGTTGCTCACACCATTGCCTGCCGTGCCGGTGCTGAAAGCACCCCTTCTGCTGAGACATTCGACACTCGCATTGTTTCCGCTAGCCCCAAAGACATTGCTGGAACAGTAGAGGGGCCAAGGTACAATCTACAACCAAGGAAACTATAAGGAATCCCTTTCCACGAGGGACAACTGCCAGGCGGTGCAGACGGCCAACTTTAATGGACTACTTAGGGGTGCAGTAGCACAAAGAGACACTCCAAGGATCAATTAAGCTCTGTGAACCCTGTCTTGTTGGAATTTCTTTTTGCTGTTTTGTTTTGCTCCATACACAAGCTATGCCAAACATGAGTCTATGGCCATTTCACCCAGAGAGGGTTTATGCATCTCTATGTTTCTGTCAGAGAAAAAAAATGGTAAATGGTATTGTTCCAAGGGGTTCAAATATGCAGTACTGTTAGGATGGTTTGTGTGTTAGGTGGGTGGTTCTTACTGGATTATTGTGTAGCGTCAACATTGTTTGGTACAGTAATCAGTATTTCCAATGCTATCCTGTCTCCGATCCAGCAGTATCATAGGGAAAGGATTATAGAGAAGAATACCTTTGTTTCACTGTTACATAACACATGAAATAATCAATTGAAGCAACTGTTATATCGGTCTGTATTACCCAGCCTATGCTGGCGAAGGCCTCCCATTGCAGCATCTCTCTTTACCATTCTCCGCCTCCTGCTATGCGCTACATATAGCTATGGCTAAGGGAGGGGTCCCCCTTTCTTTAGCATATATATTAAAACAGGTAGGATCAAGCGCAACCCACCAGGGATCCGCTAACAGTATCTTTATGAATGTCTTCTAAAGAAGAGGGTTGTAAGGGCCTCACTATGTCTAATGGAATCTTCCCACTAATGGACCCGTTCCCTAGAGAATGGCAGGAATGGTCCTTCCTTAGTGTCATCATATAGCAATCAAGCCTCTCAACTGCCTTTCCATGCACCAACTCTGCATATAAGGAACACTACTGTCCTAGGTAGTGTGTGCATCTCTAGCAATGGTACAAACGATATGGGCTTTACCTTGAACTGTAACTATACATTTCACCTACAGGCCAAGGTGTTCAAAGGCCCTCTCTATGTAGGGAAATCAGTATATTTTATTTGTGCTACCAACGCACATTCTTGGTTACCTTTTAACTGGGCAGGGTGGTGCCACATGGGGTTTGTGCTGCCTGCAATCACTGTAAAAGAGAGACTTTGGTTTCCTCTCCAATGACAAAAGGGTATCGCAATACAGGATGATACTGGACCTCAGGAAATGGGAAATATCCTTAGAGCAATCATTCTCTGGTATGGCCCTTCTGTTAACTCCAAAGATATACGCAGACTGTAACGACTGCTAGAAGACACTATAAGTGAAACATCAGATGCCATTGCTAATATCACTGTTGAGTTGAAAGCTGTGCGCCTTGTAGCATTACATAACAGTAGTATTCGATATGATTTTGGCAGAGAAAGTTTGGGTTTGCCAAATTATCAGAAGGTGTTATTCATTCATACCCGAAACCTCACCTTCAGTGTGGCATGCTATTAAAAACCTTCAGAAGATTGCGGACCAAGCACACGTCCCTACGGGCACAATAGATATTGGTGGATCGCTGTGGTCCCCAATGACAACATTCGGGTGGAAGTTGCTATCCATTTTCATGGTAGTTTTAGCAATAGTATTTCTTATATCATTATGCATCAACTGCCTCCCTGCAATGTGTCAGACAATAACTGTGTGCCTCAAACCGTCAGCCACTTCTGGTGCAACCACAAACACTTTCATGATGCAGGAAAACGCCATTAAGGTCATTATGGCTATAGATGTATTACTGACTCTACTGTTTTGAAGTTTATTTATCTACTTATGATTATCTAACTACTGACTTGAATCTACGAGCAACTCCGGAAGGAGGGCAGGGAGTGAGCACACTCAGAAGCAGATTAAGTTCTGTTTCTTACTTTGATTCCTGTTTACTGACCTTGTGCCAAGGCAACAGGGGGTGCTCCAATACACTTTTTGATCACTTCATTTGATTGAATTTGAAATAACACATAAGTGCCCACCCTCAACCTCTTTGGATTTTACTCTGTGGCACATACCCAGGACGGAGGCACGCAGTAAGAATTTTGTTCGAAGATATAGAACAACTTACAGATATAAGAGCTGAAACCTTTAGGTTTCACGACGGCTGAGGCCGAAGCAATCCTGACTAAAATCAGTGATTCCACATGGTCTACAAAGAAAGATAGCCATTTGGATTCAGCAAGGAGAATCAAGCAATTAGAATACCTTATACGCAAGGAGATTAACCGCAAGCTACATGCCGTCACGTTAGGACGGTACTACAAGAATCAGAGGATACCAAGGGGGCTGAGGATCAATTTAAGACCAATTTTGTGCTAAGAAAAAGATTTTGGCCGAAAATGGGAAGAGATACTCAACAAATGCTCCTTAGACCTCATATTACTAACAATACATGAACTTGCGAAGAATGTAGCAACTTTGAACAGAGAGATAGAGGAGATAGAGAAGGAACTATATACACTACTGGGTAAGGAATAATTGGATGTGATTCTCACTGATATCAACTAGACAAACGTTGATCTCTTCAAACTTAATCAGAAAATTAAAACTTAAAGTGTTTTTTGACGAACTAGACGCCCCGACAAAGATCAATAAGCAGAAGACTTACAAGAATTTAGAAAAAGTAGTAACTTCATGCCATCTGTAAGTGTTCAATCCATAGATATTTTTCATAGGCAAACTCTGAATGATTTAAAGAAGATCTCATTCAAACGTCCCAGACACAGTAACTTGAAACGGAATTAATTCGGTCTCCTCAAAGATTTGTTTGGAGATGACAATTATCACAATACGACCGGCAGATAAGGGAGGAGCATTGGTGATCATGAATAGCACAGACTACCACCATGAATGTGTGAGACAGCTAAGTGACATGAACACATACGCCCAACTCGATGGAGATCCTGCTATGGAGATTCCACACAACTTAGAAACACTGTTGGATAAAGCAGAAGATTTGGGAATCAGTGAGAAGACCAAAATGTTCCTCACTAGTAAACATCCATGTATCCCCAATTTCTACACCTTATCAAAAGGTACACAAACATCCCACAGGCCAATTGCATCTAGAGTAGATACTACAACCTCTGGGACAGTACAATGATTAATTTCTCCAGCCCCGAGGCAAAAAACAGAAACATACATAAAGGATGCCACCCATTTCTTAGAACACATGCATGCAACAACATACACAAAGGATTTGATTCTATTCACCATCGATGTGAGTTTATACATCTCCATCCCTCACGACATAGGAATGGAGGCCATTGAATGGCTTCTCTTCAAGGAAGCCGAAATGAAAGCAATAAAATATTTCATTTTGACACTCCCCCGGTTCATTTCGGAGAACTCTTACTTCCAATATTGAAATCAGTTCTTTTTGCAGACCTCGGGGACGTCAATGGGGGCCACCATGGCACCCATTGAAAATAGCTTTATGTACAAATTTGAAAAAGAACATTTTGGATCATGCAGTTTGGAGGAACTACATCTCCATGTGGACCAGATACATGGACGATAGTTTCAGGATCTGGACCGCTACATCAGAATCTCTACACCATTGATCAACACATTCAATTCACCCATGAAAGTTCGACTTCAGACATACACTTCCTGGATGTCTTCATTCATGTGCATGAAGATAGATATCAGACAAGCATATTCAGAAAAGAGATGGATCGCAACAACTTGCTCCATCGACTTAGCTTTCATCAACCAAGCTTGATTAAAAATCTACTATATTGTCAGATGATGAGGGTAAGACGAATAGCGAACGATCCAGCAACCTAAGAAAAATAAATTGAGAATATGGGTAAGAGATTTGAGGCATGTGGATACAAACCAGTGGAAATAGCAGCCAAGGAATGATTAGAGTCAACTCCAGATAGTTGAAGAACTGATGATACCACCAAATTGCCTATTGTTTTTGTTTCTTGTTACTCGATACCGAATTAAGTCTGTGATAAAGAAGAACTGGTGTACCCCAACCAATGACACTAGGTTGGAACATCTATTTAAGGACATCGCCATATTTGCATACAAAAGGAGCGCAAATTTGAGATATAGGCCCGTCAAAACCTGACCACCAACACGGACACTACCAACTTCCAGGAAAGTAACCTTCCAATGTCTACACTGTAGCAACTGCAGTTTCATAACTAAAGGCGATAGCATTAACCACCCCCGAACAGGGGAGATGATACAATTTAAGAGCTATGCCACCTGCGACACAGCAAATATATATGCTATGAAGTGCTCTTGTGGCATATATTATGTGGGCCAGTCTAAAAGACCAGGAAAAAAGCGCTGGAATGAACACAAGTCGTGCATTTGCACTAACAATCTGAACTCTGTGGTTTCTAGACATTGGAACACTTTGAAACACAATGGGAGTCAGATAAGGATCCAAGTTCTAGAAGTAATCGGACAACGCAATGCACATGAAGACCTAGGCAGACGGCTCAATCAACAAGAGACATATTGGATCGATCAGGTTTGACTCCCTGAAACCAGGGGGGAATCAACGAAGAAATCAATCAACTACATATGCTTTCTTTAGATGACCCTACCTCTCCAAGCAACTATGGCTACAAGAAAAGGACAAGACGCACAATGTAAGAACGTAAGTCTTTATTTGCGAGCTGCGCCAACCTCACAAAATGAATAAGCATGCAGCATTGAGGACCGGCATACAGTTAAAACCAATAGTGTATGCTGCTTTGTGCTAATTGTTTGATCTATTTCACAAACTCACAGTAGGGACCTACAGAAGCCAAGAAGGTCCCAAGAACATTTGTTTGTTTATTTATGATTGTTCGTCACCGTTGGTTATGATTCTCGAGACCTTATGGCGGTGCTACGAATGAATGAATGAATGAAATGTATTTATACCGTGCATCACTGACCCGTAGGCTTAAGAGCGCCGACATACAAGCAATTACAAAAATTACATAAATGACATTAGAAAACAAAAAGAAACCAGAACAAAAAAACTATGATCCATAGAGAATTCACAAAATAGCCAGTTAAAAGAATAACAGTACAATACATTATACAGCAGTGTCCTTAGCGAATAGGCCAGTCAGTTCAGGACAACTCTTAGCTTAGAGGGAGAATTAATATCCATATTTTTCATTCTATTCAGGAACGACGGAAGAGAGCTATGGCCACATCCAACAATAATACAGTCAGTGTTATCAGTGGAACACCAGTTATTAAGCTGTATCCTTCGGAGGACCTTCAGATCATGCAATCTAATACAGTTGGGCCCCACTCTATAATTGAGCCGGGAAAGAATTTTATTATTCAGTGATTCCCTGGATTCAAATTCCCTGGGTTTATCAACGTCTGTAATAATAAGATTTCTAGGGTCCAGAACAAAACTCCGAATATTGGGACCCTCAATTTTGGCCATTGTAGATTTTCTTTGGCGTATATCTTTGGGTAGTGGAGGAGCTGGAGATAGGGCTGGTTTGGCTGGGATCAAAACATTCTTCATCAGTGCAGTATCCCGGGAGTCCAGAAAATGGTGCGCTACCCTAACCTGCAATGATCGATCTTTGCAAAGAGCCTCACCACGGTCCGTATGACAGCCTTGATGAGGCCCATTCCACGAGAGGGGGGTTTGAGAGGACTTAGCCAGTCTATGATGTTCTTTCTGTCCCAACCTACGATCATTTACAGGATGGGCAATGAGGAGAGTGGAGCGAATGGCAGTCACCAAAACATGAAAATCCTCAAAGTTAGCACAGGCAGAGAGTTCTCGTTGCATACCTTCTTTAAACAGCGGCCAGTTAACTGATGACCTGGACACCCCCATTTCGCTGGTATTACTATCCCTCTGCCCTTTGCATACCACATCCAGCATTTTGTTTGATGCGACAACCCTAACATCAGCTTCCAGAGGCAAAGGGCTCTGAGTTGTGAGGCTCCTTTGCTGCCAATGCCCCAGAAGTACCCCCATAGACTTCAGGTTGGTCCAGTACCAATGCCGTAGGACAGGGGACATTAAAATAGGGAGGAGTGCAATCATTCTCACAGCCTTTGTTGCCGAGCATAAGATTAGTAAGCATGAGGCGTTCTCTTTGGAGCTTTTGCCTTCTTAGAGCACTCAGTGCTAAGGCATCCGATATACGGTTGCAGCTTCTCGGGGGAGTTAGAGGTGATTGTGATGGAAGATTCCCCTTAAGTATAACTTCAGACTGAGAAGACCGATCCCTGAGCTCAATATTCATAATGTCTGGAGATATCCCTCTAACATGATTATTACATTAACTGCAGGCGGGCCAGTGGGAGATAGCACAGAGGGGTGTGTGGGCATTTGTTTGCCCACTATCATGTATTGTATTACCATCTTTACTTAACTTTGTGTGTACATTAGCTTTATATTGAGATCATATGAGCATATGTTCAGTTTTATGTTCTGTAACCATTCATGTGTTATCATTGCTACATGTACAGCTACCCAATATTGAAGCATGATGCGATTTACAAGTGCTCACACTTCTGATGACATGGTTTAGAGATGTGGACCGATAATAGGCCATGCACATGCACACATTGACACCATGGGAAGGTATGCAACATATGTGCAGAAAGCTACCCACAGTTGTGCCCTGTGGGACGTGAGGCAATGACTCAGCTCATTGCCTCACACTGCTTTCTGCATCCAGCACATATATCAACACCGAGGTGCACGGCATCTAAAGTGCCGAGAACAGATGACAGAGGAACTCACACTGCGCATGCGCAATAGTATAGTGTTATGACATGTAGCAACTAGAGTATTTCCTCTTTATTTTTGCCAAAGGGTATCGATACATATGTACATAGATTGAGTTTTAACTACGATATGAATGCAGACAGATAGCCACAAGAGTAAGAATTTCTGAAAGTGCCACATTGACCATCACGAACACGCATACGTTCATTGCTAGGATACCAGAACAAACAATTATATTAACATTCAGTTGACTGAACGCTGGCTCCTTAGAGCGTCGTGCGTTCGACCAGTTAAAGGAAGAATCCAGGTAAGCAGGTATTGCCACTACATGAGCGCATACTAATTTAGCAATAGGGCTATACTCGACATGTTCAATGAGAAAAACTAGTGATACTAGTTATTGCGTATTTTGTGTTTCTACAGAAGACGAATCTCAGCTCGTACAAGCATGCACAGGCCACGCAGGTAGGCACCACTCTGGGCACATTCATTTGTAGAGAAGACTGGGGGAAGAGACACATGCCATCTCCAATTAACCTAGGTGCATGACGCTCCCAAGATGAAGCATTATAGTCCCACAAAGTGACAACCTATTCAGGTACCGCCCTTTAACACTATTACAGTGGACCATTGGTGCGTGCAATATTTCAGTTTTGTTGTGTTCTACTATACGGACTGTGATTTGATTACGCATGGTAACCTATAGTGTAATAGTGGACTACTTGCCTAACATTATTGTGATTACATATATTAACATGTGGACGATGATTTTGATGATTGTTAAATAGTACCTTAAAGCCATGACGATGGACTCAGTCCGTAATGCATTGGCATTCTTAATTTTGGCACTGAATAGTCGGGCACACTTCATGCCTCAATTATTAAAGCTATGAACATGGATTTACCACAGTACAGATTGAATTGAAGTTTATTTATCTACTTATGAATATCTAAATACTTACTTGAATCTACGAGCAACTATGGGAGGATGACAGGGAGTGAGCGCACTCAAAACAGATTAAGTTCTGTTTCTTACTTTGATTCGTGACTACTGTTTTGCCACCCACTTATGTGCATAGTTTAGGGTTCCTTAGTTCCAAACGGTGGTGAAAGAAGTGATGTTCAAAGGGCCGTTTGTGAACCTAGCTCGGGCATATGTGCGATTATTTAAATGAACAAGCAGTTGTTTCAGCGTGTCACCGGGAAACGAGAATACACTCAGAGGGCTAATTTTGTTGGCCTAGCTGGCCGATGCACATTCCAAACTGTGAGGCAACAAATCAGGTGGCTGACTGACAACCGTGTGCTAAGAATAGGTTTTGTGGGTATTAATGTTCACTGTGCTCCTTTTTATGGTAACCATGCATCATGTAATCCGGCTGGTCAACATGTACAAATATGAAGACTTTGTAACAAGAAGGCAGAGTTACGGATGATGCCTTTGCTGTCGTTTATTTAAACACATTCTGAATGAATAAACCTTTGACTGCCAAAATAGTGCTGTGCCGGTATCTCATTCCTGGTGTGTGTCCCCCCGAGCGGGCATTATGAATGGATTATTTCCCACACAGGTTATTAGAGCACTGCGTGGACCGTGGTGGTCTATAAACGCAAAGAGGCTCAGGGGATTCTTTTCGTATTAGCTCATTTCACGGTGAACAAACTAATGGAATCAAATTCACGGAGATGCTCCAGTCCCCCCACTCTCCCATCTCAGTACCTGGACCCTGTCTAAGTGGAGACAGTCGGGACCAAAGAGTGCCCAAATAGAAAACGAGGCCAGCAGGCAGCCGGGCAGCGGGTGGCAGGGCCCCCTGGCTGGTGCTTCCTCCAGGAATGGAAGGAGATCAAACCGTTGCCATCCTGTCTGGTGGTCCAAACCCAGATGCACCAGAACCACAAGTAGTCCAGTTTTGCGCTTGTGGTACAGGCTGGTGGAGCTACCTACCTTTTGGACAGCAGCGGACTCCTCTCCTTGGTCCAGACAACAGTTAAAGCAAGGACGCACTTGCCGGCACTGCTGTTCTCGCGTGGAAGGAAGCCAGGCCGATCACACCCTGGCTGAGTGCTCTGCAAATGCAATGAACTAACTCATCAACTAGTGAGACGAAAGTGGCTGTGCACATGCACCCACACTCATAACAGATTGTCATTAGCTGGCAAACAGCCAATAACAATTCCAAATAACTGCGTCACTATGTGCAGAGATGATCCTCCCTATATGCTGTTTGCGCACAGATGATACAGACGTGGCCACAGCTCCAGCGCCCCTCCAGCCTTCTACAATGATGCCCAAGGAATGGATTACAAACCTCAGGGTGGGGGGGGGAGCAGAGAGAGAATGATTATTTAGCTATTCTACTACTCCCTTGGGCCTGATGGGAGGAGGGGCGGGGGTGTGTTTGCGTGTGTGTGTGTGTGTTCGTGTGTGTGTGTGTGTTTGCGTGTGTGTTTGCGTGTGCGTGTGTGTTTGCGTGTGCGTGTGTGTTTGCGTGTGCATGTGTGTTTGCGTGTGCGTGTGTGTTTGCGTGCGTGCGTGTTTGCGTGCGTGCGTGTGTGTGTGTGTGTGTTTTACCCCTATGAATAAAAACATTCAAGTCTTTCCGAAGCCGAGATTTGTAAGTTAGACCCCGTAGTAGGGGCAGAAAACTAGGGCTATGTAGTGTGGTAGTCAGAATCAGACTGACAACTTGTGGTTTAAGCCACATTGGCCCAGATGGTGAAGCAGCATTTTTCTGAAATTGGATTTGATAGGGAAGCGGTATCCTGGCAGTAATTTTGTTTATTCAAATTGGAACAGAAGTCAAGATATCTTGACATTTCACAGGCAGTGGATTTCTTGGCCTCTTTGCGAAAATATACTATTCACAGAAAGGTTTTATTATTGACTCCCCAAACAGCTATGTTACTAAATTCAGTACTCCGGCGCTAATCGGATTTATTTTCCGCCTTCGGTTGAAAATCTTATTGGTGCTAGAAAATACAGTGTCTTGGGTGGGCATACCGAGGGGAGAGAGTCTTCGTAGACTGTGTGCAAAACAAGCAGAGTCTCAGAGACACCTTCTTATCGGCTGTGATGTACTAACTAAAGAATATGAGATGGGTTACCCGAATATTGGACTTCATCTAACAGACCGAATTTGGAGCATTTCTACTGCAGAGTCCACAGCGCTAACCACAGACGTTTATCACACATGGCAACGGCAGCGGTTAAGTTGAAATCTTAAATTCATTTTAAAGTTTACTGAATTATTTTATGTTTAGGGGGAATCTATCTTATTTTAGATTAGGAAAGGAAGTTCAGAATTTTTTTTATATATACTTTAATGATCTATATAAGTGTGACTTTAGGTAATAATGTATTTGTGTCTCTTTTGTGATAATGAAATGTATGATTGTAATATCTATGTATTTTTTAATATAGTGTAAAAGGATTGATTAATTTTATCCAAAAGCACTTCAAAGAATTGTGGTTTAACTGAGTAGCTATATTATATTCCCAAAACCCTACTCTTGCGCTAGGACTCTGGTCATTATGCTAAGAAAGAAAATGAAGGAAAAGGGGTACACATGAGGATGTTGTACAACACAAAGTCTGTCTGCCATCATGAACACCTAGTGTAGCCTGATCTTGGCCCTAACACTAAAAAAGAAGTCTAATCTAATCAAAATACAAACACACAAGGCCTTTTGTCCAATTGGTATATCCCTGCCCGATTTCTGACCCTTACTAGACTGTCCCACAATTAGGGAAAGGCATCTTGCCCCAAGCAGGATTCCAGACTTGTCACCAGCCAATGTCTCTGGGCCTCTCGGCCAATCCACAGTTCCAGCAAAAAGAATCACTAAGTTTCCTTGGCGCTTCCCATCAGTACACAATGGAGTAATCCGAGTCCCTCCTGGCACGCTGTTCAGTTCACGTTTTCGATAAAGCAAACTCCTTGCTAATGGCCTTGGATCAAAACCTCTTTGCCTCCTACCCCTCTCTGGGGTCTCTGGTTGCACACCCCCCTCCACCCCCACCCCATTCTTGGGGTTTATCTGCTGGGGGCCCACTCTTGGCAAAATGAAATCTCTCCCCACCCTTGGGTCTCTGGTTTCACAAACCCTCTTGGGGGTATCTTTTTCCTAAGCCCGTTTAGTCCTTTAGCCCCCTCTTATGCAGTTAGTCTTCTTACACCTGCTTGGGTTTATATAGGGCCTCACCCCGGTTTGTATTAACTGATGCGTCAGCCCCTCTTGGGCCTTCACCTTCTGACGCAGGCATGGGATATCTACAGGTCTACCTGCCAGCCTCCCGGTTCCCTGAATACACTGCATACCAGGATTGCTATTGTGGGGTCCCTCAGGAAGGTGGCAGCGCAGATCCAGTAATTTTTTTTTACTTCCAAGTCAGTGCTTCCGGTCACACTTCAGTGTCCACTCCAGCTTGCACTGGTTGGCCACTGTCTGTGCGGCCACATCATTTCTCTCATTGGCAGGCCCAACCTTTCCAGCTACGGGGTTGCAGGGAACAGTGTCCTGCTGGCTTTCTCGCTCCTCTGCACACCACGCCGTCTCAGTGGGACTGCTTCCTGATTCCACCTCGAAGGGAGGGGGAGGGATGGTAGACCCTTCCAAGTATCTCAGCTCGGCAGGCTTGTGTGCCTTTCTCCAGTTTATGTTTCTCCCTGGAAGGAGACCGAATAGTCCATTGGTCCTGCACTCTAGAGAATGAGGGCAAGATTAAAGGGTCAGAAACCGTATTGGCTACCTCTATGAACATTTCTATAGTTTTAGGATGCTCTCGTATAGCAACAAAAATATTAGCTGCCTGGGACAAGGGAAAAAACATATCCCTGTTAAGGGATGGCCTGTCCTCGAAGGGGGGGGCGCAACCCACAGTGTAGTCCTGCTTGCCCTGTCCCCTACAGGGTGTGAAGCTTAGCAGAATTACCTCTCTAGACCCAAAAGGGGTGGCTCCAACTTGGGGAGGAGAGGTCGAATTCCTGGGATCTTGAAGATGCATATTAGTGTGTCCCTGGTGGCAGTCAGCTGATCTGTGATGCAGAACAAGTGCATCCCGATGAAGGCTTTGTTACAACAGGAGCCGTTTTGGAGGAGATGCTGGAACTGTCGAGGGGATTTGGGGGGGCAGAGCTGAGGAATGGTCCTTAAAAGAGAAGTTGTGTTCCCATGCTGCTAAATACATTGGCTCGTTTCACTTTGTGCTGCATTATGTTATTTTGTTCTCCTTAGGTCATGATTTGTTTGCACACAAAGAGTAAAAAGACTTCCAACCATCAAGTTGGGATAAAGTCTTGTTTCCATATCTAGTAGTGGTGTCTATGTGTTCAAATAAAAGCATGCACATTTATTTGGTCCTCTAGAAGGAATTCTGGTATCTCTGGCCTACATAAATGATTATGGTGACAGAGAATTTGAGAAAAGCACTGTCCATGACATCATAATGACTTCCATATGCCCAACATACTGAGTACTTAGTTATAAAGTAGACTGTGCTAGAGTACAGCTGCAACATTTTTCTGGACTATTTTCCAGAGTGCAAGACCCATATGCTTCTTTGAACAGTCACCCAGTATCATGGTTAATATTGAATGGCAATCCACAAATGCTTAAAGAGTTTCATGATTTTACCAATTCCCCTCACATGTATGACCCAAGGAAGGTAAGTACTCGATTCAAACCATCCATTAACCCATGCTACCTTCTCAGTTGTGGATTGAACTAGACGTTTTTATCCAATACTCTATGGGTTTAAGAGAAGCATAGTGCTATATTCGCATGAAGTTCAATTTAAAGAGAATTAAGTCATTTGAGACGCTGCTGAAGCCCCAGCATCTTTTTAAAAAAAAATGTTTTCCCACAAATTAACTGACTACAATTTTCTGCTCCATGTATGGTGGGAGAAATCACTGTTTCAAATTGCCTTCATTTGGTGATTAACCAGCTTTATTTGCAGAGGTCTTTAAAGATCTTAATGCGGCAGACGTAGTGTGGGGCAAAATAAGGTAACTTTCCAATTGCATTCCTCCAGCTGCCATTTCCACTAAATAGCAGGAATAAATACATCTTCCTCCATGTCCTCACCTCTTAGGCTTAATTTCCAACATCCAGTGATCCAGACAAGATTTTGAAGTGTGAGTATTTTAAACCCCATTTTTGAAAGTTGGGAGTTAAAACATGTGTCCCGTCCCAACTGGAAGCATTTTGTAAACAAGTAAAAATATGTTCAACTGTGAAAATAAATATTTTGTGAGAAATACTTTGCACCACGTTATTCATGCACATTAAAAAATAAATGTGCCCTCTTCCATGATTATAGTACTTTCTTTTTGTAATACTACACGAACTACTGGTTGAAAAACATCCATGGATCTGTTTGTGTGAAAGCTGGGGCACAAACTCCTGTGTGTCCATTTCCCATTTTTTAATGGGAGTATTTTGACTCCCTATTTTTATTTTTCGCGTCTCTTTGCATTTTTTTGCCAGTAAAAGTAGCTTTTACACCCCTAATCTGTCCGCTGCCAACATCTCATTCTTTTTGGGACACAGACCATAGATTTAGCTTTCCCACAGTTTATTTGCATGTCCTTTTTGTGTACACACGTCACGAAAATGATAGCTGGTAGTTTCCCAAGTAATACAGGGTTTTTTAGATGAGCACAACATAACCTGCTTATAGCAGTAGGTCTGTCCCATCTCAATGTTGGCTTCATGCATCTGCTGTTAGGGCTGCAATCTGTTCTACAAACTAAACAGAACAGATAGTTCAAAGCCCTGTCTGATGCCTTTTGCCACCAGGACAAATGTGTTTAATCTTAAGGCCTAACCTCACAGAGGTGATGCGACCATAATACAGACCAGTCAACATTCTAGGTAAGGTTTCGGAATATTTTAATCATCCATGGATTTCCAAAGTTAACCCCTCAGGACTTCATCTAACATGATCTTCAAATCGTTGAAGGGTACATAGAGGTTTCCTTTTTTCGGAAAGACATTTCTGGAAAAGTAATAAAAGAATAAACCCCTGCCTGCCGTTTTACTCTTTCCTATTCAGAAGCCCGCTTGTACATTGCCAATTACTTTTGTTTCCTTCATCCACTCTACAAGGAGCTTCAAAAGTGTTTACAAATACATTGTAGCAACATTGTCAATCATCGGAACTGGGTGGTAATAAGTGAGATTTTTCCTACCTCCTGTTTTAGAGCAAAACTACTTCAGAGGCAAGTCAAGATAACAGCACTTCCTGAAACTCGCATATCACATAAAAACAAAAAAAGAGAAAAGAACGGCTCACACAAAAAATAGTTCTTCTATGGGAACCCCATGAGGGGCTGTGGTTATTCCAAAGTTTTGGCTGGAAAGTGCAATTTTTATTACTAAACAGAATAACGCAATATGTTCCGAGGTGGCAGGCCCACCCTATTGCTAATGGCCCACTGCCCTAGTTAAGAGCCTGTGGGCAGTGAGGGTCCCGTAACGAGGGAGGCAGGTCTTTACCTTCAGGGTCGGGTCATCCCGAGGGGCATATCGCCATTAGCACCCATGTAATTTGCTACACAGGTGCTAATATTTGTTCCGTTTTTCTCTCCGCAAGCGGGACCAACATGGCCACCATGGAATAGGACGGCGGGGCTCCATAGGGAACCAGTCTTCCATTTCCATGGCAGCCAAACTGAGCGGGTGCAGGCGCTGCAGTCAACAAAAACAACGAGAGGTTGAGGGAGTGGGAGGCCCACTTCTAACCGACCCTCATTAAGGTACATCACCTGCAGCAACAAACAAAAAGGGTTAGAAGGGCAATACGCTATTGTTGCCAGGTGGTTGCCTAAACTGTACCAGTATTCACCGACAGCAGATGCTTCTTAGTCAATTACATTTATGAAGCAGATTCAAATCAATCAAGAGATACAACATTTTATTCATATACAAAACAAAATCACATGATAATTACAAAAGTTAAAAGTAGGTTGAAGTAGATTTTGGCATCTCAATGCGGATATGATAAATTCACGATATGAAAATGTCTGACTAGATCATCTACTCAACGGTAGAGACACAGTGCAAAGTGGTAACAGTAATATAATACAGGTTATGAGCAGAAACTAGGCCCTATAATCTCCTGTGGTATCAAAAGTGTCTTGTGCTGTGCAAATACACAATTGGAACTACATCCAACACTCCAGTCATTCTCACCATCATTCATTCATCCACATACTATCTACACAATACATCCAACAGGTTTCTTTCCAAAAAAGTGCAAGGGTGCAGGGAAATTCGTCAGGGACTGTCTGGGATAAAAACTAAGCACTGAAGTATGCAATGTACACAAGAGTAGATGCTAACCATAAGCGTAAATGGAGACACAAACTAGGATGCAAACAAACACTTGCAAAGTGCTCAAAAAGAACACTGCATCGACTGCAAAGGAAAATACAAGGTTGAGGCAGCGTCCATGACGCGACAATTGGTAGCTTGACGTGTCACCTGCCATAGAGGAGACAATGTGATCAGTGTCCATATGTATATTGTGCGACTGTTCAGACATCAACAATCTAACATCCTGGCGGGGGCGTGGCCAACGAGCGACCGATGTAGACGCGTGCTCGCTGAGCTCCCGGTGCCGCCAACACATCCTGCCAAATCCTGGGGGAATTTGACTTGCGACACTCCTGCAAAATTACGAAAAGTTGGCCGACAGACGACACGACACATTGCAGTTGCTCCCGTAACAAAACGGAGGCCGGAGGCGAAGATAACTGCGGTGGAAGGTGATAGAGCGTGGCACCCGCCGAACTCGATCCAAGATGGCCGACAGTGACTTGGGATAGTGCGCCACTGACATCCGGCACGAAGAACAGCGCCATACAGGAGGAGCGAACGGTTGATGGGAAGGCAGTGACCAACCGTACGCGCTCCGCTCCGCTCCGCGTTGAGCGCCCGCCAACTCAGAACAAGGGGCGACAGACAGCGACGGAGAGGCACGTGATTGGGCACGCGAAACGGTGAGGAGCAGGGTGGGCGGGAGGCAGTGGTTGCGAGCAGCTTTCCCGCTTGCCCGCTCCCAGAAAATCGCTTGTGATTAGATCGAGAGTTAAATCCGTGCCCCGGCCCACGCACAACGCTACTAGAATCATCAAGGAGGATCCTCATCGAAGTTGTGACTGCAACGGTCATGGGCAAGGACAAGAGCAGGAGAGGCACGACGCAAAGCAAAATGGAACAATACGCGGTGCCCACACTGGCCACGGAGCCGACACAGGAAAGATCGGCAATTACTGAAGATGAGGAACCCGAACCCTCTCTCAAAGACATTATGAACGCCATAGCCAACTCCAGAACCGCTATGGAGATTAAAATGGACGGCATCAGCACAGAAGTGTCCCTCCTACGCCATGACTTGCAGAAACTCACGTCCCGCACGGGAGAGGCGGAAACCCGCATATCCAACACGGAAGATGGCCTCCGAAACATCCATCAACAGATGACCAGAGTACTGCAACGTGTTAAGACTCTAGAGGAACGGGTGGAGGAAGGAGAGGGGCGCTCTAGACGGAACAATATACGAATCCTGGGATTACCTGAGAAAAGTGAAGGCCCCTCCATGGAACTATTCCTTGAACAACTACTCATGGACCTATACGCCCCAAAGAATTTTTCGAAACTTTTCTCCATTGAACGTGCACATCGAGTCCCAACAGGCAGACCAACGCCTGGGGCCCCACCCCGCACTGTGATTGCCAAAATCCTAAATTACAGAGATCGCGACGCGATACTGCAAATGGCCAGATCCAAGGGAGCCACGACCTACAACGGCGCGAAAATCGCTTTCTTCCCGGATTTCACACGGGAAGTACAAAGAGCACGCCAATCATTTGACCAGCTTAAGAAGAAGCTACAGACCCAAAACATCAAATATGGTCTCCTGTTCCCGGCACAGCTGAAAATTTACCATAATGGCACAACCGTGCACTTTAATGACCCAAAGGATGCATGGAATTGGGCAGAAAATAACCTGGAGGGAGATTGGGGCCCCACAAATAGAAGGGAACGTGAACGAAATAGACCGCGCCCGGACAGATCCCCGAATGCACAACCACTACAAGGCCAGGATGGACTACCACCAAGAGAAGCCGACTGAAGTGTGCGGACACATGCTGATAGCAATGCACTGTCAGAGCTTTTCCCCCCCCCCACATTGAAGAAATGGCGGCTCGAGCGGGGGCCCCCCCCCTCAACAAAGGTAATAGGACCAGCGCCGAGCAACGGCGACAGAATCGCAAAGAAGTTATATCGAATGTATTGATTGTTTGTTCGGTCCGAGCAGACCCTTGTCAGGCTCGGCCTAATGTTGGGGCGACAGGTACTTCCAGTTGGGGTGGAGTATGGGGAGGGTACGAGGGAGTTTGTGTTTAGGACAGAGTTTATTTGTTTGGTTTGCTGCTCTAAGATCAATGCGCGCAATAGGCTGGGGTCGGGTTCCAGGGGGGCGGATAAGGGGCAATGCCCGGAGATACACACAACATTACCCGGCATGTCCGATTCCCGACCACCATGACTGACCACACCGCTGAAAGCAAGAACAGGTCTATTAAGATAATGACCTGGAATGTGAATGGGCTAGGCAGCAGTATCAAGAGACGCCTTGTACTCCAATATTTGAACCGTTATACGCCCGATGTAGCCTTCCTAACCGAAACGCACCTGGCGGGCACAAACTGCAACCTCTTCAAGCGAACTAATTACCGCATCGCGATACACTCAGGTTTCTCCATGGGAGCTAGGGGGGTGCTGATCCTCGTGCACAAACGACTTCCACTGACCCTCTCATCCGTCACACAGGACCCAGGAGGTAGATTCGTTCACATAACCGCGACTCTTTGGGAGCGGCCTATATCCATGCTAGCCGTATATGCACCACCTACCTTACTCACTGCACTACTTGAAGATATAACGCCAATGTTGGCGGCGGACTCCTCGAGCTTGATGGTGGTGGGGGGAGATTTCAACGAGGTCATGCACCCAGAACTTGACCGAACACACATCCGCTCGAGAAATCCAGCTACGCATACCAAACTAGCCACGTTCGCCGACGCAATAGGCCTGAAAGATGTGTGGAGACATTTGCATCCTGGCACGAGAGAATACTCTTTCCTCTCCGGAGCACACGCCTCATTATCTAGACTTGATTACTTTTTTCTCCCGATCTCCGAATTACATCTAGCAACCGATGCACACCTCCTACCCAGAGGTATATCGGACCACTCCCCGCTCGTAATGGTGCTCAATACACACAGGCCGATTCCCCCACCCACGTGGAGGCTAAACAATTATTATCTGGGCTTCCCCGACCTAGTCGAACATATCAAAAAAGGAACAGAATCATACTTTGAACTGAACACAACCTCAGTGGATAGCCCTGTAACATTGTGGGAGGCATACAAACCCGTACTGAGAGGGGAACTCATATCCCAGATCGCAGCCCATAGGAAAAAACACGCCGCGGCGATCCGGGCGGCCGAAAAGCGAGTACAAGAGGCAGAGGTAGCTCATCTATCCCAAGACCTCCCAGAATCCCATCGCGAATTACAGCTAGCACAAAAACAGTTTCAAAACGTCGCCCTGGACAATGCCAAACAGGCACACGCAGCGATGCGGACCAGAGTGTACGAAACCGGGGATAAGGCAGGCAAAATGTTGGCGTGGCTGGAGAGGCGTGACGAGGGGCTCCGACATGTTAGAGCGATCAGAACACAGGGGAATACACTAGTGACAGCGGACCGTGACATAGCGGAAGAGTTCGCAAGCTACTACAAGGAACTCTATGGACCGCCAATCTCCCCCATTGACACTACACCCATCTCGGGAATCACCCTTCCCTCCCTGACACCTGAACAAAGAGCCCTGCTAGAAACCGACATATCGGAGAATGAATTGTCTGCAGCCATAGCCGACCTTCAACCCGGGAAAGCCCCGGGACCCAACGGCCTTCCGGTCGAGGTATGGAAGAAAATAGGCACGAGCGTAATTACACCACACTTGCTGAAAATGTATGAAACCTCCCGAAACAAAGGGTCCCTCCCACAAGACCTGAGACAGGCCACCATAGTGGTCATACCCAAAGCGGACAAACCCCCAGAGTGCTGCAGTTCGTATAGGCCCATTTCCCTTATCAATACAGAAACCAAAATTTTAGCGAAAACCTTAGCCAATAGATTGCAGCAAGTTATACCCTCCTTGATCCACCCGGATCAGTGTGGTTTTATGCCGCAGAGATCCACGCGGATGAATATACATCGATTATTCATGGCGATGGAGAATGCGACCACCATCCGAGACCCGTTGGCCCTGTTGGCCGTAGACTTCGAGAAGGCCTTTGACTCTATCAGGTGGGATGCGATCTGGGAGATAATGCAAAGGATGGGATTCGGGCCCCAGTTTATGAGCTGGGTTAAATTATTGTACAAATCCCCGCTAGCAGTCACGAAAGTGAATGGTCACGTGTCAGGCCCCTTTGAAATCGGCACAGGAACCAGACAAGGATGCCCACTGTCGGCCATGATATTCGCAATAGCGATTGAACCACTCGCTATACTGTTAAGAACAAACGAAACATGGAAGGGATTTAGATGGTCTGAAGCCTGGGAAGATAAGGTGTCCCTATACGCGGACGACTTATTGGTTTACTTACAAGACCCGGTCAGATCCTGCCCCATAGTGACTGATTTACTGCAGAAATACGGCTCCTTCAGTGGCCTGAAAGTAAACTGGGACAAATCCACCTTATTCCCACTTAAACAAGAGGGAGACTCGATCCCGCCCCAATGTCCCTACCGGGTAGAAAGGGAACAATTCAAATACCTAGGTATTCTAATAACAAATAAGCTGACTGATTATGTGCCCAGAAACCTGTACCCAGTCATGACAAGATTTGCAGAGGATGCCCGTCACTGGTCATCCCTCCCGCTGACACTACTGGGTAGAGCTGCACTCTTCAAAATGATGACCCTACCCCGCCTACTCTACATATTACAAAATGCCCCATTACACATCCCTTCAAACATATTTAGGAAAATAGACCAGACACTCCGCAGACTGCTGTGGAATAACGGTCATCCGCGCATAGCCCTAGCTACACTCCAAAGATCCATATGGGAGGGCGGAATAGGACTACCCCGAATGCAAACATACTATTGGGCCAGTCAATTGATGAAAGTGAATGACCAACTACACGGCGACACCGATGCACCACACAACAAATCTCTAGAGTCGGACACTCCTGGAAAACCCATCATGCTGTACCTTTATAAGAAAAGAGACCGCGCGGCTACTCCCAACATGCGCGCACAGCTAACACAAATCTGGACAGACGCACACAAGTTCGTGGGATGGGGCGACAAACTATCGCAGGCCCAACCTCTGTGGAACAACAAGAACCTTCCAGGTGTATACACGCTCCCCAGGTGGCCGAACTGGTCCCGGCAAGGTCCGCCCATCTTGGGAGACGTTGTGAAAGATAACACCATGGTCCCTTTTGCAGAGCTGGCTCTCCGACTTGGACTTCCCCAAACCGAACATTACCACTATGCGCAACTACAACACGCACTACGAAACATCCTCCCCGAAGTGAGCCCCCTACCGGACTTCACCCCCATTGAGAGAAATCTACTCCCGGAACCAATTACCCGGAGAGTGACATCGGTTCTATATAGTGCCATAAGTTCCTTTGGCACACCAGATCTACTGTCACTGCGGACCAAGTGGGAATCGGACGTGGGGGCCATACTGCCGGAGGAATGGGTCATGACATTGATGTTCCCTAGGGAGATAGCGATTTCATCAAGGCTTAGATTGGTTCAATTAAAGATATTACACAGAGTATACTATCCCAGGGTGGCCCTACACAGATGGGGAAGAATAGATGATCCGAACTGCCTGCGATGCAAAACGGAAGAGGGTACCTTTTTCCACATCATATGGGATTGCACACATATACAACCACTTTGGGAGGCATGCTGTGCGGAACTCTCTAGAGTTATGGGGAAAACAGTTCCCAGAAACCCTAAGCTACTACTATTGGGGATAGATGATGAAATTGACCTATCTAGATATGAAAAACTGCTCTTGTTCACCACCACCGCACTTTTGAAAAGGAACATTGCTCAAAAATGGGGCTCGGACCAAATACCGAGCTATGAACAATGGAGAACGGATGTGGATATCTGTGTCGCAACGGAATACAGAGTATACGCGGCCAGAGGATGCCCGGCAAAAGCCCTGAAAGTGTGGAGGAAATGGGAAGATGCCCAATGAGGATTATAAAACAACTGGACGCTGCCTGCGGGCTCAACTAAAGCTGTCCCCCCCCCCTTTTTTCCTTTGCAAACATATGTGTACAACATCTGAAACAGCCAGTAACCCTCTCCGGCAATGCGCATGTATTGATTGTTTACGTTGTTTATTTGTTTAACCTTGTTTTTTCCTAAAAACACCAATAAAATGTGTTATTAAAAAAAAAAAAAACAATCTAACATCCTAATTTGACTAGTAATTCAGGAAAGTATAGCAAAAGGGCAGCCTAATTGCCCGCCGAGTTTGCATAGATGGGGACTAATAGAGGAAATGGAGAGAGAAACCAAATGGACAAGGGGCACAGGGCTCTATCAAAGCACACAAAGGTTGGGTTGCAAGTTATAACTAGATTAAGGACATTAAGTGAGACATGACGCCCTTTGGTGAGCACATCTGCGTTTCGATATCTAACATCCCTACAAGTACGCTTTATGAGGCTAAAGAGTAGTGCTTACCGTCAATGATTAGGACCGCAGAAGTTCTGAAACGGTCTAAGGTAAGATGGCGCAAGTGATGGAGGAAGCGCACCAGAAGTTGGTGCTGAATAAATTTGTGGGAAAGTACATGAGAGGCCGGTGACTGGATGGGGCTCGCCCGGCTTCAGGTGTAATTGTGCACTTCTAAGGCGTAGCCGCTAAATTGCAGACAAACGGACAAAAGTACATTATTCCAACTACTGCGGAAATGCCATCTTAAGTTGTTTAAAGTTTCATCTTCTGCGAGGCTGCATGGGAATTTCTGGGCGGCACTGGCATCACTGAGGGTTGTAATCAGCAGCTGCTGTTGGCTCAATGAAGTAAACAGCCAGGAGCAGTGTGAGGCTAAAAACAAAAGAGAAAGCACGTCTTACTATTCGGCATCAGAAACAACCACTTAATACCACCGGTCTAATCCCTAAGGGCAAGGCGGTGGCCGGTTCTTTGTGCACAAACAAAACTACCATGAGCCATACTCAATGGAGGGCTTACCGTGATTATATTAGCTGACTCCCATCGACCCGAGATCAATTCGTCTGCGTCCTGAGGTGTACGTTCATGTGATCAGGCCACTGCCTGAAATACTGAGTCGTGCGTGACGCGACAGCGATCTCAGTGGGTGGAAACGACATGGTGCGTGCACATCATTGTGGATGCTGGCCATTCCTGCTCGGGAATATCCAATCCTAAGCGTGGACATCATGCTTGTCCAAGGGATAGTAATCCCTTCAAGCTGGAACGACGAGACAGCATGGAGCAAAGCAAGCGTTATTGGATGCTGTATCATGTGAGATATTTCTGCAGCCGGGGACCGATGGGCAGCAGATGGTGCTTCGTGTAAGTCAATATTAACACAGCTCGTACCTGTGTCAGAACAACAGTGCTATTACTGCACAACGGCTAATGCATGAAGTATGCCAAGGTATGCCAACCGATGAGTTAAGTGTGCCAAGGTAAACACGTTAGTTGAATGTCTAAGGACCTCAAAGTAATACTGATAAAGGTGGTCTATCAGTATGTCACCCTAATAGGGTGATTAAATATCTCAATTGTTAAGCTGAGTCTAAAGCTCCAAAAAGGTGTTACTAGATGGTGAGTCTGGGGGCCCATGAGCAGACCCTGGTGTTCTAAAAGGCAAGAATGACGCAATGGGATGACTGAATTGGTCTTAGCCCAAGCTTGTGACTCTATCCTTTGTCACACGTGCAACTAGTCCATTATTTCACTGAGGCCGGAGATCGCGCTTTTGGTTAAAAAAATAAGTTGTTTTTCTTTGCGCAATAACGTACCTTTGTCTCCATTTGTGTCCATACTGGGTAATAGTTTGTACAAAACTGTCCACTTAAGGTCGTCCGGTGTGTGCATGTTTTCAACCCAATGGCCCACCAATGGGGCATTGTTGGTTCTGTTTTTGGAGGCAGCAGTGTAAACAGCAGTGTTTAGTTATCGTTGTGTTCTATTTGAGTGGTGGTGTAAAGAAGAGAGTAAGCGTGGAGATGAGAATATGGTGGTTTACTGTAGGTGCTTGAGATCGCGCCCACTCCAATAGTTCCATGAACTTCATCCGTTCCATGTACTCCAACTGTTCTGTGCATTACGACCGCTTCAAGCATTCCGACCGTTCCTTTCAAAGCTCTTTCAGACGTTCCATGCCCTCCAAATGATTCCATGTACGTCACGCCATTCTGTGCACTCCAATCCGTTCCATGCACTCCCATCCGTTCCATGTTCTTGAACTATTTTATGCACTCCACCATTTTATGCACTACTCCTTTCATTCGTTCAACCCACGTTATCCTTTCTCCATGCATCATCCATCCACATACGTCATCTTCACATCTTCTATTTGGTTAATTAATTGCACCCATTTCACTCGTTCCATGCACTTCATTAGTTCCGCCCACTTCGCCCGTTCCAAGCACATCACCCGTTCATTCACCTACTTCATTCTTTCTACCATTTCACCCACTTCACCCATTCTTCATCATTTCATCCGTTCTGTCCACACACTTTACCCGTTCCGTCCACACATTTCACCCGTTCCATCAACATACTTCACCCGATATAGGGTATCCACTTCACCGGCTCACCCGATATAGGGCAGACTTTCTAGACTTTGGCACTGTGACGTTATTGGGGACACTGTCAAATCCCTCTATGCCAGAGTGGTGGTGTTATATACATTTCTAGAATCAACTTTGTACTGAGAGGATATTAGGCACATTTCTAAAATCAGCCATTAGCCAAGGCACGCTAATAGGCACACTTCTAAATTCAACCAAGGCACGCTATTATTTTATTTATTTATTTATTTGCATTTATAAAGCGCACAGAACTGCCCTGGGGCATCGTGGCGCTGTTACAGCAGACTTAGTCATGAACACAAGCATAGGAATGTGTTTACAGATGTAACCGAGTTACATAGTACATTTCACATTGGTAATAAACATTGAGCTTAAAGGTTATGCTATGCTGTGGATACAATGCAAGCATGAGAGTGAATGTGGCAGACTTTAGCGGAATAGGAGGGTTTTGAGGTTTTTACGGAAGGTATGGTATGATTTTTCGTTTCTTAGTGAGGTAGGTAGGGAGTTCCAGTTTTTTGGTGCGAGGTGTTGGAAGCTGGTTCCTCCCGCCCTGGATCTTTGAAACGTGGGGACATCAATCATGTTGGTGCGGTGAGCTCTGGTGATTAGGTGCACTTCTAACTTCAACTTTGCACAAAGAGGATAATAGGCACACTTCTATATTCAGCTTTGCAGAAAGAGGATAATAGGCAACCAAAACAACTTTGCAATGGGGATGATATTAGGCAACCAAATTTAAATTTGCACAGTGAGGATATTCAACTAAGGCACGCTAATGGGCACACTTCTAAATTCAACTTTGCACAGAGAGGATATTAGGTGCACTTCTAAATTCAACCAAAGCACGCTAATAGGCACACTTCTAAATTCAACTTTGACGAAAACCAATTTGTCTTGGTGGTCCTCGTTTAAATTGTGCTCCTTATATTCAAGGAGAAACTTTCAATGGTTATGTTTGGCTCTTCTGAGAGCTTTATTGTGACCTCTCTTGGGTAGCCTCTTATTTCGAGATTCTCTTGCATTTTTTTGGCAGCCTCCAAAAAGCCATTGGTGTTTGAGCTATTCCGTTTTAGCCTTAAAAATTGACCCAGTGGGAGGTTGTCCCTGACGCGTTTTGGATGGAAGCTCTCGTCATGTAGCATTGAGTTTCTATCGGTGGGTTTGCTGTAAGGTTTGACAAACAGTGTCTTTGAAATAGTATCCACCGAGATGGTAATGTCTAAAAAGTTCAAGTTGTTGCTACTCAAGTTGGAGGTGAATTCAAGAAATCTGTTTTGGGTATTAATCCATAGGAGGAACTCAGCAAGCTCGTTTCTGGAGCCTTGCCAAATGACGAAAATATGGTCAATGTATCTCCTCCATTTTTTTATGTTCTTCAAGAAGGGATTATTGGTATGCATAATTTCAGTTTGTTCAAACAGTTCCATATACAAGTTCGCAATGCTGGGTGCCAGTGGCCCCCATTGCGGTCCCCTGGATCCATTTATATAGAAATCCCCATTAAAGTGGGAATAGCTCTCTTATAGGCTCATTTCGGCGCACCATAGAATGCAAGAGGTAGGCGTCTTGTCAACCTTATGATCTGTGAGTAGTTTTTCTTCTATCATTTCTATGGATGCTCCATGGGGGATACTGGTGTACAATGCCACCACATCCAGGCCTACAAGGATTTCCAAATCTGGGTCGAATGGGGCGCCTTCAACTTCTTTGATCATCTGCATTGCATCTTGTACATATGATGCCATTTTCCGGACCAGTGGCTGAAGGAATGTAACTGCAAATCTTGATAGTGGTTCCAGTAAAGACTCCACCCCTGAAACTATAGGTCTGCCAGGTGGTTCTGATAGGGACTTGTGTATCTTAAGCAGAGTGTAAAACTGGGGTATTCTCGGTTGTTCCTTGATGAGAAAGTCTGCCTCTTTGGATGTTATCCACCCCCTCTGTCTTGCTTTTTCAACTTTGAGGCGATAAGTTCTTTGAGTCTTAGTGTGGGATAGTTTTCAAGGTGGAGGTAGCAGTTCAAGTCCAGAAGCTGTATGTTACAGGATAGAGAGAAATACATTTGTGAATGTAAGACGATCTCACCACCTTTATCCGCTTTGCGGATTCCGATGGTCTCATTATTGAGGAGATTTTTCATTCGGGTGCTCATATTGGTGAATGTGGCTTTCCCCCTTATCTTTTTTTCAAGTATTTCCAGATCGTGTAGTACACTCTGCTGGAAGGCCTTGGCCTCAGGACTCTGTGCCTGGCAAGGTACACAATAAGTGGATTTCTTGTGTAGTTTAGAGTCAGAAATCTCAGGTTCATGATTGGTGCCTTCGAAATGTTGGAAAAGGTGAATTTTTCTCATGAAGGTAAAGAATTTCTGGCGGAAACTGAAGTGGTCATGTAGATTAGTCTGGACGAAGCTCATGCCTCTTTCAATAACCTTCTTTTCATCTTCCGTTTGTGTGTACGACAACAAGTTTGCCATAATGCTTGCATGCTTCTGGTAATTCACGGCTCTAGGTCCCAGTCCTCCGGATTCCTCTCTAAAAAAGGAAGAGGGGGATTTTGTACAGCTATTCCCTTATTTTGGTAATTCCCACGGTTCGTGTTGTTCCTACCCCAGTAGTTATTACGTGACCCTCTTGGTCGACGATTGGATTGTCCGCGTCTGGGAGTAGGGTCGCCCTTGGAGCTACCATTGGTGGAGCTAAAAGACGTGTTCCTGAATTGGACTTTTTTCTGTCCTCCTGTTAGGTTACCTGTTTGTACTGTTTGGAAATTGTCCTCTTGTGTGTACCTAAACGCTTCTAGGCCCCGCTGCCGCAGCAATTAGGTTAGTGGGAATGGGGGAGGGAGATGAACAAAAAAAACAGGTCGGTGGGGCAAGGGAGGAAGACTGGGGTGAGGGGGACCGGCCATCAGCCAGCATGGAATGCAGACCAACACTAGCAGTGTCAGACTGCGTTAAATACCTCCCGATTGGCTGCCAAGGTGCTAATGTTTGTCACATCTTTTTGACTGGACTAAAGTTCCTGGATACAACTTCAGAACTCGCTAAAGTATAACCTATCTTCTTTATAAAAAAGGGTTAAAGCATTCAAAATCTGGGTAAGACTTACCCTCCTTCCATGATCCAAAAAACACAGGTTTTCATTTGCTATGGCCTCTTTTATGGATGCACGTTTAGCTTCTGTAAACGCAGATTTGCTTTGCCCCAATTATACTCTTCTATACAGAACTAGCAAATGAAAATACAGGTCAATTCATGCTCTTCAACAGAAATAATAGCTCACTACTTGCTATTCTACTCCGTATCTTACCATGTACTTTTCTTGAGGGCCTCCTTTCTTACAGTGTTAGTAAGTTCTGGAATCAAAGCCTTATCTTCATTTACCAGTCTTTTTGAAATGTATCCCATTCAAAAGCTTGCACATGCTTTGATTCGCAAATTATGCTTCTAATATAGGGAGTATTCTTTTGTAAATGTCCATGAGAATGATTACATGGCAGGGCTTGAAATTAAGGTTGGATAAGTAGGAGCTAAAAGTAGCTCCTGGGTATCCAGTATTAGCCAGTGACCAGGATCTACCACCGGCGAACAATAACTTCCATATAAGATGGAAGCATAATTTTGTCCATTATTTATTACCCCTTACAATGTAAATTGTGTAAAGATGCATCCTAATGTTTATTTATAGATTTTCCCAAACACACAAATTAAAATGCACATACGTATGTTTGCTCTGCATCAGTTTGTCTGGGGAGCCAAAAGTAGCTCCTGGTAGCGGTTGCTGTCAAGCTAGCCAGGCTCTTCTAGGCTACAAGCAGGAGCCAAATAGCTCCCAGCTCCCCATAATTTCAAACCCTGCGTGGTGCAAACTCAACCACTTTATTTGGCTGCCATTACTTGTACTGGACTTCTTTATCACTAATAACATTTCATTAAGATTCAAATTCAACCATAATACGACAAGGCTGTGAAAACATTCTAATCTTGTTAAATATTCAAACTCCTAACACTAAAGAATTCACTCCGGTTAAAAAAAAAAATGATCTATATGGCTATATTTCGTATAAATCATTTGACACCGCCTCCACATTCAGAATCTTTACATTTTGACAGTCTGCCACTGAAGCACCCTCTTTTGCCCTTTACAGCCAGCACAAAGTAGTTAATAAAGATCTCATTTATTGCCCATGTTTCCAGGAATCATGTTATGTTATATCATTGTCTCTAATATAGCTGCCCCAGGCCATCTAATTCACATTTTTCAAAAGGCCTGCAAAGTTCTAAGTAAGAATACTTCAATTATCAGAACAGGGACCACAGCGCATCCAGATTTATAAGGGGAAATCCCACTAGTGGTCTAGGCAATATATCTAGTTCATCAAGAGGAGACAACTGTGCGTAGGCTTCAGAAGCCAGCAAATGGAGCTTAACATTTTATCCTTTTTCTCCACCAAGCAATGTTGATTTTACAAAGATGTGTTTAATAGTTGTCGCTTCTAGTGCCAGGCAAACTATTTATGACTTCGATATAGCAAGTCTGATACTGAAAAACTAGATACATTGTTCTGCATTGGCATGGTCCAATAGTTGCGTAGAAGCTTTGCGTTTAATGGTGGACACATGGGTGGAAGTGTTCTATACACCATAGAGAGTAGGCCATCAACCACAAATTCGCCCACTAATGGGCTACAAATATAGCCCAATGCATGTCGCTGAGATGTGTTGTTTGCAATGTATCCTCTCATATAGCTGAACAGCATTCATTAATATGTTGCAACCAGTGGATACATTCATCTTCCTTTTTGATACTTCCCTTTCTTAGTTTGGCTACATTTATCATATAGATCAGCCGTCTTTAATGCAAGTAGCTGTTAAATGGTAACTTACTGAGGGCCTGGGTTTACACGCCATTTTCTTCCTAACTGGGTGCATTGGAGGTTCAGATGTATATTTGCCGATTTCTAAATGTACCCTTTTCTGCCAGATGGTCTTGGGATGGTTTTTCCAGCATTCATCTCTCATGCTGTCATAAGCACTAGGTTTTAACAGGGAGTTTCATCCAACATAAATCTCTGAGCTCCAAACTTCTTCAGATTTGAATCTTTTGATCTCTTGCCACTGTACTCATTTCCTATAGTTCCTCAGTGAGCAACTCAGTTCTTTTTTGTTAGCTAGCCCCCTAACTTACCTTCTCGCCATCCACTCTTACCATACTATAGTAACTTGCAGCCCGTGCAGGGGTAAATTATCTTGCATACCTACATGATCAGACACAGTGATGGCTATCAACATAGTACCCCCCTGTCCAATTTATGAGGCAGCTATAACTTTTGTACTTAAAGATCCAATTTCCACTTCACTGACACCTTGCTTTAAAAAGTCGTAACCTAAACTAGAACACAGTACAACAAATGTATTACACAGTGGATTCTTGCAGACATACGATATGGGTGCCCTCCATTCCCAACTTAAACCCAGGTTCCTCATAACTTTTTTTGTTCTAAATGTGCCACCTTTTTCAGAGCACAGACCGTTTACCTTCTTGGCGTTCCTCTCAAGAAAATTCATATTGGACTAAAAGATCTTTTCTGATAATAATTTAACTACGGGGTTTAACTCAATTTAACATAGATTGGTTTGTTTTTCCTGCATCACTTAACTTCTTTTCCACAAAATGTAAGGTAGACTGTACAAGATTGGGTTGGCAAATTTGGACCATCTAAGATACACATTTTGCACTTGTGAATTAACAGACCCACTCTGGTTTCCGCCTAGATCATACAGTAATATTTCAATCTCACTAATCAAGTGAATCTCGTCCTATGTTTGGGACATAACCATAGAAGACGCCATTGTAGCTGGCGCTGGGGAACGTTGTGCATTATTTTTGCCTAGAAAAATAAGCACAACAAAAATACTTTTTAAATGAAACACCATAATTTATTAAAACAAAAAATATAAAATTTAGAAAAATAGAGTTGTAACAGAAACTGTTTGAATGAAATATGGCACTGGTTCCAAGTTGATTTTACAGCCCCTGCCACCGCTTCTGTAGCTCAATGCTATTTAAGTGTGTGTAAATCTATGTAAATACCATTTAGTTAATACTATAGAGTGCATCAAGCTCACAGTCCTTCTGATGAAACTTGACACGAGTTGCAAGTCAATGAATTAGGCCCCCAGTCACAGTCACTTGCTACTTTAATGGCTGAAGTCTATGTAGATCCCATATGCGGCCAATATCAGAGACCATAGATTTTACAATCATTCAAAAGGGACACAGTGCACAGTGCCACCCACACCGTCTGCAATTGCAGCCTACATGTGGCCAGCTAGAAAACATGTCCCAAAAATCCCAGAGCCTCTAGGCTGCATAGGCTTTTGACAAACGGCCCCACAATGAGCATTCAGGATCACCAGTCCAGTATCATATTGCACACCAAGATGCCTGGTTTATCTCTAAAGCTTTGCCTTTGATACGGTCAATCATGCCACCCCGATAGATCATCTCTGGGATACCCTTGGCATTATGGACCTGGCTCTGGACTGGTTGACCTCCTTCTCTTGGACCAACACTCCCAGGTTCAACTGTGCCCTTTTCTCTCCATCATCTCACTCTCCACCTGCACAGTCCCTCATGGCTCTATCATCTCGCCTTGGCTGTTCAACATCTACCTGGCTCCTCTAGCTCACTTAATCTTGTCCTTCTCTCCTAATTCCCAGGGTTATGCAGATGACACAGCTCTCAGTCAAGCTTCGCTCCTCCGTCTCCTCCGCTTCCTCCCTAATTACCGACTGCCTGTCTGTTATTCAGGCATGGTGCTCTGCTAACAATCTTTGCCTTAATGCCAGTAAGACAGACCCTTCTTATTGGGACCGCTGCTCTCTTTCCCTCCCACACTCTGGCCGTCCTCCAAGGGCCCCTCTCTCTCACCCTTCTTTGAGGCAAAACACCTTGATGTCGTCTTCGACTCCCCTCTCTCCTTCTCCCCTTACATCACAGGCCTTGCCAAGAAGGCCCACCTTCAGCTGCACCTCCTCAGAGGCATTCTCCCTTTCCTCACCTTCTCCCAGAAACTCAATGTCTCCAGAGCTCTGGTCCTCTCCAGGCCCAACTACTGCAACAGCCTCTTTCTTTATCTGCCTAGCTCCTCCCTTCAACTAATCCAGAATACGACTGAGACTTATCCTTAGCCTCAAGCACAGGGACTGCATCTCTTCAGCCCTAAAATCTCTACACTGGCTCCCGGTTGCTGCAGGATCAAGTTCAAAACCCTCTGCATCATCCACAAGGCTTTCTGGGGCCTGGGACCCCTCTCCATTCGACTCACTCTCCCTAAATACCTCCCTGCTCCAGCCCTTCAGTCGCCTAGCTCTAACTCTCTGCAGATCAGACGCTTTTCCAAGCAGAGCGCAGGGGTTGATCTCGCTCCTCCGCGGGTGCCTCTCTGGAATGGCCTCTCTGTCCCTCTCAAATTTGTGCTGGATCTCCTTAAGTTCCAGAAGCTTCTCAAGACTTGCCTTTTCTCCTCTTCCTTCCCTCGCCCCCTCCCCTGCTAATGTCCCTGTCTGCTTCTTTACTGGCTACCTGGTCCCTTCAGAGTCTTTTGGGCACCGCGCCCCCCCTCCCATTCCAGTCTAGCCCTGCACTTGGTCTCCCTGGACCTGCCCCCCCAACCTGCAGTTGCCCTTCTGGGCCCACCAACCCTGCACGTGCCTGGTTTGGCTTGCACCCTTGTAGCACTTCCAGGCCCTTACCTCTCACTTAGCTCGTGGACCTTCCTTCCTCTGCACTCTCTGCTTTCCCCTGGCTGTGTCGACTTGGCCTACCCTAGCACTCCTTGGTGAAGCGTTCTTCCGCTCTGACCAACAGCCACCCCCTTCATTCTTCCGTGTACTTCTCTTACTGCACTTGTGTATTCTGAATGTCACAAGGCCTAGTAGGATCGTTTTTTGCTTTGTCCTCCCTTTTCCCCCACTGTCTTGTCTTGTAGCGCCTCGAAACACACTGTGTATAGGAGCATTATAAATACCCAATTACCCAAATAGCCAATTATTCAACCGTTGTTTCATGCCACTCCTCTGCATCTTCTCCACAGGGATAGTGCTGTAGGCTTGCATTTCGTTTCCGCAGGGAGACAAGACATTGGCCTCACAACCCACATTCCCACTCACTGCATCTGTCGGTATCGCCCTATTGTATCGCAAACTATTACTTCAAGGTTGAAAACCGCCAATGGTAAAAAAAGAAACTGATAATAAACATAGATCAGGGGTTGGGGTATTTATTAAAATGGCGGGATGAGGGGAGGGTCCAGGTGGTCTCCCCATGCATTTTAAATCGGTACAACTCTTTTTCCATTCAAGGTTTTCGACCTCACAGTAAATAAAATGTGTTATTTTAATAGGAATCCCACCTGCCTACACAGTAGTCCTATAAGCAATCTGCCTCCACTCCCAACCCGCTAGCGTGGATCATGCACTGGATTACGATAGCTGCTCTGCTCTGTCCCTGCACTCTTACACCACCCTCCCTTAGGGCCCTGATTGCAGGACCCCCGTCATGCCTAGCAGCTCCAAAGTTCAAGGTACACTAAACTCCTCCACACAGTCCTCCAGACCCCAACCACACATGCCTCCTCAACCTGGTTGCCCATACCCTGACCACCCCCTCACCAAGAGCACAAAAACCCACCCCCGGCATTTCCAATCCCACCCTCCCGCCTCACCAAATTCAGGCCTCGCACAGGACTTCTCCAAACCACCTGCACTTTTCTCCTACTCTCATCCAGACTGGTCTTGCTCCAGTCCTCCCTACCCCCCAGCCCCATATAATCCCTCCTCTTATCCATGCCGCCATAACCCACTCTTTGCATTATTAAACGCTGTTTGTGCAACCCTAGCCACAACCCCCTGCTCAGCCACCCCTCCAACCCCACTCACACACACAAATACCCCGTGCCCGCAAGACTCTCCTAAAAAAACAGACACTGCACCACCCGGGCGCACTCCATACTACACACCTCTGCCTACCTCTTTTCCAAACCCATGACACCCCCCCCCCACATACACTCTTACGGCCTCCCTCAAGCCACCCAGCCCAGTGAAATCTATTTTCTAGTAGCCAAACAACACACCTAACACACACCAGACACCACTCCCCCTATTCCTCTAGAGGTCAGTCCCCTGACTGTCACCATCTTAAAAGACAGTCACCTGATGTCGCCATCGCGACAGGAAACAAGTATGACTTCACAGCCCGACACATCCGCCATCCCACTCAGTATCCACTTAACCTTTCACACCTCAGAACAGGGTCTCGACCTCTCATTCACTCCCACCTCTAGTAACCACCACACCTGCCAATACCCAGAGGACCCTGACCTTGCAAGCCCTCTTCTCTCTCACACACACACACACACACACACACACACACACACACACACACACACACACACACCCTCCATCTCCACTCCCCAGAATGGACACCAAAGCCCCCCCAGAGAAACCCCTAACCTAACTAGGCTGGCCACGACTCTCCTCCGCTCCCACAGATCTACCACACGGCACACCCCTGTCACCCAGGGGACACCTCCCCCAGCACACCCACCACAACTCCACTGCAACTATGACGGCTCCAGCCCTCCCCTGCCCTTACCTTTTATACCAACATCTCATACCTGAACTGGTGGCAGCCACCCCTGCCCTCCTAGTTCCCCCCCGGAATCCTCCTCTCAAACACTCAACCTAGCAACGGACTAACATGTATCCTGATCAATGCCAGATCACTTGCAAAACAATGCTACGTTTAGGAACGAATTTCTTCTTAAGGCCCGGACAGCCTCTTCATCATGAGACCTGGTTCTCCAATCCGACCATTGCACACTCCAGGCTACACTCTTATTTTCATAACAGAACCAGCAGGGAAGGTGGCATTGCTATCATAAACAGATCCACTCATCATTTCACACACCAAGGAAAATGCCTGAAACTCAGACTGAAATTCCCTACTAGTAAACTTTCTCCACAAACCCACACACTCACAGCTTTCTACTCCTATACAGACCCCCGGACTACAACAAAAATGTCACAGAAAACCTCTGACTTTTTAGCTGCCATCCTAGTTTCTCACCCATCCCTCACTATGCTAGCTGATATCAATAGCTGGTTCGACGTCCCACATAACCCCATGACACAATCTTCAGCTCTCCTGAACTGATCGCCATGCTGCCATTTTCTTCACTCTATCGTTCGTAGACCTCCCAGACAGCCCCAGGACCTCCCATCCGCTACCCTCTATGGAATAATATCAAAGTAACTCCAGGCTTAGCAGATTGCCCGATTGCTTCCTACCATCCCTCCCCAATCCAGTTGGGCCGACTCTCCATCAGCCAATTTGACCAATGGCTCTCCGAAGCTCTCAGCCGACTCATCCGACCCATATACAACAAGAGAGGGCCTCTCCCCAAGATGGTTCACCTTAGCCATCAAACCTCTCAAATCCCAGAACCACACCATTGAACACAAATGGCAGGCAGACCCATTGCCGCAGAATAGAACAGCTTACACCCATCAGCTGAAAGCTTACAGGGTAGAAATACGCAAGGCCAAAAAATAATTTTACTGGAATAGAATCACCAATGCCCCCAACACCTGTAGGGAATTCCACAAGATTCTCTCGAAATTCAAGACCCCTTTTTGCACCTCCCCCTCCCACAACCAAGCATTCCGACTCTCTCTCAGACCACTTCAACAACACAGCCCTGGAAAGAAACTCTCCTGTCATTAAAATAGCGTCACTCACACCCTTTTATCTGTACCGGCCAACTACCTTTCTAAATTATTGGAACGTCTTGTTTACTCCGAGGTTTCTTCCTTTGTTACTCTTAATTCTATTGTACCTCGCTTCCAGTCTGTTTTCAAACTCTTTATTCTACGGAAACGACTCTTGCCATCTGACTCTCTCCTTTCTGCCCGCTATGCTAAACACTCTTCCAGGCTTATACTCTTGAACGTATCGTATCCGCTGTGTTTGATACAGTGGATTACACACTACTTCTTCAATCCCCTTCTTCCTTTGCATTCTCTGGTTCTGTAATTACATGGTTTCAATCTTATCCCTCTGATCGCACCTACTCTGTATCCTGGGCTGGTGTCTGTTCTGATCCTCTTCCTCTTTTACACTGTTTTCCACAAGGGCCTGTTCTTAGCCCATTTCTTTTCTCACTTTATACATCTCATTTGGCAAATATCGCTTCTTTTGGGTTATCTCATCATTTTTATGCTGATGACACCTAATAATTACCATCTTTTTCTTCTTTTACACATGATCCTCTCTGCCTGTCTTTCAGCTATCAAAACTTAGATGTCGGAACACTTTCTTGTCCTTTATCTTCCGAAAGCTGAAGTCCTCTTTTTTTCCTTGCTAATATTATTCACCTTCCTGTATCTCCTCCCTCTGTTCTGTTTTTCGCTTCACATCTGCCTTTTCCTCCGATTGCTGCAATCTTGACCTTCATCTTGATACTAGTCTTTCTTTTGCTCATCATATTTCGATCACATCTCGCTCCAGTCATTTCCATCTTTTTAATGTTTGGGAAGTTAGACGTGTTCTCACTTCCAGTGCCACTAAGCTGCCAATCACTTCTTTAATCTTTTCCCCGATTATTCTATTTATCTGTACTCCTCTTTGGTCTTCCTGTCCCTCGTCTGGCTCCTTTTAAATCTACCTTCTATCCGTCTTCTGTATTCCTTACCTATACGCGACTCTCTCTCTCCCTCTTTGGCCTCTCTTCGATGGCTACCCTTTCACTCTCAAATTAAATTCAATTTTCTCTGCATGGTATTTAAATCCCTTTATGGACTTGTTCCTTCAACATTCCTTCTCTCACAAACCCACTTTCTTTTAACTGTACCTCGTCCTCCATGTGCTTCCTCTCGTGTCCGTTCTTTTTCTCTATTGGCCCCTCTTCACTGGAATGCTCATCCTTTCTCTGTGCAGTCTATTCACTCTTATTCTGCTGTACGTGCTGCTCTAAAAACTCTTACTTCAACCTCTCATTGGAAATTATATTTTTATTGTATTCACTTGCTCATTTCTTTTGTAATATAAATTGGTTTTGTACAGCGCCTTGGCCCAGGGCACTATATAAATAACAAATACATACAAATACAAATCTGTAGCATAGAGGATCACCTCGCTTTCCGGAAAGCACTCTAAGACCTGCTCTTCCCTTCTACATCTTGACTGACCAAATCCACCTCCTGGGTGAACTATCACCAGACAGGTAAGTGCGAGCACCAATGAGTCATCGGATGAGACAAGACAGTATCTACATACCCTCATCACAACTAGATATCAGTCTTGATTCTCTGGTATGTATAGCACTCCATCTCAATGGAACACGGCTATATCCCAACTGGAGCACAGCCACCCGCCAGCAAACATCTGCAAAATGCACTACTCAACCTCATATTGCACATCACCTCTGCCACTAGAATGCTGCAGACTCCCAAAATAAATAAATAATAGGTCCAGCTGAGCACATAACCAGTCTCTTTGACTCGCCTACTCTCCTGACAAGTCGATCATGGCACCCATCCATTAACCAGATCTCCAGCGGTGGCTAGCAGGTACTTGGCCACCCCTCCTTCCAATTCTGATGCCTCGGACTTCAGTGCTCCAAGGGCGTTCCGCACACATAGCAATGGCATAAGGTGCTAAACAAATGCCACATGACATAACATAACTCATTAAAAAAGGCAGAGCTGTTGGCTTTGCCAAGGTTTGTTTTGAAGAAAAACAAAGAACTTCAGAACCAAAAGAGATGCAAGACTCATGCCTACCAAGTTAGCACCGATAAACTTCTAACTTTGCATGCTGTACAAACTTAGCACCATGTAAAACTGTAGGATTCAATTTATAAATAACATATGAGTTATTTTGGCAACAATAAGAATTGCTTGGTGGGATAACTTGTTATAGACATGTACAGACCTTGCAGGTGCAATTACAGTATGGCCAGCAATGCTCCATGTACCCAGGAACAGAACCTTGTTCAGTAAACATTGTGTTAGAAACAGCGGCTCTACATATAGAAGGATACTTGTCAACGCTGTGGTATTGATAGTTTTACATTTTAATACAGATAAAATACTTTGAATCAAAATACACTGGAGCAGGTCAATGGTTTAAACGGTCAAAATAGAAAGCTAAAATGAAATAAGGTAAAAGATGCCCATGCGCTGAATGAGTATCTTTTAACATCTATGCATGTGTGTGGTCCTAAAGAACATACAACTGAAGCCCAAATAGCCAGCGCTGCCTCTTCATAAACGACACGCACTTCAAATGAAACAATTACACCGTATACTTACATTATGTACTAAACTCATGTTACCCCCGCCCAGCAGGCATCTAGCATAGTTGAACAATAGAGCAACTGCCGAGGGTCTATAAGACGCTTAATCAGAAAGATGTTCATGACGGGAGCCGCCCCCCCCCCCCCCAATACAAAACCTTTGGAGAGATTTCAATTACGGTTAAAATAACGCACCTGGTCGCGTTTTCGTTGCCCCACGAAACCGTAAACAACCGTTTGGGGGTGGGTTTCATATTTAATAAACAACGAAGCAAAGGCCCGTGCTTGTCCAGAACTGTAGTGTCTACTTCCCGACCGAGAAACGGACCCTAACGACGATAGGCCGCCTCCTCATCACGTGACTTGCACGTTACGTTCATGTCATGTGCGTCTCTGGTCTAGGGTTGCAGTTGTGAGCATTAGCTTGCAGATTTCAATGCCATATGATCTTTGTAGGAGGAGGGGAAGGCAGGAGTGCAATGTGCGTCGTGGCTGACGGGTGAAGAACACGGGTTGAGTGATAAAGAGAGCGCATAGGGATGTCGATGCAGTGACCCAGAGCATTATACATGTTTTTTGGAGGGGAGTAGCGCTTTGTCCTGCTTACAGAGGGCATTTGGTTAATCACCCCATGGCATGCAGCTGATTGGTAGAGGTATATGTTGGCATTTAACCTGTATAGAGGGGCAGATTTGGGACTTGTGGTTATTTGCAGAAGGGCACCATACTCCTGCTCTTATGTGTCATGTGCAGCAGAGGGGAAGCTATATCTTTTGCAGCAGGGCCGATTTGGGCATGTGTCCTGCGCGGGGAGTGGTAGGTGAGGGATTGTTGCCCTATACTGCGGAGGGATACTGTGGTATTTGGTTATTTGTTCTTTACAGTGTGGGGTGGAGGGGATTGGTTCTGTGCAGAGTGGGTAGGTTTGTCCTGCAAAGAGGATGTGCGAATTGCCCTTTGGGGAGTTGGGCATTTGTCCTAAGTAAATGGGTAGATCATAAGTAAAGGGGAAGGTTTCTTGTGGTCATGGGTAGGAGGTGCGGGGGTCATTTTTCATATAGAAGAGGGCTGTTTTCCTGTGGTCCCCTGCAGGGTGGTGGATATGCCATTGCAGAGGAAAAGATTTCTTATGATCTTGTGTAGAGGGGTATTTGCTAGGTTACATTTTGGGCTTGGGTCTTGTGCCGAATGCTCTCTCCGTGGGGCTATGAAGTGGTTTGTACAATGATCTGTGAATGCAGAGCCTGTGCATGGGGCTTTGTAGAGGGGGAGCACATGTTTATAAAGGAGGGGCAGGTAGTCATTTTGGAGGAGGATTCTGAATACCTTTAATAAAGGGACTTGTGGTGAAATATGGTCGGCACTCCAGGTAACGTGATGTATCATTTATAGTAATGTTTGCCCGACCGGCTCTGTCTGCTCCAACAGTTTGCTCCTTCGTTCCTCGGCTCGAATTTGGAACATTCTCATACCTATGTTCCAGGTTCTAGAGAATGTCACACACCTCCCTCCTTCACGCCCCTCAGTTACCACCAGGTACCAAAGTGTTGTGGAATTGTCGAGAAATTGACAATCACCACACTATCTGAGTTGTTGACACTGGCCACAGGAGTATGATGGGAGGACAGGTGGGGATATTAGAGAGCCTGATAGAGGTGGGGCCAGATGAGAAGGGGACCTTGAATGCCAGACGGGCCCAGAGGCGCATCAGGGGTGACTACGCAAGCCCAGCGCCTCAATTCAGTATAGAAATGCCAACTAACCAACTCCACTAACAATTTCACCCTCTGCATACACCTCTCAAACTCCAAACCAAACGCAACCAAAAACCTACAGCACAACAAACCGCACAAACCTCACTATAATGCAACAACAAAACACAATTCACACAGACTCGCACAATAGTACACAACGACTAACGGTCGCAAACACCCCAGGCCCAGCCAACGGACCCACCAGGCTGAGGCTGCCAACAGCACATCACTGCTTTCTTGCACTTTTCCTGCTTCCTCCCACTAACTCAACCTCCCCTCCTCTTACAGAGCCGCCAGAGCACCACTCCGGTGGTGATAGTGCACGGTACAAATATCCTTTAACATTAACAAAGACAGATTGTTGGGGCATTAAGATTCCACAATGTCGGGGGCGCTAGAGGCCCCAAGTAAAATGGTGGCAAGCTAGAGGAGCTCCAGTGCCCAACATAGACAACACCATGATTATTCACAGAAATCCCACCGGTTGATTGATGTGACGCAGAGGACAGCAACCGGAATATACAAGGACGCTATCTGCCGCAGCCGAGTCATGTTGGAGCCAGCATTTCGCAGCAAGGAGAGAGACAAGCCACGTGGCAGTAATCAACGGGCCACTACAAAGATAATTGTAGCCTGCGAGGCAGGACAGCCAATTATGCACACCGGTGGAACCCACCCAGCACCAAGAGCGAGGCTGCCTGGTAAATTCACCCCCACCCCTGCTGAGGAAGACTAGACAACAGTGTAACCCAGGTGGACTCCCCACCCCACAGAAATCCACAAATGGAAAGCGAGACTGGGCCGCGGGCGCCAATGGCCCAGTCTCTTGCCAACGGCAGCTTGAGGCGAGGGATGCCTGCCCCAGTGGGCGTCATACTGTGGGGGGGGGAAGCTACCTGGTGACCCTCGGGCTCTCCCAAGCGGGCAAAGACCAAATAAGGCGAAGCGATCACTGACCGCTATGGGGCACCCCCTGACAACAACGTGCTTGGGAGTACTGATCCGAGAAGGAGGGCAAGTACACCCCCACGTTCCAACTGACGGACCGGGTGATGACATCTCCAGTCCTCTGCCGGTGAGTCCCACCCCCCCCCCCCCCTTGGCAGGAGAAGCCTATGTGCTGCGCCATGGATGAAAAGTGATTTCTATAGCTCCAGCGGGGGGAGGGGGCGCCGAAGAGCAGCACAAAATTCTGGAGGACAACACTGCATACATGGCTACTGATGTCGACGGTCTGATCAGGTAAGTGCAACGCTTGGGAGTAAAGGTCGAAGACCAAAAGAATAGATCCAGGCACAAAAGCTTGCACCTGGTCGGCCTACCCGAATGCAGAGGGCCCAAACCTCAAGACCTTCACCTATGTCCTCCTGCGAGACACAGTAATGCTGCCCAACGCACGTTCCATGACGATTGAAGGCGTACACGAGCTCCTATCCCCAAACCGCGCCGGGTGACTGTCCAAGGCCCATCACCATGCGCCTAAGCATAAAATGGCCATCCTAAAAGGCATATCGAGCCACTGGCACCCTGCGCGTTGAGGGTGTGGAGATCAAAATCTTCAACGAATACTCTCTTGAGGTCTCTAGATGCAGAAAGGTGTTCAACCCTGTACCTGAGGCCCTAAAGGGGTCAGAACATCAGCAGTTCCTCAAGTTCTCGTAAACCTGGTGCATTCAACTCGACAAGCAGTGGCACTCGTTGGAAGACCCGGAAGGTGCCTGGCGCTTTCTAACACAACGGGACCTAGTCTCAGGCGAACTCCCCTCAGCCGCGGACTGGAACCATAAATCGGCACGGGCATCCTCACCATCCGCAAGACCACAACGCCTGCAGGGCCCGAATGGTTGCTGGAAGAGAGAGTGAGGATCTCTTCAGATGGGCCACATTACGGCTACCACTATTCGGCAGAATTAACGCCTTCAAAATGAACTCCCTCCCTAAATTGTTTTACCTGGCCATGTTACTGCCCTTCGCTCCCACTAAACGAATGTTTCAAGACCTAGACGCACATATCTCCAACTTCGTCTGGCTGGGTAAGAAATCACGCATCAGGCTCGAGGTCCTACAGGCGAGTAAGTCAGACGGTGGACTGGCACTTCCAGCTTGGAAAACGTACTATATGGCAGCGCAGATCTGCTGGGCCAAACGCTAACTGGGCCCCGAGGACCAGACAAGCGGGAGGACTGCTGAACTCTCACTACTATTACCTCTGACACCGCAAGAAATCCTAGCGATAGCGCCTTCTCGCCTCCCTGATTAGGTGAGACGGCACCCCCTGCTGGGACCTACCCTGGCCCAGTGGCACAGCATGAGAAACATACAAGGGACCCAAGCGCAAACTGCACCATCGTGGATCGGCGTGAGTGCACTCCTTTCACTCGGGCAACGCCAGAAAATCCAATCAGGCCGCGGGTCAGAGTTACGGACTTGCTCCAAGATGGAGTACCCCTTCCGTTTGCAGAAGCTCGACGGGTTCTGGGCATGGGCGAAGGACATTTGCTCCAATACAGGACCCTCCTGGCAGCCATCTCCAAATACACCACTGTGGAGTCCAGACGGACGACTCCAACAGCAGGAAAACTAGAAATGAGCCAGAATCTAAACTCCTTCCTGAGGCTACAGACGTTCTATGCAATCAGCACTCCAAATAACACTGGTTGCAACCACACCCTAGCATCTCTTTGGGCAGGGGACTTAGGCGCCGACATTGACATGGGGGTCATACACTAGTTCTTCAAAGCCATACCCGCTATCTCATACTGCATCAAAAACAGAGATTTGCAATGCAAAATTGTGCAGCTGCTTTACTACACGCCTAGCAAATTATTCAGGATGGGACTGGCGCAATTCCCCCCCACCCGCCCCCATTGCTGGTGCAAATTTGGAGGGCTTGGTGGTACCCTGGGTCATTTGCTGAGGTCCTGCCCTTGCATCAAAGGCTTCTGGTAAACAATACGCTGCAGGATCATGGGGATCAGGGGAGCAGATGTTGCTTTGACACCGGTTCAGATCCTATTTGGGATCCATTATGAGGACTGGCAAGAGGCACATTCAACACAGAGGTTCCTACACACTGCACTCTTTACAGCTCGGAAATCCCTGCTCCTGGCCTGGAAAAACCCTCGCTTAACTCATGGAAAACCCTCTTTACCAGAACAGCCTAAATGGAGCACAGGGCCCTTAAGCGACAGGCCAATGTGACCCAGGCAGCTAACTTTCTAGAAATAGCTGAATCATTCTTGAACACTACACTCGCACCTACACACAATGCCTGAACAGACCCTTGCGAGGATGCGTGCACTCCCGGGAAAACCTGAAAAGGGGAGCGAGAACCTGGGGCCACCACGCAAAACTGGGGTCCCTAATGGGATTGGGAATGGGATTATAAATGTGATTATGAATGTAAAAGATCCTGAACACACAATCTGATCAATCATCTCGGCCCATTACCTAACACAGAGGATGTTACGTAGATGTGCATCCTCGCAAGAGCGGAGAGGCCATGGGGGAGAGGGAACATAGGAGGTGGGGAATGTTGGGGTTTTGCAATCAAACGAATTGATTCTGGCCTGAACTTACCATTACTGGACATTGGCCTAAGGCGGCGGTTTATCAGCAATCCACAGGGACAATGTACCAGACTGTCGTAATTGTATTGGTTTTGATGTGTTCAGTGTTTTTCCTTTTTGTTTTCTCTTCATGTAGCTGAAAACTAATAGAGTAAAAAAGAAAGAAATTCCACAATGTCGGGTGTTTAGGACAGTGCTTTCTGTAGAGGGCACTAGGATTGGACATTTGTATAGGTGTTCTGAATAGGGCTTTGTAAGGGACACTAGAATTGGACAATTTCAGAGGTGCCTCAGGAATGGATGATGTTTGATAAGATTTAAAATGGGCTTCGCATGGGGAACAGGAGGGGACTTTTACAGAGAGGTCTTGGTGAGGGGGTCTGAATGGGGCCTTGCAAAACTGGATTTGGGTTTGAATAGTAAGGGTTCTGGATGGGCCCTTGTAGAGTTGGGGGAGGCGTGATGGAATTTTTGGGGCCGTCTCGGTTTGGATTAGTAGAAATGGTGTGCATAGGAGTTTCTAGGGGGTCTGTACGTTTGCAGAGGTGGTGTAGGTGGACGGTTTTTGTAGGGGTGCCTGGGTGTACCAGTTTGTGGATAGCGATTTAGAGAAGGGTCTAGATGGGACGGGGCAAAAGGCGGACCAGGGATGTGCAAGATGGGGTTTAGTCAGGAGCTGCGTGTAGGGTTGCCTGGATGGGGGGCTACAAAGAGGGATCTACGTGTCTTTGTAGATGTGTTTGGACTGGGCTTTAGACAAGGATCTAGGAACAACTTTGAAAAGGGTCCAGTTTTTTTCAGAAGGATAGGAATTGTGATTTGAAGAAAGATGTGGATGGGGTACATCCACATCCTGCTTGACTTTTTATAGATGTTTTTTGGGGACATTTCAAAGTGGTATGGGTGGAACTGTGTAGAAGGCTCCATATGTGTGTCCACAGTTGATTCATTCTGGCAAGTCTAAAATTTAAGTAATTTTCTAAGAAATTGCACCACCCCCTCAACTATATGTCTTTCCAACCACACTGCCCTAGAAACGTATACAGGGTTCACATTTGGTGGGAGCTGTAGCATAAAAGACCCTGGTTACTGTGATACCAAGAGCTATTTTCAGTTTGGTCACTTAAAGAAAACCGCACACCATTGACTCCGTTTGGGAATTTGCATAAAGTAGCATTGCGGCACATTTTAAATCATAATGCACCGTTTTTAAGGCCTTAAAGGCATCACTTTTATCTCATTGAGGTTTGATTTATGGGACACAAAGTACTGGCCGCCCAATCACCAGAAGTAGCTCCTTCTTGCTAGGTAATGTCTGATGCCCTAGAGTGAATTTTTACTCCTGGTTATAACATATTTTCGCTATCTATTTCCACACATATATGCATCTCTCTCCAACCGTGTACCATGATACATTGGGTGGTTATTTGCATGCATTTAATTTCCAGCGTTTTGATTTCCCCATTCATTATTTTGATTTGATAATTTATATGTGTTCAATTAACTACTTGTGCTTTTATTTCTACCTGTTTGCCTCATGATCACCAGCATTTATATATATATATATATATATATATAAGCACGATATAAAAAACGAAAGCAGGTTCATTCAAACTTTTCATACTGGTGCAGTCACTAGTTCTCCCAGATTACTAAGAAATATGGTTTTACTACTATTAAAAGATTTGAGACATTTTTGACATTTTTTTAATGGGGACAATTGTTTAGGGAAATAGAAGCCTCTGAAAACGCTAGCTTGTTGCAGACTGATTGGACCACAGATTGCAAAAAAAACAAATTGAAAATTCATCATAGCAAGCTGAGAAACCGGTATCATGACTCAAACGAAACATTGTTTTTTAAAAATGAGACTTTATTGTTGGTCTTCTATTCTTTATATTGATTTACATTTGCCCTGCATGATGCATTCACCAGAGTGGAGACCAAGGAGGGGGACTGGAGAACCCTGGCGTACAATAGCAACCCGATGCGGTGTCTAGAGGTGGTACAAGAAAAAGTCCCAAAGAGCCACCATACTACCCTCTCAGGTGCCCTAACTCACACCCTTCAGTCTCCCCTTCCGTTACAATTTCCCCAATGTGGCCCACCGGCAACATATTCTTGATAGGTGAGGGGGAAGTCCACTGTAGTAGTACATTCCGAGGGGAGTAGTTCAAGGGGGAGGAACCGTGAGAAAATTGGACACAGCAAAGGCTTGCAGAGAGGAGGGTATATACAGGACACCAGCAAATTACTATGGGTCCAATCTGTGAGTCAACACAGGGTGTGCAAGGCCTCAAGTGGATGGGGAGTCTGAAGGTGGAGTGCCTGCGAGCATCGGAATCCAGGCAGGGCATACTCCTACAGTGGCAACCTGATTTCAGTGCATGAAAGCAATCCCTGAAGACACTGGAATGCAAGACTGACATGATGCCTGAGCCCAACACCAATATTGGGGACCTCCTATCCGAGATGCTGGGCCGCAAGGTCATGCACCGGATCCAAAGTGAATTACTAAAGGAGACCCAACACCTTATTGCATGTGAGTTGTAGGAACAAACACACATGAAGGATGTTCAACCCTTTAGCCTACACAAATCTCATGGCTTCTGGCTGATGGGTCCTACCAATTAGGACTCTTAATGGAATAATTGGTGCCAAGCCAAATAACTTTTGAATGTGTGGCTGGTCAGAATAAGGACGCAGACACTGTGATGACATTTCCAGAAAGGTTTATTAAATAATTAAAAAAAGGCTCATTTCCCCATCGAAATGGGATTTTCCCCGCCTATATAAATGACTAAGGTGCTTGTCAGTCATCAGGAAATGTCCCAACTGGCCGTACCACTATTCAAACTAACTAAGGTCAGGAGAATTACTCCCCTCTCCTGATGAGGCAGTGTTCTGCTTTTAATTTAATGTTTCTCTTAATATGCTATTTTGAGATAGTATGTGATCACCTTCTGTATCAAGGCTGGTCATTCCTTTACAATGTATTTGAATGTGTATGTTTAAGGGTTACTCTCCAGCTGTCTTTTTGTGAGCTTTGTGTGATCCCCTTATCCAGGTTGTTTCACCTTGTATATTCTTGTGGGCTATGTTTTCCTCGATAGTGTACCCTTTTTAGGGGACTAGTGTTGCCTCCTTTTAGCCTTGGCTTATCCTGGTTCTTATCGTGTCCACTTCTTTTGTCTGGACTTTATACTCTCCTTTCCCTATACTCCACTTGGTCACTCTTGAATATTCTCCCCTCTTCCTAGTTGTCTACTTTTTAGTAATCTTTCTCAGATTTAATTATGATGTTTGTTTCAGTATTCTTATAGTTCATTAACTTTGCATTTCAGATTTCACTGGGATGAGTTTCTCAGATAAAATAATGAGTCTCGTTCATCCTCCCTTTTTCCCAGTTACCTCTTATTGTAGGGGAACGTCTCTGGGGTCGGTGTGGGATTGAAACACGTTGCTTATTCCTCTGTGTGGTTCATGGACATTTGGTCCACATTAAAGATTTTAAATCTACTTCTAATCTTGTGCTTATAATTCTGCCGCACAGACAAGATATGGTAGTTGGCGGGGGGGGGGGGGTGATGCGTATCCGTGCTAATGAATATCCCGGTTTCTAATTTTTTTGTAGTTAATGAGGAGGAGCCGCCAATGAATACAAGTCGTAACTTATTCAGACGTGACAAAATGAAATGCTCCTGAGGAAAGTTCACCACAAAGGGTTTTAGAACTGAAATGTGTTGAGCATGAGAAGGGGGAGGATAATGTATTAATCTAACCCCCCCCTTATGATATTTTGTTACACAGATCCAAGGGTGGTTAGATAAAAGTCACTTATATATGTCTTTTAAGGTGTTTTTTATGGTGAATAAATTTGCTGTTTTTAGGAATTCTGCAGAATGTATTGGGATCACAGAGGTATTTATTGAATTGTATAGAATTATACAAAAAACATTGAATCAAATTGTTATTTTTAACTATTCCTCAACACGTGTAGGAACTGGTAATTGCTAAACGTTTCCACACATTGAAACTACAAGTTGCGTATGTCTCTAACCCTCCCAGCTACAAAGTAGAAAAAACGGGATAGAGGCCCACCTTAGTTTTTATGTTGGAATCAGAGGGACGCCAGAATAAGGATGCAGTAGATTTCACCTGCTTGTATTGAGAGGGTCCTGGTTTCCAAAACTCTGAAGTGCAGAGGCTGCACAGCGTAAAACGTGCAGGGAGGCTGTCTTTCCCCATGTGAGCCTGATTGCTGTAGTTGCTGGGCAGGAGCCGTGTTGGTGACCGAAGCAAGGAGCTGTGTGCGAGTTGTAGGTCTCAGGAGCGAGAGGGGCTCCAAAACAAAGGGGTTGTACCCATGACACCTTCAGTGAGGAAGGGTGCAGGTCCCTGAGAAGACAGAAGTAGTAAAGCTTGTGCCCAAAGTTGTAGAAGCCGGTGAGTCAAACCTGGTGTTACAATTCCTTGCACAAGCACTGCCGGCAACAGTATCCAGTTCAAATATTCACTTGCGTATAAGTAAAAGCGAGCACAAGTATTTGTTGAACTCTTTAAATGAAGGGGCAATGGAAGAGTGATTCACATTTCACTCACGTGAAGAGCCAGCATTGCCAAGACCATTCTTAAACCCATAAAGCTCAAACTTTATTAAGAAGTTGTTGCGTGTCTTCCATTGTGCAGAATAAACATTGCGAAAGTCATTGTTGAACCTCTAACATTTGTAACAACCATTAAGAAGTTGTCACATGTGCCTAAGTTTGATTTCTAAAGGAATACTGAACTCCAACTCTTTATTCCCATGAACAATTACAAGTCAAGTGGTTACAAATTGTATCCTTGCATAGGAGGTTGAAGACAAAGAGCAAGCATTGCCCACGCCAAAAGTCTTTCCCTATTGTCACTGAAAGCGGCCTTTTTCAGAGCCATAACACACTTTTATCAATACTGCGAGGCCAATAGAAGATCAGTCTTGCTTAAGACATTCATGTGCCAGCATTTCCTGAAGCTAAGGGTGGCACCAAGGCTTTTGGGTAATTGTTTGGCTAACAGTTGGCAGGGAAAGTGAAGGAAAAGTGGGGAAGGGGAACTTGCTGCTCATAAAGATTGTTGAAGTTGTCACAACCTATATTGCCAATGACAGAGAGAGAAGTGGGTCCTAAAGGCAAACTTGTGTTGTTACTGTGGCAGACAGACAAGAGAGGCAAAGACGCTGCCCCTTTTGAATAGTCATTCAGAGGAAGAGTGCCTTGCCTGTATGAAGGTGTTGAAGCACCATGAAGTGGGTCTTGTCAAAGTCTGTCTTGAGTCTTAATACTACTGAAGCAGTTGTATATCGTATTGTCAGCGGATGTAAGCTTTCATTGACACAAGCAAACTGGATTGCTAGGAGAATGTCCTTATAGTAAACTCTAATAGAAATTAAGTTGTTGAAGTGGAAGTAGTAGCAGCACTGTGAAGTCATCCTGACAAATATACCTCTTGAGAAGTCCAATACTGAAGCTGTGGTTGTATCACGAAATCCGAAGCTGTGGCTGTATCGTAATAAGTACCAAAGATGTGGTTCTAACACAATATACGGAAGCTGTGGACATATAATTTGAATAAGCACGGTTAACCAAGACTTATGTTCCACTAATCTCCTAGAAGTTGTATTTCTTTTTAACTGTATCAAGCCTTCTGGAAGTGGTGAAAAAGCATTTTGGCTAGGAAGAACATTTATGATATTCTTTAGAAGTGGAAAGTCCATATTTCTTCAGAAATAACTGTTATTGGAACTTTAGTTAACAAACCTTTACTATACTATTGGAATTAAAGAACTGAATTGAGACTTTGCTACTTTTTTCATTTTCTTCCTTTTCTTTTGATGAACAGTACAGCCAAGTTAACCTTGAATCCTGGGGTAGGGAGGTAACCAAGGTTACTGAAAAGGTTCATAACAAACTGTAACCATCTTAGTTTATGTTGTTTGAATTGCCATATATGTTTCTTTGTATTTAATTTTCAAGTGTGAGGGGCAGACATCCTGTGTTAGTGTTTCCCCTTAGTTTTATTAGGCAGGGAAATCCTCAGCAAAGTAGGGCAGTGAGGCATTTGATATTTTCACCATAATAAAATGGCATGTTTTGAACAATCAAACAGTTGTCTGCCTCACATTGCGGATGCCCTCACAGACCTCATCGACTGAAACAATCAGTTCTGGGTTATCTTTGAGTAACGAAATCCCTTTGTAGAGCTTAAAGGTCTATAAAGTTCACTGTAGCACCACTATCTAGGAGAGTGTACACTCGCCGACATTCTTCTTGATGAGGGGGGGGTGGGTGGTAGAGGCCCATCTTAAGATGAAGATGGGGTGCTTGTATATTTCAAAACATGAACGGAATTACAGGGAGGTTGTTGGATAGGGTTCATTATAATCTTCCCTCTCCATGACAAGTGGACCCGTTTTCCCCCTACACCGGAGTACATTTGTTACAAAAATGTACGGGATGTCCGGCATCTCCACAGCAAAAACAAAGATTCATCCTTCGTCTTTATTTTTCCTCTGGGTCAATGGTACTAGAGTGCTTCCTAGTTGCATGGGTTAGACTTCAGAAGAACTGGGTCAGTATGTATCGGATCTGGAGGGAGTACTCCGATACTCCATATAGCATCTTTCCACTTTAAGTTCCCCCATCCTCTGATCCATACGGACTCTTAAGGTTATATATTCTGATAGGGATTCTGACGAAGAAACCACTTGGCTGATTGCATCCTTTAAGTTGTCTCTTAAATCCTATGGAAAAGACAGTCCTTTGAAAATCCTATGACCATAAGGTCTGTGTAGCTAGAGCACTAAAACGGTCAATATATGATAAAAAAAATGTCCTGGTTTCCTTGACACAACTACACCAATTCGTTGTGTATGGTCTAAGAAGCATATTGGCAATCAAACATAGCTTGAAGATTTCTAAATTTATTTTAAGACCAGGTTAATGGGATCCTTAGTATCAACGTAGGGTGTTGTCCAGAGGATAATGCAGTTTTCTCCAAATTCAACAATGTAAAGGCAACCTTAGCCTAACCGGTAGAATACAGAGTGAGTCTGTTTAGGAAATATATTTTGTATTAGGTGCTGAATGCTTGAAATTCTCGTGGGTGTCCAAAGTACCTATTCAGCATAGGTAGGGAAGCTATGTTTGGGCCCAAGTGTTCCATCTTTCTCTGCATGACCGAGATGGGCTGAAACAGAACAGTGTTTACTTGGCAAGAGGCAGCTACTTCTGTCTGGAGCTTTTGTAAGGCACTGGATAATTCCTTCACTAAATCCTCCATGATTCGGAAACAATGGTGAGACGGTCTCGCAATCTATCAGAGCAGACTTCTTTCTCTGTAACAGTCTCTTGGGAATCCTCAAAGCGGACTACCCACACCCACAGTGGAAAAACCCATTGCTGCAACGTATTGCTGTGTCCACTGAGGCTGCCACTGCCTGCCCGGTAGGAGGGGTGCATGTAAATGTGTTCGGCCCGTAAAACTAACAACTTTCTTCCCAGATTCGTCACAGGTGGCAATGTCGAGCACCTCCTGGAATGCTACGCACATGTTTGTGGTTATCATACCTGCAGCTTGCAGAGGAAGCTAGAGAGGGGAACAAAGAGACCCAAATCGGCGGAGCAACATGAAACATAGTGGTGCATTGAGTACAAAGGACACTTCCACCTAACTTCAAAATGGCCGCTTGCCTTCTTAAAGGCTCGGCCCACTAATTAAAAAAGCAGCTGAGATAATTAATGCTAAGTTTGTGGTCTAAAAACAAGAAGATTCGAGATGGAAGGCGCTTGCAGGGAGTGTTGCATAGATAAGATAGAAATAACTCCTACTCTTCATATGGTGAAATGCTTCACCCCCTCCATATCCCTCTAAATGTTCTACTGCCCAATTAGAAATGGCAATTCCAGTAGGTTTGTGGGAAATGCCTAGTGTTAGGGAGAATTCTCATAACTGGCTTATTTCCCTTACCTATTGAGTCCCCCAGCAGCTTTTCTTGATTTCTAGGATTATTTCACCTGGTAAGAGTGTGAGCCTTTCCCCCACTCTTACATGTGTGTTGCTGTGTGTGTTTTTACCATTTGTGTGATCTTGGGCTCTGGAGCCTCACCTACTCCCTGAGCACCATGTTTGTGTGTGTTACAAAGCACCCTCAGTGCAGTAACACAGGGTTGTCTTTTGACTTCCCTCTGACTTCATTTTTCTGGGACTGACTACTGTCTCCCAGAAACATGTAAAGTTGCCATTCATTTTATGTAGTCTCTTTAAACTACAGACCCATCTTACACGGAGTATTGGAAAGGGTTAATTCTTATCCCTTTTTGTCTGTCTCTTGGAGCACTGTTTCGCTCCCTTTACATTAAGACTTGGCTGGTTTCAGTGGTAACTACCCTTACTTTTCTACTGCAGTTATATTATATAACCATGGTATTGTTCTAGGCTATTATATTAGCCTCGAACATAAACCCGCTTGACCAAATACATTTTATTTTGGCTCCGGCTGGGTTTAGTCGCCATTTCTTTTTGTTAAAGACTTTCTCGTGTTCTTCTCTGCGCGCCAAACCGGGTATGATTCTTTTGTTCACTGTCTTTTCGCGGGCTTCTGCACAGAAGCCCTCCTTAAGGCGCTTGAAAGTCTGGGTAGCCATGGGTTCCCTTGGTAACCCAAGTCACACTCGTCTGATTGGCTAAGGGGACTGGCTTTGCCAGGCCAGCCACCCTGCTGTGTGATTGACAGCCAGGCTGTATGAATGGGGGAAAACTGCATAAAAAGCAGGTCTCTGGGACTGGAAAGGCAGAGTCTCCACTGGAACGCAATAACCAATGAGGAGCTGACTGACGAGGACCCATTCTACGACTGAACTGCCCGGTGAAGCCCTGCTGTAGGTCCGAATCGTCAGAATCCGCCAACAGAGAAGATCCTCCAGGAAACTTCTTCCCTTGAGCTGGTGGGACCAACCAGTTCGCCCAAACTGCAAGCCAGGACAACTCCTCTGGTCGAATTTGCTGTACAGAGCTACAGTGGGCCAGAAAGCCAGGAAGGTTGGACCCTGCTTGGGTTTTAAGGAGCGCACCTTTTATTTGTTGCTTTGCTCTGCTGCTGGTTTCTTCCCTGGGTAGTGCAGGACCCTCCAGTCTTCCTACTTCGTGTCAGTCCGACAGTCGCTTCAAGAATCGTGAGCCTGCAGGAACTACCAGGAACGTCCGCCTCAGCTACAGCTTCCTCTCTGTTTTAAGGTACTGTGCAAACCCAGTTGCCCGTTTCGTTCAGCCGCGGGGATAGTGTGTGAAATCTTTCTTCAATCCGAGGGCTTGTCCTTCTCTTATTTTTAAACTAACTTTTCTACCAACCAACCTCGTCCGAAATACGTGGCCCAAACTTTACCGCGAACTACCCTGAACCGTCTGATCTTGAGCAAAAGACTTGTCCTATGGACTTTGGCCCAAAGCCTTTTCTACCTGATTATATCACTGTAGTTACTCTTGTGCTATTGCCCTGAGTACTTACCTGTTGGTGTGGTTCCATTTCTACTTAACTTTGTCTTTCCCTCCCTTTTAAATTGCTGGAGTGCCATTTTGCTCCCACTTCATTTTGTGAGATTAACTGCTCTGGGATTTAAGGGAATTGGTGTGGTGTATTGAGAGTGTGATTTTTAAACTGCTTATAATGGTGTAATGTTATACAACTGAAGAGTGAAATAAATGTATATTCTTTTACTTGAAAACCTTGAGTCAGTGTTTGCCTGAATCATAGTAATTGCTGTCCTTTGTGCAACTATTTGATACTGCCCACTAACTCTTGAGCTAAGTCGGGCTGCTCTGCTACTGCTACCACTTTGACAGTGTAGTACAGGCTTGTACCAAAGGTGAATTTTTACTGTCACTTGTAGTCTTAATTGTGTGTGGTGTTCCCAAAGGGTACTGCATATAATTCTGCCTAACACCTATGTATATATCCATATTGGAATTGTCATGAAGTTTCAAACAAATGTTTAGATCGGAAGACCACTGTGATGAATCAGGTGGTGTCATCACTGCTTCCCTGGGAGTGGAGTGGCTTTTCTCCCCATGTGGTCAGGGGACGGCAGCCACTACCTGATCCAGACCCTGGGGGTGGTTGTATGCGGGAGGATCACAGGGAGGGGGGGGGGGGTTAACTAAAGTGAGGTCTCATGACACCATCAGATGAGACATCGTATTCCCTTCTTCCTTTTGAAGATGTCCCTTCTATTCCTGATGTCCTAATAACTTTTCTTACCCTCCCTTTAAACCTACTAAAGGCATCTCCTCAAACTCTGCTGGTAAAATAACACAAGTTGACTTTACTATTTTTAATGCTGGAACCACTGCCATGAGAAAGACGAGCAGAGCAATGAAGAGCATGAAAGGCATTGTTATTGTGAACACCGGACTGCAGGCAGCACATTTAAACAGAGATCAGCTGAGTATTGGAGCCTGCATGGAAGAAGACTATCCACTCGGTACTGACTGAGGGACTAACAGCCAGAAGCGAGGTCTGTGGAGCCAACCGGCACAGAAGAGGAACTGGGGGAGAGAGAGGCTGCCCCATCCGGTAAACTGCAGGAACACCGGAGTGAAGAGGACAGCATCCCTAGGCGCAGCTGTACCAGAAAGCAGCACCCACGCTGCTGGAGTGCAAGAAGGCGTGCAGCAGGCGAACGAGACATGCAGTCAGGACTGGAACTGTACGGCAGAGGCCATTCCAGGCAAGGTCAAATTGTAGAATGGTATATGAGAGAATCCTGACAAAAATATAAAACATATCCCGGAGTAAGAGAGGCTGGCAGGAGAGTACACCAGGTAATACTTTGTATGCTAAATCTATTGATAGAAAGGAACTCTAAGAACCGCTATTAAGTGAAGAGAAATCCAGGTGAAGGGAATTGCTCTGGAGCTGTGAGCTATATTTACTTTGAACTATTGTGTTGGAGTTAAACATTTCTTCTTTCAAACATTTGTACACTTTAAGGCCAAAGACATTTCCTTTCCACTTTAGAGTTGGTTTTAGAATGTGAGGGTCAGGATAGTGCTTTGTACTCGGCACCAGTTGTTTTGGACATTCTGACAAAGGACCGACCCATTAGTTTTATTTTGATAGGGAAAATACCTCTTAGAGCAGAGAGGGTTTATTTGTTTAATAGACCCCCATTTTGTTTAATAGACATCTATGGGCAAAAAGATGAATCCACTGTATCAGAGTTTCATTCCTGATTCTTTACACGACAAAAAGGGCAATATTCTGATATCCTTGGAGTGAGCAAAACCAGCAATTAATTACACTCTGCCTGCTTAATGGCTCTCACTTTCAGCTCAGACCAGCAACACGAGTGGGACATTAACAACCAGTATAGACCGCTCTCATGGCTAAATAATAAAATTATTCAATTGTCATCAAGTCGAGACACGCTGTTAATTCATTCTTCAGCTTCTTTGGATGTTCTAGAGAGAACTTCAAAGATAGAATTATGAAATCATATAATATTTCCAGTAAACAATGTCCCACATCTGTATATGGGTACTGCAATTGTGTTACTTGCAGGTTACTGAGCCAGTACATGAATGTGGTATTCCCCAAATTGATCGCACAAATTTGAACGAATGGTAGATTTGACCGAATTCTAATGTTTGCGTTCAATTTGTATCCAGAAATACCAAACATGAAGAGCGGGGGTGTTCCCCCACTCCCCATGTTCGGCCTCAGGTTTGCAGAGGTGTCCCCCATTCCCTCAACATTGGAAGAGGGGGACACAAAAAAAAAGAAAGAAATTGAACCCTGCAGCATGAAATCCGACCCGCGTTAGAGGGACGGAACGGAACGGACGCTGCAGGGGTATAGCATGAGCGGCAGCTAGCAGGAAGGTAAGTAGGGGGGACGTGGGGAGGTTTGGTGGACTACTAAATTTGAGTTGTTTGACCCAAGTACAAATTGAATTGCAGCAAAATAGACTACGGGCTATTCCGCCACTATTCTTTAGACTTCGGGCAAACAACACAGATCCCATGAATGTTGCAGTGGGAAAATGGGTTAATGTGTATAATGCAATAATCAGTTGAAGGTGCATAATGCTTGCTGAATCATTCTCCCCAGAAACTGCCTGGTTGCTCAGTGTGTTTTAGTCACTTTTTCGTTTTACCTTCTCAAATGTATTCTTGTTAAAGAAAAGGAAATTGGCTTTACAGAATTGACAGGAGTGGAGTACTGAAAAGCATTGCAGAACACAATTGCAACTCCCGATCTGAAGCAATAGACACTGTAGTCAGGGCTCCAGATATGTTTTTGAAGTAGGAGCATTTTACTTCCTATATTTTGAAGTTAAAGTTTTTTTTAATGTTTAAAGGTTTTTATATCGCGCACCAATGCCACTTGCGTAGTCTCCAGGCGCTCACTTGGATTTGTAATGGAAGGCGGGAGGTTGGATGGATAGTAGGATTGAGCCGAAAAAGAGAAAGAGCTGTGCTGTGCTGTTGGCAGCTTCAGTTCAAAGATACCGCTCACTGATTATAGGTGCGATATTCAGGGGTAGGCCATGTTGTGCGAGGTTATGTGTGGTTTGTTGTTGTTCTGGTGAAGTAGGTGCGGGTTGTGGTGCTGTAGGGGTCTAGTTGTGTCAAGTTCAGAGTTTGCGAGGTGTATGCAGGAGAGCGAGTTGGGTAGTATTGATTGTTGACAAAGGTCCTTGAGAGCCATTCAAGCGATCCTCAAGTCTACCAAAGTTATCTACAAACCCCCCCACCCTGTCTATCAAGCCACTTTTTTTCCACATACCCCCTGCCCCTTTGGAACTCCATCCAAATGGGTCACATCTCGCACCCTCAAGTTCACTTCCTACCCCGTAGGACCATCCAGGTGCGTCACACCTTCCACCCCAGGAATCCATTTGATTGCGTCTCACTTCCCCCTGTCTTGAGCTCCAACTCAGTATATCACATTTCTTACATCTGAAATCCACCTAATTGCGCAAGATTCCCTAGCCTCTATATCTTTCCCAGTGCATCGCGATTCCCACCACTGAAATCCATCCAAGTTCCTCAGCTTTACTGCTTATGAGATTCATCTCACTACGTCACCTGTGGTACTCCTGATCTCGGTCTCCCCCTAGTTACTTTTTCTGGGTTTGGCTTATCGGTTGTGCTCCCTAAGCATCTTCTGGGTTTGTTAGGCTATCTAATATCATGGTACCGGCCCTATTTCTGGGTGGGTGGTGAATTCAATGGCCTGAGCTGGATCCACAGGGAATGCTTAATGTTCTTCCTCAATATGTCTCGGGCTTTGTCTATTATCTATTGGGGAGGGTTAGGTGCATTACGCCTGTTCATTTGGTGGTTCTTCGTGGGGTGTGCCTAGGCTGGCAGTCTCCCTTTACTGACATTTTCCTCCCCAAGTTTCCGTGAGCTTTCTTCCCTGGCCTAATTTTGACAGGCCTACCAGCTTCTCCTGTTCCTTAGTAGTTCTTCTTTGGGGGCTAGGGAGGGCGTCTGCTTAGGTCTCTTTTTCCAGTCTATCCCTCATTCCATAGTTATTTTGGGCTGCTTCTCGTTTTCCAGTAGTAGGTCTGTTAAGAGGTGTGCAGGCACTGTCCAGTTGATTTAATTGTGTTCTTATCGGAAAAGCCAGGTTTTAAGAAGTTTTCGGAATGGAGTATTTCTTTTAAATAGGTAATTCCCATTCCCGATAGGGGTAATATTTACGCCAGTAAGTATATCACTTTAATCTAACACTGGTGTCTGTTTCGATCCAGAATTGTGTGCACCTCGTGATTCATGCAAATTCGGATGCCTTTTTGCCTTGAAGTCATTCTTCAAACCAGGCAGTAATAATATTGGATCTCCTTCCTGTGGCCTCTCTGGCGGTGCCGCCGATTCAAACAGGTTGTTGGAGCAGTGTTTGTGGAAGAAGAGGGTAGCATGTGTTTTTTTTAGTGAGTATTTTGCCTGTTTTTAGGGAACAAAAGCAGCTGGTATGCTTTTTATCCGTAGGGCGGACCCAAATTATTTGCATAACAAAAAGAAATCTTAATGAACTGGTTTAGCCACAGATATTTCAGACGGGCCTCCGACTACAACTGATGGATTTGAGGTGCTGGACATGAGGGGCTTCATTTAGTCTATTTTCCAGGGCAGTTTTCTCCATTAGGTGATGCTTGGCTAAAAGGCTCCCCTAGTCAGGGGCAGAACGGTGCTCCAACTATGTGTGTTGATGAGAACCCATCCACAGCAAGGAACCTCAACGATTGTGGCTGTAACAAGGAGTGGGATATCTTGTGATACAAAAGAAATGTAATTATAATGTGAGATGATGAGGTACATTGAAATACCCAGTAAGTACTCATGTATCCCAATAGTTCACTAACTCACTGTACATATGTCAAGATAAAAAAGGATACTGTATTCAACAAACTCAAATGACAACATCATTAAAATCTACTGACAACTAGAACACGGCCTCCTTTGTGGACTTCGAAAAGCAAATACAAGAGGCGTTAAGCGTACATTCTTTTGTATCTCAATCCTTCTTCGCTAGCCATTGTTATTCTTTAGCCCGACTTAGTTCTGGGGCAGGTTTAAAAGCACTGTCCTGCCAAACACCCACACTCACACACCACTAGATGTCAAATAATCAACGTTGAGGAAGCCTTTAATGTCGTGGGAGCCTCGTTTTTGAGAGGCCATGAAGTTTAAAGCACATGACACTGAGAGCCAGGTTCTAACTGGCCTATAGGTCAATAGGCCAATGTCCCTACCAAAAACGCAAAATGCTATTGTGGGCCAGTTTTGTGGGTCCAAGTGGGCCACTTTTTTTGGCCCCATGTGGGCCAGATTGATAAATTACTCACCATGCGGCTAGTAGTTTTGACCAGTGTTAATGAATAAATAGTCTTTAAAATGCACAATTTGCATCTCATTTTATCAAAGAACTCCCCCATGGGCACTACTCAAACAGTCTGTCACAAAAGGAATGAATTGCCATTTCCAACTGTGGGCCACGTTTTTATTGGTGCCCGAGACAATGTTATGCCCCATTCGGACCCTGTTGGGAGCCCACAACTTTGAAAGGCCTGACTGAGAGTCTGGGTCGGCCATCATTTTGTGAGTATCACATTACCAGCCCTTTGCATGGTCAGACTATAGTCTACTCTGGGAGAGCTTGCTAGGCTAACATGTTATTCACGCCAGGAGCCAACAAGCTCATAGTTAAGTACTAATCTCGGTCTAGGTGACAATGATTGGATGGTCCAACCTAAGCCCTCCAGTTTCCCAGAGGTTGCTAAATTATGTATACTCAAAGCCATCACTTTGTCAGGCTTTTCTTCTCACCAATCCATGAAACACACAGCGTCGTTGACGCCTTGGAGAGGAGGGTGTTTCTTGGTGGTTAAAATATGCATAAAATATACTACCGTCTCTGCTTTTCCAGCCACAATGCCCAAACAGTAGTTTCCTAATGGTTCCTTTGCAAGGGGTCTCATGCCAGCATGTAACTAGCCTTACAGGGGCAAGAGATATTGCAAAGAGCAGAGGGTTGGCAGGAGCCTGTCTTTGAAAGCAGTATGACTACCTAGACCTCAGAGGCCTTCGCCACAAATATAGCTCATCGCTCCATCCATACATTTGTTTCTGCCATTGATTTTCTCATGGGCTTTATCAATCTCAGGCATTGGTCAGATATTTGAAAACTTGTATCCATTCTAAAACATTCAAAAACGAGCCCATAACATGGTATTGTTAATGCCCATGTAGAAGTCAGTTCCACATATAAATAAAAAAAAAGATGGTTGCACTGAGAATATCCTGGATCGTGATTTCGATCAAATACAGTCAAAAAATAAAGAAATGTATGTTAAAATTTACGTAGACCATCATTATGTCTCAAGAACACTATTACAAAGTACTCAGAATCAAAAAGATTTTTATTTTTTTTACATTTTTTTTGTTTTAGATGTGAAACAGTTGGGTCTCATGTGTGGGCCATTCAGGCCCATAACTGTAGAGGTGAACACAGTGGGAAGCACCTGAGAGAAGTACAATTCAAGCATTTTTCCAAAAGCAGGTGGAAAAAGACCCAATTTTCTTTTTGATTTTGTGTACAGTGTAATATAGTGTTCTTGAGACATAATTATTTACTTCGTAAATTACTTTATTTTGGACTGTATTTGATCCAGTTAATATATTTTTGCCTTTAAGTGGTAGGCCCCTCCTTTTGTTTATTTCTAGTCCACATTGCCCTACCTGCCACTAGCAACTCAGTGCTCCCAACATAGGTTTATGCACTGAGAATATCAGCATCTTCCAGATGCTGAAAGCACAGCAGTGCTTTTAGGGAGGTTTTCCCGCTCCCAGTGTGTTTCTGTGGGGAGATTTAAAAGCTAATCTTCTGGCTGACAAACCAGAGTTGTAATGCTTCAAATATAGTGGCAAAACTGAATCCTACAATGAAACACTGCATTTTTTTCTCTTTTTAACGATTCTATTCTTTTGGGATGTTAGGTCATTCATTGTAGCATTAGACTCCCTACCCTTAACTGGGGTTTTGTTACCCCCTCCCCGTTTTCGCCCCCCTCCCCCCAAGACAGAAAAACCTGCCCATGAAGTTGAACTGCATGCTTGGCAAACATAGGTAAAGTTTAAGAAAATTAGAAGTTGCCAGTAAATCCAGTATTTAACATTGTCTGTGACTACTACAAGATATTTGCAAGGCTCTGATGGACACAAAATTCACAATCCCCCTGCACTTTGCTGGCTCTTCAGACACAGACAGATATACCACAAACACCCTGCAGAAGAACAAGTTACTTACCCATGTTAACGTTCTTTGGACTGGATGTTCCTCCCCCCCACGTATTCCTCATCTTTGATATTTCCAATATCCAGCTTGCTGCTTCTGAAAAAAAAATTCCCAGTAGAGGGGTCTGCGCGTCGACGCCTGTCGAGTCGTTGTCCCTCGGAGGCCTCAACGTCATCATAGGTATAAGTAGTGCGCGCAACGTCCGTTTGAAAGTGTTATTCACTGTCCAGGATGAGACGTGTTACTACCCTTGAGGGAGTGCAGACTGTAACCACAAGGGAAGTTTACTGCGGGGGAAGGATGGGAGGGGCGATAAGGAATAAGTGGGAGGAACATCCAGTCGAAAGAACGTTACTATGGGTAAGTAACTAGTTCTTCTGCAGGGTGTTTGTGGTATATCTGTCTGTGTCTAAAGAGCCAGTAAAGTGCTGGGGGATTGTGAATTTTGTGTCGCAATTTGCTAATATAGAATCTCAAGGCACACCTTGGATCAAGTCTGTGCAGCCTTTCTTCCTCATTCCCCGAATGAGGAGGAGGGTAAAAGGAAGGCAAGGTTATTTTTTGGGTGATATGAAATTCCGAAACAACCTTATGGAGGAAGTTAGGCTTGACTTGTAAAACCACCTTGTCCTTGTGAAAGACAGTGAGAGGAGGCTTGCAGGATAAGGCCTGTAGCTCACTCACCCTTCGGGCAGAGTTATTTCCACCAAAAAGACAGTTTTGAGAGTAAGAAGTCTCAATGGGTACGAATGAAGGGGTTCATTAGAAATTTTAAGACACAATTTAGGTCCCACAAGGGGACTTGAAAAGGAATTGGGGGGGTAAACATTAGTTAGCCCCTTCAAAAATTGAATTACCAACGGTATTTTAAAGTAACAGGGTTCCTCAGCAGTGTGCTTGAAGATGGACAGCGCTGCTAGGTAACCTTTTACTGTGCCAATCTGGAGTTCCAGATTTGCTAAGTGCAAAAGGAAGGATAACACCATTGGTGTATTACATGTGAAAGGGTCAAAATTATCATCTCTACACCAGCTGCAGAACTTGTTCCAAAAGGCAGCGGTATAAATATTTGGTTGCTGGCCTTCTGGCCGAAAGCAAAACCTCCATTACATCGTCCGGGAGGTCCCAATATTTGTATCTCAGTATCTCAGAAACCATGCGTGAAGGCCGAGAGTCCCGATATCCGGATGGAGAACATGACCCTCCTCTCATGAGAGAAGATCCTCTTTGTGGAAGACGAATCAGAGGACAGATGGACATGTGTAGAAGGTCCAGGTACCATGTTCTCCTGGCCCAATCCGGGGCAATTGGGGTCATGGATTTCCTGAACTTCCTCAACCTCCTTATTACGCGAGGAATGACGGGGCCTGGGGGAACACGTACAGGAGTGGCAATTCCCAGTCCACTACAAACGCGTCTCCTAGAGCTCTTCAGGGGAAATTCCCTTGAGCAGAATAGTTTGCACTTCCTGTTGACACTGGTCGTGAACAGGTCCACTTGAGGGGTGCCGACAGAGATTCCTTCTTGTATTGCCCAGAACCAGAGCTGCATTGCCCTTCTGCACAGTGGTAGTGACCCTACACCTCTTTTGTTGAGGTAGTACATGGCCACTGTGTTGTCCGTCATTACCAGGACATTCTTTCCCCGTAAAGAGGGCAGAAAGGCTTTCAGCGCTATCCAATTGCCCTCAGCTCTAAAAGGTTGATGTGTAGTTTGGACTCCGATGGAGACCAACGACCGCTGATGGTCAAATAGTTGGTATGGGCTCCCCACCCCGTGAGTGAGGCATCCGTCACTACTGTTCTCAGGCCATGGTTGCCAAAAAGGTTCTCCTTTCAAGATGTTTTCACGACAGGCCCACCACTGAAGGTCCAGTGAGACTCCGTTTGGGATTTGTAAAAGATCAGACATCCTTCCTGAGAAGTGTGAGCACTAGCTCCTGAGAGCCCATTGAAGAGATCTCATTCTCGGGCGAGCCTGTGGCACCAGAAAGATGCTGGATGCCATCAGGCCGAGCAACCTCAAAGTCGAAGGCCAGGAGATGTTGAGCATTTTGGAATTTTGTCACCATCTGTAGAATGTCTTGAGCCCTCACCGGTTTGTGGCGAGGCTTTTCCCAGGGATGCATCCAGGACTGCTCCGATAAACTGGAGTCTTTGTGATGGTATCATGTGGGACTTCTTGAAGTTGAGGGAGAAGCCCAGCCTGTGGAGGGAGTGGCAAGTATGGTTTAGATGATCCAGGGCTTGTTCCGGGAACTGGCCCTGATCAACCAATCGTCCAGACGTGAATCCCCCCTCTCCTGAGACTCGCCGCCACAACCGCCATTTTGCTTGGTGAAAACCCTTGGGCGGAGGTTAGCCCAAATGGCAGAACCCAAAACTCATAGTGAGAGCTGCCAATGGCGAACCTCAGGTACTTTGTGCTTGTGATGGATTGGCACATGAAAGTAAGCATCCTGAAGGTCCAGAGATATCAACCAATGCTGAAGCTGGAGGGCCTGAAGGATCTGAGAAAGGGTAACCATCTTGAACTTGTCCAATTCTCGAAATTTCAAGATGGATCTCATTCCTCACTCCTCTTTCGGAATTAGCAAATAAGGGGAGTATCAACCCTTTTAACTCTCCGCTACAGGTACTGGTTCTATAGCACCTTTCTCCAGCAGGTCTAGAATCTCCTGCATAAGGAGCGGGTCTGGAAACTTCAAAGAGTTGTTTGCCGTGGATGACTCCGAGGTGCATGTAGAAAAGGCAGGCAGTAACCCTGGGCAATTGTCTCCAATGCCCAAGCATCTAAAGTAATAGCCTGCCATTCTGTCAGATGTTGAGTTAACCTGCCTCCTACTGCTGTTTTGTGATATAAGACCTCCAAGAGGTTTTGAGGCGGCTTGCGCAGAGGCGGAGGGTAAGGTAGCCCCTGCTACTGCAGCTTTAGTACCTCTGCCCCGTCCATCACGGGGAAATAGTCTCTGGCCTCTTTGAGCTGGCTGTCCTCTGCATTATAATAATAGCGAAAGGATCGGCCCCTCCATGGCGTACCTGTGGGGCGGTTCGGAGTTTGTCTTACCGCAGCTCCAAGGGATTTGGCCGCCGCCTTGGAAGGTTGCAACTTCTCCAAACTGTCATCAGCTTTCTTACCAAATAGATGAGGGCCGTCAAAGGGCATATTCAGAAGCCTGGACTGTACATCTGGGGCAAATCCCGACTTCCACAACCACGCAAATCTGCGGATTGCTGTACTCGCCGCCATGGCTCTGCTGATACTGTCAAGAGTTGAGGCCGGTTTGGAGGGACACGCGCATCAGCGTCCTTTCCATTATTGATAAGGTTCAAGAAACAATCCCTAGATTCCCCTTCGGGATATAGTCAGCCGCCATTGAAATACAATCCAAAAGGGTGTAGCGAAACCTCGCCAGCTTGTATTTTGCATTAGCCGACTTTAAGGCCATGCTGCATGCCGAGAAAACTTACTTGGCCATGGCATCAAACTTTTTATCATTAAGATCATGCAGGATTGTGGGGTATGTGTTCTGCTTTCCAGAAGAAGTTGCAGCTTGTACAACCAAACTCTCTGGAGTTCGGTGCTTTGACAGATATATAGAGGATCTGCAGTTGATGTGCTATAGTTGGCTGTCAGTCTTTTACTGACTGCAAGGATCACATCCCGTGTCCCCCAGTTAGTAGACACCTTTTTTATGCAAAGCTTTGTGAAAAGGGACAGTAGGGTCCTCCTGTGGTCCCTTGTCAAGTATATCAGTTAGATCATCTTGCTCGTACACAGGTATGGACCTAGACTATCCCATATATTCCATCACTCTATTCATGAGCAATCTCTAATTGCCTTCTGCATGATCCCCTGGATCAGTCTTACCAAAGTAAATCTCCGGGGAAGTATCAATCCCACTTTCATCATGCATGGAGTCTTGCAGATGTTTTATTCTGGACTCTGAGACCAGCTCTTCTGGGATAGAAGATGTCCCATACTCCAGACGAAAAGTTCTTTCATCATCAGATGCTTCACCTACCTCATAAATAGAGGAAAGAGTTTTGAAAAAAATCTGAACGAGATCTAATGAAGTAGGAGCTATTGATGTCACTATTGGTGCAGAAACAGTCGAAATTGTCAACGTAGACATCAGTGGCCACGATTGAAACCATCAAAGGCTTTGAGATCATCAACGAAATCGACAAAGTTGTTGAGGGCAATGTCCTGAACAGCGTCGAGAGGGGTGGGGGTCGACGCTCACTGCGTCGATGACCTTTCCTTCGACGGAATTGCCGATAGCATTGATGACTTTTGGCTTCGACGGCTACAAGAAATGAGTCGCTAGTGACGAAGTCTTGTGCGTCAGAAGGGTTTTTCTCGACTCAAGGGTTTATCACTCTCTCGAGGAGTATCTCATGCCAAGGTTGAAGACTCGCAGCTTTTATGTTTGCCAGGCTTTTCTCCTGGGATATCGCCTCTAAGTGTCTTCGAGGGGGGCAAGGCTGCGTTCTCGAACACCTTTAGCATACTTTTGCAAAATTCTTCCCACTCTGCTGGGGAACTGTATTTGATAGGACATGTTACTCTCTCTGGTGAACTGGTGGATGGCTGTGTATGACGCCTTTTCTTACTATGTTTCGAAGCGGATGAATGGTGACCCGCTCCGAGAACGTGATCAGGAGTGTTTTTTGCGATGAGGAGACGACGGTCTCGACTCATCTGAAGTGCTTTTGGAAGGGGTAATCGACTTTTGGGGCTTACCTCTCTCCAGCTTCTGTCTTCCCTCCCTCAAGGCCTTCGCCATCATGGACATACACACGTCACGTTCTGAACAAGGATGCTCTGCCCCAAAGTACCCCAGACAGACCCTGTGTGGATCTGTCATGGACATCTTAGCCCCACAGTCCCGCCATTTTTTGAAGCTGGACCGGGGCATAGATGGAGCCGATGAAGAGGCCATCTAGTATCAAAGATTAGAACATTTTGACAGAAAAACTCGAGGAATTTCGATTTTCTCACAGAAATGAGGGTTGCGTTCCAGAAGGTCATGAAGCACGGAAAAACAGAACTGAGCAATGATGATGTTGACGCCACAATGGAGGCCTCAGAGGGACATCAACTCGACAGGCGTTGACGCACAGCCGCCTCTACTGGGACATTTCTTTTTCCAGAGCAGCAAGCTGGATATTGGAAATATCGGAGATAAGGAATATGTGGGGGGACAGAATCCATTCGAATTGTAGTCTATAGGCATAGGCAGATCTACTACTCCCTTCCCAGTAGACGCATCAAGCCAAATGAAAGACTGTGCTTGCTTCCTCATAGCACCCAGATAAGCAAAGCCCTTTTGCATTATGTTCTCACTTAAACACGTTCTGCCTGCAAAGGCACACTATGCTACCTTCTAGTGGAGTAGAAAATAAAATTAATTTCAGACTCAACTGTGATGTTTCAAAAAAGTAAAGTGGACATGCGCATAATCACTGAAATGCAGTTTTACTTCTGTATTCTGATCAGAAGTGAGACTTGTCAACGTGCATCATTTGTAGTGGATGTTCCTTCCCTTCATCTGGATTTAGGCAGAACCAACAGAAGTCTTTCCCTCATCTACTCTTATTGGAGACTAACCCCAGGGCCACACTGCATAAGGAACCGAGGCATGACAGTGGACCAATTTGCAATGTAGGTGGAAAACAAAAGTGGATAATTCAGCAAGCTCTTGCGCCTTCTTAACTCTTTGGTGACACATAAAATCCTGCCAACAGATGCTCTAGCATCTGTTCCAAGGACACTTTAATGCAATTTGGTTTTTGAAGAGGCAGTGGCTAATGCTGCTCCTACCACTTACAATCCACAACATATTTGAGAATCTATAGACTGCGGTCCATTGTAGCACTAGTACGGTTGGGAAAGTAAAATTCTAATGTATTTCGTATTAGCAAATGTTACCCTTCAGCTCGGTTTATCATTTTGTATCCAATCATACTGCTCTATTGTACTTAATCAGTTGACCGATTAGAACCTTTGACTAGTGCACACTTGGTTTGACCTGTATTGGGACTTCAACTTTTTGGCTGATGGGAGGAATGGCTCAGGATTTGGAAGCACATTAACTCTATAAAGTGTGTTTGATCTTTTATTAGAATGGTGTGAGAAACCTGGCGGTGTTCTCCCACCTACTCCTTCGGGATCGTCCATCCAGTTGGCCAGGGAAGGGCCATCGCTTTTGGAACCCGACCCTGGGGGTGGACAAATGTTGTAGGATCACCTGAGTTGGAGGGTTACGCGGGATTAAGAGGAGGATACTGAAGGGAGAGACATGGTATTCCCCCATTCCCAATAATACCCCAACCCACTGCCCCTCAGCCTTCATGGGGTATTTTCAATCTCACCCCATCTCCCTCTCCCCATTTCCAGCAAATACGGAGACGAGGATGCAACTAGGATCAGTGAAGATTACCCATAGAAACATCCGGGGGAAAGTAAGGGAACAAACTATAGAAAGAACATAAGTTGTCCCACTAATAGAGTCAGCCATTTGATAATGGACACTCACACCTGACTCCACTTGACTGTTTTTTTTCCAACTATAAAAATGTGTGGTTTTTCACAGAGGAGTGAATGAACTGGGGATGTTGTCCGGACCAGAGAGGTCAAGGAGCAGACCACAGCTGGATCTGAAGCCTGGAGCATAACGGCGTGCCAAGACACTGGCCCGGTGTTTGCGAGGGGCTGCAGCATGGCTAAGGAGCCGTGCCTCCAGGGAGCCGGAGCGAGGCAGCCTACATCCTGCTGTTGGTTTTCAGCGAAATGCTTGTTCCCTTGGGACTGGTGCCTGTCCCAAGGGCATTTGAGGGGCAGGTGGTGAGACCCCAACATCAACCCAATGTATCCAGAGAGACTGCTCATTAACGTGACACTGCCCGGTGAGTTTCGTGTCAGTGAGAGAGAGAGACTCAGGAGCGTGCGGTTGATTGGAGCGGAGCGGGAGAAAAGCAATTTGTAAAACGGCATGGAAAAGCGAGAGAAAGTTTATAAAGCGACACAGAGTGGAAAGCAAGATGAAGCTTAAGAAAGCAGTTTAAGGAAAGCAGAAAGAAGGAAAAGGCGCTAGTGGCGCAGAAGGAAAGTATAGACATTTGAAGTGTGTAAAAGTGTGCAGAGACTCAGAAAGAAAACAACCAGGTGCAAGTGTGCTCATTAAGAAAGGAAAGTGTGGAATGTGTGCAAGAGGCACAATACAGATGGACCAAAGCAAAGGAAGGTGCAAGTGTGCACAACAAAGTAAAAGAAACAAATGAGAGCTAGAAAGAGGTGCAGAAAGCACCCGAAGGTGAGGGGTTAAAAGAAAAGTGCAAGGAATAAAGAGAGGGCATACAGATCAGAGTAGTTGGGCCTAGGAGAAGCAAAGAACCTAGCAGTTCCTAAAGTCTCTGATTGTACCCCACACGCTGAACTTGTGTTTGAATCCAAGAGGGGCCTAAGCTTGGGGAAGGGAAACAAAATAGAATACCTATATTTTGTGACACTGAAGAAATTGAAACTTGGGGATGGGAACCTTAGTGGACTAACGAAGTTGAATACGTATTGTTTTTGATGCTAAAGGAGTTAACGCTTGGGGAAGTGAACCCTGAGGAGCTTGGAAAGGAACTGTGTATATTTTGTTTTGATTGTGTTTTGGAACTTGGAAAAGCTGAAGCTTGGGCAATGGAATCCCAAGGAACTTAAGACATTTGAAAGTATAAGACTTTGACAAGAACTATGGAGTAGGTCTGATGAACAGCCCGTTGTTGAACTCGTTTATGAATTTGTGAGACTGACCACCCCACACCTGCTGAGAAAGTCACCTGAAACCAACCTTGGTTTCCTATTTTAGTGGTTGAACCACTATTTTTCTTTTTTAAAGACTTCCTAACAATTTATTTTGTAAAGAGTGAGGGCAAGCATAGGTTTAGACACAGGCGGATTATTGTTTTGAACTCTTGGACATAGACGGCCCTTAGAAACTTCAGTTAAGGGAACCTTCCATTTAGAGTTGCGGCTAGCTAGGCATTACATGAACCCAGGCACCTTAGTAAAGGTTTTGAAACCAACATCTTTGAGTCTGTCTCTCTCTTCATACAATGCCTGTCTCACAATAGCTATTCAAAAAGCTGCCATTTCCTAGACTCCTTCACAGCAACCCGAAAGATCTGCACAATTTACGTCACCAGTTACAGAAGTCAACTTACTTATTCGAGAAATTGTATCTTTAATAATTTAGTAATGGCGCTGCCGTTAACCACAATTTGCCTTTCGTATCTTGCTCAAATTTATTTTGTGCTCCAAAAACAAAATCTCGCTACAGAACTTGCCCACAACTGATATTGCAGCTCTGGAGGATGACATAACAGAATCATTGACTGTTAATAGCCATAATGAATAACCAATTGTAGGTAATGTGTTGGGCAATAGGTTTTCTCCTTTAGAGTTTGATGAGAAGGATTTGTCATCATGTAGTATGATCATTCAGTATGCTACGTTGGATTGTGGTGTTACTCTTAAAATAGAAAGGTATACCGACTCAGTGAAAATAAGAACACTTTCATGCACTATTGTGTGTGCAGCTATACACATAAAAGTATTTTGAATATTAAAGATGATTTACGAAAACCACAAGTAGCTCTAGAAATCAGATTATTGGTTTCATGTCAGCCGATTTAACTTGTATGCCTAAATCTATTCCCTCACCAGCTGTGGAGCATAGTATGGGCCTCAATCTGAAGATAATCGATGAGCAGTCACTTTCTATGAAGCCTGCCCTACATAAAAATAATCGAGAATACAAGCGCTACATCTAATCAACACAAACATGTTTTTTAAAAGGGACACCACTGAATTCAAACAAACTCCTATATGTTATTAATAAATTTGCTGCTCACAATACTCTGCTTCAACATGTACTTGCTTTGGGAAATCCTAAAGTCAGTCCTAATTATCACACAGCTGAGGGGCAGTCCCTAATTCTCCACCACTGAACCCCAGCTAATTATTATTCCAAGCACACTGTTTTAATAATATAAATATAATTTACATGTGCACCTTCAAGAGGAAGTTTTGAGAATCCTGATTCTTTAACTAACAATTCACTGCATTGGCTGCACAACGTAAAAAGGTTGTCAAGTGACGGTTAGAAAACATCTAGTCAGATCTGGACATTTTCTGATGAATAGGACTTTGTTTGACTAGAACGTATTGACTCTTGTTTTCAAGGTGTAATGGCCTTGGGGCTTTCCCGCCTAAAGATTGTTGAATCCAATTTAGACAATTTTCCCCGATGTATAGTAAGAGAATCTGACCTAATGGAACATAGTGAACCTGGTAAACCCGATGCCCGACTCATTAGGTGGCAGAAAAAGTATGATGATCTAGTGCACATGAGAGTCTAGAATTTCAAAGAGAATGTAATGTGTGTAAAATAAATTGAAAGTGCATCCTTCACTACTCAAAAAACTTTTTTTTTTTTTAAAAGGGTGCACGTTTTCACAAAGTGGTTTTAAGGATTCCAAGATGGCCGCCAGCACGGACTAGACGTGCCGATGGTAGCTCCCCAACCCTGAGGGGGGAAAGTTGGAGGTTCCACCACCCACGTCAGCTGAAATTGAGGGTTTGGAAATGCGCATACCCCCAGAAATTTCCTGGACACCCTCTGTGAAGGAGAAGCCACAGAATCGGCTAAGGAAAATGCCTGCTAACGTGAGAAGGGCAGCCAGCCGCCCGAGCAGACACGTGGGTCTAACGCAGGTGGTTGAGAGTTCGGCCCAGGGGAACGCCACTTGCAGGAAAAAGAAAGGGAGACGGCAAGACAGAGGCAAGAGGTCAGTTCCCCGTCATGGGGCTGCAGGAGCCTGCCCAACAGCGTGCACCCTGTGGAAAGGGGACTCAGGGGAGGCCTGCAGTTCAAAGGAAGGACTGGCCCGAGGTGCACTGTACCGAACCCCCAGAAGAGGGACATCCAGAGAGGAAGCACGGGGCAGCAGAATCCAACTGCCCGAAAAGGCACTGATAGGCCACCGAAGCGACAGACAAGATCCAGGTACGGGCCACAAAGGCGGTGCAGCGGGTGGCCAGAGCGGACCCGCCAGGAGCGGAGGCGAAAGGGGAATAAGGAGGCGCCATCCACAGGCTGAAGAGAAGGAGACCGCAAGATTGGGGCAAGCGGAAAATCCCCTGCAGGAACCAGCGGCAGAGTAGCCAGAGGCACCCAGGTGGGGGAAAAGGGGAACCCTTGGCGAGTCGCGGCAGGAGGGTGGCGATCACAGCCCACTCGCCCGGACAAGGGCGGGAACGGAGGAGGCCTGGTCTGAGATCCGAATACCCAGTGAGGGGCAGCCAGAAGAGAGGCACGGGTCAGCAGGGAAGGAGAGCTTAGCCTCCCGAGCAGGAGCCAATTGCCCCACGGGGGGATTGGCCGAACAAAGGCTGGTGGGGGGAGAGCCCACTACAAGGTCTGAGAGGAGGCAGAGGCCCGGGCCACTCTATCCCCCAGTTCAGACACACTACACGGCTGAACTGTGCCCCCGTAGCAAGAAGGAGCAAAATCTGGGGCAGTCTCCAGAGCGGAGAATCCCGAACTCGAGGAAAGGGGCATCAGAAGCGAGGAAGGACCCTATCGGTGGCCCCCCCAGTTGGAGTGGCAGAGAAGGGCAGGAGGAGCAGCTGCCGTGCCACACAAGGTCGTATGCGGCGTGGGTGGCCTTCAGAGGGGGCGCAGTGGGGTCTGGTCAGCAAAGAGGGGGACCCAAGGGGAGAAGCAGCCCAGCACGGGGCCCAAGAGTGGAAGCTAGCGGGAGAACGCAGACGGCTCCAGCCTCCCCCCAACTGGGAAGAGGAGAACCAAGGAGGAAGGCGGCGGATAGCCAACATCACACAAGTAAGGAGGGGGAGCACCGGAAGGAGGCACACAACAAACAACATTGGTCACAGTGAGGATAGTCAGGGCCCCACAGCGAACTGCTTGGACTGATCAGAACCTGCCCCCAAGGACATGGGGAAAGAGCAGCCGGCATGAAGGAAAGCCCAGCTGGGCCCGAGGTCGCAGAGGGGAGGGGAACAATAATCCATGCAACCCAACACGGTCCGGATAGCAGGAGGGGCCAGCCAACCACAAAGGAGAGGAGTAGCCCATCTCGGACGAAGCAAGAGGAGGGAGAGGCCCCCTCTGCAATCCCAGAGAGCAGGGTGATACACCGGAGGAGCAGGGGAGGAAGGGCCCCTTGAATAAAAGCAGTGGAACAAGAAGGAGAGCACATTCAGCCCAGGGTTATGGGAACGACTGGGACGCAAGAGGGGGACCACGACGAACAGTCCAGACAAGCAATCCGGATATGAAGTAAGACGTGGTAGTCAGCCTAAAGTGATGCTGGCAGCCTTGAAGTAAGGCATAGAAGAGGGGCAGAAGACAAGGAGGATAAGAGAGAGGAGGTAGGAGGGAACAAGACCATAAACAGAGCGGGGGAGGCCAGAACCCGCAAGTACAGGCACGCCAGAATGCTTGCCCCCCCAATGACAACCCAGGTTAAAAACCGACCGGCCAAAACAGGACAGTCCACAGCGGCCACACCGGACACTCTCATGTGGCCGGCGGCAGACACCAGAGAACAGGCGAGGGTAACTGCAGATAAGGGCATGGATGAGAGCCATAGCGAACTAGGAGGAGAGGAAGGACAAGCCCTAATGACTAAGAGTGATTTCCGGGGAGAAATGCTGTCCCTCCAGGAATCGATGGCTAAGATGCTCCAAGACCAATACCTGCTGATGAGGTCAGATCTCAACAATAGGAGAAATGAAGCAGAAAATGGGGCAGCTGGGAGAGCGCAAAGACATAGTAGAAAGGGGACTGCAGGTCAGCAAAGACACGATGGAAAATAGTGAGGCGATCTAGTGTCTCAATCTAGCAACTCAAAACATGGCGCATCACTTGGAGGACCTAGAGAATAGGTCAAGAAGAATCAATATAAGGATAAAGCGCCTGTCAGAAACGGTGGCAGACAGTGTACTCAAAGGAGAGGTGCAGAAGATATTTGCAAGAATTCTACGAGGGGGGGCCCGAATCAGTGCACCTAGAACAAATCCATAGGGTAGGAAGGCGGAACAAGGACGCCAAAGCCAGACCCAGAGACGTCCTGGCAGCATTCTCTCGATATGGACAAAAGGAAGCAGTCCTCCGGGAGGTCAGAAGGCAGGAGCCCATCCTCTACAATGGCCAAGAAATTGCTCTGTTCCAAGACTTGGCAGCCAGCACCCTGGCTAAAAGGCGGCTAATGAGCCTGATTCTGAAAGAGCTAACCAAAAAAGGTATTGGGTGTAGATGGGCTTTCCCGTTCAGGCTGCTTTTTGAATGCAAAGGGACTCTGAAAAGGGCGCACTCCCTACAAGTACCGGCAGACATAATACGTTTCAATGTACCGGAAGACCTTCGTAGAGATGAATGCAGTAATGGTGGGATGCCTAGTTTCTGGGCGCGCTAAGACTTAAACCAATTATGTTATGTACTATCATCTAGCATGTGAACTGATTGGCAACAGATTTAAAAACAGAGGGTACCTGGTCAAAATCATTGACCAAGCAAAACGCACAACCAATAACTTGGATCGTGAACACTTACTGAGCAAGGAACTTTCCAAAGGAGACATATCCAGAACTGGTCAACTTTGTTACTAAATATTCTAATACTAGTCATATCTACAAATTGCTCAATAAACATTGGCATATTCTGAAATTGGACAGAGATATTTCACAATATATCACAGCTAGACCAAACATTATTTATACAAAATTACCAACACTCAAAACGAAACTCAGTCCATTTAAAAAAAAAAGTTTACATTTTATTCAGTTTACAAGAAACGCATATCACGACTATGAATGGAGCAGAAAGACATTTCAGGGCATTTATTGCAAATAACATCCAATTACAGCATATTACACAAACAATATCTACTCAAATGATTCCCAAATCAATATACAATGAACCCACAATCCAACAGAACTCTCAATCCCTCCCATCTAACATATAGTAGAGCATGATGAAACAGAATGCACTGACACAGAGCAGTAAGCTAACTCCCAACTGGCTAAGTAGCCAAAGTACAGGGTGCCACAAGCGTGGCACCTGCAATTTTTGCACATTTGCTTTCTCACCCACAAGGATCTTCACCTGCCATGGAGGACTGGAGGTGGCAATCAAAGACTTTGTAAATTGCAAAACTAAATTTGTAGTATATGGGGTTATATGTGTGTGTAAAAAAGTCTACATAGAGAGCACCATTGGGGAGCTCAGAGTCAGAATTCTAGAACACCTAGCAAATGTGAACAGTCAAGATCCGTAACTGCCATTGGCCCTTCATTGGCAAATGTATCATCAAAAGGACAACAGCAAAGACATCCGTTTCGTGGGACTACAGCAAGCCAAGCCACATGTCAGAGGAGGAGACCGTCAATTATACTTGCGTCAGTTGGAAGCTCAGACATCTGTAAACTCAGATGTGTAAAACTTGGACTCAACAAGGAGCATGAGCTAAATGTCTTTCTTTGACATGGCTCACGCCCCTTCTCATTATAATGCATGATCCCACTGTTGGTTTATTCATCAATTGATATTAAATAGGCCAATGTTACAAAAACGTTTTTTGGGGACAACAGGGAGTCGCTACTTCAAGCAAGAATTGAACAACATTTGAATAATGGTTCATCCGAGGGGTTTAAAGTGGTAAGGTGGTCCGGGGTGTGATATGTCTAATATATTTAGGGTGTACAACGGAGCCTCGGACACCATAAGGCACCCTATAATTTCAAACTAAATTGCATTTCGCACACAAAACTAATAAATAAAATTCCAGAATCTGTGAGATTAGCAAACTATATTAAAGTTCACTAAAGTACAATATCAGTACATTGAGCACGGAACAAGTACGAATAAAAGTTATGGCGATTTAGGCAACAAATGCATACTTAGTGAGTTCCAATATTTGGGTAAAATAAAATTTTCATTAAATGGTGTGGTTGATATCCATTCAGATTTTAAACTTGTGTAAAATAAAAGGCCACTTGAAAGTGGCAGGGGATATTGAATCAACGCAAGTGAAATATCATGCGACAAGTCACATGACATACAGAAAAATTGGCAGATACATATGAAAAGAGCGTTCTCACAACAGACTGGCCTTTGCCGGAGCAGTTTCAGAGATCTCGCAATTACGCGGAGGACGTTGTTTTTCTACATATTACTAACATAATTCAGGTAAGCTCTGACAGAAGAACATAAGAGTACTTATGAAATACAAGCAGCGCAAGACCTTAATATGATAACTTTGGTATCTAGACTGTTCTTGAATATGTTGCAGCAGTTAATGGGACGGACAATACAAGGTATACCACCTAAGTTTTAGAATTTGGCAGCAACGCACTGAATGCGCGGCTCAAGCGGTAGCCATTAGTGAAGCTAATCTCACAATACTGGAACCACGGACTGGCCTACAAATAGGTAAGAAGTCTGATGAATATATATATATATATATTTTTGCTAAGATTGCTTAATCAGTTAACATTAGGAACAACAATAGTTTTACTTCATCTGCAAAACAGGGAAACCAGCAGTTCGAGCAAGACAATACTAAGCAGGAACACCAAACAAAAATGGAGAGTTGACTAGTCTAAATCAGTGAACAACTAACACAGGAGGGACAGGTAAACACTCAGTTTACTTAATATGTACTAACTGTATGTCTAAAACATAACACTTGGCATGGTTTATATTACAAACAATGGAAACGAAGCTCTACCACAAGACGAAAGCAAGAAAAACAAATCTTTGGGTTATAACAAGGTAAGACGGGGGGTACACGAAGGCTCCTTTGCACATCCGTCTGGCGGAAATATTTCCTGAATTGCTTCTCAATCATTTAGGTTTGGTGGGATTTATAATTTTGACAGTCACTCATGTGGATTAGACAATGGGAATGATGATAATAGTGAAAGGATTAGAATCAGGAACTTGCCCAAATAAAGTGTGGCATACAGAGATCAGTGCCTCTGGGTAGCCAAGAATTCCCCTGATATTTCAAACAGTGACTTTAAGAATTCTTATAGTGGTTTCCCCTCTGCTTTTCTACCCTCCTTTCTCCTCACAGTGATCTTATGTTGAACACACACATGTGGATAACATGATTTTTGTTAAGACAAGTTGGATTTAAGGACCATATGGACAGATAACAAATCGGATACAAGAATTGTAAAGTTAGTGTATGTCCTGACGAGGACCCAGCGGGTCGAAACACATGTTGTCAATCTGTATACTAATCAAGTGATTGGATACACAAGAGTTAATATGTTTGTACAATTATTGATCTCACAAAAGTTAATGTTTGCTTAAATATTGACCTCATCGGTTTTTAGTTAAATGAATATTCATATGAATTGGTGTCAATGACAATTTGATTTTTGCAATAGCTGTGAAGAGTTTAAATTGAGGACACTGGCATCAATGCCAATAAGAATTCACTGCTTTCTGGCATATCAATTTGAGTGACATTTTCTTCAAGTATCTAAATGTGGAGTGTTTAGCGCAGAGTAGGTGAATAACTGGATTATTTGTTTCTCCCTAGAGATGAGCCCACACAGTCGGGGAACAGGATGGACCCCCGCTCATGAGAATGGTCACAAGTAGGAGAGAGGCAAAGAAGAGCAGCAGTGAAGGGGCTGCTTCCGAAAGGAGGGAGACAAGGGTAGGTACTTACGAAGAGAAACAACGGGGAGAGGAGCCTGTCATAGCCAGCATGCAACTAGGAAGGGGGTGGTGGCCACAATAAGCAAGAGAAGGGGCAAGGGAGGAGGGAACTGATAACATGTTGGAATCAGCAAGTGTGAAGATACCTGGGGGAAGGGAAGAGGGGCAGGGGGAGGAAAAGGTTGGGGGTTAAACAAGTTAGGGGGCATGGGGGAGGGAGGGGAACGGGCAGACCGCCAAACCATATCTCAGATCCACAGAGGGGAAAGAGGAGGGGGCCTCAGGATCGGATGGCCAAGGAATGGACGGGGACAACATCCAAGGGTGCGAAAAAAATCATTCAAATATTCGTAAGAAAGGGAGGGCATCGGAGGGGGGGGGCCAGGAAGAGGGTTCCATGTTACATTCAAATGCATGACCCATAATGTGAGGGGACTCAACACCCCACTTAAGAGGAAAAAGCTGGACAATGTCACTAGGATATGGGGCCCAGACATATTGGCACTGCAGGAGACCCACTTACTGACAAAACACCGGAGTCGCCTCAAGCTTAGAGGCTACTCCCAGGTGTTCCAAGCATCAGGGTCTACCAAAGTGGGAGGGGTGGCACTGGCATTCAGGAACGGGCTGGACTTCAGAGTTAGGGACACCCTGAGGGAAAAGGGGGGGGGGGGTACATAATGGTCACTGGGGAACAGGGAGGGTCTGAATACACCATAGTATCGGTCTATGCACCCAACACAGGACAGGAAAGCTTCTTGAGGGACCTACTGAGGGTGTTGGAGAACACCGCAAGGGGTCATATCATACTGTTGGGGGACTTAAACTTAGCCTGGGATAAGAGGGCAGACAGGACGATGAGAGAGGGTGGTGTAGGGGGAGCAGTAGCCTCCCCACAGCTTAAGTGAAAATTCGAGGCCCTAGATCTCGTGGACGCCCGGAAGGCAATAGAAGGGCAACGCAAAGGATATACATTTGTCTCAAGCGTCCACGGATCACAATCTAGGATTGACTATATATGGACCTCAGTCAGACTGGTGGGCAGAATAAAGGAGATGGAGGTGGGGCCTTTGGGAATAGCAGACCACAAAGTGGTTCGAATGACGCTGAGCAAACCATCCCGTAGCACGGGGGTCTGGAAATGGAGCCTCCCGGAAGAGCCACTAAGAGACCCAGTGGCGAAGGGAGGAAATTGGGGAAAAGATCTAACTTTTTTTGGAGGAGAATAATAACTCAGAAACGGGTGAAAACGTGAGGTGGGGCGCATTTAAAGCCACTATAAGGTGCAAGCTTATAGCTCAAAAAGCACAGAGGGATAAGCAGATGAGGGCTTTGGAAGCACAGCTAATAGGGGAAGTGGAGGAAACCCGCCAGCAGGTGGCGACCTCCCCAACTAGGAAGAGAATGAGGGCCTATAGAAGCGCAGTGGGACAACTTCAGATACTGAGAACTAAAAAGGCTGAAAGCACACTGCTCTTTAAGAGACAGAAATTCTATGCAAAGGCCAAGAAAGTTGATACCCTTTTAGGGAGACTGCTGAGTGAGTCACAGGGGCAGAACACAATATTGGCAGTGAATGATGAAAAGGGGCATAAACTCACGAAAACAGAGCAGATCCAGGACAGACTAGCGAGATTCTACAGTGCACTTTACGCCTCCCAGAACCCACAAGCACAGAAGCAAAGGGAATTCCTAGAAAAGATACAACTCCCCCAAGTTTCAGGAGAGGAGCAAGAGCTCCTCAACCGGGAAATCACTGAGGAGGAGGTGAGGTCCACGATAGTGACACTCGCCCCGAACAATGCCCCAGCCCTCTTCTACAAAACATACTCAAACTTGCTGTGCCCCTATCTGGCGCACCTGTTTAACATTTAAGGCCACTGGCTCAATTACAGCTACAATGGAGGAGGCGAAAGTGGTCCTCATTCCAAAGCCCAAGAAAGACCCAGCGGAGTGCACTTCGTATTGGCCCATCACGCTTATAAATATAGATGCCATGATATACACTAAGATCTTGGTGAAAAGACTCAAGGCCCTTCTCCTGGACTTGATCCACCCGGACCAAGCTGGGCTTGTTCTGGGGAGGCACACTTTGGACAACATTAGGAGAATGGCACATCTGGTGGAGAAGGGGCAAAAGACGGCCACTCCGGCAGTCCTACAGGCCTTGGACGCGGAGAAGGCGTTCGACCGGGTGGAGTGGTCCTTCCTTTTCAGGGTCATGGAGAAAATGCAGCTGGGGGGGTAACATCCTTAGAATGGTCCAAGCAAACTATAGCAATCCAATAATCCGCCTGGCAGTCAATGGGTCGATGTCTAAACCAGTGAAGTTGAGCAGAGGGACCAAACAGGGGTGCCCGCTGTCGCCCCTCTTATACGCCATCTACCTGGAACCCCTGCTGCAGCATATCAGGGATTAGGAGGAAATACAAGGGATCCCCTTTGGGGGGGGCTCAGCATAAAGTGGCGGCATTTGCAAACAACATGTTACTGGCCCTTGCGAGCTCTAAAACGTCAGTGGAGGCATGTGTTGGCGTACTAAACAGATTTGGCGAGGTGTCGGGACTAAAAATCTACATAGGAAAGTCAGAGCTAATGAACCTTATGCTCGGGAGGGAAGACGCGGAGGAACTGAAGGCAGTATCCCCTTTTCTGTGAAGTACGGGGGGATTAGATATCTGGGGGGTTACAATTACTCCATCCCTGACAGGGTGGTACGCGGCTAACTTCCCACCTGCATTAAAAGCAATTAAGGGGGCTTATCAGAAATGGAGGAATCGGAGGGTGTCTTGGATGGGTAGGATGGCGGCAGTAAAGATGATCACGTTACTGAGGCTGCTGGATCTCTTCCAAGCTATCCCGCTACAGATACCAGCGGTCTTCTTTTAGGAGTTGGGGGAAGATAACAAGGGAATTTGTATGGGAGAGCAAAAAGGCGCGGATAACTTGTGATATACTAGAGGCATCGAAGAGAAGGGGCGGCATGGCATTTCCAAACTTCTATCTATACTATGTCGCAGCACAGTTGAGGGTGATCAGGGAATGGTTCCTCCAGGACCAGGGTAGGTAATGGACCCGGATGGACAGGGCAGTGGCTCAGCATGATCTAGGAGAAGTTCTGTGGCTCCCAGGGAAGAGTAAACCGCATCATCCGTATAAAAGAGCGATATCACAAAAACCCTAGCGGGCACATGGGACAGAGTCGTAAAAGAGAAAGGGATCACGACATACCCCTCACTGTTCACTCCAAAATAGGAGTTTCATCCGGGGAGGGAGGTGGGGGGCCTTCGCCCTATGTAAGACGGGGGGGCTGCAGGAAGATCAGGGACATGTTTATGGGGGACAGGATTAAATCCTTTTAAAAATGCAAACTAGACTTGACTCTAGGGAAAGGGGAAAGGCTGCAGTACTTTCAAATAAGGCACTGGGTCATGTCCAAAGAGGTGAGGGGAGCAGCAACAAGACAGCTCACACAATTCGAGAAGTTCGTGCTGACAAATGATGGCACCAAGGGCCCGATATCAAGCCTTCACAAACTACAAGAGGGGACGGCCCCACAAAAAAAGATGGGCTTATATGGACAGATGCGACTGGAGGGTAGGGAGGGTCATAACAGCTGCGGAGTGGGAAAGCCTTTGGAGGAAAATACCAAAAGTAGCAAAAGCAGTGCAACTACAAGAGGCGTGGTACAAATACATATACAGGTGGCACTACAAGCATGCACGCCTGAACAAGATGTACCCGGGAGCGGCGCGACAATGTTGGAGGGGGTGTCGAGGCGAAGGAACTGCAGGTCACATCTGGTGGGACTGCCCCTTGATCCGCCCATTCTGGAAGGCCATTGACCTGGCGCAGACTCAGGCGTTTGGAGAGGCGACAGGTCTGGACCCCAAAAGGGTCCTCATAGGCATGTTAGAGGAGGACTCCGAGGGGTGCTACTGGGGGTGGGTCAGGGCGAGGGTGATATTCACACTTGCGGCCATGAATCTTATAGCACAGAACTGGAAAGGTCCCATGATACCGACAGAACAAGACTGGATTCGGAAAATATGGGAACTGGTAGCACTGGAATGGGCCACGTAGGCTGCAGATAACTAACTCCAACAATTTGGCGCAGAGTGGGGGAAAACTCTCACCTTTCTCAGAGGGGACTTTATAGCACAATGGTGCCCGCAAAGACTTACGTTTCTGGATCTGCACTGAACCGGGAGCCAGGGGTTCCCACCAGGATATCGACAGAATAGACGAGCTGCCTGAGGGGAGGGGGGGGATGTTGTTAAAACTGTTGTAAAATCAATAGAGGTTTAAAAAAAGGTTGTTTAAAGAATGTTTCTCTATTGAAAGTATTGTTTTTGATAAGCACACCATTTTGAAGTCATTCTAATAAAAATATTGTTTTAAGACTCTTCATCTAGTCAGTTACACACTACTTTGTGTTTAGACCACATATGCGTGATTTCATTACACGCGTACATCATCGCTCTCCATTAACACAACCACCATTTCTCTAACTCGATATGAATACAAACTGTCCTTCATGCAACGTTGGCTTGTTGGACTTCTTTTTTTTATCTCTAAGTAAGGCACCTTGAATATTTTGGAAATCTATATACAGATAAAAAAGTAGGTTCAACTGCAAACAGTTCATTTGAATATTCTCTTCCCCTTCTATTAATATATTTTTTTACTTAATTATTTTCATATGCATCTGGTTTTGCTTGGAATTAATATAGTGAATCATGATTAGAAGAAAAGGTAATTACATTTCAGAACTACATAAGAGAAAGGTATCCATTTTGTTCAGAACAAAATTGATATTTACACCAGATCTGTCTTTTATTACACCACTATACTCTGCGATACTGCATCCTTCCATGGAACAGGTATTTTATTTTAATTTGCTTGTATTATCTGGATAAATGTATAGTTCTTACCAGGCTCGCTGATTTTTCATTTAATAAGGAGTGTGTTGCTTTCCTGAAAGTCCTGTTCTCCAGCATTGGTATCTTTCATGGATTCAAATGCTTTAAATGTTTCCAGCCGACAGGCTGGGAATCCTCTAACATTTTATTATAGTTAATAATTTAACTTTTAGGCTCGCTTTAGTAGCCCATCTGTCTTTTGGGTGCATCTGCTGAACCAATGGGATGTCGAGTGACAATCCCCACCCAGGAGGTAATTTTCAGATTCTGACCCCAGCGGGATGAGAGTTGGCGTAATGTAGCCTTCCTCCTTTAGGGGTGGGCCCATGTGAATCCATGAAAGATACAAATGCTGGAGAACAGGAGTTGCAGGTAAGCAACATACTCCTTTTCCAGAATTGGATCTTTCATGGATTCACATGCTTTGAATAGATTGCCAGAGCAGTTAACATTTTTGAACAGGAGGTTTAAATGAAGAACCTTATTGAAACAAGTGTTGTAGGATGGCTCTTCCGACCCTTACTTAAGCTTCTCCTTGTCCCTCCAGGCAGTAATGCTTGACGAAGTTGTGCAGAACTCCCCAGGTTGCCTCACGTCATATATCCGACAGTGAAACCCCTCCATGCCCATAGTGCTACAGAAGACCCCACTGCTCTACTGGAATGAGCAGGAACAGGTCCTTGCAGTGGTCGCCTGGCCTTGACATGCACCATGGAAATTGCGGTGGAGACCAATCTGGAAATACCTTGCTTTGAAATCGTCCAACCTTTGTTAGGAGGGCCGAAAGCCACAAACATTTGAGATGTTCGCCGAACGTTTATGGTTCGGTCTACATAGAACTGCAGGACTCTTGGAAGGTCGAGCGAATGTAGAGCTTGTTCAGCTGGTGTGGACGGATGTGCGAAGAAAACCGATAGGGTTACTTCAGTTTACAGGTGGAAGTTTGACAACACCTTGGGAAAAAACATAGGGTTTGTTTTTAAGATGACCTTGTTCTTTTCAAACCAGAGATACAGAGATTTAACTGATAGTGCATGTAGTTCTGACACCACTCTGAAGGACGTGATTGCTACTAGAAAAGAAGTCTTCCAGGTCACAAACTTTATGTTCGCAGTGACCATGGGCTCGAACAGGGGCTTCACAAGGGCTGACAGCACTGTGTTTAAGCTCCACTGAGGTGGTATTTTCTTTCGAGGGGGTTAAGTGCTGCATAGACCCTTCATGAAGTGCTTAACAGTGCGGGCTCCGAAAAAATGAGAGCTTTTCCTTTCTGGTGTATCTAGAGATTGCAGCTAAATGCACTTTGATGGACAAGTGAGACACACCATCTATGAGAATGACTGTGCACCTGTATGTCGCAATCATTTGCAGGACTTTGCGTATGACTGGCATTGGGCGCAACGCATAGGCGAACATTCTTTCCCATGACATTGCGAATACGTTGCCTAGTAATTGATGGTGCGGATACCTGCTTGCGAACCGCAGGCATTTCTTGTTCTTCCATGTGGCAAACAAATCGATGGACGCTGTGCCCCACTTGTAGAAGACTTGTTGGAGCTTCCCGTCTACCAGTTGCTATTTGGGTGACTGGTCGTTCGCTCTGCTCAGTTGAACCCCAGTTTCGTTTTCCTTCCCCCGGAAGGTGAAATGCTTGCAGCTGCATGTTGTTTTCGATGGCCCAGTTCCACAACTGTTGGGCTTTCTTGGAGAGCACCCTTGACCTTGTCCCTTTTTTCACACGCAATACATTGTGGTGGTGGTGTCTGAACACTCATACCACTTTCCCTTTCAGCACTCGTTGGAATGAGCGAAGGGCGTGTGCTGTCCTCCAGTATGTTGATGTGAAGTTGTGTATCGAACCAACAGCCTTTTACTGATAATTGGTTTGCATGCGCGCCCCATTCTGTCAGTGAGACATCCGTGATTAGGGTATCCTGGAATGGGGACCTCCGACGGGACTCCTTTGGTGAAGTGAACTGGTGTGAACCACCACCGCAACCGGTCTGTGAGTGACTTTGTTACTGTTAGCTTGTCGTTCTATTTTCCTGTTAGTTGAGACTACCGATCTGCTAGGAATTCTTGTAGCGGTCTCATTTGCTACCTGCAGTGTTGTATTAGGGGAATGAGGATGGCATGTTGCCTAAGAGTTGCACGACTGTCTGGACTGTGTCCTGGCTCCCGGGACGAATGTCATGATTCGGCATGATATGGACACTGCCCTTTCTACAGAGGGGTGCACCCGGCCCTCGATGTTGAACGGTGTCCCTAAGGACACTAGCTTGTTCGATGGTTTGAAGCAGGATTTGCTTGAATTTATTGCGAAGCCAAGGCCTAAGAGGATGTTGGACACCTGCTGGATCGCTATTTCCACTGCCAGGTGCGATGGTGCTTGCACTAGCCAATTGTCGAGATATGGATACACATAATATCCCTTTTTCCTGAACCACGTGCCTATTGGGGCTAGGCATTTTGTGAATGTTCTTGTGGCTGATCGAAGACCAAACAGGAGGACTTTGAATTGATAGTGGTTTGTGCCAATGACAAATCTTAGGACTTTTCTGTGGCTTTTGCGAATTGGAATGTGAAATATGCATCTCTGAGGTCTAGTGGCACTAGGTAGTCGCCCTCCTATATTGATTTCATGACTTCGGCCAGGGTGACCATTTTCAACTTTTGTTTGACATATTTGTTTAGACTTCTTAGGTCCAGAATTGGTCTTGATGAGTCTTTTTTTTGACAACGTAGAATCATGAGTAGGTGCCCTTGCCCCTCTGATGCTTCAGAACTTTTTTATTGCGTTTTTTTGTGAGTAGTTTCTCCACTTCGCACTTAAATATGTTTATGTGTGGCTGGTGTTTAAATATTTGGGGCGTCAGAGGAGGGACTCCTTGAAATTCTATGGCGTGCCCACTTTGTATGATGTTGAACATCCATTTGTCTGTGGCTATTTGTTGCCACTGCTGTAGATGCCTTTGTAGGTTTCCCCCCACTTGCTGCAGTTGGGCTGTGGGGACAACTGGTTGCTGGAAATCAGGCTTGTTTTTGCTGCCTGTCCCTAGAGGTGGATGTTTGTCGCCTTCTTGGAGCCTGCTTGTAATCTTTGTTTGTATGGGTATGCGCAGTGATACCCCTGTTAGTATGTTTGTGAATATGAGGTCCCCCTCTGGCATCCCTTGTCATCTCGGTTTGTTGCCGCGGAACGACCAGAGGCTCCTTTGAAGGGGTGAAAAGTGCATCTCACTGTAGCGTGGTAAGCGATCTTGCTGTATCTGTGCCTGCTTTTATCGTTTTAAGGTCATCGCCAATTCTGGGACCAAACAATTGGTCTCCTTCAAAAGGCACGTCTAATACCTTTGACTGAACATCTGCCCTGAAATCTGTGCACTTTAACCATGCCGGTCTTCAAAACACGACGCCATTATTGATTGGTTTAAACCAGTTTCCGCAATATCAACCGCTACGTTGATTGCATGATTGGATGAGTCTTCCCCTTCTCGCAGGATGTCTAGGGCATGCTATCCTTTATCTTCTGGCAAGTACTCTAATAGCGGAGCCATCCGGTGCCACATCTTGTGGTCATATCTTCAGTATTGCCTGTGAATTTGCCGCTTTACCTGTTGTAGCTCCTATGGCTAGAATTTTCTTGCCAAATGCTGTCATTGTCTGGCGGAACCACACATGTTTTACTTGTGCATTAGATTTTCTGCACGCTGCCGCTGAACCAGTCGGGGATTGGGTGGGATGTAACGCATTTTGGTGACACCTCTGGTGCTTTACATTTTTTGTTTAGGTAGCCTTTTAATGCCAGTTCATAGAAGGATTTCTTCACAGGCAACAGCCCTTCTTTGCAGACATGGTCTAGAATGGGAGTTGACATTACTGCCTTTCTGCGCTTGTGTATTAAATCAAACAGGATACAATATTGTTTCTGCTCCGATGGAACTAGCCCAAATTCTTCATAAGCCTTTTGGACTGTATTGTGGAATGCAGTTATGTCATCAGGTGGAGACTGACATGATAGTTATTTAGTGTCTTGGTTTAGACCCAAGTCCATGTCCTCCCAGTTGTCTAGCTGTGGTGATTTTGAGGTACAAGTGTCAGTGTCCCGGTTATCTCCCTCATCGTCTGTGGTAGAGGACTGGAGTTCTCCTTCTTGACTGTATGGTGAATGTTGTGGCTATGAAGCAGACCCTCGTGTTCAAGTGGAGCTGCTGATCCTGTCCAGTCACGTGTGCCTCATAGGCTTGCTAGGCGCCCTCTGGGGTGAGGTTGTATGCCTGGTGGGTGTATCATCTCTTGGTTCATCCACTGGCCCCTGACTGTTCTATCAGACTTGCGGGGCTCCCCCCAAAGGGCCTAGTGCTTATCGGATGCCTGCAGGTGTGGTTGGCTTGCTGGCAGCCTAGTATCCACTTGCTGAAGTAGAGACTGGAGAGTAGATAGAACAGGTTTTGATAACAAGAACTGTAGGTCAAGTAAAGGTTCTGCTGGTCATGAAGGGGCGTTCAGGACTGACGATGCTGGTTCCGTTAACTCTTGTGACCGTGGTTCCACAGTTTCTTCCCATGGCGAATAATGGTTTTCCCCAAATGACTGGGGTGAGTACCCTTGTTGAAATTCTGAATCAATATGGTGCTCTAATATCTGGTCTGGAAGAATTGGCGAGATTAGAGACAGGGCAGGGCCTTTGGATGCTATTGGGTGATCAGTGTCTCACTCTGGTGGCCTGGTTGTCTACAACATTGGGTATGTGCTGGGGCCCCGACAGGTGTTTTAAGGACTACCAGGATTTGTTGTACAGGGACAGAGTCTCCAATAGGCTCGTGTTCCTTTCGTTTTGGCATTTGTTTGTTTCCAGGCCTTTGGTTTAAATTTTTCCAATGGCCCCTTCAGTTTTCATGATTTTTGATATTTTCTGTGTCCCAATGGACGAGGACGCTTTAATGTCCTTTTTCCGTCCCCGCGCCCTGTTGACGGCACGGACAGGAAAGGTGTTGGTGACTTTCCATGTACCGTTGATGCTGCCATCAATATTGTTTTGCCTTCCGTGGATGGAACAATCATCAAGGAAGCAGCTGATGCTGCCGAAGAGGCCTTTAAGGGCATGGTTGACGTTGATGGGTGTGTAGGCGATATTGTTGACAATTTCGTATATTTTTCCATCGGCGAGACCGTTGATGACGGTCGGCGCCACCGATGACGCTTTAACAGCCATCGCCGATGATTGGGTTATGGATGATCATGGCCCTGTCGACAGTCGATTTTGGGCGGCGGTGGCGATAGTCACGCTTGTTGACAGAGCGCTTCCCGATGACTCCGTCATAGCTTTCGTCCTCGACTTGTCTCGTCAGTGAGGTCGGTGACAGACAGATTTTATGTTTTTCCTTACTTTTTCCTTTTAAAAGTAGTAGATGAAGACATGCTGTTCTCTGAGCTGGCCCTTTTATGGGGTTTTGGTCTGTCAGATTTGTCCTCCACACTTACCACACTTCTGGAGGATTCAACCTCTGAAGGGGGTGCCTGCCCTCAGTGAGCCAAAGGGCTAGTCTCCTTTTCCTATCCTTGAGGGTTTCTGTGCTAAAAGTGCCACAAATTTCACAATTCTCCCGAATGTGATTTGGATATAGACCATAAATGCATTTAGAATGCTTGTCTCCCTCCTATACATTTTTAATTCCACGTGACAGGCATGCTTTGAAAAGAGCTTTTGGCTTTTCTTCCATATTTGAAAGGTAAAAGCACTTATCTGTTTTTGAAGACAAATGTCAACATTTTGAAGCAAATATGTTGGTTTGCATCTTTATTTCTCTAGGGGACAAAGCCTTGAGGACTCCTCAGCATGCGCGGTTAGAATCTGACGATGGCCTCCTGGGTGGGGGTCACTCGATGTCCCTTTGGCTGAGGCAGAATGCACCCAAAAGAACACAAAAGGGCTACTAAAGTGAGCCTTAAAGTTCTATTCTAAGCTATAATAAAATGTTAGAGGATTACCAGCCTGCCTGCGGGGAATATTCAAGCCATGCAAATCCATGAAAGAGCCAATGCTGAAGAATATATGATACATCTATATTTCGTACAGATGAGGTATATTTCAATCTTGATGTAAAATAGATTGACAATATATCCATTAGTAATTTACATCTGAAAGAGTTGTTGACAAAATGTTACTGTGCATTTATAGAAGCAGGGTGTACACTTAAGATTATAATCAGTTTAGATCCTCTATATGTGCATAAGCCAATCAGAATATTAATACTTAATTATTTGAACATTGTTTAACAGGTGTCAAATAGTTCTTGTGATGAAGGCACTATCATCTCCCGAAACATGTTGTAATCATATCAACTGAAATACAAGATTGATTGGAATATTTTATGAATTCTTAACGATTTCAAATGTTTGCTCAGGATCAATAATTCTCATTTCTCAGTTGGATTTTGTTTTTAATGTTCCATTCCTGTACATGGATTTCATTCATTTCATAAGTTTTAAAATACCCATTCATAATTTTTCAAAGATTTGTGTCCAATTCATATTAAAAAATATTTTGGAACATTTGACTGGTTTTCCAGTCATATGGTGTGCAGGGGATAGGAGTATACTGTAATTTAAGATACTATCATATTCAAGTGTATGTGCAATGGATCCACTGCTAATTTCATTTCTTTTGCAAGTGTGGATCTTATGACGACTTCACAAAGATGAAGACCCTGTTTAAAATAGCTAATCAAAATACGAATCTAGTAGGGCTTTATGAAAATGACACCCTAGAGAGTTGGCCAGTTTTAACCCTCAAAAAGAGCATTCTCTGGTAACTATTAAAGTTTAAACAATCCTTCTAAGTTCTGCAAATCATTGTCAGGTGTGTCAAACCAGAAGAACTCACCCATAGGACAAGGTTTCAAGTAACTTTATTCAACTTAAAAGTAAAACGCCTCACTAACCCCATTTCTAAAGGGGAATTCCCTTCCTATCAAATTAATATAAGGTGCTTCTCAATAGCCAAAAGAAAAATAGTCCTGTGTCTAAAACTATCCACTAAACTGGTCCTACCACTTAATAACATGGAAAAGAAAATCTAGGCAGGATATTTCTCAGGTGTCCCAGGAATTTCTCCCGGTTCTGGATTCAGCAATTTCCACGTTTTTGTTCTATTACAGTTCTTGGCAATCTATCAAAGTTCCTCAAGTTTCCCAATATCGAAAGCAAAGCTCTTAAGTTCCAGCAAAAACAAAATGTCCAACTTTCTTTAGATGGAGTGATATTTCTCTGATCCATTGCCACCACTTGTGTTGGTCTCTTCCCCACTTGGTTCACATATTGGATGCCTCAGTGCTCTCTTCATATCGGTTCTTTTCTTTGCTTACTGGGCCCCTCTGGCTCCCTTGGATTTCTCAGTCCCAATAACTCTCAATAGTTCTCTGGGATACCAGTAACGTCTCTTCTTGTGACCCTTCTGGAGGTCTATTCCATTCAGGTTTCTTGGGCTCCCGTAATCCTTCTCCTTCTTTCATTCAGTCCATCTCCAAACCTCTGTGACCCTGGTACGAGGTTAGGACAATCCTTCTTCCCTACTTGCTCTTTCCTCTCTCTACCTCCCTCCGATCTTGGCAAACCTTGTACCTTCAGCATTGCAGGGTCTGCTCCAGTGGGGGTCTGTAATCAGTGTTTTTTTCCATGGCTTCCAGACTGGATACAAGCAGTCAGCGGATTCCGCTTGTCTCGTTTGTTCTCTCGCCCTTCTGCTCTCTCGTTGGGAGCAGAGAACTCACTCCTCCCTCAGTTCCTAGTTTCAGCATCAGTTTGTGGGCACCGGGCCCACCACGTCCTCTGCATGGTTGCGTCTCCAGGTATGCTTTGCTTGGGTGGTCTTGGCTTCTCAGGCCAAATAAGTCTCTGCATCCGCATGGCGGCATCTCCCTTCAGCATTGCCCTCTCTCCCAGAAACAGCCAGCTCAGCGGGTCAACGCAGCTCTGCCCCTCACAGACGTACTTGAGTCACAGGCTCACCTCTGCATACGGTTTCTCCTCCTCCACTCAAGGGTTGCTGGTCTTTCATTCTTGCTCCTGTAATGAGAGAGGGCGTATTGTTCACCACAGGTTGTCAAACAGGTGTAAAGTTTAGCATTACCTTGAGCCAAACAGCAGTATTGTCAGTATTATCTTGAGCCACACACAGATGTATTATCAGAATCACTTACTCCCATGTAGGCAGACAATATCTTGTGCATAGAGGTCTCCATGGGGAAGTCCTTGTCCCCTAAAGGGAAGTCGCTCCCGATGGAGTCCCAATCCCCCAAACCTGTAGAGAGGGGTTTGCTTAGCAGGCTCACCTCACTAGCCTCTAATGAGGCGGCTCCCCCAAGGGAAGAAGGGACTAAGTCTCCTGATTTGTCACATAGGACACTGGTCAATACTGTTATTTCTTCCAAATTAGATGAGCCGAAATGGAATGATTTTGTTGGTGAATTTTAGGTTATTTTGCTTCAGGAAACCATCATAATTGTACCACAGTGCATGTGCCATTTCTTTACATAGCACAACCATCTGTAATGTGGAGGAAATTGTGGCATTGAAGATGTTATGTATTCACTTAGCATACGGCTGCCTCATAATAGTGAATAGGTATTACAAATGGTCATGTTTAAACAATCGTTTCTCAACCGTGCAAGGTGAGGCTTTGGGCTTTACTGTGCATATCCTCGCAAAGAAGGCTCTTTGCTTACTGTGTAGCTATAGCTCACCCCCACATCTCTCGCTTCAGATGTATTTGCCTTTAGGCATATGTAAGCATGTTTTTGGCTTCCACTTTCGTAGGAAAGGCAGCTTTAGTAGACTGAAGTCAACATACTGTAAGCATGCTCATCTACCTCAGACCGTTTGTGAACCTCTGAGGAGTATATTCAGCTCCACTACTTTATCACTTTATAGTGTCCTCCCTGATAATACCATCTCAACATGTGAGAATGCAGCTGGTATCAAAGACTTGTATAGTGAGGCTTTGTTCCCTGCTTATAACATTGTTTCAGTATGATTCCTGGCCCTGTCTGGACCTCCCCTTCATTGAAATGCAGGTGTTCCTTTGGGTACAAGAACAGCGTATGAGAGGGTGGGGATTCTCACTTACGTTAAAATCTCGTATTGTTGTGGGTTTGTTGTTGTCCTGTAGTTTGCTTTTTACTAATAAGTTGTTCACCAATCCACCAGAATAGTCAATGGTCATTTTTCCACAACAGGTTTGGTGCCTGCGACGTTGGGTTTCCGCTGCCCTGCGGCCAAGTCCAAGAGTCACCAGATGAACCTCCCTGTGATTCCCATGGGCGCCAGAGAGAGTGTTTTGTTGGAGGGGAGAGCTGGCCGGAAGTGCCTGGATATTCAGGGAAGGTTGACAGACGGATGCGGATGAAGAGCTGCCTGAACATCATGGGTTTGTGGTGTGGAGGGTCAGAAGGATGCTGACTCTGAGGACATTTTGCCTGGTCTTTATAAAATAAATAACAATAAGGCCTAGCTTTCCCTGTCGCTATGGGGTGTTACCTACCTACTTTACTAAAGAAGGTGCTTGTCAGTCATCTCTGAAAGTGCAAAAAGAATAAGTCCATCGTCCAAAAAACAAATACTATCTGACCCTATCATTTATATAAACAAAAATAAGAGCAGGAGAATGACTCCCTTCTCCTACCTGGTGCTGTCCGCACTAGTCTCATTTGCAAAGAACTTAATATATGATTTTTCAATAGTCTTTGGTGACACTTCTTATCAGTTCATGTAACTCTTTCCTCAGGTTGGTAGATTTACTTTCCACCTTGTGAGTGTCTCGCCTTGACTCAGACTGATTCAACATAAGGTTATATTGGCCTTCAGTTCCTCATAAAACTTTCTTATCTCCCACTATTCTGCTTTTGACAAAAGATTTGATTTCCCGTCTTCCCAAGGTAGAGATATATCCACTTTATTATTCACTCTTTTGGTTATTTCTATTATTCGCTTTCTCTCATTACAAGCATTAAGAGTCATTAATGTTAGTTCTAATCTCTTCTCGCTTTCACAGAGATCATTGTTGATTGATATTTCACTTTCATTCACCTCCTGTGTAGGGAACGTTATTATTCTCTTTCTCATGTTATCACAGTTCAGATTTGGCAAGGATATTCCACGTCCATTAACCTTCCTTCAAGGGAATGTTATTTTTCTCTTGCTCACGTCATAACAGTTCACATTCATCAAGTTTATTTTCACGTTTTGTCATTCGTGCTGAGATGAGTTTTCTGATTCCTATAATGATCTTCGGTTGTCTTCTCATGCCTCCCATGTCCCTCGCTGCCTTCCTTATTATCAGAGAACATTTCTGGGGTTCTCATGGGCCTTGCCTCCGTTCCGTTGCTCCACCGCACTGTCGAGCCGTTCCCCATTCGGCGTCTTTGTTAGGCGGTCTTCGCTCTTCCTCTCGGCTTTCGGCTTCTCTGCATTTCATAGGGGAGCCATGTTGCTTGCCAGAATATATATATATATATATATATATATATATATATATATATATATATATATATATACACATACATACATACATATATATATATATATTACACACACACACCCTCCACACCCTCCCCCAATTCGGACGTGCAGTAATCAACCAACACCACTTGCTGTGGCTTCCCTACAGTGATATCGGCACTGTTATAAGGGCAGGCTGCCCACCACGGCTCTCTCAGTGGCACAACACCACCAACTCCCCAGCCCCACTAGGCTCGGCTTCTCTCAGCTAGTCTGGTCCATCTGCGTTCCGTGTGCTACTTTCCAGCAGCTTCGGATTTTACAGGGTCTGCGTCACAGGTTCACATTCTCAGGAGATAGCAAGATCTCTCACACTCTCTCACAGGGCAGAACTCCCACCGGGAGGAGATGTGATGAGGTGCTATTGGGGACAGCAGAAGAGACAAGCAGACAAGCCTTCATCCTTAGTGGCTCATCTGAAGGTGGGCGTCTCATGTAAGGCAATTCTGAGGGGGTGGGTAGTGGGGGAGGAGGGTGGAATGTGTACCTCTACACGGGAAGGCAGTCCAAAAGTACAATTGGAGAAGTCTGTAATGCTGGAAACTGAGTTGGCTGGGAAGGGAAATCATGGTTCTAAATGGCACCCCCTAAGAAAGGGGGCTGGGCGGAGGTCCTCAAGTTGGGATCCTTGAATGTTAAAGGCCTGAACTCCCCCACAAAACGTTCCCTGTTGGGTAAAGAAATGTGGAACTGTGATCTAGATGTGCTCCTAGTGCAGGAGCCACGAACGGTACAGGAGAGACGTATTCCTGGGGCACATATTGGGCAGGTCTTCTGGGCTTCGGGGTCTCTCAAGAAGGGAGGAGTCAGGGTTGTACTCATTCAGAGAATAAGAATGGTGGACCCAGTGATGTGGTATAGAGCTGATGGGAGGGCACTGGTGGTTTCTGGGACCATAGAGGATTCCAAACTGGCCATAGCATCAATGTATTGCCCGAATGTTGGCCAAATACAGTTTTTGAGAGAAGCCATGGGTGAGATAATGGATAGGACAGAGGGCCTCCTCATTGTGGGGGGAAGACTTCAACATCTGGACAGACAAAGAAATGGATCATAGTGGTGGGCAAAATCTGTCTGGGGTAAACCCACCGACGGAGGATTGGTAGATTACATGTGGGACCAGGGGATGGTAGATGTATGGTAGGACTCCCATCCAGCGGCGAGGGGCTATACCTTCTTCTCAGCAGCCCACATATCCAGAACAAGGAGAGACTACTTGTTTGTGCACCAACATCATATTAGGAGGGTCACTAAAAGCAAACAACTCCTGATCAGTTGGTCGGACCATGACATGGTAGAGATGGATGTAGCTTTGGCAGGGCTAAAACCTCAGGAATACCTTTGGCGGTCTAAGAATCTCCTCCTGAAGGACATCATCTTTGCAGAGGAAATAAAAGGAGCAATCGAAGAATTCTTCCGACTCAACGACATGGGTGAAGTCGAGAAGGGCATGGTATGGGATGCAGCAAAAGCACCGTGGAGGGGTCTCCTCATTAGGGAGGGTGATTCCAAAATGAGAATTGGGGCCCCGCTGGCCCGAAAACCTCAGGTGAGGGATTTGTCTCATAGAAAGGGTAGAAGGCAGGAGGACAGGGCAATAGAAGAGGGCCTTAAGCTGGCAAGGGAAAAGCAGCAGGAACTACACAACATAAAGGTGGGAAAGGTGCTGGCTAGCTTACAATACCTGAAACTGAAATATTACGAAAAGGGGATAAGGTGGACGCACTATTGGCAGCAAAACTCTGAGGTCAGAAAGGTGGGTGGCCACGATCTGAAATGAGGAGTGGGGGGGGTCATATACGTTCCGGAGCAAGGGAAGCGGCTGGCGTATATTTGCCGCATTCTAGGAGCATCTCTATGGGAGGGAATGGGTGTTGGAGGAGGAAGCGCTGGAAGCCTAGCTGGCAGATGTGTCCTTGCTGAGTCGCCGCAGTGGGGAGGTTACTGAATTGGATAAACCAATCACACAGGAGGAAATACTAAAAGCCATAACGGGGCTAAAGTTGGGGAATGCGCCAGGGGAAGACGTTCATACAGGAGGGTTCTATAGGACTTTTGCAGGATCCCTGGCACAATTCTTGGCACCCCTATTCACCAATATTATGGCCACCGGGAGAACTCCCCCAGTCTTTTGGTAAGGCACTGATTACGGTTATCCCAAAGGCGGATAAAGATCCAGAGAACTGCAAGTCATACCGGCCTATCTACCTACTTAATGTGGATGTAGAAATCTTCAGAAGGATACTCGCCACGAGAATGGAGAAAATGTGTCAGCTGTGATGCTAGGGAGGTGAGCCTGCTCCACAACACCATGCCTAGGTGTCGAGGCACACGGGACCTCGCCGGGAGAGACTCCTCCTTAAGGGACAATGACTCTCGTTCCTTTGAGGAACTCCTTACCCAATTCAATTGATGGCATACATAGGGCTTTCTAACATGGCAAATTCTTCCAAGTGCAAAGACTGGACTGAAGAGAAAGTTAAAATGTGCTGCCATCAGGAAGAACAAGAAGTTGTCGTCCAACGCGGAAGGAAGGAGAGGGGAACGCATTGTGACAAATCCAGAGATGCTGTCACTTCTCCCCAGGGGGGAGCCCATTCCCATGAGGCAAGGGTGGTGAGGCCGATAGCCAATAGTCACCTCTGGGGACAAGGGAGAACATCTCGGGAGAACGCAGTATTCCCACCCTCCACCCATGCCCCTTACACCCCACTTCCAACACAAACTCCCATAGTGAGAGTAGGCCCATGTACCGCTAACATATGTGAGGTTGACATAACCAAAAGGTACTGGGACAAAGAAGATCTTTGTGAAACCTAAGGGTTTGCCTGACCCAAGTACTTGGACGAGGTGCCCTTAGGAGGAATAAGGACTGCCATGACAACCACAATTGCAAGTGCTGACGTTGTGCCAGGGTGGAGCCTGCATAATAAAAGGAAAACAGGAGGACTACTTGTCTTCAACCCGTTGAAGTCCTGAGGAGGTCGAGCCAGATGCAACCTCCCCACCAGTCCTGAGGAAACGTGCAGTGGCGCGGCCAAGACCAGGTGGACCGAACAGTCAGCTGTCAGTGGCGAGGCCAGGAAGCAGAGACAGACTACAGACCCAAGCAGCCGACGGACCGAAGGAGAAGGAAAGCTGGTGTTACCATCAAGACGTCCGATCCCAGGAAGTACTAGAGAGCTACCCGATCCCAGTAGTAGGTATGGGGAGTTTCTGGAAGACCAGTAGGGATGCAGGGCAAGGAGAAATGAAGTCCATCATCAGAGGAACGCGTCATCGGTCCGTGCCAAAGGAATATCATTGACCACCAGAAAAGTGCCTGGGACCTAAAACAAGAAGCAAGGCATCTTCCTTGTATCAGTAGTTGGCGAAAGAGTGAGCTTTACCGAAGAGTGAGAGAAACCGCAGTTGGGGACCCACTTCTCTTGGCAGTGCTTGGTGAGAGAAACCAGGGCCTGGGACCCAAACCACGAAGCAAGGTATCGTCTTCGTGGTCATACTTGGCAGGAGAGTGGACCAAGTTGGCCAAACCGAAGAGAGGGAGAGAAACCAGGGTCTGGTACCCAAAATAAAGAAAGCACAAGTCATCTTCCTCGTTGCAGTAAAGAGAGAGAGAGAGAGAGAGAAAGAGAAAGAGAGAAAGAGAGAAAGAGAAAGAGAAAAAGAGAGAAAGAGAGAGAGAGAGAGAGAGAGAGAGATCAAATGAATCCAATCAAAGAAGAGGAGAAACCAGGGTCGGGGGCCCTTCTAACATTTGAGACCTGTGAATTTGAAGCTACACGAGACACAGACCAGCGGAAGGGAGTCATTACCCCGGTGGTAATGAACTGTGAAATCAAAGTGAGAGCGAGACCAGGGGAAGGGACTCCTTCCCCCTGGTGATCTGGAATTGTGCTAACAAGTGAAAAGATACCAGGAGAAGGGAGTACTTCCACCTGGTAGTGTTCAACTGTTAAGATACGTGGTGTATCTGCCCAGGAGAATAGTTTGAACTTTGCCTTTTCTGTTTTGACCACCTGGGGAAGGGAGCCATTCCCCTAAGAAGAAGCCAATACTTGGAAACGATCTTCTACCCCCCCCCCTCGCCCCTGACCTCCCCCCCCCCCAGTCCGGTAGAAGGATGTCATTATTCTGGACCAAGGAGATCTACTTTATCTTTAATTTAGTATTAAGTGTAAGGGACAGAAGTAGAGTTTTTGACACAGGACAGTGGACTATAGATGTATACAGACATTCTGACAGCCATTAGTCTTTTAGTTGAGGCAGGGAAACCCCCTCTCTTAGAGTTTGGGAAAGTTAGGTGTTCTCTTTATTTTCTTAAACAAACAATCGAAGTCTATAGCAACCACTAAGCCACCTGTTTGTTAGTCTCCTCCTTCTGCACCCTTACAGTATACTGAAGCAGAGTGGGTCCCCTGAAAACATAGCACCAGCAGGAGGCGGAGCCACAGAAGGAAGTGGAGCCCGCACATTGAATACTTGCCTGGATCCAGAAAAGCAAACGCTGGAAGTACGGCGTGTGGAAGACGCAGACTGGAGTCAGAGATCCGGTGGTGGTATGATCATGAAATTGCTGTGGTAGGCAAGCTGCCCTTACAACTAAGCCAACGCCACCCGGGGAAGCCACAGCAAACAGCATGGCTCCCCATCACGATATCGAGAAGCCAAGAGGAGGAGCAAGAGCCTGCTGGCAAGTCAAGCAGAACTCGAGACAGAGAACCAAAGAGGGTCCCAGGCCCAGAAGAATCCTGCCCCAGTTCCCTGCCAGTACGGAAGGTCATTGGGAAACCGGGAGGAACAGGAAACCAAAAGGGACTCCTTATATGGCCCTATAAACTCATTCCAGTGAAAGGGAGTCATGCTGGGAAAAACAGTAAAGACATTTGAACTGATTTAATGAAAAACAGTTGAATAATAAACGTAGCTGAGAGGGAGATAGATATAACTGAAACAATAGGAGATTCTAGTCACAGTCCGAGTCAGAGACTCAGGGTAGTAAAATTAAGAAACTAAAACTACCCTAATGAAAGAAAGAAAATAATGGACGTCCCGGGGTTGGAAAGCAAGAGAATTGGAATACTAGAAGAAACTCTTCTCAGTAGGACTGAGAAAAGCGTGGAAGCAAAGTTATGCAACTTGAACTGCTCGAAGGAAAGAAAGAATAAAATATCTGAGGATAGAATTGAAACGTTAGGAGACACTCGTCTCAGTCTTAGTCCGAGAGGTGTGTAAGTAAAGTTAAGAAACTTGAGCTGCTTTATGGAAAGGAAGAGAATAATATAAACCCCTGAGAGGGAGATAAATAAGATGAGGACACCTCCATCCTGGGAAGAGGGGAAAGCTAACCCTGGGATAAAAGTTAAAAAGTGAAATACAAGAGAGAAAGAATATTAAAAACTGAAAGCCAGCAAACCTCTACAAGCTACAAGACAAAATAGACCAGGAAGGGTTGAGCTAGAAGTCCCCAGGAAAACAGAATTAGTCAGTAAACTATACTATGCCAGCTTATGCAAAACCCCTTCAGATTGAACTAAGATTCAACAAGAGTCTCATGAGCGAGCTACACAGCCTTATAAGAAAAGTCACGAAAGACTGAAAGTTACAGATTGAACAGGAACCTAAAGATTAAGAAGACGTGTGTGAAGCACCTATCAGAAGACGGGAGTCATTCTCATGACCTTAGTTAAGTTAGCAGTTGGGTTAGTTAGTACTAGTTGTTGGACAGCAGACATTCTTTTTGTACATTCACAGACGACCGACTAGCACTTAACTGCTAAGAAAATGATCATAATGGTAATTTCCATGCACCTAGGATGAGCATTCTTGTCCTTAGCACTTTTGATATTGATATTTTATTTCTATCACAAGTGTTTCAGGGCGCGACAAGGCAAGGCAGAGGAGGGGAACAGGGGAAGAACAAAACAATGATCTTACTAGGCCCAGTGAAATTGAGAACGCGCAAGTGCATGGGAGTGGGGAGGGGGGAGGGGGTAAGTGCATGGAAAGGGGGAAAAGTGGAAAGTGCGGAGCAAAGGAGAAACAGATAAATAATAATAAATAAATAAATAAATAAATAATAACTGCAACAAACAGTGGTAGTGCAGCCAGCAGTTGGCAAGTGCTAGGTTTAAGGCATCGGACAAAGTAGGTCTGATAAGTGCAGGAAGAAAAAGGGGGGCGGGGAGACTGTATGGGTACAAATACAGACCCTAGTGCAAGGGGGGGCCCGGAGGCAGTGCGTGAGGGTGGCAGGGTGAGCAGGTACCTGGGCCCGGAGGACAGAGGGTGGCCAGGTGCATGGTGTCAAGAGAGAACAGATCAGCAGAGGAGAAGGGGAGCGAAGGCAGAAGCAAAGAGGAAGGTCTTGAGGTGCTCCCTGAACCGGAGCTGGTTCTCCTCAAGTTTTAGAGTGGCCGGGAGGCTGTTCCAGAGGGAGGCCCCAGCCGAAGACCGATGTACCCCCAACCCATTTCTTTGAAAAACGACTGACCACAAGAGAGTAGGAGGTAGAGGAGCGAAGAGCTTGAGAGGAGAGGTATTTGCGGAGGGATAGCTGAAGGTATTTTTGAGCCAGTCCCCAGAAAGCCTTGTGGACAATGCAGAGGGTTTTGAATTTAATCCTTGCATCCACTCGGAGCCAATCGAGAGATTTCAGAGCTGGAGAGATACGATCCCAGGGCTTGAGGCCAAGGACAGGTCTCGCAGTCCTGTTCTGGATTAGTTGCAGAGGGCAGAGAGTAGAGGCAGGTAGATTTAGAAAGAGGATGTTACAATAGTCCAACCTAGAGAGAACCAGATCGTGGGAGACCATGAGCTTCTGGGGAAAGGAGAGGAAAGGCAGAGTACCTCTGAGGAGGTGCAGTACAAAGTTTGACTTTTTAGAGACATCAGAGATGTGGGCGGAAAAGGAAAGTGTGGAGTCAAAGATGACCCTGAGGTTCTTAGCCTCGCAGGTGGGGGTAGGAGGAGGGCCAAGGGAGGCTGGCCAGAGACTGAGGGGAAAGGATGGTGAAGGTGTGCCGATTAGGAGGATCTCCGTCTTGCTGGCATTTAGACAAAGATCAGTGGCAGCACACCAATCTTGAATGGCAGTTAGGCTATCGGCAAACAGCAAGGGAGAAGAGGTGGCCGAGGGCAGCCTGAAAATGAATTGAGTGTCGACAGCGTAGCACTGGAAATTTGAGCAGAAAATGACGATGCAGTGGGCGAGAGTTGCCAGGTATTGGTTGAAAAGCCCGGGCGAGAGGTTAGACCCCTGGGGAAGACCACAGGTAGAGAGGAAGATCGATGATAGGAAGGACCTAAGTTGGACCTGGGAGGGTCAGAGAGGAAAAAGGTCAGCCAGGCCATAGTCTGATCAGTGATACCCAGGTTATCACGGAGACGGTTGAGCAGGATGGTATGGTTGACCATGTCGAAGGCAGAAGATAGATCAAGAAGGGTAAGGACAGAGGGAATGAAGGTTGGAGAGCAGATCTTCACGGATATTCAGGAGAGCAGTTTCCATGCTTCTGGCGGTAAGCTGAGAGATGGCCAACATTTCCAGGCATTTGCCCAGAAAGGGAGTAATGGAAATTGGGCAGTAGTTAGCCGGACAAGAAGGATCAACTGTGGGTTTCTTGAGAAGAGGATACACTAGGGAGTGCTTCAGAGGGAAGGGGAAAGATCCTGAGGCAAAGGAGTGGTTGCAAAAATCAGCAACGGCCGGAGCGAGGGTGTCAATGTGGTCCTTGATGGTTTTAGAGGAACAGGGATGAACCCGTTTTTACGAGGCTTTGTCACGCTCACCTGGTCTCCACGGGGGCGTGCTCGTGTCCGCAGGATGATGTCTGCACTGGTGTTGCTCCGCTTAAATGAGGGTGCTAGCTTGCGTCTTCCCTTCGTTCCTGCCTCAGGAGAAGTTCGCCTGCAAGTCGAAACAAGGTATTAGCCAACTGAATGGAGTTGGTTTTGGTTTTCACCTTCCGTTTTTCCTTCTCTTCCTCTGGCTCACCTTGGTTTTTTTAATGGGTGAGCTCTCTGTCCTGCACACTCTGGCAGGAACGCGGTTACACTGTCGTTCCAGGATCAAGTTACTTCACTGATCCGATGGAGGTTGCTGAAGTGGAAGGACCGAAGTAAGCAGGCAAGTCTCTATTCCAATAACTCATTGGAAAAGATGCTTTAAGTCTTTCTGCTCAAGATATCTGATGTTCGTTCTTGTCTTTCATGTGCGGCATTAAGCGGCTTTCGGATGATGGGATGACTCTTCTGACAATGATGAGCAGGATTCCTGCCGGTATGTATAGCGCTGTGTGACACACGCTAATTGTTTGCTTTATTACGCTTTCCTTTGCTGTGTGCGACTAACCTGCTTTGTCTTTTCTGTTCGGCAGGTGCGGCGCAATTCCAGGAAGAAGATGGAAGAATCGTTTGACGGTGTTGAGTGGCGGCGCGATGCAGAATGATGGAGAACTGCTCGATAGAGTTCCTGGAGGTGGCCGATTCAGGTGAGTAGTTACCCGAGAGGACACCTTCTGTTTGGTTCTTCTACAGATGCGGCGGTCCGTGGGTAAGAAGAAGGCAAGGTCAGGATGTTCTGCAGGTAAGGCCTTCAATGCGTGAATAACTCCTGTTCTTCTCTTTTCACAGGAGCCGATAGATAGAAGACTCTGGACGGGCGTGGCAGAAGGGAAGCAAGAGCTGAACTGACACGATGAGCGTTAAGCTGCAGGAGTGCAGAATAACGCGAAGCGAGTCCAGTTTGCAGGGTGCGGTTTAAATAGCCTTGCAAGTAGTTCCAGGAAAATAGTCCCCTTAACTGTATCCTGCCTCTCAGGTAAAATAGTCCCAAGCCACACCCTGTACTGAATGGTTTAGCATCTCAGAGCCAAGTATATGGACCATATGTTTAACACCTACCATGAGCTCGGCGCCAGGACTAAGTCTAGGTAAGCCTAGCTGGGGCCTGAGAAGCCCCCAAAGAAGCCTGAAGCAGGGATGGGCTCGCCAGTTACAGGGTTTTGGGAGCATGCACCATGACAGGCTTTCATAGATCAGACTTGTCTAGCGACCTCATCAGGGGAGAAAGGAGGAAAGGATAAGAAGGAAGGCGGGGGGTGGCTGAAGGAGGGTCAGCAAGCACAGACGGAGAGGGGAGGGGGGATGGAGAGGGCGGACAGGATGTCCTGGGTTTTGAGATAAAGTGAGAGGCAAGGACATTGCAAAGAGCCTAGGAGGCAACAGGAAGGGTAGAGACTGCAGCAGGGTTGGCCAGCTCCTTGCAGATTTTAAAGAGTTTGGCCGAGTTGTTAGATGCCGTAGAGACACAAGCTTAAACATGGACTCTCTTCTTGGGGAGGACAGAGAGTCAGTATTCCCTTTGGAGCAGGCGACAGGCCAGTTTGTCAGAGGATAAACAAGAAGCCCTCCATTTCCTCTCAGCCATCCTACACTTACGTTTAAGTGTAGCTAGTCATACGAGAAATTGCACTTGGCTTTGGACTTCAAACGGATCCTCATGGCATGGGCAAGAGAATCCAGAGTATCAGAAATTGTAGAGCAGAGACAGGGCTCTGTCAGGTTGTGAGACAGCCAGAGGTGGAGGGGGCCGGGCGGGAGAGAAGGTGGCGGCGAAAGCCTCAACTGACTCACTCTTCATGGGCCAGATGTCCGAGAAGGTAGGTGGCAGTGTTGGGGTAGGCTTGGCTTGCTGGGACGAGAGGGAGAGATGAGAGGAGCGGAGGGAGTGATCGCTCCAGGAGAGAGGAGTGGTCAGAGGGATGGAGAGGGGGAGGTCAGAGGTGATCAAGACAACAAATATGTGCCATGCAGAGTGAGTCGGGCCAGATGGGAGGATGGACAGGGAGAGGTAGTCGCAGAGGTCACGGAAGAGTACAGAGGAGGAGCAAGGAGAGTCTAAATGGATATGGAGGTCACTGAGGAGGAGGAGTTGAGTGATAGAGGCCAGGAGGGAGGAGGAGTGGTCCTCCCACTCAGAGAAAAATGAGGCGATTTGACCAGGAGGCCAGTAGATGCTAGCCACAGTAAGAGAATGGGTAGGAGAGAGAGCCTACAGACAAGGCATTCAAAAGAGGAGTAGGTCGGAGTGGGAATGATAGAGGCAGAAATCCACTCAGGATAGGAAAGATCAGGGCTACCCCCACCCCAACTCCCCCCCCTCCGGACCCAGAGGATCTGGGTGCGGAGAGGATCTTGTAGCCATCAGGGAGGAGTGTCAAAGCTTGTGACAGAGCTGGCCATGAACCATATCTCAGTTAGACCAATGCCATCAAGGTCTAGTTCTTCAAGGAGGTGGCAGATGTCAGAGGAGTGTTTGACAGCAGAGCGTGAGTTGAGAGTGGCAATATGAAGAAGGTAGCCAGCCTTGAAGACCTTCCGGGGAGGGGTACGGATCAGAGGTAAGCCCTGCGGATGAGAAAGAGCCCTAGGAGGGGCGGAGGAGGGAGATGGCAAGGTAGCCAAGGGGGGAGAGGAGGGAACAGCAGGAGATGAGAGAAAACTGATGAGGCGAGGGGAGCACCTATCAACAAGGAGAAGATTGGCCTGAGGGCCTTGGACCATGACAGTGCCATTAAGGTAAACATTAATGATGACTTTAGAGGAGTAGAAGGAAGCCATGAAACTTCCCAGCGAGTGCCACCATTAATGGGAGAGGAGGAGATAGGACAGAGCACAGAGATCATATGAAGAGTCCATAGATCTGGCGAAGGAACGACAAAGAGGATGTCGGTGAGGGTCTGACTGGAGGAAGTATTGGAGTAGGTGTCAGCGATAGGAAGACCAGGGTTAGAGGCCAAGATATCCTTTTTGAACTTCTCCCTACCAGACTTCGTGAGAAGGGAAGGATCGTCAATGGAGAAGCAGTTGGAAAAGATAGGAGAAACAGAAAGCGCCATGGGGGTGGAAGCGAGGAGAGGATGGATAAACCAGGTTGGGGGGCGGGTAAGGCAGGTAGGTGTGGGACAAAAGAGTGGTGAGGTCACTGGGCTGGCAAGTAACAGAGAAGCAACAATATACACGAAAAATACAGAGAATTTAGCAAAAACAGCAAGATTTGACTTTCTATCAAAAACGGCAAGATTTGACTTTCTAGCAAAAAGCAAAAACGGCAAGATCTGACTTTCCATCCAGGGATTCAGATGTTAGCACAGGGTTTTAAGAAGCACTGTGCATCAAGATGACAATATGGGAGTAACCAGTAGAAAGAATAGTGATCGTCAAAGGTGGTAGGAGTGAGTCCAGGAGGAGGGATCTAACCCACAGTTCTGGAGGTGACAATGTCAAGGCAGTCCATATTTCTTAGAGGAGTGAGGTGGCAGCATCATTGTGGTTAAGAAGCAGGGAGGACTCCAATTAGCGTTCCGGAAGCAGGCAAGGAGCAGACAGGTGCCTTAGAAGTGGGCCTTTGCTGAGAGGTCGGCTAAAGCCTGCCGGTCCCTGGTTGGATGGAATAAAATACTCAGCAACCAATGGGAGTGCAGCACAGGTAGAGGTAGTTCAGCCAGGCTGCCTACACAACAAAGAAAACCATGGCGGCTATCTTGGAAAGGCCACAAATCAGTAAAATAAGCAGGCAATAGTGGGAAAACCCGTGCTTTCAAAATAGCAAGGCAGCTTCAGATATCAAAAAGCTCAAAAAATGGCAGCACAATGAAAATGCCCAATAAAACAGTGCTTTTCCAAAACAAATATCGTTTTTTCTTTTTTCAATTTTCGGTTTTTAAGGTTCAATAATTCCCCTGGAGGTGCAGTAATGCACAGAAAGTGCACCTACCTAATGGGGGGGTCAGCAGCCAGGCACAAACTCCACATGTGCAGGAAACATATGGCCAGGAGGGTGGAATCAGGACCTCACTCTCAGTGAAAAGCAGATTAAAGAAACCAAATCCAGGCAGTGGGCCTTGCTGAAAGGGCCGGCTAAAGCCTTAAGGTGTTAATATAGGTAGGGAACACCCCATAATGATAGGGATATTTAGGAATTTATACTATAATTTAATAAATACACCTTGCAAATGTCCTTCGTCTGATCTGCCACACAGCCTTATTGAATATATTGTTACTCCTGGCAACTATATAGTTTGTTAAATGTAAAGGACATGATCCATCTCAGTCATTCACAGCCCAAGGACATACAATAGCAGATGGTGCAGCTTGTTCAGCGGCTTTAAACGAGCCTCTGCCTCCTAATGATATTCTTGTTTGTATTGCAGTCCCACAGTCCTCAATTGCCTCCCTTTCCAGCCTGTAATTCTCCAATACCAAGCACCCGAAGCCAAAAAGGTAACCTGGACACAATGTTACTGGGAGTTGGGAGTAGACTCCTGTGGCGTTCCACAGATAGCCGCCTGGTAGCATCCAAGGTACTTCTCCCCTACCTGGTCCGTGAAGCTCACACTTTAGACCATTCTTGAAAAAATGCTATGATTACCCTATTTAATCAAGATTGGATGGCCCTTGGTTTAGCCTCTATGGCTCATGGTTATTGTGAAAACTGTGTCAAGTCTTAGACATATAACTTTCGGAGAGTGGTACCCACAAGGATGTCTGCACGTCCTGTAATGGAAGGTCCCTCACTTCCTGCAAGTGCAGACTGACTTCATGCAGCTCCCCACTTGCATGAACTTTACCTATGGTTTAGTGATGATGGACATATTCTCTGGATGAGTAGAGGCCTACCCATGTAGAAAGGCAGAAGCTGTTACAATGGCCAAAATGTTGTTGGCAGAATTCATAACCCCATTTGGATTACCCCTCGGTACAGACAGAGATCAAGGCACCTATTTTAATGGTCAAGTTATTAAAGAAGTGTGCAAAGCTCTAAGAATAACTCAACAGTTCCATTGCGCTTATCACTCCCAGTCTAGCGCGCATGTAGAATGCTACAATGGGGATCTTAGGACTGTCTAAAGTGTGCAGAGAGACAGGTTTGAAATGGCCCCAATCCTTGCCCCTGGCTAGGTTTACCATGTGCAATAAGCCGCAGTGTAAACACAAACTATCTGTGCATCCATCAGCAGAGCAGCGGTCTGCACTCCAGCCCAGGTGGCGCGACCCCCGTTTCAGGTCCTCCAGACTATGCAGTTATATGTGCTGGGATCACGACCTGGATTCTTGCAGCACATTGTCGCAGGATCACCACCGTACTCAATGACGCCACATCTACTTCCACCGATCTTCCTCGGATTGGTTCCAGTCCCACCACAACACTCCATAAGAGATGCCACTGGTCATTTGCGGATGTCAGACCCTTCCAGTGCTGCTCGAACGGCCAGTACCAGAGGATGAGGGCATGTCCCTCGATCGCCCAGTATGCTCACATACTGAATCAGGACCCACAGCTTCTGAAACTTTTTCACACTGAAGTCCCTGCAAGATCTACTGCTAAGGATCCTTAATCAGTCAAAGGCCCGGAGGGAATGACCCGGATTCAGCCCCCACTTCTGGCATCCCACCTTCAGTGTCCGACCCCCCTGGATCTCACAATGCAGCGCCCAAAAAGGTATGGTTTGTGATACTCTGGGAGAACTAGTAGCTTTGAGCCCAGGGGTAACTGGCCAGGTCACTCGCCCCTGGATTTGTTTCCTCAATGGTGATGAATCCCCCTTAGGTGGTAAGTGCAATTGCAAGGAGCAGGAGCCACTACTGTTGACTCACTGATGCCTGCAAGGTATCGGCCCTGCTGTTATCACCTGCTGGTCATTCCTTTTGTTTTAAATTACCCTCATTTGCACGTTGCTCTGGTATTCTGGATATCTCTAGTTGGAGCTTTGAGTTGGAAAATTTGAATACGAACTATGGACTAAGGAATGCTTTGCTCGGCCCCAGATTTCCGTTGGAACCTGCAAGCTCTGGTCTGGAGAGCTTATATCACTTGTGTCCTGCACACCACCTGCCCTAATGAACTGACCAGAACTTTGTCTCCTAGCTACAAATCTTTGTGCTGGTGCCATGGCCTGATTTATTAACATGGACATTCAAGGATTGGCCTTAACGTACACTATGCTTGGCTATAGTTCTGTTATCATCCTTATTGTCAGAACACTGATATATTATCATTTTCACTGCGACTGCTGCTTTCCGTACAACCCGTCATGAAAACGATGGTCCATCCCTGGGTTCACAGTGAAAACACTTACCTGCACCTCTCCTGGCAGTATGCCTGCATTTTTAATCTTACTGCTTGTTGGGTCTGTGCCCATCTGCCTTCTGTCCTATCCTCCAAGATCCCTATGGGATCCATCCCCTTTCAGTGGATGGATGTCTGTTTAGATCTTACATGGGTCGCCCAGGACCCTGTAGGGATGCTCGTTCCCACCTGGGTTTCACCGGTCCTCCGAACTTCCCCACTCTAGAACAAGTATGCATCAAACCTGCAGCAATCCACCTTTCCTACCCGGCAAATGGCCTTGTATGCTACACCAATCCAGGTTCTCTGTTAATAGGAACTAGCAAATTTCATTATTACTTGTCCACCATTTCCAAAGTCACATTTGCCTTCGACCCTAATATTTCTTTTTCACAATAAGGGTACGCAAAGTATGCCGGAATTTATTTAATGTGTGTTGTGAGGAATCTCAGGATTCCATCACTTCTCCCCACATCGGAGAATGTCAGAATAAGATGAAACACAATTGTCTAGAAAGCCAGAACTGCAAATGAAAGTATAAAGGGTCAAGGAGAGATTGTACAGGAGGAGAGAAGAGCTAACCAGCCCATGAAAGAACTGCATGAACTGCTATAGCAAGTAACTATAGACTATATATCTTAAGATTATCTATTGATAAGAGATCCAAAAACGGATACAAGAAGTATCCTTGGCAGAAGAGAACCATTCTCATGACCTCAGTTTATTTAAAATAGTGGTAGGGCAAGTTAGATTTGTTTTGGACAGCAGACTTATTCGACAGTCACAGATGACTGGTGAGCACCCTTGTTAGATACATAGGTAGGGAATATCCCATAGTGATAGGGAAGGTTAGACCTTATTCTTATTTAATAAAAACATTTGTAATGTGTCCTTAGTCTAACCCTCCACAATATGTTCCTAAAAAAACCAGAGTTAAAAGGAGCATTAGTACACGTATAGAATACATTTATATCGAACATAAAAGCTTGATGTCCAACTTGCTAGGTACCAGCTCCCCATTTCCCAGGAGGTAGCACCGGCTTACTGGGTAATGCCAGATACCTTGGGCTGACTTTAGCATCTTCTCAAAATCCTCATTTCGATCCGTGAGTATGTATGGTAAATCAGTCCTGAATAATATTGCTTGTGAGAAGGAACAGTCTGTTTTGGATTCCCCAGCATATTAATTGACTATAGATAATGTCTTCATGCATGTCACTTTATTTTAAAGAAATCACGTGGTCCTGATGGGGGATCTACATAAATTCTCCTCTAACTTCTGAGCCCCACTATTGAGTAATCTTTTTACGGTTGTTCCACCACTATTGAGTAATCTTTTTACGGTTGTTCCAACTGCTGGAATTTTGACCGATACTTGGCTACAGTCCTCAACAGTTCTGATAAAAGAAATAATAAAAGGCTGTCCTGTCTGCTTCAAGCTAATTCCTTCAAGCAAGATCTCTTTAAGCCTCTTGGGTAAATGTGTGTACTATTATATCCTGACCTGGACCAATGATAACAAGTAGTTTATTAGAGAAAGGCAAAAACAAACAATTATGCAAAAACAGCACAAACAACATGCAGAACCTTCGCAAATGAGTTTTGAGACAAAAACAGATCTACCTTCAGTTTTTAATAAGTACAAGGGAGCACACAACCTGGGGCTGCTCACAAGGCTAGATCGGAGACAAGGGTACACATAAGGGAGGAACATAATAAGATACTTACAGACACGTAACTGGGTTTTGATCGTGCATTGTGTGAGGTACCAGTAGTAAGGCTCGGGCACCAGGGTAGGATATTTTAGGGTATAGACTTATTGATCAAGAACGTTTGGGGAAAAAGGTCTCTATTCCTAAATATAAGAGGGGTTACTGTGCCTCAAAAGAACTAGTAAAAACAGCCAGGATGTCCAAATATATAAAGTCTATCTAAGTCACGTTCCCAAAACCTATCTCTGCCCCTCACATTATAAACTAACAAAATGGTACATGGGTGATCTTACTCTAAAAAATAGTGTTCATCAAGGCAACATAAATATTCTCATCCAGGTGGGCTTCCAAAGGATTCAAGAAAATAACGTTCCAATACTAGGGTGTTGCTCCTTTCGCCTAGACTTCAAAAGGACAAATGTCCTTCCAGTCTCTTCTGATACATAACACAAATGATTCTCCAACACGTTCTCAGTCCTATGGTTCTATACACCTTTGTTTCAAGCCTTCTGTTCGGGTGTGAATTTCAGTCCTGCAAAACTTGAGGGGTCCTGGTGAACTCTCCTGCCAAAAGCCAGTTCTCTCACACATTGTCGTACTTTCTTTCTTATGTAGGGCTCCTGCCCCTGTTATTCCTGATTATCTTTAGGATCCCAGACCCTCCTTGGTCTCTCCTTTGGGTGCATATCCCAGGCTTGTAAATGGAACCTTGGGTTAGTTTGGTTTACTCTTCTACGAAACGCACCGTTCCTCGGACTCCTTTATACTTAATACTTCATATGGGTGCGGGTCCCAGTCTCGTAATTGTTGTCTGCAATCGCCTGGTTCACTCTCCTGCCAAGATAAGTTTTCACTTGTGTATCCACTTGTCATGCTTTTATTAATGACTGGGGTATCTCCCAGCTGCTTCTCCATATTTCTCTTTCGTGTATCAGTCCAAAATATTCTCTGACCCTCATCATTCAGTCCTTTCTGTGCTTCAACCGGCTTCCCTGGACCTCCTGACAATTCCCACCAGCCTGCGTACCTTTGTTTTCGATTTGCGTCTTGTGGGCTGCAGAATTCCGTCTAAAGGCTCTGGTAGCCGTTGAAATTGCCCATAGTTCCGTTTTTCCGCAGCGTCCAGAGTCCGCCTCGCTGTGGTATGCTCTTGCATCAGCATTTTTGTGGACACAGTAAGATGCCGCTGCATCAATTCGGTATGCAAGCTTCAGAATAGCCCACTCCCATGCTATGCTCGCTCTCTTTCCTTCGTTGGAAAATGGTGTTTCACTTCCGTGTTGGTCTCACGTCTCCGTTCTCTGCATCACAGCTGACAGCTTTGCTTTCCCTAGAATACCTGCCCGGAGGGCTTCTCCTCTGGCTTTCAGCTGCACTACATTTAAACTCCTGCATTAGGAAAAGGAGTTATCTTGAACCAATCAGGTTTGTTAAAGGTCTGCTCACTTCGGTTTACCCGAGTGATATTCATCCTCGCAGTCTTCATTTCAGTACATGGTTTCAGATTTAATTAGTCACGTCAATACTAGATAGATCTGGAGTCTGAATGAAATAAGGAGTTGGATTGGTTTCACCAGAACACATCAGTTCTATCAGTACAGATAGAAGGGGAACTTAATACCCGAAAAGGGGGTTGGAGGACTTTCAGCAGGGTAATACCGCGTCTCTTGAAGTTGGCCATCCATAGACCAATAAGGGGCTTCCCTTCCCAGGTGATCTTCCCCCTGTGCACAACCCAGGGGAATTATTGTACTGTGGATGCACTGCCTGGCCCCCTGGAAAAGGGCTCCCCCTAGGGAAGAAGGGACCCTATCCTCAGATTTGTCACAATTGGGTAGGATTTAACAGTGCTGTGATTTGGACAAGTATTGAGTTCCAGCATGGTAATGATTAAATGCTTGATTGTGGTTACAAAACATAAACGCACAAATACAATAGCAGATGTAACATGCAATCAGACTTAAGTCCCAAGATATAAATAGCACATAACATTGAAAATTAAAACAATGTCATACATCTACATCATATATATCACAGAAATATATAAAACATAACAAACGCCATCACAAGATTTGTTTACAGCGTTACAAAGCCCTAATTAAAATAGTGACTGCAAAAACGTTTGACACACATTTGGAAACGTTACAAAAATCTAACGCTCCAATCCCAGTAACCATTTACATCCAAGATCTATAAAGCCCCTATAACATTGTTTTCATAATCTTGGTATAAAGGTCACCAAGTCTTTCTTGAGGTGTTTCTTTTCAGATTTTGATGCAAAAGAAGACATCCATGTTGGGCAAAACTTATTTTGCAAAATCATTTTTGAAAAAGGTTATCCTACCTTTATGTTAATTTTTCTTTCCCCAGTTATCCCGAACTCCCCGCCTTCCTGGTGGCATACGATGGATGAGTTTGCTAGCCTATCTAATATTAATGAAGCTCCTACGATAAGGAAGGAAACGTTACTCACTTGCAATCCTAATTCCCCATCGTGGGAAAGTTCAGTAACTTCCCCCAGCGTGACCAGCAAAAAGGGATAGTAAAAAGATAGGAAGATCTTCCCTCAGCAACTTGTGAAAAAAACAACTAGCTTCCCACTCGTGCGTTATCAGAGGGTCCAGCAGTCTGGCTGCCATAAAGAGACAGGGATTCCTGTTAAACATATCAAAAGAACTCTGTCTGCTTACATGTTCTGTTTTATGCCAGTTAACAGTTTTACATCTGCAATTATGTGCTGCTTGGGTGAAAAATAAAACAAAGTCAGATGTTTTCTCTACTAGAAAAGAGTTCTGTGATCCAGCAAATAGAGGAGCTATTCATTGTTTATCAATTTCATGACGATAATATGTTGGAGAAATAGGATTACACGTAAGTAACTTTTCTTTCACAGCGCCTCCACAACTCCCCATAGCAAGGCCTGCCTCTCGTGCTAATGGTCCTTTCCTAATTTGGATCTGCACGGCTTGTTTCTACAGTATCTGGGCCGATCTAATTTGTGGCAGCTGTGCACTTTATGCAATGCTCTCCCTTTCAGGTCTGAACTCCAGCACCTCTGGGCAGACCTCATCAAGCCGCTTGTACCAGCCTCTCTATTCACACATCAAATCAGAAAAAGTTGACAAACTTTTGTTCTAAAGCACACTGCCCCAGCGAACACTTTTTTTTTTCTTCCTCTCACTGTAATGGGAGGGACTCAATCTGTACCTCAGTGCTTTGCTCAATGCTGATACACTCCCACTAGGCCTGGTCTTGATTGTCAGTTTCTCTGCTCTAAAACGAACCCTAAATTGACCATACCAGTCATGAGGCCTACATTGCACTGTTGGAGGAGCACCTGCCGGAGCATGCAAATAGTTTGTGAGCTTGGAGGGCACACGGCACTCAGCATCCATTTCAGTGGCTTATGTCCCCTACTGTGTGAACTTAGGAGGAGAAGCATCCTGTAACAAGCATGTGTCATTCTAGGTCCAGCATCTCAGACAGAGCTCTTATATGACCCATAGTTGTTTGAACATTAGTGATAGTTCAACATACTCCACTTTTGTCAACTCCATGTGTATTGCAGTACATGCTGCCAGGTGTGGGGTGCATTTACAGGCCCTAACAGAAGTCCCCATCACCTCAAAAACTACATTAAACATTGCCACTGAAAATGGCTGTGCTTTGTTCCCTGGCACATGTGTGGCAAGCATTTGAACCCTAAAAATCGGAAAATGGAAAAACGGACCTGCGTTTGCTTCTCTTTCATCTGCATAACAAGAAGTTATGCACTGCATTGAAGAATGGCCCTACATTTGCTTTATTCCATTTGAATGCCAAAATGTTTGCAGTACATCAAAAAAACAGCGTTGTCTTATTGTTAATTCACATAAGGGGCAAGAGTTTCAACATTGCAACCCGACACAGCTTCTGTTTTCCCTTTCATGTGAACCGCCGCACTCAAAACACTGCAAATGAAAAAAAACGGCTTGGCTTTTCCTTTTTATTTCATGTCACATCAAAGAACCATGTGCTGTACCCTTCCGTGTCAATAAACCAACAGTAACTGCAGACCCAGTCAAAAGGACAAACTAAAAGAAAATCCCATGACCTACAGAACGCTCACCCGAGGAAGCCCCGTAGAAGTCCCGCTTTGCCCGGAGACTCTCCTCTGCTGCTGCTGGACTTTTTGTCAACCGCAAATTTTCCTCACTACAAAACGACTCCATCTACCAGGAGGTGAAGCATAAGTGGATACAGTTTATTCACTTTGCTTTCAAGTGAATACATACGCCTAAAACCTTTTTTCAATTCCTGTTTTGCACAGCCTTTACTTCTGCTGGGAGGCGGCCTATAAGTTCAGGAACGCACACGCACCAGAGGAAGCCCCGTAGAAGTCCTGCTTTGCCGCGCTCATCGCGGCATGTGGCGTTCTTTCACTTTCTTTTTTCCTTTATATTTTGCTTTAATTTTAATTTGTATCTTGTCTATATTTAGTACTTTCATTTTTTCTTTGCACTTTATTTTTTCATTTTTTCTTTTCTGGGTTTTTGGTGAAAATGAAACGAGGTATCTCCACTTTAAAAACAGGAATGCCTCACATTGCAACTGCAAACCGCCTAGGTATGGACATTCGTCCTTTCTGCAGTGACCAAAGTACAGTATTTTCTGTGGAAAATAGAATTGGAAATAATAAATTAACAGAATGTGGTCAGGATGACCAAAGTGCCCGTGTTCCACAAAAGGACTCACAAAATGGACATGCAGCCAAGAATATCACGGTGGAAGACAAAAGAACAAGTTACTTTCTTACCTGGTAACGTTCTTTCGATGGGATGGTCCGACGACGTATTCCATATCTATGACATGTAATCACCACAGCTGTGCTGCTGCGGAAACTTTTTTAGGCGTCTGCGTCCTGCGTCAATGACATCGATGCGCCGTCGTCGAGGACCTCCTCCGACGTCATCCGATGTGATAAGTAGGACGCACGTAGCCTCAGTTGTAGTTTTTTCCCCCACAACGTGTGACATTATTCAACTGCCAGTCAGACACAAAGCCTTGCCGAACGTAAGCTGCAATCGCAAAAGAAATTCTGCAGCGGGGAAGGCAGGGAGGGAGCGATATGGAATACGTCGTCGGACCATGCCATCGAAAGAACGTTACCAGGTAAGAAAGTAACTTGTTCTTCGAGGGGATTGGGTCCTCCGACGTATTCCATATCTATGACAGACTCCCAAAGCAGTACCAGAGCAAGGAGGAGGGAAAGAATTTAGAATCAAAATTTAGAATTGCCAATCAAATAGCAGAGCAAAGGACCGCCTTGCCAAAGGCCAGATCCTGTCCTCGGATGGAATCGAGGGAATAGTGACGTACAAATGTATGTACTGAAGCCCAGGTGGCTGCATCACAGATGTTGCGAATAGGAACACCCCTCTGCAGGGCAGTAGATGCAGCCATACCCCTGGTAGAATGGGCCCGCAAGTCAGCCGGTGGGTCCTTACCCGCCAAGCGGTAACACTCCGAGATGGCCAAAATAATCCAGCGAGACAAAGTCTGTTTCGTCACAGCTTGCCCCAAACGCTTTCCAGCGTAACCAATAAAGAGTTGATCGTCCACTCTGACCCGGGACATGCGTGAAACATAAAAGCTTAAAGCTCTCCTAGGATCAAGCCTATGGAGCCTCTCCTCTTCCTTACCAGGATGCGGAGGAGGATAGAATGCCGGAAGAACAACCTTCTGGGCCAAATGAAATTCCGTCACTACCTTCGGGAGAAAAGAAGGACGAACTCTAAGGACAACCCTGTCCTTGTGAAATACAGTGAAGGGTGGCTTAACTGAAAGTGCCTGTTACTCACTCACTCTGCGAGCGGAAGTAACCGCAACTAAAAACACAGTTTTCAGAGTTAACAGCCTCAAAGGGCAAGAATGTAAAGGCTCAAACGGAGCACCCATAAGAAACTTAAGAACAAGGTTTAAAACCCAACCGGGCACCAGGAAAGGTGACGGAGGGAACACATTAGTGAGTCCTTTCAGAAACAGTGAAATTAAAAGGGATTTTAAAGTAAGAACACTCTTCAGACAAGCGCTTAAAGATGGACAGCGCCGCCAGGTAACCTTTAATGGTACCCTTTTGCAAGCCCCTGTGGGCCAAAGAAAGCAAAAAGGACAGAACCATGGGGATGTCACATGCAAAAGGATCCACATTCTGAACTCTGCACCAGTCGCAGAACTTACGGCAACGGTATAAAGACTTTGTTGCTGGCCTTCGGGCCGAAAGCAACACCTCCATCACGTCTTCAGGGAGGTCCCAATCATTATACCTCAACCTTTCAGAAGCCAAGCGTGAAGGTTGAGGGATCTGACCTCTGGATGGAGAACCTGACCCCCCCTCCCGTGAGAGCAGATCGTCTCGATAGGGAAGACGACGTGGAGGGCAGATGGACAAGTCGAGAAGGTCCGGTACCACGTCCTCCGAGCCCACGCCGGAGCAATGAGGATCATCTGGGAACCGAACTTCCGTAACCTCCGCAGCACTTGCGGGATGACGGGGACTGGAGGAAACGCGTACAGCAGCGGGAATGACCACTCCACCACAAACACGGCTCCTAAGGCTCCTTTTGGAGGAAATTCCCGCAAGCAAAACCTTTCGCACTTCGGTTGACACTGGAGGCGAAGAGATCCACTTGAGGGGTCCCCCAAAGGGCCAAGATCTCCAGGAGAATCTCCTGAGCCAACTCCCACTCGTGAGAGATCGTGCTCTGCCTGCTCAGAGCGTCCGCTGTCACGTTTTCGTCTCCGGCCAGATGAACTGCCGAGATCGAAACTTCCTGCTGGATGGCCCAGAACTCGAGCTGCATCGCCTCCCTGCACAGAGGAAGTGACCGTGCCCCCCCCTTTTTGTTGAGGTAGTGCATGGCCACTGTGTTGTCTGTCAGGATCAGGACACTCTTTCCTCGCACAGTCGGCAGAAAAGCCTTCAGTGCTAGCCTGACGGCCCTCAGCTCCAACAGATTGATATGGAGTCTGGACTCCGACGGAAACCAACGACCGCTGACTGTCAGCCCGTTGGCATGAGCTCCCCATCCCGTGAGGGATGCATCCGTCATGATCGTCACCTCCGGAATGGGAAGCCAAAATGGAGCCCCCTTCATCAAGTTGCCTTCGACGGCCCACCACAGAAGGTCCCGGGCGACCGAGGGTGGCACCTGAACCGGGTCCGACATCCTACCGGAGGACTGCGACCATTGCATCTTGAATGCCCACTGCAAAGATCTCATCCGCAGACGAGCCTCTGGCACCAGAAGAATGCAGGATGCCATGAGGCCGAGCAACCTCAAGTACTCGAACGCTGGGAGCGTCAGGGCATGTTGAAACTTGTGCACCATCTGCTGAATGTGAAGAGCCCTCACCTGGGAAGGAAAACACTGCCCCAGGGAAGTGTCGAGCACTGCTCCGATGTACTGGAGCCGCTGTGTTGGCATCAAATGGGACTTCTTTAAATTGAGGGAGAAGCCCAGCCTGTGAAGGGAGTGGCAGGTGACGGACAGATGATCCAGGACCTGCTCGGGAGAGCTCCCCCTGATCAACCAATCGTCCAGGTAGGGGTAGACGTGAATCCCCCCTTGCCTGAGATGCGCTGCCACCACCACGAGCTTGGTGAAAACCCTGGGGCGGAGGTCAATCCAAACGGCAGGACCCGAAACTGAATGTGCGATTCGCCAACCACGAACCTCAGGTACTTCTTGTGCTTGGGATGGATCGGCACATGGAAGTAAGCATCCTTGAGGTCGAGAGACACCAACCAGTCCTGAAGCTGAAGGGCCTGGAGGACTTGAGAGAGAGTAACCATCTTGAACTTGTCCTTCCTTAGGAATTTGTTCAAACCGCGCATGTCCATGATGGGTCTCAATCCCCCGTCTTTCTTCGAAATCAAAAAATAAGGGGAATACCATCCCTTGTTTCTCTCCGCTACAGGCACCAGTTCTATGGCGCCTTTCTCCAGCAGGGCTTGAATTTCCTGCGCAAGGAGCGGATCCGGACTCTGCAAAGAGAGGTTCCCCGGTGGATTGTCGCAAGGCCTGTGCCGAAAGGGAAGACAGTAGCCGTGGGTTATGATCTCCAGAACCCACACATCTGAAGTAATGGTACGCCACTCTACAAGATGCTGCACCAGCCTTCCCCCAACCGGCGAACCATGGGGCATGGCCTCATGACTGAATGGTAGCGGCTGCGGCGTTACCTGAGGGCAAAGAGGCAACTGCCCGAGCGGCCTTGGCACCATGGGTACCCTGTCGTCCACCTCTGGTACCCCTGCGTTGGCCTCTTTGACTGCCAGCTCCTCTCGCTTTACTGAAGGACGAGTAATAGCGAAAGGAACCACCCCTCCATTGCTGTCCCCTAGGACGAAAAGGCAGAGGTTGGCGAAATGCAGCTTTTGAGGTCTGCAACCTCTCAAGGCTCTCGTCAGCCTTGCTGCCAAAAAGGTGTTCACCGTCAAAGGGCATGTGGAGGAGCCGGGACTGCACATCAGGAGCAAACCCCGACTTCCGCAACCACGCAAACCTGCGTATCACGGTGCTCGCCGCCATGGACCTGCTGACGCATTTAGCCAAGTCCAAACCCGACTGAACGGACTCACACATGGCATCCTTACCATCCTGGACCATAGCAAGGAAACCATCCCGTTCGTCCCCTTCGGGAATATGTTCAGCCGCTAACGTAACACAGTTCCACAGAGTGTGTGTGAAACGAGACAAGGCACAAATGGAGTTGGCCGCCTGAAGCGCCATACCACCAGAAGAAAACATTTTCTTCGCCCAGCCATCAAAACGTTTGTCGTCCCTATCAGGAGGGATGGTAGGGTACGACGCCTGCTTTGCCGGGGCCGTGGCCGCCTGCAGCACCAGACTCTCCGGAGTGGGGTGCCTGGTCAAGTAGCAGAGGTTGCTACTGGCTGTACGGTATTTTCGCGACAAGGACCTGCCCACCGCCGGGAGACTCTCCGGAGCAGTCCAAGCCGCCGCCACCCTTCTCTGTAAAGCCATATGGAACGGCAGTACCAGGTCAGTTGGGGGACCAACATCAAGGATGTCCGTGAGATCATCCTGCACAAACTCCCCTGGGGGAGCAGACCATCCCAAGTACTCAGAAACCCTAGCCATAAGGCGTCGGTACGAGGAATCGGCATGAGAGCCAGGCTCAGGCCTACAAAACTCCACCTCCGGAGAGGTGTCCAGTCCACTGGCATCATGCAGTGACTGCCTCAAATCGTCAAACTGACTATGGCCCGAGACAATTTCATCTGGAACCTGAATCTGGAACCCGACTAGGAACCAGGCCATCAGAATCCTCATCCGCCTCTGAAATATATTCCAGGTGGTGAAAAGAAGGCACCCGAGAGTGCTTGCTCTTAACAAGAGCCTTCCTAGGGGGTTCCCCCGCGCCACGGGGTACCTCCGACACGTAAGGCGTCGAGCGAATCGGCGCAGAGAGGATCGGCGTCGAGGAAATCAACGTCGACGTCAGTTGCAGCGCCGCCAGCATCGGTGGCATCGACACAGTCCTCGAAGCCGGAGCTCTGAGCGTGTCCTTCGACGACCTGAGCGTCGACGACTTCCTCGGAGCCGGAGCCTCGAGAAAGCCTCTCGACGCCTCAGACGTCGATGTCTTCCTCGAAGACATCACAGGTGCACACGGTCTCGAACGCTTCGAGGACCGGGGCCTGGAACGGGTACGTCGAGAACGAGTCCCCTTGTCCGAACGGGACCTCTCCTGTGATTCGTGCCGACCACTCTTGCGAGCGGTGTCTCTCGACCTCTCACGACCGACCCCACTCGGGGGCGTGGACGGCTTAGTACCCTGCGACTCGAGAATCGCCAGCATTTTCTTCCCGAAGGAAGCCCATTCCTCCGGCGTCGCACGGCTGGTGGGGTAAGCGACGTGCCGGGCAGAGTCCTCCGAAGAGGACCTGGAAGACGACCAGTGTCGGCGCTACCGAGAATGCCTCGAAGAGGCTGAGGAGTGGCGAGACCGACTCCTAGAAGGAGACCCACGAGACTTCCGACGATCACGCGGAGAGTCTCCTCTCGAATCATCCGTCCAAAGCCCCGCAGACTTCGACTTCCGGGGCTTGGACACCCGACCTACCGACAACTTCTTCTTACGTTCACATAAGGCTTTGGACGTGAGCGACTGGCAGTCGATACAGTCATCCGTGTCGTGGGCCTCCCCGAGGCACCAGAGGCAGGCGTCGTGCGAGTCCGTCACTGACATCTTGGACCCACACTCCCCACACTTCTTGAAGCCCGGACGCGGGGTCGAAGACGAAGTAGAAGACATCTTCACACGAAGGATTTTCACAAAAACTAACAGGTTCGAAGAACCGAGAAGAACAGAACTCCAAAGAGTCGAGGCGTTAACCGAGATTCACGAAGCAACACGTTCGCGGAAAAAACGGAACTGAGGCTATGGGCGTCGTGCGTCCTACTTATCACACCGGATGACGTCGGATGAGGTCCTCGACGACGGCGCATCGGCGCAGGACGCAGACACCGAAAAAAGTTTCCGAAGCAGAACAGCTGTGGTGATTACATGTCATAGATATGGAATACGTCGGAGGACCCAATCCCCTTGAAATGAAGATATGGTAAAATCTGGCCCTGGTGGCCCAGCAACTGTCTCTTTTGCAAATTAAAATGTCTCTTTGTCGGACAGTATTTTGCTAAAAAATGTATTAACTGGCGTCGTTGTTCCCCCCCATCGTAACGCCAGACAAGCATGCAATCTTCATTAGCAATTCTTCAAATTCAAAAATTTCAAACTTCGGTGACATGCCAGTAATAGATCTCGACATAAATGATACACTTATCTCTACTCATACACTTCCTGAAAATTTGTCCAAATCTCCCATTTTATTTACTAACATCAGCGCTGCAGATTCCGTAGTTAATTTGTCATTTGCAGCTCCTACTCCGCGCAAATCAAATGCTCATGGTAATGCTGATTTGGGACTGGTGGAATCGCATAGTGTTCAAACTGGAATAGCTCTGACCTCAATGAATACCGCTATTTTGGCCTTAGCCAAACTTTTTGAGGTCTTAGCTACGAAGGCTGATTTACATTCCAATCAATTAAATCAAGTTCTGGCAGAGCATTTTATGCTTGCCAATAAGTTAGAAAGTTTGAGACCTTCTCACAGTCCCCCAAATATTAGGAGGTCCATAGCTTCTCAGACCTCCTCTCTGTTGATAACCTCCTCAAAAGAATATCAGTCTATTCCGTGCTTTCCTAATCCCATCACAGATCCTATGGGTGTTGTACAAAACTCTCCTTTAGATCAGCAAATAAAATCAACAAAACCAACGTACCCATTATTTGATGGAAAATCAGTTTTTGTTGATTGTGCTAAATCAGATCTGAAAAAGACTGTTCCTGGCAAAAAATCCAAAAACATTAAATCTGTAGTTAAATGCGGCAATCAAATCAAAGCATTTGTTAAAAATATCTCTGTACCTGCCGCCACTACTATTGCTGCGGCCAAAGTAGTTGCAAAAAAATATTCTTTGCAGTCACTGAATCGGAAAGAGGGTTCCGTCAGTGTCAGTGGACCACAGCCCTCTAAATGACCTAATGCGAGTGGCGACTGATATGTCCAAAAGTACACGCATTAATCAGACAACTGATGATTCTGTACATAAAGTAGATTTCTTGAACGGCCCTGCAGATAAAGATACACGACTTAAAGATTTAAGGAAAGCAATTGATGATTACATGATATCTAAATCTGCCACTAAAAAGTTGATCTTTCCCCTATCTAATTCTCTGCCCACAAAAGAACCTTTTGTTTTGTCGTCGCAGTATGTACAAAAATCCTCACAACAATTGGCAAACGCTGTGTCCACTCAAGCTGCTCCACAGACTGTTTCTGCCCTGCCCTTACAAACAGGGCTACCAGATGGTGTTAAGGCTTTTCCATCTCAAATTAGTCCCCAGGTGGCTGGACAGTCCACGGCGCCTGGATCTGTGGCTGAGACTATTTCTACTAGAGACATAGAAAGACTGATTTATTTGTCCTTGAACAAGTTCTTTGAGAACTCTGTCCTTGTAAAACCCAATGTAGCTAGCGCACGTCTGCAAATGGCTAAAGCTCTCCCACTGTCACTAAAACAAACGTTTGACTGGACGCAATAAACGACCAGCGATACATGCTTTAACTCTTACTTGCATGCCCTCTCCAGCCAAACAATATAATCTCAATCGTGCTTCCATTCTTACAATTTTTAGTGAAATTCCCGAATTAGATGATATCGGATCTATTGATATCGAGCTTGTGGAATTTTTTAGCAAATCTAATTGTTCAACTGTAAATCTCTGGATAAACTCAAGAATTGTGGTAAACTCTATTTGGGCTGTTAAACATCAACTTTCTAATTTGGGTTTCACGCTTCAAATCATGTCAGAGACTTCGGATTCGTTATCAAATTGTCCACAGGTTTCTCCTCTCACTCAATCTTCAGATAAAACACAAGTTGTAACTTCACACACTTGCTTGTGCGATCTCAAAAGTAGCCAATATTAGCTTGACAAACTTGCAATTTGCTCTTGGTCTTTCGTTAGCTGGAATTCACAAGGAAATGGTCATTTACTAAATAATAACAATGCACAGCTATTAGATTGTGATGTTATTATGTTGCAAGAATCTTGGTTCACGAGTGTTCCATCTTGGAACAACTATGATGTGCTTTTGAAACCAGCTGAGAAAGGTTCCTGGGGTCGTCCTACATCGGGTCTGTTGACTACAGTGAAACAATCTTCTTTGTTAAAAATTGAACCATGGTTCTGCCCTAGCCCTTTTTTACAAATGTCAAAAATCATGGGTTTAAATTTTTCTTGTGCGGCGATAAATGTTTATTGGAATCCCCTGGGAATCCATGATAATTGTTTTTTTTAAATCTGTTACTAAGGCTTTGGACATAGTCATGCTTGAGGGCCTTACTGATTTTATCTTATTAGCTGGCGATCTAAACTTGCATTGTTTGAGTCCTCCATGTAATGCTGAAAAAGTTTGCATGCAGAAGCGGGTGAGTCTTGTTCATTCCCGAAATCTGTTTATGCTAAATGGAGCGATTCCTCAGGATATACCACCCAGAGCTACCTGGCACCGTGGTCGGAGTCAAGGTATCATTGATTTTATGTATGTAAATGCAAATTTGCTAAACAATATTTCAGCATTTGAAATAATTGATACAGAAGATAGTGATCACAATATCTTAAATATGACGTGGTCCTTAAACTCTCATACACCCAATTTGGAACCTATTCATACTATGGGTCCCATTAAAGTTCATCCTGCGAGGAACAGGCTGATATAGTCGGAAACATCACTTACGGCTTTCAGGGACTGCTATCACGCAAAATTGAATAGTCAAAAAGGGGGGGTTTACCGGGTGATGTTATTTATCATGACTTGATGCAATTGTTCCAAGCAAGCTCTTCTCTGCACAAACAGAAACAGACACCTCATTTACATCTACCTGACCAGGAAATTAGAGCCAAAAAAGCTATCATGAGGCCAGATAGGAGAGCCGCCCTCAAATTGCCACTAGATATGCGCTCACCCCTCTTGTCCCAAATTAGAACAAAGTACAGAAATTGGGTGAGGGGTATGAGGGCCAAACTTGATCAATATGAAGGTAATTCTATGTTAAAGGCCTTAGCTGCGAAGAATTCCGCTCAATCTTGGAATATTATTAATCATGTTACAGCGGGACATCAGGTGGCTGTCCAAGCAAATGATGTGACGGAATCTATGTGGATTCAGCATTATTCGACCTTATTTGCTGATCCCCCGTCAAATGTAGATCTAGCAATTCCAGTGGCCTTACCACCATTGCATTTAGCCTTTGATAGAGATGACATATTGTACTTTATAAAACAGGCAAGCAATTCTAGAGCCCCTGGTCCGGATGGCTTGGCCAATATACATCTCAAACAATTTCCGGACATTTGGGCAGACATTTTGTGCCTCCTGTTTGAATCTATCAATGTTTCACAAACAATTCCAATGTTGTGGAAACAATCAATCGTCATCCCTATTTACAAGAAGGGGGATCGAGCCAACCCTGCCAGCTATCGGCCCATCTCCCTTCTTGATGTACCTGGTAAGATATACTCACGTATAATTCTAACAGAATTGAAAAAGTGGTCGAAGGAATGCTCAAAAATGGATCCTTTACAATCAGGCTTTGTTGCTGGTCTTGGCACCTTACCTAACATGATCTCTCTGAACATGCTCAAGTCACAATATGCAGCTGTTATTTCATAAATTACATTCACTTGGTTGCCCGTCTTCTTTGTTATCCTTAATTATTCAATTACATTCAGAAACTTCTATGTGTGTCAGACTTTCCATCGAAGGTTTATTATCTGCATCTTTTGCCACTTTTTTAGGACTCAAACAGGCGTGTATTTTGGCTTCATTTCTATTCAATTTGTTTATTCTTGACATAGGCTTTGCTTTTCATCGCATTTCATCGGATGCGCCCGAATTGGGTGGCCAGCGAATACCTTGGCTACTTTACGCTGATGACCTGGTCTTTGTATCGCAGACGCCTAAGGGCCTCCAGAATATGTTATCTGCGCTTTCTGACTATGCCCTGAAGAACCAATTAATAATAAACTTGGAAAAATCACAAATCATGATATGTAGACCTAAGGGAAGATGTAAGAACCAAAATGTAGGTTGGAATCTCCAACTTGAACCTTTGAAAATAGTTTCTGTATACAAATATTTGGGCTTGTTTATCCAAAATACTATTGGAGATCCCAAATATTTGATAATGCTGCAGTCCAAACTTCTATCCTTGGTGTCAAAAGCCAAAATACTTTACAGATATGGCAAATTCACTTTAAAGCATTTATTTATGTTCTATGAACAAAAAGTGACTGCTAGTCTCCTATATGGCATTGAGTCAAAACTTTACGTAAATAATCAATTGTGGAATAAACTTGAAGCTGCTTTTTGGAAAAAGGTGCTACACTTACCCAACTGTGTGCCTTTGCCCATACTGCGTTTTGAATTGGGTATTAACTCTCTAGCGAGTAGAGTTAAATGGAGAATGTGCGCCTTTTTCTGAAAATGCTTGATGGGTGTGACATACAATAATATTTTGAGTACAGTTGCCCGGTATTTGACCACCTCTGCCTTAAACTTCCCCGCGAAATGGCAAACTTTTGTTCTATAATTTCTTGTGGAGGCAAAAATCTCACTACAGTTCTTAATTGATAGCCCAACCAGTGCTAAGAAACTCTTTTATCAATGGGCTTGGATTCAGAACTATCAGCTCTGCATTAATTACAGAGACTTTGATACCAGAATTTTTGGTAATAAACTAATGGGTCAAGCGGCAAGTTACCTCATGAAATGCCCCTCAGCAAAAATTAGAAATCAATATTTACGTATAAGGTTGAACCTATGGCCTACGAGAGAGCAGTTAGTGAGGCGTCAAATTGTTTCGGCTGACGTAAATTTTTGTCGATTTTGTGAGATACTTTCTGTAAGGGAAACATTACAACATGTGGTAGTATTGTGCCCTAATTTGAAAGATATCAGAAACAAATACTTTTCAAACCTGCATATGGAAAGGAATGAAATTGAGACTTGGAGCATTTTATTTAATAGTCCCAGGTTTGCGGTGATAAAAGCCCTGGTACAATTTTTGGAAAATATTTTACCGACTAAAATTATATTATAGTCAAGTAGAACTGAGCCAATTTACACAATTTGCTGTTATTAAATGGCAATATGAGTTTAGAATTAAGATGTTTTTATCTGTTCATATCCGTTTTATATCTTTTGGCTGAGTTCCTGCTTTTTAGTGACTTTATTTTCTTTTATTTTCTTTCATATTGCTCCTTTATGTCTCGTCAAGTTTTTATGTGAAATTGTAAGTGAATTTGTGTTAAAAATGTGTAACTGAAATGGATCTTTTAATCTTAGGTTTACATTTATGTAATTTTGAAAAGTTGATTAATTTCAGCTGCATCAAAATAAAAAATAAAAATAAAAAAAAGAATCGCATTTCATACACTAAGTGAAATTCGGCTTGCACACGTGTGAAGGAAATTTAAAAATTACGTTTAAAAGCCAATGTGAAACGGTAGCTTTTGCTTGCACAGAAATGTCAGTGTGTGGGTGGGGGTTTAGCTACACAATGTACATTATGTTTGTCCCCACAAGATTGCAGCTACCTTGGGAAAGGTTTTTGGGCTCTGGCAACAATTGAAAGCCTGGCCTCCCACTGGAAGTCGCATTAATAAGTGAACCATTCCGCAATGACATGTGATGTGGCAGAGGGCTTGATGATCCTCTGCTCTGTCAGACTAGAAGGCAGTACTGGCAGAAAAGACAAAGAAAGCAAGTGTGGCTAGTGCTTGACCAAGAAGTGCAAGTTCGTTTTGCACCCACTCCCAAGGACAAACTGACAAAATTCAAAGGGTGCAATAAAAGTCTTTTGTTGCAAGCTGATCCTGGGGGAGACATTTGGCTGAGGGGGATGAAGCACCACCCTCCCATATGTGACAGATCCTCCAAATTGACATTAAAGGATTTATGCATTTTAGGCATTTTTCCCCAGCACTAATAAGAAATAATTTAGTTTAATGATATTTTTCCATGTGATTTCCAGGTGGATTTTTAGAGACCACGTGCATGTTTCTAGGACTTTGTGAACTGAAATGGCCAGTCAAGACTCGTTTCTTGCTGATTTTCAAATGGGACAAATATGACAGATGGTGGAAAGATGGAGATGTACATTATGAATATGCTTAATCATTTGCAGGGTGATAACTATTCCGCATTTCATGAAAAGGACAAAAAGGTGCCAAGGAGCCATGCTACCTCACACAGAGTCGGCGGTTGGCTTGTCTAATTCCCAATGCTCCACTGAAACTGCATATCTATCTCTTATGGCGGTGTCTAGCATAAGTTGGAAGTTATGATACATAACTCTGTTTTGCTAAGATGTAGACCAGAGGACAAAGAATTCTAATAAATGACAGATAGATGATGCTCCCTCCCCTTGAACCAATGACGCCAGGGGGCGGAGGGAAGAATGGTAGGCTGTCCTATCCCAGGGTACGAGTAATTCCAGGGTACTTCCCCCCAGATTGTGAAATAAATTATGTCTTTTGGGCTATATAAGGGGGGACTGTACTGGACACAGGGGACACACACAGATGAATCCAGGGAGACATGAGAAAGAGGATGGAGGCAGTTGATCCCATCCAAGATAGTGCAGAGACCAGACCCTTGCCTAGCTGGTCCCATCCAAGAGTGCAGAGACCACACCCGTGCCTAGCTGATCACATACGGGAAAGTGCAGAGACCAGACCCTTGCCTAGCTGGTCCCATCCAAGAGTGCAGAGACCACACCCGTGCCTAGCTGATCACATACGGGAAAGTGCAGAGACCAGACCCTTGCCTAGCTGGTCCCATCCAACGAGAGCACGGACCAGACCCTTGCCTTGCTGTCCAGAGAGTCCTGAAATCCAGCTGGCTGTCCAGAATCCCAAACCAAGGCTTACTTTGTAAGTAGCAAATAGCCCCAGTCCTACATTGCATACCCCTCTCCTTTTGTAGCATACATACCATAGAAAAGCCCATTAAAAACCCAATTGAAAATCCCAAATTGCCAGTATAATGCATTCACCTTGCCATAGAAGAATCTTTATTAGCCTGTGTACGTTAGATTATTCCTTTGATAAATCGTTGTTGTCTGTATAGGTCCTTAGTATCATTTTACATTAAATCAAGTCCCTCATTGAAATGCACGTTTAATATTGCCATTCGAAATCAACAATTTTGTCAAGCGTTTTTAATAATTATAGTCATTAAAGTATTGCCTTAAAAGGAGAAGTCTCCTCATCACTGAAAACCAAATGTGTCTGTGTATTCCCCACAAATTCCTAATTTGCATCTGTCCCATTGAAAATCTCAAACCATAATCCCATTGAGAGCAATCCATTGGGCCTAGAATCCCATCTGCCATGTGCCTCTGTTCTTATCCTTAAAAAACGATTTCCGATTTTGAAAGCTAAGCCCTTTTCCTTAGCTGCCTGTCATTACAAATCCTGTGTAAAACGAATTTCCATTTGCTGTTTGTATGTTACTTTTGCATTTACTTTCTTCCCCAAAATTGATTTTCCTACCTTGTTTCCACATTGCCCTGGTGTGCTGATTATTAGTCTATAAAAAACCTAATCTCCTCAAGCATAGCAACACAAATTTCCTTTCTAGCTGTCCCTAGCAGTTGTGAGTGACCGTAAAAGAAATTAGCCAAATCCGATTCTGCCGTTTTGCTCTTTAATTGGGTTTTCGTTTTCTTTTCTGGCTTCCCATCTTGGGGTGGTAGGCTTTATTCCAAACCCAGCTTTTCTCTCTCTATCCTTACTCCTTGCCACTGCCTTCCATTCAAAGGGAATTCCGTTTGTTGATGCTTGGGTGCGAGTGTGGCAAGGGGGGGGGCTTAACCTTGGTGCTTTAAAACAGTTTTTCATGTTTTGTCATCAATGATCCATGTGAACTATGTTAGGATTTTGAACCCAATGTCCTGTAGGAATCATTGCCTTTGTGTTGCCGCAACATTGGTGGCTGTTGTAAAATTGTATTGAGTATTTTTCCTTTTCCATTAAATAAATGAATAAATATCTTATAGCTACACAACGGCCTGGTTCCTAGTTGTTCTAATCTTGATGGTCGTGCAGATTTATTGCACCTCCGTCCCCAAGTGCCGCACAGGCAAGATAACCAACTACCTGTGCAGTCTTTGAGGCCACAGGTATTGTAACCGTCAGTCAGGAACCGGGAACACTGGAAGAACCCCAGACCACTGTAAGGCAATAAGCAATGTATAAACAAACAGAGGACAATGGGAATGTAAACTAAATACAGCTGGAATAAGGCTTACCCCGATGGATGACAGGAAAACCCTCAAAGCGATGAAGAGCAGTGAATCGGGGGCCAGGTGAATAGGGTTCAATCTGACTTGCAGGAAGGCAACACCTGGGATCAGGATGGCAAAGATCCAAAAGGTACAAGGTGCAAAACACAGGAGCAACAGGTCCAAAGTTCCAAGGATGCAATGTAGAGGGAAAGTTCCAAAGGAGTCCAAAAGAGCAGTCCAAGGTCGTGCCAAATAGTACTTAGAATCCAAAGAGAGCCAAAAATCAAATCCGTTGAGCAATCCGAGGTCAAGTTATCCGAGGTCATGAAGAGCGGTACCAGAATCCAAGGAGAGGGCAAAAGGCAGATCCGTAAAGCAGTCCGAAGTCGAAACAAGGATGAAGTCAGCAGGAGCAACAAGAAACGCCAATACCTCACTTGAAACAGCTGTAAGGCACTGCTTCTGTGTTTTCGAGTGCTTATGACTCATTCAGGGCTGTCACGTGAGGAAAAACACTGGAGCGTGCAGCGTGAGGAATGTCACGTTATTCGGGTCACGTGATGCAGTTCAATCAGGGTTGTTGCGGGGCTCTCACCGTACGGTGCTGGGATGAAAACCGGGGGCGATGTCGACCACGAAAAAGTCTCCATGGCAACTGCCAACAAGTGGAGGGACGAAAGACACCTGGACTGCCCGGCAGCGTTTTCATCCGCCGATGCTGCTTCGATGTCTTAGTTGCCTCTGCAGGTGAGTGAGCGGGAGAGACCTTTGGGATGGGAAACATAGGAGACGTGACACTAGTCCATTGTGACACGGTGTGTTGGTGAAGGTGGGTGCCAGGCGGGTTGGAGGCCTACTCAGAACGAATCTGTGGTTTATTAAAGATAAAAGGCGTTTTTATTGTGCGCCACTTTCATTGTCGGGGAAGGCCCTGGCTGGAGTGTGCCGTGTTCTAAAACCGTGACACAGGCCAACAAGGTCAGTTTATTAGGTCATGTACCTTGGTTGCCGGTTTGCTTGTGCCATCTGCATCTGATAAGCATTTTCGTAAGCCAGGGCTGATTCCATCCGTACACCGGTTTCCCTCTGTTGAAGAGGACCCCCTTTTGATAGGCTGCACTGATTTATGGCATCCCCTGACTTGAGAACCTATTTTAAGGTCATTGTCAAAGAGGTTATTTTTCAGCACCGGCCCTGGCCTTTCTCCAAGCCATGCAGATTCAGACTGTTCAGTGTCCTCCACATCCTCATCTTCCTTCCATCACCCACCACTTCAACAGAAGAATCCATTTCTGAGCCCCCTCCAAATTAAGTACTACAACCTTTACCACAGTCGGCATCCATTCAGTAACTCACATTTCTCCTTCAGTTCCTTGTGTGGTGCCCTTGCCATTGGCAGCGGCTCTTAAGGAGGACATTTCCCCAGCTCAAGACTTGAGCCAAGAATTTGACAAACAGTTGTCATCATCGGCTCATGGCTTTCATAATGTTTTGGGGGGTTATGGGCATGAGACAATTAAAGATCCCGGGTCACCTACGCAGACAGATGTTTTTATTCCTTAAGTAGAAAGAACTGGGAGTCTATCACAAGGATAATGTTAAAAGGATGCACAAATCCTTTGGGAAAACTCATTTGGTAGCCTCTTCTTCCAAACAAATGCAACCTAAACAATAACTATGCCAAATAAGAAAATGTGTGCATCTATGCATCCTGCGGCAGCCAGTAGTGGTTGCAGCAGTGATAGACCAAGGCCCAGAACCCATGGCTCAGAGCAAGACCTCGGGAGGTTCTTCTGCACTGATGTAAACTGTTGGTGGTAAGTCACCTGGTTCACAGGCATCAACAGTCACTTTAAGTCAGTAGTCTAATACATCTTGGCATGCTACTCGATACATGGCCTTGAATCTCCCAAAAGCATCCTTGCACAAATGGCGAGTAAAAATGAAGTGTGTAAAGGAGGGATATCGCTGGAAAGAACTAATCACAAAGTTGTTTGACACAAAAAATAATTGAAGATACAGTTTTTGATAAGTAGTTGCATATTATTGCATTTTTTAACTTCTCTCCTGCAACGCTTCTCATTTTTGTGCTGCAGGGTGGCAGACATTCAAGGTTGGGTGAATTAGGTTGGACTGCTGTGAAAACTCTAATGAGAGAAAATAGGTGTGTATAAAAGTTAATATTGGGAACCCCTCAAATACCCCCCTGTGGTGCCAGCCTGTTAAATTATCTTGCTGCTCTCCTAGTTCTCCAATATTGAACATCAAGATAAAATCGTCTGTTTTGCCACTTTTACTGTGTTGGTCAAATTACCATGAGTTTAAGGGATTATTTGTGAATTACATTCAATACACTTTTTTGATTTAATTGTACTATTAAAACAATTGGGATTTATAATCCGGTTACATCAAGTTAGAAGTAAATCCAAAATGCTTGTGCATTTCTATTGCGTTATTTGTGGATAACAATGTGTTTATATTAAAACTCCAAAAACAACGAGTGCCAATTAGAATATTTCACATGCATTAAGCCAAACGTAATCAAATAATTGTAAATGTGCATATTTTTAATCCGGTACATTTAAGAGTGAGTTAAAGAGAATGTACGTCATTTCAAAAATACAATAGTAACTTAATTTCACATCAGATGTTTTAGATGTGAGAATTAGACACAGCCTTGGTGATGTGAGAACACCACAACAACATTTACTCAGTTGAAAGCATTATTCATATTTTTCTCAATCCATACAGCGACGGCGACAAAAAAGGAAGAAAAAAAACACATGAATGAGTTGCCGTGTGCAAAAAGAGACGGCGCAGTGGAGGTGCATTACAGCAGAGGCCTGTATTTTATTTACATAGAGACGCTCTAACCATCCATCTTTTGCCGTAGATCGACATTCTCGGCTGTGTGAACCTAAGCACAACTCATCTAGTGGGAATTCGCCAGTCCTCGTTCTGTTTGTATCATTTTCTGTAGAGGAAAGGATGTCCGGGCTGAATATGGCGAGATTTTAGTTTCCTTTCCACATTTTAATTCCTGATGTATGTATTCATAAAGCAGGTCTCCTCTTATACTTCCGATTTCCAATTTAGCTACTCTTTTTCTCACTCTTCTGTCACGGATATATTTATACGACATTGTGATTTGACAGAAATCTCATGGCTCAAGCGTGAGAGACCAGGGGTTTAAAACGCAAGTTAACCTTTCCAGGCATGAAATGCAGTCCTATTTAATTAAGCAGACGTCCAGGACTTTTACCCTGTAAAGGTTCCACAAAACATTCATTAAAAACTATTTCTCTTACTGTATCCTGCTATTGTGGATTATGGAATTCCAATCAACTGCTGTGACATCAAGGTAGACGGGATACATCATTATGTCTGCCTGGTATTCCCGTATCTCCTTTTTTGGGTTGCTGTGGAGGGGGTGGGCTGGGAGAGGGGCCTGGTATTTTTAAGGTCTTATATAGTTCCTGCATGCACCCCCCTGCACTGCAGGTCCTTTTGGTCAGCACAGGGCTTGGGAAAGGATACACAGCGGTTGGGGGCGGGGGCTGCTGGAAGCATACACAGGCCCGGCTGAAGATATGCGGAGGCCCACGTCAACATTATAGTTGGGTGCCCCTGCTTAAAGCGAAAACTTCTGAGGTACCTGTGGGGTACCAAATTACAATGGTGACAAAAGGTTAATAGCTGCAGATCGTCACGCAATGGGCCACTGCCCACCAAAGAGCTCTAAACCCTTCTTTGTCAGCAAGTGGCTGATGTGGAGGACCAAAGGATAAAAGGCAATGAGGTGATGACACTTCTGTATATCCCATGGGAAGAAAAAACACAGCTTTTAATGCAAGTGCCGGAAAGTGCACAACTTAAGCCCCAGAATGACAATAGAGAAAATACATAGGCCCTGGTCATTTGAAAAAGTTGAAAGGCCTGACACAGTCCCTGAGCATACATAACCAAATTATAGATGGGATAGCTTTGAACAATGAAATATCCTCACCTCAAAATCTGAATGATGAGCTTCGCGTTTGCTATTGAACAGTAATTGTTCGCTACTCCTCTTTAAGTCTCTATGTTGTTTATGCCCAAAAACGGCATCAAGTCTGTCTCTCCTAAGAAATTCGGATGGTGATGTGCAGACTTAATTCAAATAAATTGGACCTTTGGGAACGGGCAGGAGTGAACCCGTTCAAAGATGCTATGTTACTATTAGCTAATCTTGACACAATCAGGAAGAAATGCAAATGGCTGCTTGGAGCGGCAACGGTAAGAAATGCAAATGGCTGCTTGGAGCTGCAACGGGTGCCTGTGTGTGGCGACCCTGTGTTAAACATTGCCTACTGCAGGGGCTAGCACACGGGTTATGCAAAGGTCTTACATTAAACTGATCCAACAAAAAACAAAAACAAAATCAAACAAAAATGCCAAAACCTTAAAAAAGAGAGACATTTTTGTCACGGTCTGCGAGACATGTTGGAGCACCCATCCATTACGGCAGCAGGTTTTATCGATCATCACAATGTGTCCAGATCTGGGTTGGTGCTGGTACAGCGAGACATTTTGGCAGCATATGGGAAGGGACATTTTACAGCATTGGCACCTCATTGGGTAAGTGTCGGAAAAACCACTGTGTAAATAGAGCTGGTGCTAGGACTTTTACTGGCCTAGGGGAAGGTACATTTGCATGCCACCCCTTCTATGGTAATATATCCAAACTTGTAGGTATATTCTAGAGTATATCTGGTACAGAGTTGATGACACCCTAGATAGTAGTTAGGGGGGTTCCCTGGGTTGGCCTCCCATACCCACCACTCTCTGCAGGCTCCCGGTTCCCACCATTTCTCAGACTCCCCAATTCCTTAGAGTGTACAGAGCCTTCAGCCCTCTGCCAGCGGATCTATGTGAATTTAACGAACATATTTTAATGAAGACATTTTTAAACGAAACGAAAATACTGAAAAAAAGACATTTGATTTTTTTATTATTTTTAATTTTGGGGTTACCCCCAAACCACTGTTTCTCTTTGATTATAACCCGACCCCAACCCCCTCTCCACCAGTGTTCATCCCTTGCCCCACCCATATATATATTTTAAATAAAAAATGTGTTTTTTTTTCTTTATTTTTGTATTTGTTTATGTTATTCGTTAACATTTATTCGCTATTATCACTGGATACCTCTGGCAGCAAGCCTTCTTCCGAGTCTCTCCTGCAGATGCAGTCTGGCTATCCTCATTGCCCCGCCTTCTTTTCCAGTGGCATCTCCTGTATTCCTGGTAATCTTATGTTCAACTGTTGTGGTGAGGTGGAGAAACTCCCCATCCTTTTTTATGATGGGGGCTGATCCACCAGGATCTTGGTTGGTGTAGCTGCTACCCGATGTGCCTACCAGAGTGGGTTCCCTTGACTCGACATGCCGCAGTATTCCCATACCCCTCTGAAGATGTCACTACCTCATGGATGGTCATAAGACTACAAGTCCCAACATCCCATGGGAAAGTTAGACTCGTACTGCAGAGCAATAGTGAATTATAACGGTTCATTTAGTCACACTTCGAAAGGGAAATTAACACCTAGATATTCAAGTAACTTTAACTGTGAAGCAAAAGCAAACTGCGAACTCACAACCAACTTAAGCCACTGAGAAGAGGTGACCTGTGAGCGTTCAACGAACGCCGATTAGAGGCACAAATCGTGAACACAAAGGAAAGTTTTCTATCTCCACGTGCAAAGTGAAGGCACATCTCTGATTGCTCGAGGATTAAGTAGGAATGTGGGCCCCGCTTACAGGGAGCAAGCAGAGAACCACGGGACACTGTGGAACTAACAGAGAAAGGGGCAGTTTTAAGATTGCGCACACAGCTTGGTCCATAGTTAAAACCTTTGGAGGGGCTTTTAAAGCCAAATACCCACCAATTAAATTCTGGCCACTGCCAATATCTGAAACGGGCCACTCTGGTAAAGAACCAGGGTTCACAAAGAGACACAGCAGCCCCCGAGTATAAAGGTAATCATAGGCTAGGCTATGGAGGAAGCAGACATGCTACTTGGATACACTGGGTGCCTGCTAATTTGGGTGAGGGTAGCTTGCCCGCTTTCACAGTACAGCAGCTATTCTGGCAGATAAATACCAGATAACAAGTCGCAAAGACTAGTATTAACTTGAGATTGGAATCTAGCGGCAAGTCCCTTCCTAAAAGGATTGCAACAAACAGGAAGGCCTCCTGACTGGACACTTCTGGAAGAAGCCTGAGAGAAACCACAGCTTTCATGAGGATGAGAATTTTGTCTGCTAGAAAAGGACTGTGAATAATGTGGCGCAGAAATACCAATTACTGTCAAGAGTGTTGTGCGGAGCATCAGAGGCTGTGAAAGACCTGACAGAGCTGAACTGAAAACCGGAAGTTGTGGAGTGAACTAAAGAACTGAACGGGGAACCATAAATCGTGGAGAGACCTGGGAGAAGTCAGAGTTAATGAAGAGACTCAAAGAGACATGCTGATAATGAGGGGCTGAATAACTAGGATCTGAAGAGACTGCGGCTGAGAACCAAAAATCATGAAAATACCGGAGAGAAAAGACAAACATGTACATACATATGTATGAGAAAAACACTGGGTACGGGATGTGCTCGGTTTTAGAATTTATTATATTAACAGGTCTGTATAGTGACACTCTACATATTCACAATCATGTGTGTTGGAAAAGAAACATACACATTGAAAGTGTACCTTTGTCAGAATCATGAAGCGAAATTAACACAAAATGTACCCCAAATCCTATAGCAACTCAATACATCATACCTCGAAAGTATGCATTTATATGTACGTTGTTCATACGATCAATAATAGCTGAACTAAAGGTTATCTAGATAAGTGTGGTTGATGAAACCAAAGATTACGACCACCATGTAAAATGCTTCTGGATATGCAAGTGGAGGGCACCAAAGTGAAGCTTACACATTCTGTACCCTGTGACTGCAAGGTTGGTTCCTAGATGGTTCCAGAATTGACACTGTTAAACGGTACACCTATATTGGTATGAACTTTTCAGGAAATGTATCTTGGGTTGCGCATAAACCAAGGGTCAGGAACCTGTTAAATTTAAGGATTGGGGGTCTTTTGAAATGTTATTACAAATTTGGGGCCCTGGTGCTGATAAAATGCATTGGGGTTTTTAATGCCAACATTTCGTCATTGCTCTTTATGAAACTGAACTTTGGGTTCACCCAGGAGTGGGACCTCTGAAGATGGTCCAAAATTGCATTTTAAGAGTCAGTCATGGGTGTTCCCAACTGCTATGTGATATGCGCAATAAGGTTGGAGCTCGGCACCACCCATTAGTATCCTTTGTTGCTGCTTCGCCCCTCCGAAATTTGGCAAAAAAAAAAAAAAAAAAAATCAGAGGTGGAGTTCACAAATGAGAATTTAAAAAAACAATTATTGAATTAAGAAGAGGGATTACATAAAACTATTCTCTCTGGCATTCATATGCACCAGGCGGGACCTTCCAAACCCTGCAAATCTATTAAATCAGTCCCGGTTGACCGATTTTCAGAGAAAAATCAAAATTGCAGACGAAGCGGACTAGCGAGAAAACGACCGGACTAAAGCAAATACTCTTAGCTACTTGTTACTGTGGATAACAATCAAGGACCCTTTGGTTGTTGATGATTAGTTGATCTCAATACTGTCTCCAAGATTAAAATCTCTGCAACTCTGCCTGCATTTAAATGTCCGACGCACAGGCGATAAGCCATGGTGCCGAACTAATTCTTTGCTTAGCATTTAGAGAACCTGGTGCGTCGTTGTGGTTTAATTCTGCTATTCGGATCAATGGTAATGTGGTTTTTTGGACGGATTGGTTTTTGGGTGGAGTGCGGTGGGTGGCTGATCTGTTTGAGAATGGTATTTGGATGTCTGCAAGGGAATTGCAGCAGCACTTTGACAGAGAATTTTAAGATCTCAGATTATATGAAGCTGAAACGGGCAATTGGGGTTGTGGACTTTGACAGTAAAATTGATCTGTGTTTGTTTACTAGGAAACCGATTGGGAGGGAAGGTGGCCTGGCCAGTCGAGTCTATAAAGAGATTGTGTCGCACTACAATGGTAATGACTTGCTGAGAGAGGAGTGGGGTAGGAGAATTGGTTCGGATATTTCTGAGGATTCGTGGCACAGGATGTGTGAAAATGTTAAGTTATGTTCTTTGGGGCTCACGGAGAGGTCGAGACAGATAAAGATTCTTAATCAGGTTTTTTGGACACCGGAGAGAATGGTGAGTAAGGGGATGTCGGAGAGCTCGGATTGTTGGAGGTGTATTCATGTGCAGGTACGTTGGAGCACATGCTGTGGGACTGCAGGTTGGTGAGATTGTTCTGGGGTGAGGTTGGTCGGGTGTGCAATGTGGTGATTGAGGGTTTACCTGCTTTGGATTTCAAAATGGTGATATTGGGGGGTGATGAGTCTCTGGAGGATCTTACTCAGAATCAGAAGAAGTGGTTGTTCCGAGGGGAAATGATCGGTAAGAAAATTGTTTTGCGGAACTGGAAGTCGGTATTGACTCTGAATATTGAGACTTGGTTGACTGAAATGCATGACTTGGCGGCTATGGAGAGGACACTTTACAGAAGGGAAGGGAAATTGGTTTTATTTGAGAAAATTTGGGGTAAATTTCTTCAGCTATACTAGACTTGGTGTTGTACTTATGTAAATAGGGGCTGGGGGAGGTGACTGGGGATGTGGGGAATTAGGCTGGGGCTATGTGTGGTTATATGCTTCAATGTAATTAGTTGTTTTAAAAAAATGTGTTTTGATGGTTTCAAGTACTTTAAATGTCTTATGGAGTGTATTGTAATGTATGTGATTTTATAGTTTTGTAAATAAAGTTTCCAAAAAAAAAAAAAGCAAGTCATGTGATTCTAATGTTGGAGGAACTGATGTCCAATCACACTGTTTGCCTATTTGCACACACAACATTTTTAGAAAACAAAACGTATTAAGCCTCAACTATATAGACTCGGAATCAAAACAAGGGATGTGTTCAACACAATTTTGTCCACCCATGATTTACTGTTGAATCACGATGTGGCACGTTTTATTGATAATGCAATGCGACTGAGGTCTGAGCATTTAACTTGTATGTAAAAGATCTATTTGAATTAGGTTGGTTTATTTTGCATCTGTGTAGTTTTAATGGTGGAAACTGAATAAAGAATTGTGATGATGAGGGGAAAGCATGTTGCCTGTCCACAGGGCTGCGGCTATTGCTATGGTCTTGGTTGAAATGGCTATCGGATTTAGGTACCTCCTAAAGTTTGCAACCAGTGTGTTAAATTGAGAATTTCGTTCCGATTTTAAGGGCATATCAGACAACTTTAAAAACGTTTTTCTAATTTTTATCTGAATGCTATCCTTTCCCTCACCAATACGCCCCATATTGATATTTCTTCTACCTCAGACACTTATTTTTTGCTGACACTATTCATAAAATGCTTCAACTCTTGGCCCCGATTAGATTTTGGTTTATTGACCTTGCGAGTTGGTCAACTTACAGCTCTCTCACAAGACGCACACTCCCATCACATTTTGGACCGCATACCCAATGGTAAAGTTATGGACTCTGACTGCTTTGACATGTTCTACCACTTGCTACAGTCAGAAATTGAGTGCTATGAGTCCGCAAAGCCCATCGACACATATGCAGGTTATGTTAATGTCCTACATATTTGAAGCCCTGTCAAAAAGAAAGAACCTTCATAAAGTGCAACATTTTTTGCAAAGAATGATTTGCTGGTGCCAGCCGCGCCAGCGTGTTTCACCTAGCTAGTATCAGGTTCAAGGTTATAATGTTCATTCAAAAGTGCCTGCCTAGGAAAGCTCCAGGTTGTTTGTCTGCCGTCATGTGTAAATAATAATGTGTGCACACATCACCTCCACTCTGGAAACAAATCTCCTCTTTGTTCACAGGAATGAATGAGTCACTTGTGAGGAACCACAATTTAGTTTTCTTCCACCCTGGTCCATAATAGCTGCTATAAGCGGAAATCAACCACAGAATAAAACGTAAAGTATTAAGGTTTGCAGTATGCACTTTACAGGAAGAACCCCGCCCCCACACCTCCCACAGTCGCTCATTAAACTGTCAATGCAGTTCCCAGAAAACAGCGTCACATTGAGGACCAGAAAACACCTGGTTAGATTATCTAGACATTTTCATAGGATCAATGAAAAAGTGCAGTGAATCTAAAAGAAATATTTGAGACTTTTGAAAGCAAACATGTTCAAATAACCTTCCTAGACATCATTACGAGTCTTGAGTAAAGCATGCGAGAGGTTACCAGATCTTTTATGATTCTAACTTGGCATTGAGTATTTATGAACAATACAAGAGCACTGGCACATCTGTGTGCCTCTCGTTCAAGCTATCAAGTTTGGGACACTATCCCAGATTGTCCCATTTCAGGTGTTCAGCTGACCCATCACTTTTGGCATCTCTTCCTGCGTACTACGGAATATCTGTTGTCTACATAGTTGTTCATGTTTGTGTGAGAGATGATGGCAAAGAAAGGACCCATATTTTAGGAGCACAAAACCTGGGTTTAGAATGTGAGCTACGGTGGCTGGCATGTGCTGCCCATCCTCGCCTGTGCTCTACTAGCACTAATCATTATTCACCTGGGACTGTAACACGTCCATTTGTTTATCCTGTGTTGTAAAAGGAATCCCTCTCTGCTGAATTAGTACAACCAAAGTGCAAATGTATTAAAACGACCAAAACAACGAAAATGCAGTACATTTCACATTTACTACGACGGGCCAATAGCAAGAGTACCATGCTACGATTTAAAATAGAACTGTAAGTTTCTGGGTCCACATGAGAAGCAAACTACTGTATAACAGTGTGTTCATTTTGTATTATGCTTTAAGTGTCTCTAAACGTGCCTTAATGCTCTCTTGACTTGTTTGCCTTGACATAGTATCTTTGTTGGAGGGACAACAATGCTTCTTTAATTTTTTTCATGTGGCAGAGTCCCAACTGGCTTCGCAAATTTCTATAGTCTATCCGCAGGGTGGTACTGGCATCCGTTGCCTTCCTCTGCATGACTCCTTTCCATGTCTCCATCAAGTCTCCTTCTGTGTGCAGTAATTGCTTGTCCATGCTGTCTTTCGTTGCTTTGTCACCCTGATAACCACCTTAAAGGCCTCCCAAAACGAACCCTTCCCCACTTCTGATGTTTTGTTCTTAAAGTACTCTCTGATTTTGTAGCCGATCACACGCATCAGTACCTGGTCGTGGTAGAGGTCCCCTGGAAACACCCACTCCCGGTGGCCCCTCGAGCTCGGAAACCCAGATGTAGAGACAGGATCAAGGGCGCGTGGTCTGATAAATGAATGGTGCCCAATTCTAGCTTCTCTATCCTCCCCTTTAGTGCTGTCGAGGCTCAGATGTAATCGATCCTGCAAAAGGACCTGTGGAGCGGGGAATAAGGGTACCCTATCGCCTCGCCCTGGGTCACTCTCCAGGTGTCCTGTAACGGCGGTTTCTCCCTCCATCATTTCAGAGCTTTCGTCAGTGTCAGTTGGCCATTAAAACCGCCTTTTGCTTAGGTCTAGTTTAGAGTCCCACGCCATGTTTAGATCCCTAATCAAGATGATGACATCCCCTGTGGTATGCAATTCCAGTCCCGACAGCACTGCCCTTAAAGACATCTTGGATGGAATTTGTGGCGTATACCGAGGCCACTGAGGGATTGCTCCCCCACCTTGAATGTGACAAATACAAACCTTGCTTCCTTTATCGCATTTTACACTCACTATTTGTAGGTATGGGTTAAAGTGGAAGGCAAGCAGTACCCCACCAGTCTTCCCGGCTGCGTTTGCCTGGAACATAAAGGGGAAACCCCTCAATCTCAGCTTATATTTATCCGATTTCTGGATGTGTGTTTCTTGAAATGCTATGACGTCTGGTTGCTCCGTATGTTGAAGCTGCTCCATCTTCCTTCTTTTTGACGGGGAGTTTAACTCCGGTACGTTATAGGTCAGGATTTTGACTAGGCTTGTTGACCATACTCTCAGGTGATCTATAAATTCCAGCTACCCCTCTACCCTTTGTGAGACCAACATAGCCGAACCCCTCTCCCACTTTGACCCCCACCCTGACTTTCCCACTAGTTTCAGCCCTCATACCCCACCCACCCCAATTTACCAAAACAACTAAAACTGGAAACGCATTCTGGGGTGGATCAAAATTCCTAGAGAGCCCAGGAGTGTTTCTTTCCCCTGGAGTTGACCCGTTTACAATACCCAGAATAAACGTATGGGGAGACTCAATCCCTGCAACCAGATTCACGATGGCCCAGTGAGCTTCACTCAAGCCCATCCAGTCATGCATCCGGGAGCCCCTCTGATCAAGTCAGGGCCCAACACCCACCTGCAAGAATTTTGAGTCACCAAAATGTACAAGAGTAGACAGCAGCGGGTATCCCAGTCCAGTGAACTAACGGCGGTGACAGCAGTGACCAAGTTACCACCAAGACCGGTCATAAGCCAAAGCTCTAAATAAAGTATCTGTTATTGATGTGGGGGTGTCTTCCCTTTCCCTCCACGATCTAGATTTCCAGAGGGGATCCACTCTATCCCTTTGTCAACCACTCCCAAGCTTCCTGATGGTGGGGGAGGGTGCCCAACTCCCCGACCCTTTATGGGGTGGATTCATCGTCTTTCGCTAGTATGGGCGCACCTTCTTCATATGTGGAGATTTGAGGTTGCCTCCCTTTCCACGTAAAGACCAAGGGGAAGGTCCATCTAGATTTAATCTGCTTTTGGGCCACGGCACGGACCACTGAGCCCATTACCCTCCTCTTTATCAGGGTCGATTGCGCCAGGTCTTGAAATAGGTGACCCTCCATTCACTTTCGTCTGGCCCCCTTTGTGTGCCGCTGCTAGGGTCTGCACCTTTTGACCATATTTCGTTAAGGCCACCAGCACATCTCTGGGCTTGGCGCCCGGGTTCCCTCTCTTCGGGCCCACCCGGTGAATGCTAGATCTCCAACTCGCGGTCTACCCCCAGCACGTCTTCAAACAGGTGTTGCACTGTCTCCCTAAGGTCTTTCTCCTCCACATTCTCAGGGAGATTCTTAAGTCTGATATTTGATCTCCTGGACCAGTTTTCTAAGTTCTTACAGTGCAATTCTAAGTTCTAGGCTGCCCATGATAAATGTTCCAGCATTACATCGCTCTTCTTGCTATCCACCGAATACCTGAATGGCATCCATGGTATCCATCTGTTGTTCCAGGAAAGCAATAGCACCCTTAATTTCCCAACGGGAGAGCTTGCGCTGCTCTTTGAAGGTGGCAAATTGTTTCTAAAAAGGACCTGTTCATAGTGTCCTGAAAGTAATTGAAGCATTGCCTCAGGTCCTCCTTACTCATTGCCATGGTCGCCTGGTCCGCCGGTGTGGTGGGCCGCCTCCGATGGCACAGGCAATCCTTTTTTTTTTCTTACCCCTGATTTGTCCAGGTCCCAGCACCTCTGTATGGAACCGCCCTGCTCGTTGCCTGCTTGTTTTGCCCCTGGGATCGTGTCTTTTCTATTCGGCCTGGGCATTTGGTGTTAAAGCGGGCCTCCTTACCCTTCTTGTATACCCGTGGGCAACTTCGGATTCGTGGTGCAACCGCCTGCGAAAGGTCCGGCACGCCGAGGCCTCCCCCCTCTAACACTGGGCATAGCTGGTGTGCAGCACTGCTCGAGAGGACTCACATGAGTGCCGGCACAGTAGTAAATTGCCTGGTTGAAGCAGAGCTTGTTGGGTCGCAAGGTCACCACCAGGGAGAAGTCCATGTTTTTGCAGTATGGTGGGAAGATTGGCTACAGGGCTATAGCCACAGCAACCTGGAGACCAGGGAAACTCCTACAGGACCCAGCCTGCCTGGAGGAATTGTCTCATTGGGGGTACCCCCAAACCTCAAACCTCCCCCCTGCCCCGAGCTGCTCCCCACAGGGCAGGTCCGCTTTCTTCAGTGAGGCTCTGCGGTGTGCTTCCCTCAGCATGGGGGAGTGGGACCCACCTGGGGCCGAGCTACATGGTCTACCTAAAGCTGGGAGCCCACAATGCAGGCCAGACGTTGAGTGGCCCCTCAACCAGCGTGCGCAGCAATGCGCTGTATGTCAGCGCCGATCTCCTGCCCAGGTCCTCTGTTGGCTCATGAAGTCCTGCACTGCAACCAGGAATGGTGAAAGCCCGCAGTCGGAGGCCGCCCAGCTGCTCCGATGGTTTCTGACAACCCCAGGTATCTCTGCTGCTCTCTGGGCCTCACCATCGAAAACACTCCCTAGAGGGACTGAGCGAGCGGACCTCCCGCGGGCCACACCCAAATGCTATTTTGAAATCCTGGTAAGAACTTTTTATAGTCATTAACTCTCAAGAGGCTGCTTTGAACAAACACTGGCAGGCAGGTTGAATGCAAAGCCTGGTAGTAAGGCTTGATTAAAGTGAGCTCAGAGAGTTCACATGAAGGGGTGTTTTGGAAAGGCAGAGGCAGGAATGGGTGGCAATGGCCATAGGGATTAGCATGGCCATGGGCAGGCAATGGGTGGGCACATAACCAAACACCACCCAGAGACTATGTGTCCCTTCTCCTATGCCATTGCTCCCTATCTGTACTCTAATGCAATAGCTTCGGCTTATAGGTCTTGTTTGCGACACCTAATAGCCCAAACCTCAAAAAATTATGGAACCTGAGGAAGTCCTAGAGAAAGAGAGGAAGATAAAGCCATGGAATTTACCCCCTCCGATCCCCAATTAGCTTATGGGTTGATCTATATAGTAGGGGTCAGCTGCCGGTGGTATACCAGTATTTAAGAGTCATTATGGAGTAATTGGGGAGTCTGGGCTAGGGAGGTGGGAGACCACATGGAGATCTAGGTAAGCTACAAGGATAACCCATACTTTGAGAACCCCACATGATTGGTATATACCCATTTCTTTCTAATAACAATCTGAAAATGAGTCATTGTTGTGAGGTTCTTTGGACAAGTATCACATGCTGGAGCATTCTTTTGCCCCCTTGTGCCCAGTGATGCCAAGACTAGTGTAAGCATTATGTCAGACGTTGTCGGCACAGCGAGTCCCTTAGCTCCACAACAGAGCAGGCACCCGTTCAGGCACTTCGCATATTCCCTGTCCCTTCAACTAACTTATGTTGTACTAACTTATGTTGTACTATACTTGGAGAATATGGAGCTGAGAAACTGGGTTTCCCTTCAGTCATGGGCATTGAGGGTTCAAGGCCTATGTCCGTCAGTTCTGTGGCAAGTGAAACATCTTATGAAAAACACCCCTTGCAAAAATCTAACTTGTATCCACACAACAGGACAACTGGAGTACAGCATAAATGACTATTACATTAGATTACTCAGAGTACGTTTTGACCTGAAAATACTGACAGACATACCCAGTACCTACATCCTCCAAGGATTTGATAAGATAATTGTCAAGAACAGTCAGGTACACCAGAGAAGTAGCTAGACTTGGCGAGGTGTGAACATGTGGCACGAAGAGTATGCAGGGGGCTGCCATGGGCGGAGTCACCAAAATCACTTGATTTTTCTTTTCACAGGCCAATGTTCAGGTATGAAATAAAATCCACAGAAATTCGGAATAAAAGGCTGGATGGGATATTTGAAATTATTTTCATGGGAGACATTCAATATGGAGGCATGGGCTGCTTATGAGAGGCATCACAGGGTACGTTAACGGGTAGGCAGCAAAGAGGGTCCAGCAAACAAAACACAATTGAGCTTTTATACTGTTGGAAAGCATCGCTGTAGAGGTCTCAGACCTCCGAGGCTTCTCTGGACGTTGGCATATTGTGCCTCTATCGTGACTATGCAGACCATCGCCAGCGGATGCAAAGGAAAGGGGAAAGAGATGCAAGGAGGGGGGGTGGGAGGGGTGTCGAAAAAGAGAAAAAACTGAAATGCATGCAGAGGCGAGGCTGGTTAAATTGAGAGGGGGTGGTTATGAACATAATAGGTCCCAAAAAAACGAATGCCTTGAAACAATACAGCGTTCCATTTGGGGTCAGAGGAGGCTAAATTGATGCATTTGCTGCATTTCCATGAGGCACTTCCAGCATGTAACCCCAAAGGACTAATCGAATCAAATATCATTAACCCTACATGGAATTGTGACATCCAATTGACTATGAGTCTGGAATTACATATTTTAAATTTTTTAGAGTTAGAGTTTTTTTTGACTGAGGATTGACTGTCGGAAGCGGCCTTACTGCGCTTGTGCAGCATTGCATTACGGCTGTGTGAGGTGCGGCTTGACGGCTCTACGGGCTCTACGGGATACGTTGGGTCCCTTTCTCTAATTGGAAAACCATCGGAGTGTGCGAGTGACGGAGCAGCGGTGTGGCTGTGAGCGGCTGCGAATCCTCCCCTGATCCACGCCGGCTGACGGTATCGACGGGGCTGTGGTGCCGCTTTCTCCCGCTACGCTTCTCAGTATATCTCAGTCTCCCAGCTGATTGTGAGGCTGCGATCTTTGTGACCCTTGCGGTGTTGCTGTGCTGCTTGTACTCTGCCACTGCACTTCGCGGACACGGTGACACGGTGCAAGTCCTATTCAGAAGAGCCTGTAATACCTGGTAATTCTTTTGCAATATCTCTGTTTGCTATCTGTTTGGCACCGGAGTAAATGCAATAATTAAACTAATATTTAGTGGCTCTGTGACCTGTGAATAGGGTCTTAGAGGTAGTCTGTGCTATATATGGCACCTGACTATTAACCTTAGTTAACTCCGGCTGTGTGGCGTGTGAGATTTCCTGAGAGCAGTGCGGCTTGACGGGGCGGTGGACTGCTGGAGGATTAACAGTGAAGGCAACAACTGCTGTGTTCTGTGGCTGCGGTGATGAAACTAATGTGAAATTTATTTTTTCATTGAGGCAGTAGTGGAATACTTTTGCCTTGCCTTGCCCTGCGTTACGCTTTTCTCCCTTTTCTCCCTTCCACACCCTCCCCCCTCTCTTCCTCTCCCCCCCCCTTCTATCCCTTCCCCCTCCCCTCTCTTCCCCCCCCAGTCTCCCTTCTATTCCTTATCCCATTATTGGCTCCTTGAATGGCATTTAGACGGTCCTCAGAATAATAAGGGAGTGTAATAACTCTGGAAGACTGTGCCCCCTGAACTGTGGAGCTTGACAAGGGGTTGGGGGGCAAAAGATACTGATACCAAAAAGAGACACTCGCTGGATCTTAGTCCGTGGTGCAACAGTGCTAGTAGGACCTGAGAGACTAAATCCATTTCCTGAGTGCGAATTATTTATTCCAGTCCTGGTCCTAATGCAATCAGGAAGCGAGCGGAATTTTACCGCATACAACCTTAGGAAGTCTAAAGCGGTAATCACATCGGCGAACACTGGGAACGAAGAAGTCCCTATGGGTAAGCGTAAGCCAAAAAAGGCCCAACCAGCTAACCAAGATACTATCACGAAATTCTTTCCTGTTAATCATCCACGTGAAATTAATTCCACGGCGATTGAGGAAGACCCGCAGGATCAGCATGACAATGACCTATCGAGTGTGTCTAATTTTGATGACATTGACAATAATTCATTATTGGACTTATGCCTCAATATTCAAAGATCTATGACACCATTACCGGTTCTTAGGTCGGCCAATACCGCCAAGGTGCCGGTAAATAGATCAAGATCAATGATCTCTGAGGAACGCTCAGTGGTTGGGGGACAGGAGAGACTGTCCATTTCACCGACCCTTGCGATGGTCTCTATTGAGGATGACCCGGAGGTTGAAACTGACCAAACGGATAAGACTTACCCAGGAGCAGTGGAAATTGCGGAGATCCAGTCATCTGTGGCATCGCTGCAGTTTGCATTAAAAATCTTGCTGAAGATGTCAGGGCGCATCTTAGCCAATACTGAGTCTCTAACAATGATGGAAAAAGAGAGAGGAAGGAATCCTGATGAAGCAGAAATAAATCTGTCTGATGCTATCCATATGGCCGATGCAATCGGAGGTCAGCAGAGCCTGGAAATCGTTGAAGAGGCTAATAGTCCTAATCCATTCTTCTCTAAAAAACAGAAGAGGCTGGCCAGGAAAAAGGGAAAGCCGAAAAAGTCTGGGGTGAAGTCTACCTCAAAGGCAGTGCAGAAATCACCTACTCTCCCGACTAAGAAGAGTAGGAAAAAATTAGCTAGAGCAAAAAAGAGGAAAGCAGCTGGTGAGGGTTGCCTGACCAGCTGGCTTATTCCTGAACAAACGGTGGAATTGGAAGCCGATGAGGAAGATGCTCAAGGGGAGGAAGAGATGGCTCATATAATTGCAGAAACAGTGTTAAGTGAACCAGTAGTACATGAAGTCTCAGGAGACAAAGAGGATGAAGTCACGGTGGATAACAAAACAACGAAGAAAGGAAGTCGAATATGCTTGATCAAGAACTTATACCAAAGCAAAAATACGAAGTGGCTATCACGCTCTGAGCTATTGATAAGACTTTACTCTGTTCCACAATTACGGGTACTTAAATCAGAAGACTTCCAATTTGTGGAACCTCTGAAAGGTCCTAACAACAACGTTTCAGCTTTACACTGCAAATTCATAGCAACGGCTGATCTGCTTAGGAGTTTTAAAGTGGAACTAAAAACAGTGGATGTTGAAGTCGACGCGGATATAAACGAAATAGACCCGAATAGCACCGAGGAAGAGGCAGTGTTCTCTTCAGCAACAACGACTCCTCTAAACTTTCCGATGGATAAAAGGGTGGAAGCATTTGATGTCAAACAAGTGCTTAAATGGCTAGCAGATGCACTTCCCGAGATTTTATCCAGACCATGAAACCTATTGATCCTATCATGGAACTGTCGGGGTTTTGCGCATCTTCTGTCACCTGAAGGGTCAACAAAGCTATTGGAGAAGCAAAGCTGCTTCTGCCTACAGGAGACGTGGGCCATCGATCCTTTGTTCTTAGACGGCTTTGTTCTCCACCATTCATCTGCCAGAAGGGGTGAAAAAGGCAGACCATATGGAGGCATGGTCATAGGGGTGACTAATTCACTATTTTCCAGAAAAATTGACTCTAATCTCGAAAGTAATCTAATGGCAGTAGAAATAACTTTGAACAGCAAGGACCCTTTGGATAAAATCTTGTTGATAAATCTTTATAACCCCCCTGGGGCAATCTTAAGTGAACAACTACAAGATTCTCTCCATGATATATTGGCCTCTTGGCTGACTTTATCAGCTGGTGCAGGGATAATTATCGCTGGGGATTTCAACTGCCATATGAAGGGACGGGAAAGTAAAACGGGAAATGAAAAATTGAAAGATCGGAGTGAGATGGTCCATAATAGAAAAGGGGTGGAAGGGGAAGCATGGGAATATTTGTTTGAGTCCTGGGATTTGACAATGTTGAACGGTAGAACGATGAGTGATCATCCGGGCCATCAAACATGGACGAATGGTAAAGCCCACAGTACGTTGGACTATATATTTGTTTGCCCTAAGATTCTTCATTTAGTAGAAGATATGACTGTTAACCCTAATGAGTGGAGTGATCATGCTGTCCTGAACTGTGTAATTAGTAGCACTAGAGAACAACAATTTCGTAGTAACCTAGGGTTGCTGAAAACTAACACATCAGGCAACAGAATCTCCTGGTCAGACAATAATATAGCACGTGCAATTGAGGCTTTGGAGACACTTGAATCACACAAAGGCCTCAATTTCAGTGCAATGAGTATTGAGGCCATTGAGAAGTGGATTTATGCTTTTGTGGGTACACATGCATCGGTGTCAATAGGAGTAATGACTAGTCAGTTGGATAAAAAAATGCCTTATGATAAAACCATTAGAGACTTGAAGCGGACTCTTCGAGCAGAACTCCGTTGGGTTAAACGAGCCTATTTACCTGGTGAGAATTGTTATGCAAAGATAAGAGAAATTAAAAACAGATATAGATCAGCCATTAAGGTAAAGAGAAGGGGGGATAAGCTACTCTCTTGGCAAAGGTTAGTAAAGACCATCTGTGAAGGTAAGACACGAAAAATATGGTCTCTCTTAAGTGATGCAAGTGGAACCCAAAAGGGAGCCTTAACTAATCCTATTGAGGCCGGGGTTTGGGTTAAATTCCTAGAAAACCGAAACCTGGAAGATGATAATGGTAGCCTGTTAGGCAGTCCCCCGACTACTGCCCCGATGATAGTATCATATGAAACTATACTGAATAAAATTGGAGAGATAAAATCTTCCCGAGCGCCAGGCCCTAATGGCTTAGCTAATATTGTTATAAAAGCTCACCCAGAAATCTGGGCAAGATTGCTAGCTATATTATTTAAGAAAGTCTTAAACACTGGTAAAATCCCCTGCTCCTGGCAACAGGCGATATTAATCCCTGTTTATAAGAAGGGAAGCAGACTCGACCCCAGTAATTATAGGTTGCTTTCTATGCTCGATGCCTCTGGGAAGATATTTGCTTCCTTACTTCTCCAAGAGCTACAAAGATGGGCTGAGAACTCTGGTGTCCTATCGAAATTTCAGAGTGGGTTTAGACAGGGCTACTCTACATCCTACAATATCATGGTTATGGACATTCTTAGATCGAGAGCTCTTAAACCAGGGGCAACACCACTATATGCCTTATATATAGACTTCACAGCAGCTTTTGATTCGATCCCTAGAAACCGGCTATGGGAGAAACTGCAGGTAATGGGATGCCCGGAAGGATTAACATATTATCTTAGACTCCTCCATCAAAATAACTTCGCCAGATTGAGACTTGATCAAGAAGGTCACATGACTAAGAACGTATCCCAAAATAGGGGAGTAAAACAAGGCTGTGTTACTGCTCCCCTTATTTATAATCTATATGTCTATGATATACCAATGGCAATAGCTGTAGCTAACAATTGTCCACCAAAAATAGGTAAATCTTCCTGTGCTGTATTAGCATATGCAGACGACCTGGTTATTCTTGATTATACCATCAGTGGGATTCGCAGATCAGCGGTTGCATTATGGGAATATGCAGAAGCCAATGGCCTCAGCATTAATCTCGAAAAAACCAAGCTCATGTGTTACACAAAAAAGAAGATATCTCGAGTGCAATTAACAGTAGGCCTGGAAAATATTTCATATGTCCCCCATTATCGATACCTGGGGATTGACTTTGAAATCTCTGGAGATTATCCCTTATGTAAACAATCGCGTAACATCAGAGCGGCTCAATTGACTGCTCTATTTCATAAGTTTACGGTCCAGCAGGGTGGTTTTACCCTTTGGGGAACACGCCAATTATATTTACAAGCCTTCTCTCCTGCGATAATCTACGGGCTGGAAGCACTTCTCAACATAGATTTAAATTGGCTTCAGGTTATTGAAGGTAAATTTTGGCGAGCGGTTTTAGGTCTACCCCCATGTATACCGATGGCCATTATTAGACTGGAACTTGGCCTGATCTCACTAAAAGCAACTGTATTAAAGAAGCGGGCCATGATTTATCAAAGGATGACCCGAGATGTAGGGAATGGGCTCCTGTCAGCTGTCTACCAAGAAATGATCAAGGAAAAATCGTCTTGCGATACAATACATGAGATGTCCAGATTGTATGCCGAAATAGGCTGGCAAATTCGAGAAGGACCCTATACAGAAGAAGTGTTTAGGGCCCTTAAGAAGCGTATTGATCTCTGGGATTGGCTTGAAAATTTCGAACATCTAAGGAATCTAAAATCCTATAAATTTGTTCAATATAGACTTTATGAATTCAAGAAACCCCAGAGCTATCTAAACATCTGTCCATCTGTTAGGCTCAGACGATTTATTCTATTACTTAGATTAGAGCAATTACCAACGTTTTCGATTACTGGGCGCAAAGATAAGATAGCCGCTGAACTGCGCACATGTCGATTATGTAAAAATAAAGAACAGCAGGAAACGGCAAAACATCTTTTAACTGGCTGCCCCGAAATGACTATAACAATCTCCATCCTATTGGGACCATTTACCCATGATATTAATTACATCAAAGATGATTTATTCTGACACCACTGTGTAAATTCTAATAGTATGCGATTATTGACAGCATTATATACCATCTGGCTGAGTGTGGAATCCAGATTGGGTATAAAGCTGTAGCGTACTAAATAAGAGCGATTTTAGCTAAGTAGAGATTACTGTGAATTGAAGTACTGGGATTTAAGCCTATATAAAATCCCCTCTGCTTACTCCTAACTTCATATGTTTCATCAGAAATCTGATTTTAAGAGATTATTAATTGTTGAGTGATATGCTGACTGTGTATTTTTCTAATTATTGATATATGTTTATTTGAATTTGTGTAAAGTGTAATTAGAACTGTAACACAATAAATATTATCATTATAAAAAAATATCATTAACTGCCATTGCTGCACACAGGCTTATTCAAATGTGTGTTATTTTCATCTACCCCATGCAGGCCTAATCGCGAACTTCTAGGTTGCCCACCAACCAGCTCACAAGTGCATAGTAACCTTAAGGATAACCCATACTTCCTCACCGGGTATGTCAAACCAACCGTGGCCTTCAGACTAGCACCTTCAAGACTGCGTGGCCTCCTTCCCGATTATTAAATTCTCTGGCGCAACCAGCTTTTCAGCTATCCCAGGTTTCCTATTTACAGTGCCAAGCTGTGGAGCCCCAATTTCCCCATTTAGTTAATGCAGAGAATTAATACTCATTTTAAGAATATTTTATGTAACGCTGGGATGCCTTTGTGTTTGGGTATTTATTTTACAATCTGATTTTATAAAAAACAAAAAGCAATACTATGATCGGATACACAGATAAGTAACCATATACCTCCACTACAAGCATCACCGAGACCACCCTCAACCAGTCCCAATTATTTTGTCATTCAAACAATCACACTTTAAAATAAAAACACAGCTAGTCAAAAAGGACCACTGGAGGGGGGGCAGAAATGGACCCTGCTGCACTATTTAAGCAATAAACCCCCAAGCATGGGATGAGGTACAGGCAGGCCCAAGCTAAGTGGGACTAAAGGGGCAGGGGACGCGTGGGGAAAGCGCACTTAACTTCATCCCGGCGAGGGTAGATGGCGGCCTCCTGCTATGAGGAGGAGTGGAGTCTTTACCTATGTGGTAAAGACCCCGCTCTGAGCTTCCTCATTGGCTGGGAGGCTGCCACAACCGCATCACCGGGTACTAATAACCAAAAAAGTCGACACCTCAAAAATAAGGACTCAGTCGCCAACATTGGAATACCTTCACTCATGACGAAGAGACTTGCTCTTATTTCTTTTTTTTTATTAAAGCACGCAGCAGAGGTATGGTGTGGTTTTTATGTGTATGATTGCAGAACAGACAGGCAATGGTTGCAGAACAGCACCAGCTGGAAAAGGGAACTGGCAAGTGGAACTAGTGTCATCCCTTTCACTCACATACCTTGGGATTCCCACCCTGGCTCAGGCATCCGTAGCCCGTTAGTTTCTAGAGCACGATAACCCCTACTTCTGTTTGCTACCTTGCTCTAAGCGGGAGTCCCCGAGACGCTGGCTGGCTATCTCGCCCAGAGACTTCCCATCTCACTCTACACTACCAAAGATGTTCGTCCTAGATGGTGGTGTCTGAGTGCCTTCTGATCGGATCACCCTCTTCCTGTTCACTATGCTACTCCTTCCCCTAGACCCCTCCATCTGATCAACAGCACCCACCTTCTCTCCTTTCCACATCTCTCTGATGTCACTACCTTTCTCCCTACCACTCCCTCCTCCTTTCTCTACCTTCTCCACTCTTCCTACTCTACCACTGCTACAGCTACATTCTGTACTAAACCTACTACTACCACCACTGTTGCCTCTCTCTACTACCACAGTCTGCTATTACGCTCCCTCTTCTACTGCTCTCATATTTCTACCCTCACTATTAGTCCTTGCCTCCACCCTAACACTGTTCTTCTCCTGTACATGAAATCTAGGGATTTGGTGCCCTGGAAACCCCTCGACTACACCCACTCTCACCCCTCCCCACTTTTTTTCTACACCCCTTCTCCTCCCACCCAACTTCTACGCCCCCTCCACACGATCTCTTAATACCAATTCTCCCTCACACTGCACTAAACACCACTGATAACACTCTCCCTCAAGTACCTCGCCTTGTCGAAGCTCTGCCGCCACCACTCCAATGCTCCACTTCACTGGCCTTCCTTCACCTAACATCTTTGGTCCAGCTCCACATGCGACCTCACCCGTACAACCTAGTCAGCCTCTCCTGCTGTCTGCTTGCGCTCATACAATCTCCAGCACCAAATAGTGCTGGCATTTTCCACCCCAAGAGGAGGGCTAACCAGCTGTGAGATTTTTAAAAACCCTCTAAGACCCTCCCCCTTTTCCACCACGGTTTTACAAACAGCTGGGGTTTCTGGTCGTGCTATGGGCTGGAGATTACATTTTCTGACATGGAGGTGGGCTTTCAGCTTCTCTGTAGTGCTATCTTTGTTGGGATATGGTGCCGGTTCTCTCTGCTTCTGAATGCCTGCATTTCTGGGTACCTAGTCCAGGTTTTCCTGGCTACCTACAAGGAGATTCTGGGAGTTGTGGTTCTGAAATTAGATAAAGAACTGTGGCCAGCAACTGTATAGGGAGCCATTGAGAGTATATGAGTAGCATCATTACTGTCATCATTGGCACAAGAAGGATTTTTTTGGAACCAGTGACCCCCTAACTCCCATTTCACATACCTGGAGCAGGTCTTGTTTTGAGTTTTGTTACAGAGATCCTACTCTCCAGTTTTAGAAGGATCACCCTCCCTCAATCCCCCCTTTTGACAGGGTCATGACCCTGACCATGTCACAAGAGTCGACGGTTATTCTCATGTAGGAGTCAGTTTAAGGGTCTTAAATTCTGGTCCTCAGGAAATGCAACCACCCCAGGTTTTCAGGAGGACTACTGGCCATGTAGCTCAACTAACTAAAGCTTATTTACACTCCAATTATTCATATTCAGAAACACAGAGAGTTGACTCCTGGTGACTGGATGTAGAGACCCTTGGAACTTCAACAGATGAACTGTGGATAGGCAAATATCCTGTCCTACAATAGAACAAACACGAATACACACACACACATTAAGTTGATAAAAAAGCTTCACCTTAAGTAGTAAATTGGCCGGCCTCTCTGATTCACCCTCACCACAACCTTCCCCCAAACCCGTATCCAGAGTCACAATGCCTACCATATGCTTCAACCAAGAAACTGCATGTAGAAAGTCCTGTCTTGGCCCAACATGGTGACAAGCAGCTTGTCGCTGGGAGGCTTTTAAATTAACAATATCTCTTCAAGGGGACCAAAGCAAAAGGAATGCTCATGGGAGGTAAAAGTAGGTGTAAGTACAAGGTCTCCATTTAACCTGTAAATGGTAGAGCTGTAGCCTTAAAAATATGTCCAATGTTTTAGGTGTTGCTACGTAATCATTCGCACAAATTTGAAAAACATTGTAAACGGTACGTTAGAAAGCATCTGCACTTTAAGGAAAACCTTTAGAAAGTTGATGTTTCTCCCACCCTACCTCCACCACCCATATCACTAACACTCTGGCATTCAGATGCGTACACTAGAATGGAATATCCTTACCCATGTATCCATTCAGTGGCTGGTGCTTTTCTGACATGAGTAAATAGCCCTCCTGTCCTGCTTTAGGGTGGACCAACCTCCTTTAAGAAGTCCCTTCTTTAGAAGAGAGAGATGGCCTGCATGTCTCCTGCCTTACATTGTGAATCCTGCACCCCATTTCCAGACACAGAGGTAACCATGAAACCCTTCTATATGGCCTGGTTACCTCCACCTGTTGGTGGCAACATTACAACCCTCCTAGGTTCGTTGTACGGACTGCATACCTTACCCATTCGCAATTATACATGCCTCCCTATCAATGACATGTGCTTCTACACTGTCCATTTTAGGATCCTACTCTATGCATCGGTAAATTGGTAGGTCAAGCAAGGGTATGGAGAATAACCTTCACCCCTACTAATTATGTAGGAGTCAAATACCCTCAAAGTGCTGTTACAGGGTTGCTTTATCCCAACTGACCATTTTTTTGAATCACAAAAGTGGTTGCTTACAGTTTGCAAAGAGCATTCCACGGTTTCTTTCAATGAGCCCTTATGCCTGCACATGTTTCATGCCAGAAAGGCATTTTGAAGACTAGGTTTAGGATAGTGTGCTAGTTTCTCCAGTACCAGACATGATGGCAGGGACTGTTCTGCAGAGCACAGGCCTACATATTGCTCCAAAGCCCCAGTGTAGCCAAGAGTCTATTTGACTCATGTATAAACTATACCAGTGCAGGCCGTTCCTCATTCCCTTCCTGTTATCAGCCACTTGTATTCCTTAAAAACAAATACTAAAATAAAATAGGGAGTACAACAAAATGGGAATTGCCTTCTTCTTTCACCCAAACCTCCATGGATATGGTACTAGCAGTGCAGTGCCTGACGAAGGAGCTCGAGTACCATTACTGCCTGCTCTCAAGGGGAACGTTATGGTAATAATGTATTTTTAAATTTGCCTGAATTACAAAAACACACTTGACAAAAAAAATCCTCCGAACTCCATACAAACATTGACAAAGGCAATAGTTGTGGCTGTTGTAAGGTCAGAACATTTTCTCACAATTACACTTGGGCAGATGGGGGGGGGGAATACACCGAGGGGAAATCAGAAGAGTCGAAAGAGGGTGCAGCTGAGTGGGTGGATGAATGAATGCCGAGGATTGCAGCAAAGCAGGGTGTGTGAAGGAATGATTAGAAGGATAGATGAAGGACTAAGGGCATGCAACTGGAGAGATTAATGCAAGCTAAAAGGGCATATGAGCATGTATTGGGTGGATTAATGGATAGTGGTAAACAAACATGTGCCTTAGTAATGTGTCTAGAATTGTTGAAAGCAGAAGATTACGCGTGTGCCTTAGTTGCAACTGTTGACAATTTAACCGAAAGAGTGCCAGAGGTCAGAGGTTTGACAGAATATTATTTGATTTTGTTACATCCCGTGAAGGAGTGATGATGCGAGCAAGTGACTTGACTGCAATGATGCGGAGTGGAATGCTGAAAAAGCAACCCGGGAATGGTTTTTGAGAGTCTGTTGAGGCCCTGGTTGCTGGATGTGATGGTGTGTCTGGTAAGTGTCTTCACTCTACACCGGTGACCCTTACTCTGACTTATCCTGAACCTGTGACCTGACAACTAGAATAAAAGGTACTTGGAACAATTAACTGAGGCTCATGAGTTATTTGTCCACAACCAGACCTCTGCATGTTTGCTCTGCATGTGTTGCTTGAACAGCGTGCCTCTTCTGTGTTAAATACTTTAATGGCTTCGATTATTGACCAACAAATAGGATGGCTGCCTCTGGGTTTCACCCATGCACAGAACAAGGCACCACAAGATTACGTGGCATAGGGGAAATAATGACTGCTATAGTCTCACCTAGGCTAGTAACAGAGAGGAGTTCCCCTGCACCCTGATGAAGGTGGGTTATGGAGATGGAGGGATGAGTCATATCTGAGTAAAGGAAGTCAGCCAAAAAGACAGACATAACAAGAGCATCACCGTCCAACTAGCCAATGTGTTCGGAACCCATGCTATTCTCCCTTTGCTTTTAGCAGGGGATGTTCATGCAATCCGTGCTCATTTTACAACTGTCACGATTTATCAATTTATTTGCAATTCATGTAATTGTAATATGCTTCGCATCGCAACCCAAGGCAAATAAAACGTTCAATAGCAATGGAAACTGAAAACTGCTCGATGCATCTATCCATGGTCAGTCTCATTAAATACGCAAAAAGAGGCATGAGAGCAACTAATGTCTGTAGTGGGAAAGAAGATGCACCCTACCAGCAGAGGAGCGCCAGTGAAAAATGGTTGCGCCCACATCTGGTACGGAGAAGCTGGACTGGAAAGCTGCGTAGGAACTTCTAACAAAACATCAAAGCCTGGGAAAAAGTAGAGCAGAGGCAATAGGTCTAACAGGCTGGATCAAATGCCCTCTGTGTTGTACCGATAAGAGATTCCTCATCAAAACTATTCGGGAACCCAGTGCCCATGAAAAAGGCTCAAAGGTGGATATGGAAATTATGAAGCCAGAGGCAACCCAAAAAAAAGTGAACTAAGGAAACATGGAAACAACCCATACAAGTGCAGCACCCCCCGTGCGGAGTGGAAAACGACACAGCCACTGGCCTTAAAACCCCAAAAGCATTAGCATGACCGGAGACCCCGAAAGAGATGAAGGACAATATTAGCATATATTTGCATGATTTTCCCCGGGAAAGACCCACTCACTACATTGAGATTGCTGCTGTGAGAACACCTTTTATGGCTCGATAGCTGACAGAAAGCTCTGGTTACCTTTTTAATTACTTATTTTCCCTGAAGTCAGAACATTTGACCTCGGTCTGCATTGCAACTGCTCATTAAACTTAACCTTTTCTGAGGTTCTGTATAATAGTGTACACGTGATGGGGAATTGCACTGCAAACTGACAGACTCACATGTTCAGTGTTCCGACACAGTCATACAGATTTGCACGTCGATTGTCAACCCCTCAATGCAGAAACCTGCCAACCATGTTTGCTTGGGCGGTTACATTTTTAAAATCTGGATTTACACATGTGATTGCTTTGTCCCACAGTTTGAGTTTGAACACCCTGTGACCGGTAAAAAGTGTGTTGTACGCAGAGATATCCAGGCTCGGACTGACCCGTGGGGCAATGCCCGAACCAAACAAGCAAAATAGTAGTGTGGGCCAGTTTTGGGGACAAAGTGGGCCACTTCGTTTGATAACTTACTACACTGTGCGGCTTTACCAGTTTTACTTTGAACTATTCTTTAAAATGCACAATTTGCATCACATTTTATCCAAAAACTCCCCCTTGGGTAATACTCCAGCAGTCTGTCACAAAAGCAATGAATTGCCCTTTGCAACTGTGGGCCACTTTTTCATCAGTGCCCGAGATCATTTTATGCCCCAGTGTGACCCTGGCAGTATCCTGATATGGGGCTGTTCTAGAAGCGGAGAGCGGTCTTCCTCAATCACCAGCATTTCACCCATGTGAATGCGCGCTCCTCTTCAGCATCCTGCTCAGAATTGCAGTTTTCATTTTTACAATGCCATTTCAAAATGGCCGTTCAGCACTCCTACAACCCATGCGTGTTATCGCTGAGAAGAGGATGCTAGATTCCAAGCAGCTGGAACTGCGGCATAAAATGGGTCACATGACTGTAAAGAATTGGTCCATATGCCCCTCACCCCTCCTCCCCCCAGTTTGGAAATCAATCTAGGTAGCGTTTGGAAGGGTGCGCAAGGCAATGTTTAGAATGCCTCAATTCACTCATTTCTGTGCCATCTGATGTTTACTTCTGCTGCGCTGCCTCCCTCGACTTTTACCAGTAGGGGGCGTGCTGCAGACCGATCTGGCACTGCCCATTGGTGTCCTTGCAGGCTCAGATCGGCTTTAAAAACTAAAAATAGTGCATCAAATACCCCCACTTCGAAACCTGATCTGGAGCCAAACCCCCGCCTATATGGTTATCCCCGCCTCCTTACCACATTCAGAGTATGTCCATCAACTCTGCCCCTTACACGGAAGTAACTGAACCCCGGCCAACCGTATGGCATGACCGACACGCATTCTTCCATATACAACTTCCCTCCCATATGGCTTGCAGACCTCCACCTCGTGCAGAGTTAACCATGCTCCCGCGTCCATTTACACAGTAACCCAACACCATTCCCTCGTGCAGAGTTCGGCACACATCCACCACCTACAGAGCTATCCCTGCACCCCCCCCTCACCCTCCCCCTTGATTGCCACTGGGTAGACTGCGTGTTCTACCTGCAGGACCCAGGGCCGGTCGGGATCCCCCCCACGAACCCGTGTTTGTGTTTCACAGCTGCATCAGCTTTTTCGCAGCTGGAAAAATGGGGAATTTGCCGCTGGTGCTGCAGTCTCTCTGACATTGAACTTGGCCCGCACGGTTTGCCTCGCTGGCAGCATTCGAAGCCTCGCTGCTCCCTCAGCTGCATCATGGAAACAAAACGGACCAAAAAAAAATCCCACTCCAGTTTCAGCATCGGTTTTGTCTCTGTGGCGTGCACACATAGGATTTTGTTTCGTCATGGTCATTGTTTGTGCCTCTTTCAGCTGGAGGCTTAAAAAAAAAAACAATAGTGAAGGCACCACACTCTTCAATGTTAATGTTAAAGGACATTTGTACCGTGCACTATCACCACCGGAGTGGTCCCGGCGGCTCTGAAAGAGGAAGGGTGGTTAGAGGGAAGTAGCTGGAAAAGTGCAAGAGAGCAGTGATGTGCTGTTGGCGGCCTCAGCCCGGTGGGTCCGTTGGCTGGGCCTGGGGTGTTTTGCGGCCGGTAGTCATCGTGTACTGTTGTGCGAGTCCATGTGTGTTTTTTGTTTTGTTGTTGCAATGTAGTGAAGTTTTTGCGGTTTGTTGTGCTGTAGGTTTGTGGTAGTTTTTGGTTTGGAGTTTGAGAGGTGCATGCAGAGGGGGAAATTGTTAGTGCAATTGGTTAGTTGCCATCTTTATCCTGAATTGAGGCGCTGGGCTTCTGTAATTTCCCCAGGTGGGGTTCGGGAGCGCCTCTCTGCCTCGGTCTAGATCTTGGTCCGTCTGGCCTTTGAGGTCCCTTTCAATTCTGCCCCCCTCCTCCCCCAGTCTTCCCTTCCCACTCATACGGCTAGCGCACCTGCCCATGTCCACAGCTCATATATTGTGGCGATTGCTAATATCCTGATAATTCCACTATACTGTGGTACCCGGTGGCAACTTACCGACGAGTGCAGTTGGTGGGTGTGAAGTAGATTCTGTCTCAGTTTGGGTAACGCCTGTGTTCTTCTCTAACTGGTGTTCTTCGTCCAGGCGCCGTGGGAGCTTCTTCACATCGGGAGTTGTCCACCGTCTGTACTGGGGGTTGTCCGAGTCCAGTTCAGATATTACTCCTGGTACCCCGTTGAGGTATAGGAAGGGGAGCTATTGAGAGGGCCCTGTTTGTTCAAGAAGGCTGCACTAAAAAAGGAGAAAACCACACAATAAAAATAACAGTAAAAAATACACACTGATTTTCACATAGCCAGGAATAGTTCTGTAAAATAGCCAAGGGTCCCGATATTTCCTGTGATGAGAGGTAGAGGGCCTACAAACAGCGCCACAACCACGTCCGCACTAATAAAATACATGAGGAATGTCAACCCTGTTTAGTCTGACTCGGAAAAAGGCATTTGATGGTCGCCCTGAACTGGAGGGAAAAATACCTGCAAGTTGGTGATCTTCTTCAGAAAGCTGCCAGCTATTAAAGTCTACCTAGTGCCTAGCCTCAGTCATCCTACAAGGACCCCCCCCCTTTGCCTTAAAGGCATGCGAGCGGGGCAAGGCAGGGCGGTCGCTCTTTACGGCGCTGGTGGCTGAATGGGGAAAATATCCTGCGGCAGACCTGATTAAAAAGTATGTTTCTCCTCCACTCAGCTAAACAAAAAAAATATATAAAGAGAGACACGCCCGACGACAGATGGACTGAATACAGTGAACCAATAGACCAACCCAGAGACTGACCCTTTAACCTGTACTGCATACCAAATCAAAACGTAAAGGTGATGGCTGGAAGGTTTTGAATAAATCATAACCACAGGCACAGCTCTGGGCAACTCTCCAGACCATCGTTTTTCAGCCTGCCAAGCCATTACAGAAGGGGAATAACCATATGCAAATAAGGTTTGATCCTACCCTAAAAGGGGCAGTCCAGCCCAAACTGCTCGGTCACACCCCTTCTGCACGAGACCACAAGCATCCCCAGACATGTTTCGGCCTTGTTGGACATCATCAGTGAGGAGTAGCTTGGGTCTCTAGGCCCTGCAGACTCGGGACCCACGTCTGGGAATACCCGTCCCACTCGAGATGACTTTAGCAAAACGGACATCCAGTTCGAGCAGAAGTCTGCCCGATCATACGATTTTAACAAATCTGGCATGCATAACAACCGCTTTTGGGGTTTCTTTTTCAGAAGAATCATATGCCAGGCCAACCTAACAATACACACTAATACGGACCAACTGTACAGTGTGCCCTTCAATCCCCATTGCTTTTTGGTGCTTAAATCGCGGTTAACACCCAAGTCAGTGAAAGGCACTGTAACGACAGCCTCCGAGTCCGTCCTTCTGTGATTATGTATTTAACCATATGTCAGCAGCAGGCGCTCAAGCCACTGAGCTATTTCCAGGCTTCATATGTTTATAGGCGAGGAAACTCTCTTTGGACAACAAAAACGACAAGTGTGTTCGCTTTTGGACAACGTGGGCAATTGTGGAGGTGTGTGTGTGTGTGTCCATAAAGGGCCTCGTTCGTTCATTGTTGGTCCAATAAAGGCAACACAACCTACCAAGATGGAATATTATTCAATATGCCAACACGGCTACATACATCTTTCTTAGCCTGTATGACGTGTTTGGTCTATGTACATACATATACACATTAACTGACCCGCCTTGCTTGCCTCCCTGCCCCCCTCCTCCCTTCCAGCCTTTGGGCGGTGTGTGCTGCTGCCTGGTGGTCTAGCCCTTTGGCCCAGGCTTGGCCCATCCCCCTCCCTCGGCACTCCTGTATATTGATTTACTTTCATTATGCCGGTTCACACAGTGCGCACCTCAGTCCCAGTGCTTAACTTCTATTAGCCTGACAAACAGCGATTTCTCTCACCGCTCCGCCCGCCCACGCCTCCTCTCTCCCTCTCTCTCTCTCCCTGGAACGCTGCCACAGGCCATGATGGAGCAGCTCGGGCCTGTAGAGGACACGTCAAGGCTCCACCAGGTTTGGCTAGAAGCAGATTCAGCAACAAAAGAGAGACAGAAAAAAAAGGAGAGACTGGGAGGGGATAGCCTGGAGAGTGAGGAGATTAGAGCATGAGAGTGCGTCAGGCTAAGTAGCAAGAGAAATTTCAGCATGAGGCGCCGCGAAGGTACATTAAGCCAAGAGGGACACCCTAACCCAGGAGGGAGACCGCAGACGAGGGTGCAGCAAAGGGGAAACTTGAAAATGTAGTTTGCAAGCAGTCTTCCTCAATAAGTTCGACCTACAACAAAACAACGAGGGAAAGGGGTTACAAAAACTAACAATCGGGGAGGGGCAAAAGTGTCGGAGGAACCTCCCCTTCGAATCCATTAAGGAGAAACAAAAAAGAATGGACCGCGAGCAGCCAAATTCGGTTCACCTTATTGACCAAAGTTTTTTTTTTTTAACGTTTCACATAGAACCAGTTTGCGGGGAGGGGCAATAGACAGATGTAATGGTACATGGTCATATTTTATCGCTCCAAGTGGCACACATGCTAATTCAGGGCACAGATTAAAGCCGAAAGGGAGTGGTGAAACAGAAGAGGGGACTCAGTACATAACGCGATATAGAAAACACCCGCCAAAGAAGTTGCCCAACTGACAAACGTTGCACTTTGTTAACTCTCCCTCACAGAACATGAATTGCTATTCAGGTTTCACCCATGACCTGTTTAGATCTGGCAGGTGATGTGCTTTGCCTCACGGGAGCAATTGCTGCTGTTCCCTTCCAGTGCTTTTGGCAGGTGTGTTTCAGCAGCCTGTTTTTGGTTGTGCAGGCGGTTCTGGAATTTTTCCTCATAGAGGCCTTGTAAATGTGATGAAACGAAAAGGGCACAGGGCTAACACCTGCGACTTCCTACACAGGTGTGGGGATAGATTAACAAAAAGACCCCGAGTCGTTCTTGTGGGCAGCAAAGGTAGACGAACAACCGAAGCCATGCCAAGCGGAAGCTGTGATGCAAAGCAATTTTTCGCTTGTGATCAGATGCCAACGACATCAACGTTGCTGGTTTCCTTCCATCCCTTCCAAAAGGGGGTGGGGGTTCTCCAATATCGTCTATGGCTGCTCTGGACCCGTGGACTGGGCATAATGGTTAATCCCCCGCACTAACGTGAGAGGGGGTTTAGATTTTATTAAAGACAGGAGGCGAGTATTATGCATTACAATCTTTACTCCTGAAACCACAGCAGCAAAGAAAACTTTTACAAACAAAAAGTTTAAAACCAAAACTTAGAACATAGTTCAAAGGCAGTGTATGGGAAACACTCCAGTCCAATATGGAGGGCAGGTCATGCCCTGTAGATGACCAATGAGCTGAGACCCACCCCTATAAAAGTCCTTTACTCTAAAACCAACTCCTCTTTCTGCAGCTGTCTTGCATCAGACGCCCACTGCAAAGATCCAACTGCATAGCGTGGAGAAAAAAGGATCCAAGCAAAACTGCCGGAATCTCGCAACCTGAAACTGTGACGAAACTCATCTGAACAGGACTTCTCACCCGAAGCTGAAAGAATAAACAGAAAAAGGTGGGTGGGTGGGCTAATACACGCATCCTGTCTTTAATAGAATCTAAACCCCCTTTCACGTTAGTACGGTGGATTAACCATTCTATGACAAGACACAAGGTTTCATATTATGCAAGTTCAAACCCCTTGCATTATATCAATTGCAACATAAGCAATATGCTTATGATAAAATGTTTTGAAAGTTGATTATCTTGCCATTCAGCTGCTTTCAGAATTTGTTCTAGGCTACCCCCAAGGAAAGCGGCTTTAGAGGCCATAGCACCCATAACGGAATGGGAACCAAAGAAGTACGTGTCCACCCCCGCCTCCCGCATGAACCATTTAATCCATCTGGCCAAAGTGGAAGGGGATACTGGCTTATGTGGCTTCCTATAGGAAATCAGCAGCTGAGAGGTATTGGGAGGTCTAAGACCCTCCATCTTCAACTCAAAACATTTTAAACACTGAATGACACATAGTTTAGAGTCTTCTGGAAAAGCTGGATAAAATTTTGACGAAATCAAACATTTAGTTCTTCTGGAAATAAAGAAGGTGACCTCTTGAGGGGTGAACATTTTATTGTCCACATCCAACGCTCTAATATCAGACACCCTCTGAATAGACACCAGACATAACAACATTGCCAATTTGGAAAATAGTTGCTGCAAAGACTTATGAGGCCAGGCTCGGAAAAGATCCACCACCATGTTAACATCCCAGAGAACCGAATACCTCACTTTCGGTGGGACCTTAATGCAAATGGATTTTAGGGCCCTTCATACCAAAACATTTCTACCAACAGGTTCCCCTATAACCAAAAGGTGACCTGCTGAAATAGCGGATCCGAAACCATTTATAGTTCTGTAAGATTTGCCTTCTTTAAATAACTCCAGCAGAAAGTTTACTACCTCTACTGGAGGGGCAGAAACGGGATCAAGATGTCTAGCCAGACACCAGCCTACCCAGCGGTTCCACGCTGAAGAGTATACTGACTTAGTAGAGGCCGCCCAGGAGTCATTGATGACAGAGACAGAGTCCTGCGAAAGTCCCTGGAAGCACCAAGAAGAGCTGAAATCTTCTAAGCCATAAGGGAGAGGTGCTCCTGAAGAACCGGCTCGTGAGGAAGACCTACCGGATCTGACAGCAGCAGGGGATGGAGAGGAAGACGACGAGGAACGTCCAACGCCAACTCCAGAAGGTCTGGGAACCACACCTGGGAAGGGCAAAAAGGGGCAATCAACACCAGAGTTGCCGCCTGCCTTCGCACTTGAACTAGTACCCTGGCTATCATGGCAAAGGAAGGGAAGACATATGACAGAGGGTACGACCAATCCTGGAGGAAAGAGTCGGTAGCTAGAGCACAGGGATCTGGTCTCCAGCTGTAGAACCTGGGAACCTGACAGTTTAGCCTCGAGGCAAACAGATCCACTGCAATCAGACCCCAGAGAGACAATATCCTGGGAAGAGCACCCCATCTTAACATCCAGTCGTTTCTGTCCTGCAGATGCCTGGATTTCCAATCCGCAACCGCGTTGCTGACCCCTGGTAGATATTCCGCTTTCAACACAATATCCCGATCCAGGCAAAAATTCCACAATTCCCTTGCTAGATCCGTTAGGGCCTTCGAATTGGTGCCTCCCCAAGTGATAGATGTATTTGAATTGCCAAGACATTGTCCATGTGGAGGAGGGGAGGACGACACAACTCCCCTGATCCTTGAGAAGGCTCTTGACTGCGAAAGAGCCCGCTAACAACTCCAGACAGTTGATATACAGTTCTTTCTCTGAATTTGACCACCCCTCGACCCCCCGTGGAGACCTGACCTAACCTGGCTCCCCAGCCCGCTCTGCTGGCATCGGACTCCAGAATGACATCCGGAGATGGACCAAAACTGCCATTCCAGGCATCCATCTATCTGAGCCACCAAAGGAATTCTAACCTGGCCTTGGGGGACAGCACCACTAACTGCAAATAAGACAGACAGACTCTTGCACAGATGTTTGCCTTTGAGGCGTTGCAACGCGCTGTAATGTAGGGGGGCTGGAAAGATAGCCTGGATGGATGCTGACAACATCCCCACTACCCTGGCCAGTTGCCTGAGGGAGACCTTCCCCTTCCTGAGAAGACAACGAATTTCCTTCCTTATTTCGGAGAGCCTGCATTCTAGGAGGAGGAAGCAGAGCTTTGAATTTATATTGAAGCCCAGAAACTGGATACATTGCGTAGGCTTCGATATGGACTTCTTTACATTTATGACAAAAGCCTAACCTCTAGAGGAGGGACACTGTAAACTCCAGAGGAGTGCGAAGAGTCTTTGGGTTCTGAGCTAAAATGAGCATATCGTCCAGGTAAATTATCGGAATCCCTTTGGATCTGAGGTGAGCCAACACTGGTTTCATTAACTTGGTGAAACACCAGGGGGCTGACGACAGGCCAAACAGAAGGGAGGCAAACTGCCAAATGCGACCCCCACCCCATTGGAACTGAAGAATCTCTTGGTGGGGAGGGAAGATGGGGACCACCAGGTACACGTCCTTGAGGTCTAACTTGACCATCCTGTCCGCTGGGAGATGGGTATCCCTGAGCAGATGGATCCCCTCCATTTTGAAGTGATGGTATACTACGAAGGAGTTGAGTGCTCTTAGGTTTATGACCGGACGGAACCCCTCCTCGGGCTTTGGTACCAGAAAAATCGTGCTCAGAAATTGAGAGGCTGTGTAGGATGCTGGGACTACCGCTCCTTTGCAATTGAGGTGCCTGACCTCCACATTTATCAGATTCTGTTTGACCTTGTCGAACACCAAGGGGAGGGGAAAAGGGTAACAGGCAAGGGGGGGATAAAACTCTATTTGAAACCCTTGCACAGTCTGCAACACCCAAGGGTCCGAGGTGAGGACCTCCCACTGAGGAAGAAACCTGGCTAGCCTGCCCCCTAAATCTCTGTGGAAAGAAACATTTAACACATGAGACATTACCCGACGCTCCTCTTGATCTACCGGCATCCCTGCCGGCACGTCCTCTCCAATGGAAATTTCTTTGAGGGTAAAACTGGGCTGTCGCTCCCCGAGCAGAGGAGGAATTGTGCATGCCTCACGACGCGTATTGGCTGGGACAGGTAGAGCCCTGGGAAAAATGGCCAGAGGAGAGGGCTCTACCTCTTCCAGCCTTGTCGAAAACCTTAGGGGCAAAGACCTTTTTAATGTTAGCTTGTGCCTTTTTGGGGGCGAATCGGAATCCTCTGAGCTATCCGAAGATGAAATAGGAATTGCAGGAGCAGAAGCGGGAAGTTGAGAGCTGGCTGGCCAAGGGGGAACAGAGTGGGACTGTTCGGACTCTTCCAACCCCTCCCCAGGGAAGAAACCTGACATGGGACATTGGATGGACTGAGTTGTCCTTGAACACGCTTGGTCTTACTAGTGCATTTTCTCGGGGCTTGAGTATTAACAGAGGGGCCCGCCTCTTGGGATGGGTGGAAATCAGCTATTCTATGAATAAGCCTGTCAAAAGCAGAGGTAAGGGTACAATTGAGGTCTGACAAGGCTGTGTCCAATGACAACTGTATTGCCTGAGCAACCGACGGCTGGCTATGATGGGAACGGTCTCCTAAACCTTCCCCCAACTGCTCACTTTTTTTAGAAGGCTGCACCCGAGTGCTGGCCTCAGCAGAAGAGGGACCCTCCAAACTTCTAGGCTCCATGACAGCACAAACTCTAATGTTGAAATATATATATATGAGAATGCATTACTTACCGTAAAAGCATTTCTGATGATTGTATCTGCTTAGATTCACATGCTGTGCATAGGTCCGACATCCAGTGGTCACTGCGGAGTATTGCATTTTGTTTTTCGTAGTCGAAAAGGGGACGTCGACAAGGCGTGTCTGAAACACTATCCCTATAGTGACGTGCGTTGTACCCACAATCCCTCACGCGTCGAGGTCCCTCTGTTTGTATTTTTTCTGCCCTGAGGGAGCCTTCTAGACGTGAGTGAGTACAGAAAAGAGAGAGATATATAAAGGAAGTCTATGTTCCTTCCATCCGAGCGGGGAGGAAGGGCGGGCGCATGTGAATCTAAGCAGATACAATCATCAGAAATGCTTTTACGGTAAGTAATGCATTCTCTTCTGATGTTTGTTAATCTGCTTAGAATCACATGCTGTGCATAGACAAGCGAGCAGTACCCGGAGTTGGCGGTGGGTTATGAGAAGGAACAGTAGAGAAAAGGTGTCGTAATACTGCCTGTCCCACCTGGGAGTCAGATCTAGAGTGTGTATCTAGACAGTAGTGTTTTGTAAAGGTGTGCACAGAACTCCAGGTAGCCGCTTTGCAGATGGACTCAAGGGGAACATTTGCAATGAATGCTATGGATGCCCCCGTGCCTCGAGTAGAGTGTGCTCTTGGCCTAAAGGGCAGTTCTCTCTTAGCAAGAGTATAGCAGAGAGTGATGCATTGAACAATCCATCTAGAAATAGTGGATTTTGAAACTGCATCTCCTTCTCTTCCTGCTGCCACCGAGACGAAGAACTGATTAGTCTTCCTCAGTGGTCTGGTTCTTTCCATGTAGAACATGACCGCTCTGCGTACATCTAGTGTGTGCAGAGTCCTTTCTCCCAAATTGGAAGGATTTTGAAAGAACGTTGGTAGTTCTATAGATTGGTTTACGTGGAATTTAGAAATAAATTTCGGAGCAAACCTAGGGTGAGTGCGTAGAACCACTTTATCTTTGTGAACTGTAACGAAGGGGTCTAGAATAGAAAGAGCCTGAAGTTCACTTACTCTCCTGATGGAGGTGATAGCTATTAAAAAAGCAGTCTTAAGCGTGAGGTGTTTAAGAGATGCTTTGTGCATGGGTTCGAATGGAGAGCCCATGAGTCTGGTAAGTACCACATTAAGGTCCCATCCGGGAGCTGGGTCAGCTATCGGGGGGTGTATTCTCTTTACTCCCTCCATGAAGGCCTTTATAACAGGGATCCTCCACCACGACACTTTGAGTTGGGAAGTGGTGTATGCAGAAAGTGCAGCTAGGTGGACTTTAATGGAGTTAAACACTAGACCTGAATCCAATAGGTGGGTCAGGTATTGGACCACATGTGTGGGAGAGCAGTCAATAGGGTTGATGCTTTTACTCCTGCACCAGATGACAAATCTTTTCCACTTGCTAGAATAGCAGTGGCGAGTGTTCGGTTTCCGGGCTTCCCTGAGGATGTCCATGCATCTTTGCGGGAGTTGTAGATGTCCGAACTCTATGATCTCAGGAGCCAAGCTGCTAAGTTCATGTTCTGGGGGCATGGATGCAGAGTCCTGCCTTTGTCCTGAGACAGCATGTTGTACGGGCAGGGGAGTTTTACTGGGGGGGATAGAGACATCTCCATCAAGTGAGCGAACCATGGTTGTCGTGCCCACATTGGGGCCACTAGTATCATGGTCACTTGTTCCTGGTGCATCTTGTGCACCACTTTGTTGAGAAGGGGAGTCGGGGGAAAAGCGTAAACAAATTTCCCTGACCATTGCATCGACAGACCGTTCCCCTTGGATTGGTTCTGGGGGTACCTGGAGGCGTAACTTAGGCATTGTGAGTTTTCCAGGGTTGCGAACAGGTCTGTTTCTGGGAATCCCCATTGTGTGAAGACGTCGAAGACGATGTCTTCGTGCAGGCGCCATTCGTACTCTTTGGGCAGGGGGAAATCTCTGCTGAGACTGTCTGCTAGCAGATTGAGTTCCCCGGGTACATGTAGTGATAGTAGGAACATGTCCTGTTTGAGAGCCCACTTCCATATATTCTGGGCCAGCTTGGACAGGCCTGGAGAGTGGGTGCCCCCTTGCTTGTTGATGTAGTACATGGCTGTGGTGCTGTCTGTAAGGACCATTACTGTTTTGCCTTGTAGGTGTTCCTGGAAGGCTCTTAGCGCCTTGAACACAGCTAGTAGCTCCAGTAGATTTATGTGTTTGGATGCTACGTTCGGAGTCCACACTCCGTGAGCAGTCTGATGGGATAGGTGCGCCCCCCATCCTGTGAGGGATGCGTCTGTGGTTAGAGTGGCTTCCGCCGCGGGTGTGGCAAAGGGTTTCCCTTTTTCCATGTTTTCCTTTGTCCACCACCGTAGCGAGAGAACTAAGGCCTGCGAGACCACAACTAGATCCTCCCATAGTCCGCTGGCCTGACACCACTGGCTGTTGAGCCACTCTTGCATTGGGCGCATGCGCAGGCGCGCGTGAGGTACCAAATAAATACACGACGCCATCATTCCTAGCAAGCGCATTGCTTTGCGTACCGTCACCTCTCGACCGGTTACATATTGAGGGATCTGAAACAGCATGTTTTGGACCCTCTCTCTGGAGGGGAAGACGAGGCCGTCCTTTGTTTGAATTAGAGCCCCTAGGAATTGCTTGATTTGACTGGGGTCTAAACTGGACTTCTTTTCGTTGATGGAGAAGCCCAACTGAAACAAAAGGTCTACTGTCTTTTGGGTATTGGAGAAGCATGTTTCGTAGGAATCCCCTGTTATGAGCCAGTCGTCGAGGTAAGGGTAAACTGGGATGGACAACCTGCGCAGGTGGGCCGCTGCCACTGCCAGCACCTTCGTGAATACCCTTGGTGCTGATGCTATGCCGAAGGGTAGCACTTTGAACTGGTAGTGTTTGCCCTCTATCATGAACCTGAGGTATTTTCTGTGTGCTGGCAACATTGCAATATGAAAGTATGCATCTTTCATGTCCAATGTTGTCATGTAATCTCCCTGAGAAAGCAGTGGGATTACTTCCTGTAAGGTTACCATACGAAACTTTTGGGGTTTGAAAAACTTGTTCGCTGGGCGCAGATCTAATACAGGGCGCATGGTTAGATCCTTTTTGGGTACAAGGAAGTACACTGAATAAATACCTTCTGTTACCTGAGATAGGGGCACGACCTCTATGGCTCCTTTTTCCAGCAGTTGTAGTACTTCTTGGAGAAGGATGGCAAGATGTTCCGGTGTCATGCGACGTCCCCTCGGGGGTTTGTAGGATGGGGAACTGTTGAATTCGATACAGTATCCGTGGGCTACGGTGGAAAGTACCCAACGGTCTGAAGTTATCTCCTCCCATGCAGGAAGAAAGGATGTTATCCGGCCCCCGACCGGTGTTGCATGGGAGGGGACGCGAATCTTCGCGTCACTTGGAGTTGTTGGGGGCTTGGGAGCCTCTGGGGGTGGATCCCCGACCCCTCCCTTTGCCCCGGCGTTGGCCTCTTTGGCTGTACTGCCCACTATTGGTTTGGTAATTGGTGGCAGGGTATTGCTGATGTTGATTTTGTTGTTGGTGTTGGCGTTGGCCACGAAAAAAGCGTTTGTTGCCATAGCCGCGCCTGGTAGTGGGCTTAGAGATTTGGTCAAGAGTCTTGATAGTGTCGAACTCTTTTTTAGCCATCTCTAGGGCTTCATCTACCGCTTTTCCGAAGAGGTTAGCGTCCTCGACAGGTTTATTTATCAAAGACGCCTGTGTCTCTGGTTTAAAGCCTGAGTTGCGCAGCCATACATGGCGCTTTAGGAGTATTCCTTGTACCAAGGAACGTCCTGCTGTTTCTGCCGCGTCCAGAGAGTTTTTAACAATGCTCTGGTTCACTTGGGTTCCTTCGCCAATAGTTGACAGTAGGCGCGTACGTAAAGGCTCCGGTGCTTCCTCTGCGTCTTTTCGCAGTTTGGCCCACTGCGCGTCTGCGTAGCTTGCAAGCAAGGAATTGTTGTTGGCAATTCTTGCTGAGAAGGCAGCCGAGGAAGTAACTCTTTTTGCAAGGGCATATAGCCTCTTGCCCTCCTTGTCAGGGGGTGCCTCACTGGTGGAAAGTGGTACCCCTGCCCTCTTTCTAGTATTAGATACCACTAGGGAATCCGGAATGGAATGTCCCCTAATGTAGAGGGGGTCTGAGGGTGAAGGAGTGAAAAGTTTTTCAATCCGTGGATTGACCCCTCTGATCATTGCGGGAGTGGACAGCGAAGGTATGATCCTTCTCTTCACTGAAGCGAGGAGTGGAATGGTCTGGCTGACCGGGGGTTTTTCTTTAATCACTCTTTCTACAAAGTCCAATTCTGGAGAGAGTTCCCCGGTGTCGAGTTCGAAATGCGCTGCTGCTCTGCGCAACAGTGCATTGAACGTGGGCTGATCGTCAATTGGAGACGTGTTCCTAACTGGAGAATTGTCCGGAGGAGTTAGGTTTAGGACATCAGTGTCGGAATACACTGATGGTGATTGCCAGGGGTGTGAAGGTCCCTCTTCTGGGTTAACCCCGAAGCCTTCTTCTTCTTCTATAATGTCTGTTCTGTCTTTCAGACATTCCTCCTGGTTCTGTTCTTCATTGTCCATGAAATCATCTTCTTCCCCGAAGTATTGTTCCTCCCCAGTGAGGTCATATACATCTTGGAAGTCTGAGGCTGTGTCCTGCTGGGGATCGACTAGCCTCGGATTTTTGGCCCTGGGGTCCTCCTGAGGCCCTTCTCTGGTCCTCTTGTGAGTTTGAGAGGCCTGGGTGCTCATGAACCTTTCCATCCTCTCCATACAGAGGTGGAGTCTTTCCATTGTTTCATGGGGTACCCCAGAGCGGTCTGGCGGGGGAAACATAGGGTTATCTAACTCGAAATGGCTCGACCTCTCCCAAAGCGTCGAGGAAAGTGTCCCGTCGCCCTCCGAAAAACCTTCAGGTGTGTTGGGAGACTCCCTGACTGAAGGGGGTAGTCCCTGCTTCCCTTCGGGCTTTTTCGGCGTATCCTTTAACTTATGCGTAACGCTCGACGTAATCTTCGGCGTACGCTTTTGGGCGTCGGCTACAGCGATCCTTGCTAAGCTATCGGCGACTCGCTTGTCGGCGACTCGTTTGTCGGCGGAAGCTTGAGTTTTCGACGCTATGGGTATCGAACGCTCTACGGCGGTCTGCGCTTTCTGTTGATGCGCACCGGCCGATGGTTTGGTGGCAGCGCCCTTGTTTGCCGAAAGCCCAGTCGCAGGTCGCGGCTGCGGTTGCGAGAGGGGCTTCGAACCCGAACGGTCCGAGGAGGCCGCCGGTGGAACCTGCGTCTCCTTGGGCGCCGAAGGTCTTTTCGACTTCGTCGAAGAAGAGCCGTGGGTTGTGTGTTTATGTGGATCTTTGTGTGCGTCTGTGTCGCCGGGGTGTTCATCCCCATAAGCAGGGCGTGAGCCGAGCCCGTCGGGGCCGGGGACAGACGACGAAGCGCGTAAGCGCTCCTTAGAGGGGGTTTCGACTTCCGTAGCGGAGGTCGTGTTATCGCGTTCCTCGTCACTGTCGGTGGTAGCAGCGGCGGGTGAACCTTCGGCCTTCGACATCGCGTAGGCCGCCCACCTTTTAACCCTTCGGTCTTTTAGAGTTTTAGGCTTAAGAAGCCGACAAGCCGCGCACCCTTCCTCCCTGTGATCGAGGGGCAAGCAGCGGTTACACCGTGAGTGCTTGTCCTTCCAAGTGAATTTGCCTTTACAAAGTGGGCAAAACCTAAACCGTGTCCTCTCCATAGCCGAGGCAATAAATCGCGATAAACACCCCAAGGGAAAGGAAGGGGAAAGGGAAAGGCATTCTCAGAAAAGACCCAGAGATGTCCCACGACCCCACTCTCCCTACTGTATATGGCCTGCGAGGCCAGGCCACGTGTTCGGCAGCGCCGAAGGATTTCTTCCGCTCGACCCTCCGTCGAAGATTCTTTTCGGCGGAGAACAGCTTACAACTGCGTCGAGGGAGGGATTATTAATATTAGAGAAAAAACGACCAAAGGTCGAGGAGTTGCAATGTCTCTCGAGGAGCTCCGCGTGAAGGCGACCAGAAGCTGGGCGGAAAAAAACAATCTGAGGGACCTCGACGCGTGAGGGATTGTGGGTACAACGCACGTCACTATAGGGATAGTGTTTCAGACACGCCTTGTCGACGTCCCCTTTTCGACTACGAAAAACAAAATGCAATACTCCGCAGTGACCACTGGATGTCGGACCTATGCACAGCATGTGATTCTAAGCAGATTAACAAACATCAGAAATATATATATATATATAACCAGATACAAGCGTGCCTACAAAACACTCAAAACATAAATTTTGCACCAGGAACCTGTAGCGCCCCCTTGGAGTTAAACAGCCGAGCAGGAGCACCTCCACGCTGCTCACCCTAGCAGGGTGTTAACAGCAGCACACGAGGACAAAGCCTCGTAGAAATGTCAGGTACCGCCTGAAACCTAGCAGGCGCAAGCTTGCGAGCAGAGTGAAAGCTCCAGTGAAAAAAATAAAGAAGTTCCTGAGGTGTATAATTACAATAACATTTTTGTGTTCTACAGCAAATTCCAGAGGCGCTCGGCGGGCCCGAAGCGAGGCTCTGACATTGCCGTGCGCGAGAGGAATGCGAGGAAAGCAGCCTCCGCGGGCTGAGCTTGAAGCAAAAGCTTCTGAAAAAGCCTGCATGCGTAGGCGCAGAATGAGGAGGCCCTGTGGCTCTGAGAGGGCACGTAATCTACAAAAGGACTGCCCACGCGCTGTGGCCCGAAGCGAGAGCGTAAAGGCACGCGCGCGTCAGGCCTGCAACAATATAAAACACCATTGGGAGGCGGAGGGAACCGCATGTGAACCGTATGCTAAATATATAAAGCGACGGTCACACGCGGCAGAAACAATACCAGAATTGCAAAAAAACTGCACAGTTCACCACACGTGCATAAAGGGAAACAACTTTCCAATGTGAACTAGCAGTAAAAGCGACCAGGTCACTTTTAAAGAAATAATGTAACCCAATACACTTTATACAAAGTATCAAATACCAATTACTGATTAAAAACAAGGAACAACTAGGAGTGACTTAGCTGTGGAGTCAGCAGCAAAGAAAAAGGGAGTTGGTTTTAGAGTAAAGGACTTTTATGGGGGTGGGTCTCAGCTCTTTGGTCATCTACAGGGCATGACCTGCCCTCCATATTGGACTGGGGTGTTTTCCATACACTGTCTTTGAACTATGTTCTAAGTTTTGGTTTTAAACTTTTTGTTTGTAAAAGTTTTCTTTGCTGCTGTGGTTTCAGGAGTAAACGTTGTAATGCATAATATGAAGCCTCCTGTCTTGTCATAGAATCAGCTTGTTTGGTATCTATAAGGGATGTTGTGAGCATAGCACAAACATAGCATCCAGGCAGGCTAGGCTGAGCTCTTACCATGACAGTCACGAAGAAAGGGTGCTTGGTGATCCCGAGAGAGGACACATACAAGCTTGTGTTCGGTCCCTGCATGGAACTACGGGGTTGTCAACGTTTTGTAAAGACCTGCCTACCCCCCCCCCTCCCCCTCCCCCTTATCTCTAAAATGTCAAACCTTGTTTTATTGGTACAGGGCTGCAAAAGGGGTTGCCCTCTGTGTGCCCCCTTGTTTGAAAAGAGTCTGCCATTTAGAATGGTAGCAATGGCGCAGCGGCACTCCACGTCGGTTGGGGGGGGGGGGGGAGGGAGGGGAAAATAAAGCAGTGGCTTTCATTATCATCGGTGTGCTGATGGCCAAACAGGGAACAGGAGCAGGAATTTAACATGAATTCTTTAAGCTATTCTGTGCTATGAATCATGACAACATACTCGGAGTTTGGATTCAGCTAAACTAAATTACATCAAGGAGGAATGTGATGGCGGAAGAGAAAGGCAAAGGCGCTCAGACGGATTTGTAAAGAAAACGCAGTATTTCCCCCGCCCACAGTGCAGTAAAAACTGCCCTTCAGCTGGGAGCTGCGTCAATGTGCATTCAATGAAAACACAAGGTTTTTACCAGTCACTGAACATCAGAGCAACGCTATTTGTTGCACTAGTTTTGTTTTTGAGCTCGCCTGCCGTGTGTCCAACTCCCCCAAGAAATGGCTCCAACACAGGAACACGCCAATGCTACACAGGGTCTGCCATCTAACATGCTAGATGCTCTGATGGAAAAATCACATGAATGAGCAAAAAGCCACTCATATACATGCCCTCCTGCCCCGTTCCCTTCAGGAGATGCCAGTCCAGTCCTGGTATTAACTTTGCATTCTGGGACTTGAAGTCCTGGGTTTCCTGAGGGGGAAATTCGAGACTACAAGTCCCAAAGTACAAAGTTAAAACCAAGACTGGACTCACATATCCCGAATGGGATATGGCATGCTGGTGTGTATGCACTTACACCACATTAGTAGTAAAGTACAGGTGTGGAAAGCAGAGCAAGTAAAGCCTATCACGGACAGGACCTGTGACGAAAAGTCGACTCCAGCATATGATGTCCCTAACACGACACGAATATACTAACTAACCAATGTTCATGTGAAACGGAGAAAGACGTAGAACGACACACATGAGAGTAGTTGATGGCATGCAGAAGACGCTGGGGGCTGTGTTAACTGTACTCTTGCGTTGTCAATCACGTGTTGCCTTTGTTACAGAAGTTGCTCAGAGTCCGGGCCCTCATTGGAGACGTTTCCCCAAGCATCGCGTTCCTCGTGGTCTCGTAATTCGAATATAATCTAGAGAAACAAGCGGAGGGCGAGCACGCACAAGTGTGAGCTGTTAGAAGTGGAGCTTGTCAGCCAGGTTCCTACCGAATAATCCTCCCAAGCCAGGCTGGGGGCAGGCACGCTACTGCCAAATCCCTGGGAAAGAGCTATATCGGATTTCAAACTCCTCCCCCGTGCTTGCACTCGGAATACTCACAAGGGGCCCGTGAGGTATGGCGAGAACGCAAGCAGACTGGAAGCAGCAAGGGGCAGTATAGTGCTATAAACATCTCGTCCGCAGGGGAGAGCGGTGGGTGCGCTGGCTGGTGCATCAGGAACAACATCTGTTATGCAGTGGGAGCATTTCACAGGAACGCCCTCCAGCACAGGGAAAAGGCTGCGATCTGGAAACCGCGCCACCGTCTCTCCTCTTCTATGGGAAAACACTGTGTAGTTGTACAACGAGGCCGAGTCACTAGTATGGGGCCTTCTAGACCGAAAGGACTATGAATTTAACTTTCAACTTAAGTGTACAAAGTTAACCTGAAAGGCAGTGCACCAGAGAAGATTTGCAAGTGTGAGTATTTTATTCCCCATTTTTCAAAATAGGGAGTAAAATGATTTTTGAGGGAGTAAAAATGTAAATCCAAGTGCCAATGGGAGTATTTTATAAGTGAGTAAAAATAAGTTTTAACTGGAAAACGTAAATGTTTTTGTAATAATTACTTATTTGCATCTAGTTATTCACGCACATTAAAAGAAGCAGGGTTACTTCTTTCGATCAGGCAGTTATAATAGTAGTTTTCCTGTGGTACCATGTCCGTTTCCTATTTTTTGTTGGGAGTCTGTTGACAGCCTATTTTCATTTTTGGGGAGCATTTGCCTATTTTCAGGGAGTAAAAATGCACGGGGCACCCCTTATCTGCAGGGCTGCTGAAAGGTGTCAGCCTGGATGAGATCACTGCTGCAGCTGTCCACCTTTCATGTGGAAAAACATTGCTTGGAAGAAATAATAGGTTTCCAAAATGAAACAAACATTAAACATTCTCTGCATTTCTTACTCCATAATTCTTAGTGTGCAATATAAAACTACCTGATCCATCATACTCGTGCCTAATGCATAATGCATGATATGGAATCCGTGACATTCCAACTGCCCTTCACGGCTCCTCCTCAACTCTTTTCTTTCAATCAATAATACTTTTATTTCGAATATAAATGTGTATCCATAGAACTTGTATTACACACGTCAAAAAGGCAGCATATCAAATATATAATTCATAAATAGATGTAGGGTGTTGGTGGTCTGATGCTTCCAGCTGTTAGGCTGAAACATGCAGGGCCTGTGATGTCAGAGGGCCTGTGATGTCGGAGGGGAATGGGACCTGGAATGCTCGTCTATGAGCTGAGTGGGTGTTCTATGCGTGGCCCACCCAAGTCTCCACTCTATAAGAGACCCAAACACATTTATATTCTATTTCCTCACCAGGGGAAGTTAATTTTTTTCAAGGCATATTCGCCTGGAAAAAAACAAAATTACTTGCCTAAGTGAGGACAATGGATGGTTTCAAAATGCACCTGCTGCAGGCCTAAGTTTCCTTGACTGAAGTCACCAACCGAAGTAGCTGCAAATGGTTACATAGCAGCTTCTCTATAGTTGGCCTATCTGCCATCCTTGATAATTGTGACAAGCCAACGCTTCCTCAAATCTGGCACCAAGTATAAACATAGGAGGACGTGGGTAACATCATCTGCCATCCCCTATTCGTTTCCATCGTTGCTCTTTCCTCCTACCTAACTTGCCCATCTGGAGCCCATTCTCTTGCGTGCCAATCCATCTTGCGTCCCAGGTGACCCCTTGCTTCCTAAACAATAACGTTTCCCAGACACCTCGTACTGCCCCTACCTCTACTCTTTCAACCCACTTAGGAAACCAGAATCTTCCCAGCTAGATAAAATACTACCCATCCTAAAAAGAAAGCCCTGTGCTGATCGCAACTACTCTGCCAACTAAATGTCTGTCTCACCGCACCCCAAATCACTCCAAAGTTCTTTAAGGTGTAATCTTCAACCGGATCAACAGTCACCTTCAGGTCAATAATCTCTGGAACACTCTGTAAGCACCCCCTTGCCCAAATGTCTGGCTTCCAAAGTTCTCAGTCTACAGAAAACCACACAGACGCACGCCTATGTACTACTAACCCCCTGCTCATCACTCAACACTCCTGTAAACCTTAATTCTGCTAGGTTTGCAGCCTTTGACAGGGTAATGTCAACTCTCTCCAAATCTTCTTTTACCTCCGCTTTCAAGACACTTGCTTGAATGGCATGTTAGGTCTCTACTCTATCTATCATTCTCTAGCTCTTGGAGCTCAAATACTTCAGATATCACCCCCGCCCAGTTCAAAGTACACTGAGGCTGTGTGTTGGTCCCCCTTATCTTCATTGTCTATACACCCCATTTTGACAATCTCATCTCCTCCTTTTGTTTCCCCCTACCACCTGTTTACGAATGATTCCCAAATGTTAATTCTCTTTTCACCCCCGACCTCTCCTCGCACATCTCCGTCTCATAGGAATACATTTGCTATGATATTCAACTATTCTAAACCCCAATTAATCTACCACCTGCTTCGCATGGATCCACAAACTCCAATTCCTCTCCTCATTCCTTTTACCCTTGGCATCCGATCACTACTCCGCAAGGGCCGCAACTACAGCAATTCTCAACTGCCACTGCTACTGCTCCCAATCTCAACCTCTAGCTTCAGAGAAATGTGACACCTTGCACTCAATTTAAAAACTCTCCTCTGAACAATAGTACTCAACCGGCTCGACTGTTGGTCCCATCTAGTCCTTGGTCTTCATCTCCTCCTCCTTTCCCTACCAGAAATTCGAAATGTGGCTACTCAGACTCTTTACAACCTCCTCTCTTCTACCACCTCTAGTCACCACCTCCATGCTGGATGGGTCTCCATGCATCACAGATCCCTGTCCCCATTTCTTCTCTTACTATTTAATTCTGTCCATGGCACTTTTGCCCTCCTTGCATACTTAACTTCCCTAGGATTCTTTCATCCATATAAAAAAAATACCAACATTATGCTGCCTCCCTTAAACTCCTCCTCCTCCTCCTCCTCTAGTAAGACTATTTGAGGTTGATATTGAGGGGATGAGGGACAACCCCCATACATGGAATTGTTATAACAGTTTTCACAGCTGCTCAGTATGACAGGTTTCGGTTTTCAGACCAGCTTCTCAGAAGAATTAACTGTCCATGTTTCCATTTTTCTACAAAACAAACCTACATATGGTGACTAACTACTAGTCAGTTTAAATCCTTACTGCGCCGCATCTTTAAAAAGGCAGCTTAATCTGAATGTCATCTTGGGGCAGGCAGAGCTAAAAGTCACAGGAATTGGCAGATTAAACATCAATCCAAGATGGCTGCCACCTCCATTCTTGCCCCAACATGGTGACTGCACTCTTATCCGCCGACACCACAGAGCTAGAGGTATTTCCTTTAACAAGTACAATCATTTTGAAGAAAACGCTCAAAACGCAAATCATTCCTTAATTTCTTTAAAAACAAATCATAGGAATCATTATACCCATTGGAGAGCTTTTTTTTAACACTGCTTTTATATAATTCTACCTCGCTTTTCCAAACTGCGAATCATGAACCAAACAGCCTACTATTTATGTTTATAAAAGACCTCTGCAATAGGACGACAGGGGCCTCCTGCACTGCAAATCTTCCACCCCTATAACACCAATGTTGAAACTCTTTGACAGCATCATCTGCTTAATCTCACCATGTAAATACAACAGTAATAATTAGCTGATTTATATAATCGCCACCTGTTGCAATAACCAGTTTAACATTTAATACCCACGTGTGGTCCTCCATTTATCCACTTCAGAATGAAGAAGGGCCGAGTTAGCCTGACCAGGGTATACACGGATACCATTTGGGGGCAACTAGGTGTAGCAGCTGCTACCCCAGGCAATCTCCTTGGTACTCCGGGCACAGCCTCTCTGACCCTTGGCCTACTGACCTTCACACTTGCCTATCAGAGTGATGTATTAAACAGTGAACAAAGCCACTGCTGATCTGACCAATATATTTGGTCTCTGGACTGTAATTGTATTTAGTCCAATACATCTTTTCAAAATGATGCCTGATTCTACAGTGGGGGTGTCTCCCACAAGCAATTCCTGAAGGAGTATACACTTTGATGATTTAAATAAGGAAAATAAAAATGTTCCTCAAAAGCACTTGCAATGACACCTTCAAAATTGTTATTGTGTGGGTATGTTTGCTTTTCTCTGTATGTATGTATGTTAATGTTAAAGGTATTTGTACTGCGCACTGTCACCACTGGAGTGGTCCCCAGGGGGGGTGGGGAGTGGGGCTAGTAATGTGTAAAGGGAATAGGAAAGTGAGAGTTGTGATGTCCTGTAGCCACTTCAGTTCGGTTTGCCCCGTTCGCTAAAGTGCGGTTTTTGGCTCAGTGAAAATTCCCATGTGCTGGGTTATGTGTTGTTAGTCTGTTGTTGCAATGTGGTGAAGTACGTGCAGATTGCTGTGCAGAGATGTGGTTGTGCGAGATTCTGTATCAGAGGTTTATGCGGAAAGCTGAGGTTTTCAAATTGAGTTAGCAGGTTTCTTTCTTTTTTGGGCTAGCTCAACACAGTATCTAGTTGCAAGATATGGCTAAGGGGCACAATCTACCTAGATGCAAGATATGGCTAGCTTAACACACTATCTAGATGCGAGATATGGCTAAGGGGCAGAATCTACCTAGCTGTAAAATATGGTTAAGGGGGCACAATCTACATAGATGCAAGATATGGCTAAGGGGCACAATCTACCTAGATGCAGTCTACCTAATGTTCAATAACAAGACAAGACAGACAATTAGGTAGAAGTGATAGTTACCTTCCATTCATACAAGAAAACAAATGCATAAAACAAATATGTTGCCAGCAGCAAAAATACTTACTATGAATGTATGTTTGCAATTCTGTGTGCCATCTCTGTGTTTACAGTTTGCCAAAGTCTGATGTTTTATGACTTATATGTATACTTCATTGTGAACTGTGATATATGATATGATATGATATGGCATTTGTAACGCGCCTATACACAAGTGTTTCAAGGCGCGACGAGGCAGGGAGGGGGGAACAAGGGGAGACAGACAAACGATCCTACTAGGCCAGGTGTCATTCAGATCACGCAAGTGCATGGGTAGGTGGGACGGGAAAACTGCAAGAGGGAAAGGGAGAGGGGAAAGTGCAATACAAAGTGATTAGTAAAATACAAGATAAATAATAAGGGCCAGCTGGTGGCAAGTGCAGGATAAGTGCAGACAAGTGCTGGGAAGGACTGTGGGATACAGAGACAGTCCCGTAGTGCAAGGGTTGCCAGGGAGGCAGTGCAGGGGAGAGTGGCTGGGCCAAGGGCCGGGATTGGCGAGTGGCCCAGTTGATGATTCAGTACAGTTTCAGTGATTTAGCAGGGGAGAGGGGGAGAGAAAGCAGAAGCAAAGAGGAAGGTTTTGAGGTGCTTCGGGAACCGGAGATGGTTCTCCTCAAGTTTCAGGGAGGCAGGAAGACTGTTCCAGAGGGAGGCCCCTCCTGCGGAGAGAGATCTCCCCCCAACTCGTTGCTTGGAGAAGCGGCTGACCCTGAGGGAGTTGGAGGCGGATGAGCGAAGAGCTCGAGAAGGAAGATATTTAGGAAGAGAGAGTTGAAGGTATTTTGGCCCAAGGCCCCAGAAGGCCTTGTGGACAATGCAGAGGGTTTTGAACTTAATCCTCGCAGCCACAGGGAGCCAGTGTAGCGATTTCAGTCCTGGAGAGATACTGTGCAAAGCAATTATTTCCAGGTACTATTGCACAACAAGGAGGTTTTATGTAAAATGGGCAGGGAAGTCACTTTGAATTTAGTGATTACCATTTTTAAGCAATAATCCCGTGTTCTGTGGGGTTCACTAGCCGGTAACTTCACGCAACCCAAGTAACAGTGCTGGGCCACGGTGCCCTTACTGGGCCAGTGTAGCCTGCAGAAGGCGGGATTATTGCTATTAGCACCTCGAGGCAAACCCTTGAGGTGCTAATAGCAATAGAAAACAAAATAAACCCCCCACGCTGCTTTGTTAACAGCAGCGGAAAGGAGAGTAAGGGTTGCCATGGAAATGGAAGGTGGGGCTCCGCTTGGAGCCCCTCTTTCATTTCCATGGCTTCAACAGGATGCCGTGCAACCCGGGCGGTCGAGCCCTTAAGGTACGGAGATTTGGATGGGGGGGATGGATTGGTGGGGGGAGGTGGAGGGGATGGATTTAGGGGCAGGGGAAGAGGGAAAACAACAGTGCTGGGTGCAGCGACCACTCAGGTAGCTCCAAACCCAGGCTTGCATTGGTAGATTCAGCCCGGGTTTGGTGCAACCCGAGTGGCTGTGGCACCCACCAAGGGTGCTAATATTTATTGTGCTCCTACTGCATCCCATCACAATACATCGTATTCATATAGAATATGGTTTGGTGCTTCAAATATCCACTTTTGAAACACAAAAAAATGATGTATGTTCATGGGAGCACAATGCAACAATCTTAGTATGTTAGTGTAGAATTAAAGGTGGGTTGGCATGAGATGTGGGCTACTGGGTAATGTGGTAGGTCACAATCACGACTTGACTAAGAGGCATGGTTCAAGAGTATTTACTTAGCTTTCCGAGTTCCAAAATGCTCTTTCCTGAATAAAGTCAAAGAGGAACTCGGCAGAAGGGCTAAACAAATCTAAAACAGTCCACTGTCCAACATCCTACTCTAACCTTACCACTTTCCCTATCAATAAAAGAAAACTACAAGGAGGAACTTTGTGGTACTATTATCTGTAGGGGATGGCTGCTGGCTCCGGACCTCCCCACCCCAACCTACTCTACTTTTCAGTAAATGCTTTTGCCCGTAGTTTCAGTTCCAGATAGAGTTCTTGAGGTGCTGGAATGCGAGAAGGTGAAGAGAGGCTCAGAGGACCCCAGAGTTGGTAAGAAGAAAGAATCTCCAAAGAGAGAGGAGGTGAGCCCATATAGCAAAGTCCTCCATAGGTGTTTGGGAAAGTAGGACCTCACTATGGGTGGCTCCCCTTCAGAGGACAAGGACTCCCCTTTCCCATGGGGAACTCAGTATACCCAAGGTATATTCTGCCTACATTGGAGTAAGAAATACGGACATCACATCTATGTGTTGGATTCAAGGTAACAGTGACATCACCTCTGTGTGTTTGGCTAAAGATAATGCTGAACTTCCTACCGACTTGACCGCCGGTGCTGAACAGTCTGCCCTTTTTCCATCTCGGAGCGAGAATAAAGGGCCAACAACCCTTGAATGAAGGAGGAGAAACCCTATGCTAAGGCGAGATTCTGGCGTGAGAGCGTCGGTGAGTGGCAGAGCCACGGAGAACAGCAGAGCCAGCTGTAGCGTGGGAGAAAGTGAACGCTGAGGGAGACGCTATCCGCCCAGCAGAGCGTGGGGACTGAGAGGCAGAGGCCGAACAAAGAGGACAATACCCAGAGGCACGACCACATACAGGACATAGTGGGCCCAAAGCCTACAATCAGTCGCCGAATCCTTCAACGAAGGGAGGATGAGGTCATCCGCCCTCAACCCAAGAGCCAACCACAAGAGAACGCAGAGACAAGCGGGATGCAAAAAAAAGCTAGTCTCCAGTACTGAAGGGCAGCAAGCCATGGGAAACGCTAGTGTCGATGGAGAAACAAACCCTCACTGGCGCAAACTCAGCAAAATAGCAGGTACACAGGTTGCTCAGGCGAGGGAGGAGAGGAACAAACAAGAGAGGGATAGGGAAGAACTACCCTAAACCCATCCAAGGCTAACAGGGACCAGAGAAGGGAAAGAGCAAGAGATAATGAAAAGGGTTTTGGGTGTCCGTGAAACCCAAGAAACGCTAAACACCAGAAGGGTCGCAGGAACCCACAAGAGCTAAAATAAAAAAAATAAAAAGATTGGTCTGTCGGATACCTCCAGAATGTTCTTAGAGTCCCACGAGAACTACGAGAGCCAGAGAAGAGTCACAGTCACCACCCGAAGGCTTACAGGTACCCAAGGGAATCAAGAAAAGCAGAAGGGACAAGGGGACACAGGTACCTCCAGACAGGTCACAGGGACCCTGAGAACTAAGAGAGAGACAGACGAAAGGAGGGGTCACTGGAACCCAAAGAGATAAGTGAGACATTGGGACAGACAGACGCAAAAGGAACCACAGGGGCCCAATAAGCCAAGTAAACGTAAATATCCAAGGGATGCACAGATGCAACCAACACTTGACTAAAGTGAGGCGAGATCAACCCAAGTGATGGGGAGGGATCAGGGAAATATCCCTCAACCTAAAGAAATGTGGACATTTTGTGTTTTCAGGGACTTGAAACTTTTTATTGGAACTGTTGGGAAACTCTTTATAGACCGTTGTGAACTGTTTCTTTGATGAAACCTGATATTAACTAATTACCTTTGGATCAAGACCCAGGAGGGATTCCTAGGACACCTGGGAGAGATTGTGGCGAAAACCCGCTGAGTGCAGGGCACTCCACCCATTTTAAAGTGGTAGGGAGAGTTTAGTGAATAGGTTTGGGCCGAGGACTACTTTATTTTGGACCATCAATGAGCACATTAGTTTATAGGAAGGGAACTCCTATGCTCAGTGAGGAGTTTTATTTTAATTTTAATAAAGTCACATGTAACTTATGTCTTCTAGTCAGAGCCCTTCTTCTGGCTTGCGCAGTTCTTCACCCTCTCTCTCCATTTCGAACACCTCCCTTTCCACTTGAGCCACAGTTTACCCGACTGCCTTGAGCGGTGCTCCTTGGGAGGGGTGTTGAACCTGGTCGGCTCTCCTGTAGTCACAGAGCTGCTTACACGAGTGTTCAACTGTTCTCCACGCCTTCTGGGACTCTTCTTCCTGGTCTTCGCAGCTTCTCGGTCGGTGCAGAGTCGCTTTTGTGGCATTTCAGCTGGGATCAATGTCGGCCCTCCAAAGCTCTTCTCCATCAGTCTTGTAGCTTGGTCTTTGTGGAGTAGTTTACACAATGTTTCAGCTGGATGTCATGCCACTGCGCTTACTCGGCCACTGCTGAACCCTCTGTGTACTTACCTGGAAGATGTATCCCTGCTGGTGTCTGCGGCATCTGGGGACTGGCAGGTCGAGTTCGGCTCTATGGAGACAGGACCAATCTTGGCAGCACCGCAGGAACATAGTGAACATTTGTGCCAAGGCTATCACCATTGTGTGTACGGCACATGCAAAGGGACCTGGCACCATGCTCTCATGCATGCTCATTTTGTTCGTGATCTCTGCTGGCTTGGCAGCGACGCTGGGAACTACCGACTTCGGCCTCCTAGCATCTGGGGATTTAAACCCCTTACACTTTAACATGGACACGTTTTAACACGCTGTGTGTGCCAGTGTTGCCCTCCCTGTGCCTCTGCTTCCTCGGGTCATCCTGGCCCTCTCTTCTGCCATTCTGCCTACCCTCACTTTTCTCTATCTACCTTCAATTTCTTTTCCCCCACCTGTGCAATCACTAGCCTGACATGCCTTCTTCCTTGTTCTGCTATGCTGCCTCCCTGTGCTACCCTCTCGGCCAGTGGCTGTCCTCATCACATGCCTGCTGCCTAATCCACACCTATGCTAGCCATCCTTTCCTCATCCTGCCTCCATCTATCATCGGCCTCCAGTACTTTGCCAACATCGGCCGGCTTCTATTGGTTCATCTTCACCTACAGCAGCCCAGCTTCCCAATACAGTGGTTGTCACTGTCCCTGCACAATGTTATTCTGGGAAGCTGCATTGTGGTGTAGAGAGCTGGTCTCCAAGGGCTTATCTTGTGTTCTTCAAACAGGGGGCGCTCAGAGATCTGTTCTTTCTCCACGCCCACCACTGCCGTGAATTCTGGACCACCACAGGAGACCAAAGTCTGGTCGAAGCCACATAAAACAACAACCGAGTACACAGCAACAACGTGTTCAGGTACTTGACACTGGGCTTCACGTCATCCTTCTGGGGCTCTTCCCCCTTCGGCCTTGAAGCTCACTCTATGCGGAGTGCCTTATGCAGTGTTTCAGCTGGACTCCGAGTCAGCCTTCCAAGACTGTTCCACTCAGCTGTTGCAACTTCTCTGCGCTGCTCCTGCCAGACTCCAGCTGCGCCTCAATGCACTCTCCTGGTGCATGCCATGTTCCTGCCAGCTGACACTGGCGTTCTCCCTCTCTCGCCGGCCACGCCCCCTTTTGCCTCCAATGTGGTTAACCTATGCAGGGCCTGTTAAGACTTTTGTGTTCGGTTGCCCCAGGGACGCTCCTCCAGGAGGCTGGTTTACTTGTCCCTCCTCAGTCTTTGCAGGAGATTGGGCACACGTGAGGTATTAAGCCAAGTCAGATATTACTAAAGGGTGTATAGTGTTATTGTTAAAACTAGCCCCTAGATACTCTACAAAGATGTTAGTAACTGGGGGGATGGATGGTGACACATACCCCTATTGAAGTCTCCATCCCCTACGGGGAGTCACCTCCAGAGGGATCTGGCTTACTGTGCTCCCTAGGGGGTGTTAAACGTAGCGGGCTCACCACCCTAGTCGCAAAGGGTATCGGGTAATAATATCCCCATATATATGGTCGCCGTAAATAATATAGCCGGAAAATGTTGTGGCGATATTAGTTGGGTGACCATATATATGGGGACAGGGGCAAAAAAAAACATTAAAAAAAAATAATAATAATTTTTTTAAAAAAATTTCAAAAAAGTTTGGGAGTTGCGGGGGTGTCCCCCACATGTTCCATGCAATAATGTCGCCACAAAAAACGGCAATTTTTCGGCGATATTTTTGCATGGCGAGATTTTTGTGGCGACATTATTACATGGAACCGTCGCAAAGGGGGTGGCTCCCCTTGAGGAGTGGCGAAACACTCTCTGGAATCGTCACTGTAACTAGAAGACTGCAAAATAGACACATATTATGGGTTCTCCACTTGACCAACATATGTGATCCTAGCCAAATCACTTTTCCTCACAGGGCCTAATTTTTCCTAACTTTTCAAATTTAGTTCACCAAAAGTGATTGAGTTAAATTAGCACTATACAAAACAAACTAACTGTATCAAGGATCTAGCATTACAGGATTGTCCTGTCATAGGATGACGCTAGTCAGATTTAGTGTTTACTTTGGCAGCAATCACATCACTTGGACTTGTGAAGCAGTAGGTGCAGGGTTTGAAATTGCTGGGAGATATTTAGCAACACCACAACTAGTGGTAGAGAGAGAGGAGAACCCACTAGTAACCAACCCTCAAGAAGGTCAACAACCTTTAGTGAAAAACATTAGGGTTAATCGGGCATCAATATTCCAGTTCTCAAAGGTAACTCTGGGACCAGACAAATATATTTAGCTCCCGCTTCTGTCCTACGAGAGCTTGGTTCGCTTTAAAACAGCAGCTACAAGGAGCTACTTTTTTGCTCCCCACGCCAAATAGTGCCTTTCCTACATGGATATGTGAAATTAACGTTAAATGTTTGAGAATATAAATGAAGAAGAGTTGGCACACACAAAAGATAATGAATTATACATAATTGGCAAAAAGTGAAGTGCGCATCTCATATGGAAGTTAGATTTGCAGTGCATTCTGTACTTGCTCCTGGTTCCAGAGAGGTAGCTCTTACTAGGTGGTGCCCGATTCCCAACAGTTGGTTTTAGCTTCTGGTCATCGAATCTTAATTTCAAACCTAGAGGTACCCTATGATAACTCTAGCTGGCGTATGCGGCTTCACATGGTATTAAGTGGACATCATTTTATAGCAGTGCCCGGAATCTGAGGCAGTATTTAGCATATTATGGCTATAAGTGGCATTTGAGGCTTTAGCAGAGACTGGCCATATTAGTCATTATTGGCATAAGAAAGCAACTCTCTTGACCCGTGGTGGTTATTCTGGTGTGCAGTCATGTCATTACTGCACGCACCCATTACATATTAGGATAGCACCGAAGTTGATCTATGCTTGGTAACTAAAGTAGTCTTTTGTCTGCTTTAGCACAATTTGTTATTTTACAATCATACCGTTACGACTCATGTTGTTTCCTTCCAAGGGCGAGAGCGTGGCACTCAAGCTGTCCGAAAGAAAAGTGAGGCAACACCTCAACTGGACTATGTACGATGGAACAAAATAACCCCACAGCTCCAATTCTATGAAAACGTACAGACTAAGCGCCCACATCATAGGTTCACACTGGAACTGGGTAGATTTCCTACACTTCAATGTGCAGGAGCGAATCTGTAACTTCTGGCTCTAAACGGCAGAATCTACAAATTCCTTCTCTACCAGGTAGCTCAGGTACAAATAAGCAGCTCCGCCAAAGCTTTGCTAGACTCTTATCAAGTGTATGTATACGCCAGCAACGCTTGATACCAGCATTAGACCATGGCAACCAAATTCTGGAAGCACCATCTCCTTCGAACCTAAAACAAGGCAGATGAAGCCATTTTACAAAGCCTCCAATGAGACACAACTTCCCAACACAGACTAGAATGCTACAGAACACTTGGCACAAGGTACAATCTGCACACTACCGAACCGTGACCTGGAACATCAAACCACAGGCCCTCACCAAACACTAATTGAGTGACCATGGATTCCAAATATAGCCTAATGAGCAAGGATACATTCAGAAACCCAGAGTTGCCTTGGACTGTGGACATGGAGAGAGGAAAGAGATTGCTCCCTCTGCACTTCACCCAGTACCGTAAATTCCAGGGACTCTCCCACACATTCTGCAGGGAAAATGAAAACCACTTATGAAAACCAGTGGGGGCAAAACTCTGCCTCGTCTATGAGAAAAAGTAGAAACGTTAGTTGTAGCGTGTGCCAGTGTTTTACTGGACACAAACTCATCATAAGGTACAAATTAAGAGCCAAAGACGAAAAATCGGAGAAGATTATCCCTATGAAATATTGAAGGTGCATGGTTCCTCTTGCTCGGGGAGTATGCAACCCCTTTTAGGAGCTGGTTCCATTCCCTGTTGTGCCCTAATCTTTCACCCATTGCTACTGTCATGAAAGCGTAGCAGGACGCCTCATGGAGGGGCCCGAATAAGAGCACTCCTCTGTCATGCAGGGGCTGTAGGGGATTCCTTTCCCATTAGGAGAGTTTCCTTTTGCCCAGGTCCTTCATATCCTCCATTGTAACAATCAGAAGGCAAACCTTAATTCGGACAAGTCAGGGGTTTGGAAAGGCACGCCTGCACCCTCTTTTAGCCAGTCTAAACTCTGGTAGGCCAGAGTAATGTTGCCAAGCAACGAGTTACAGTGCTACCCATAAACAGGATGCAGAGGAGCAGACTTCCGACTTGCAGGTTCAGGTGAGCTGCTTCAGAAAGTGTGGGCAGATCCTATGAGCTCTTCTATTCGGATAGTGTTCCTGTCTCCATCTGCCCCTGCCCTGCCCCTCTGACCTTCACAGCCACAGGAAGAGAGCCGACAAAAAAAAATTAAAAACACTAAAAACACAGGTTAAATAATCGAAACAGTCGTTTTGTGCCTTCTCCAAGAAGCATGCGGGCCTAGGATAAAAGAAATTGTGTCGGCTAGGATAGCTCTCATTTACATTAAATGCTGAAACAGGGAGGGTCAATATGGCAGTAATGTAACCACAGGAAGGAAAATCACATTATTTATCATGGCATAAATTCAAAAACCATTGCCATTTACGATAGTGGGTATCCAAGTGCAACATTGGCTCTCCTCATCTTAAAAGGATCCTGCCAGCGTCAATGTTATAAGCTCTCACTGGTCACCTCAGCAATGCAGGTCGACCCTGTATCGGCACATGGCAATGTTACAGGAGAGCGGGACTTGTACTACTTCCAAATACCTTGGTGCAGTTTTTCTCGGTCTGTTTTTTTTTCTTAGCGCTCAGTCCTGAAGGTTTGCAAGTTTCTAAAAGCTGCACATTTTGGCAGGCAGTGAACATAAATTGGTTGAATTCTAGCTGACCATTTGCAAACGGTTTTACAGGATTCGGTTGCTGGAGTTTTCGATTTTCCAGATACCTACTGAACTGTTATCGCGAAAATCTCAGCTGAACACAGTTGCATCTTGGAATTGGTTACTGGCATCTGAAGAAGTGACTAGGTATTCTTTTTTTAACAAACTGATGGGATTTCCCCTCATTCGTCCTGCAAAACCTATAAATGCTGCAAGCGACCGAGCAGAAGCCAATTGTAAGTATCCCATCTTCAACCGGTGGATGTGCACGAAATGGGACTTCCTAAGGGTTCACAAAACGTGGTTAAGTTTGGGAGCTGAAATTAGAAGTCAGATCATTAAATCAATACAGTGGATAACTTCCTCACTAGCCCATGTCATGATATGTGGGGGAGCAAAAGCCAAGACAATAGCCGTGGAAATTCAGCGAGTGCGACTACATTTTTCTAGGTAAAATCATGATGAACTAGGATTATTGTTTACTCTGAGCATGAGGGCAAGCGCCAATTGCGCAGGCATGTCAGTTTCATGCCAACACTACCAAATAGACCTCCAGAGTCTGCTTAATCCGTGGAGATCTGGAAAGTGTAGCAACATGGCTTTTTTTCAGAAGCAGGCCCATCTAGGCTTTTGCCTATTTGGAAATGTCGGAACGGCTTTGAAAGGACATACACACAAGATGCTGCAATCATAGTAGGAAGCAGACATAACCGCTACTAACAACAGCGCCCAGTGGAATTTTTGAAGAGATGCCCTTTATCGCTCTTTCCCCGGAACTCCGTTGTTTCATCCGAACCAACCAACATCCATTAGCACCCTGGGTGGGGGGCGCAGCCAATCAGATTCTGCAGAACGTGGGCCGAAATCTCTGATCTCAGCCCGCGTTATACGGAACTCACAGGCTGCCATTTATTTAAACCCCCCCACTTACTTTTTGGAAGCACTGGCCACCGCCCACAGTAGCTCCCCGCTGTCCAGAGCGCTCCGGTTGGCTGCCATGGAAAGGGAAGAGGGGACCCGTATGGAGCCCTGCCTTCCCTTACCATGGTGGCCATCTTGGGAAATGATTGGTTTTCTTGTTAGCACCCTGGGTTGCTGCTTTGGTACCCCAGCATGCTAATGGCCTTAGTTAACGCCACAATCCTACTGTTTCTTGCATTCTTTACCACCATCCTCGTCTATATACCTTTTGGCGGCTAACAGGTGGGGATGTTTCTTCCTCTTACTCTGCCCCCTCACAAGCCAGCTATCATGTACTCTCCCCTGCTTCAAAGGATCTCCACTAGCCATCCTTTCTTCCAGGGTTCCTTCAAGAGTGTTTACTGTGCTTCAGCTTATAAATGTGTTGGATTTGGGCTAGTCTGGGTGTGGTGGGAAGGATGTTGTGCATTTCATGAGAGAAACTGTGCCACCTTCGCCAAAGACATTTCGGTGGACAACATGGCTCGGGTAAATTCCCTTTAAGTGGCCCTGATCTTAACTTCATTATTCATAATATATGGAAGCAGTCACTACCTCACCAACCTCACTGTGACTCTTACTTATTGTACTCCACATAACCTATCATTTGCACATTTCATCTGAAGCCTCCAGCCCTAACACAGCATTCTGCTTTTAATAAACAACGAAAGACGATGACAAACAGCTAGGGCAGAATAAATCTCTGCTTTAAAATTATTCCTTAAAGAACTGATCCAAGATTCCTGGAATTCTTAGTGTTTCTTTTAGAATTGCATCTCCTTGCATTTTGTATAAATGTGTTTCCCAGGGCATTTCCTGATCACCTTGACCACAAGTCCTCTTACAGCCACAGCCTTGCTTTAATCTCAGAAACTACCTGCCTACATGAAGCACTTCTTCCTTCTCATATCCCTGAATATTGTAATATTCCTTGCTCAACGTGTAATCTCTCACATAGACTTCCCCCTGTAGCATTCGGCATATTTCTTTTACCCTCCAGACTTGATGCCTTGGTCAACACACACACAAACACACTCCCAATGTAGACTGCTTAATTTTCACTGCATTTCTTCTACCATTATATTCTTTGGCTATTATATTTTCCACTCTCTTCCTCATCAAGGCAATTTACTATACAATTATATAAGTTTGCTAATAATATTGATACTTGTGTACCACGGATTGCTATTGAAATGACCTGGTAGGGGGAAGGTGCATCAATTTGACGAGTGAGCACTTGAAAATGTACATGATCACACAGCCACATGCTTTTGATGGCAAAACTAGTTCTGTGACCTGCTGGTTGACATTTTGCCTCCTCACCCTGTTGTTTTATACCAGCTATCGTGAAAGTGAGATGGCTGCAAAAGTACAATATTCCACATAGTTTGCCTGGTTCTCCAACTGCTACACCATCCACTCTGTTTAGTCTCTTACTTTCTTTCCTTTTACATAATGAATACATAAACAGTAACTAGATGTTTAGGCAAAATAGTGATCAATTGTTCCATGCAGTCTGTACATACACATAGCTACTGTAATACCATACACTGTAGTTAGCCTCCAGAGCTTGCTATGCCCTACGATTATAATTGCATTATATATTGGCACCAGCGGGAGAGAGCTACCCCATCGGAATGCAAGCCAAGTCTGCAAGTCGCTGCCTGCATTTCTTGCCAGGCCGCTGTGCCTTTAACCTGTCCTTGAAGGCGGTGCCCCAGGCGGTGTCCGCACTAGCGACCACACCGGGATGCCGTGCCAACTCACCTGCAGGCCAGGGGAATAGTTATTTCCAATCACAGACATATGGGTAATTTCCTTTTTAAGGGAAGCATGAATTGCGCTAAGCCTGGTTCACATAAAAATAAAAAAACAAAAAGTATCAGCACCCCGGATGGCGGCTCTGAGTGCTGGTAATGATCAATATCACTGTAATGGATGTGCAGGGCTTGAATGCTGTGTTTGTGCTTACCTGACTCAGGTTGAGGACCGTTGGCGGCCCTGCTCCCCACACCCCGCACTCTATTGATCTCACTGACAATCAAGGGTCATCTTTTCCACCGAAAGTTGACAATTACCCAGCCTGCTGTAAAACCATACTACTTACTTAGTAACAGGCTATGGCTTTCCTTTAACATTGTGAACCTTTTGGTACATGAACCTTCTCCTTACACAGCAATTGATGAGTCAAGCTTACAATCTATTGGACACTGCCCTGTGCAACACTGACTGCATTCAGCTGCACAGAGCCTTCCACTAAAAACTCTTTATAGCCTTTTTTTAATCTTATTTATTTATTTGTGCCAGTTCATTCAGATGACTATTTACATATTGGACACTTGTTCACTAATGTCTTACTTTACCGGTACACACAAATTCTGTATTGTTGCTCATTTTAGGTTTTGGGTACAAATAACTTCTGCTGACACTTAACATTTTAGTACAAAATTGCTACTCAAATAAGTTTTCTAATCAAGAAAAGTTTACTTAGCAAACACTTCTAATCAATTTTTGAAAACTAATTTATGCCTTCCTCATAACACGTTCATGATCTCCACTCATATATTTAATTCTTTGCACGATCCAAACTATCCTATCCTCTTGAAACCTCTGCAAATGCCTTTTAATGATGTAACTGACCATCGCAATCTGGCCATTGGCTTGCCCATGAAAGAAACACACCTCCATGTAACGTTCCACCTCTTATAAGACAACTGTTTTCAGTTGACGTAAACTATTTCTAATGGGACCACTCTACTTCTTAAGACACACCATTCCAGCCCTCTGCCGTTAAATGATTAACACGTCATACTCACACATTTGGTCTTCCTTCCATTATTACTTCTTTTAACTTATTCCACTAAAAGGGTTAAACCCTATAATACCTCTTCTAAAATATCAAAGAAGGTGAAATCACTGTTGAAAATGTCCTTTAAAAGAACTACATGTCCCAGTATCCCTCAGTGACTGTGATGAAGAAGTGTGCTGCATGTAGAGTTAAAGGACAGCTAGGTAAGCCTAATAGCCTTTGGCATGGTCAGGCAATTAGTACCAAGAACCTGCACCTGAGGCCAATCAAGTCACCTGAGGGGCATAAAAGGCTGCAGCAGAAAGGACCAGTCGAAAGTAACTGGAGAAAGAGCTTGAAGGTCGGCAGGAGTAGCAGAAGAAGTAGAGCACAAGGCTGACAGTGCACTAGGAAATGTGGCCACAGAAGGGATGCAGGAGCAAAGGAAAAGCAGATGCCACCTGCAGGCTTTGAGTTGGTCCTGTGCCCCTAAACCGTGTTTGGCTGTGGCCGCATTGGAAGAGACTGGCAGTCTTTCCCAGTGCGTCCAATTACTGTGAATGCAAAGCTGAAGTTGTGCGTTTACCCCTGGCCCGTGTGCAGAAGCAAGCCGAGGGAAGCTGGAGAAAAGAAGACTATCCATTGTAGAGGCCATATCTGAGACACTTGTACTGCAGAGGGATGTGGGTCTCAGGAGAGCCTGTAGCAGTAGTAGGAGAAGCAAGAAAGTCTGGAGTGGAGGCCACCCACTACCGCTGTGATTTTGGAGCCGGTGAATGAAGTTCAGTACTCCAAATCACAAACAACTTCGTGCCAGTAACTGTAACCAGCTGAATTCACACTTGCATACAAGTTAAAGCGAGTGAAATTGCTCGAAGTCATTGATAAAGGGAATGGTATCGCATGCATTTTCAGCATCAGTTAAAGTGGTCACGTAAGAACATTTTTATTTTCCCATTGTTGCATAAAAATCATTACTGGAGAGGTTGAGGGTCTCCTATTAAGGGGAGAACGTTGTCAGTAATGGTTCAAGCAACAGAAGCAGACTTTCCCAAAGTGTTACAAGAATATTTCACATCAAAGAACGGTTGCATCTAAGACGCTGTGTTTCCCAATCCACGTTAAAGCAGAACACTGCCTGAATAAACATGAACACAATTTTATACGTTGAAGTTTGTCATCGATGAGAGATTGCGTGGACCTACATTTGTTTCTGAAGTGAAAACTGACTCTTGTAACATTCAGAACAAAGACTTAATAGTTATAGAAGTTGCTGAAATCACGAGAACGGGCATTACCCATGCCAGTAGAGCAATCATTTCTAAGGTGAAACCAGACCAATTGAGATCTGAACACTGAGGTTTTTAAGTTGTTGAAGCTAGTATACACCCAGAGTCCTCTCATACAAAGGTGACAAGGTTATCCAAGGCTGGGAGAGTGGCAACACAGCTTTGGGACAACTACTTGAAACCTAAAGCTGGGGAAGGGAGCTGGGTGCTTGTTAAAAATAAGTCAAGAATCTGTCAAGCAGAGACTGTTGAAGCTGAGAGAGGGAAGCAGTCTAAAAGCCAAGACAGATTTTGCGGTAGCTGTAAGACAGACAGAAGAGGCAAAGAGGCTGCCCTTTCTTATGGTACAGGAAACAAGAGTACCTTGCCTACCTGTAGAGTTTGAAGAGTCTTGTCTAAGTTGCCATATATATTTTCAAAGTATAAAGTTGTAGCTGAAGCAGCATAACTATGGTTCTCTATAATTTTGTCAGAACATTTTTATTTGAACGTAGTGGAAGCTGTGTTAGACTTTGAGGTAAAGGAGCCTGCTTTCACAGTATCATTTGCAGAAGGGAGTTGAAGCATCCTGACAAATTGTATCCAAGTCGATGCAGAAGTTACAAAATAAGAGTTGTTAAAGCAGATGAGGAATTTCCTTTGTTTTGAACACTATCCATTCTATCCCGAAGGAGGTTACCCAGGATTGCTATTGGTGCTGCTTTTTTTTTGTGGAACTTGGAAAAGGGAACTTCTCAATTAACGAAGACGGAACTGTTACCAGTGGATTTCTGTTTGAGTGCACTTTTGTTTCTTTGGAACTTTACAAGAACGGATTTATGACTATTGTTCATTGGGAGAAATGGTCTTTGCAGATTCTTGGGGGAATGAGATCTGCCCAGGACAAGTAGAAGCCATCCTACAAACTGGTTATTTGGTAATCTTTTATTTACGTTTGTTTATGCTTTGTTTTGGATTGTTCCATTTAGTGGGAGGGCCAGTTTTGTGTATGCTAGGAGATTTTCCGCTAGTTTCTAGATTAGGTAAGGAATCCCCTGTTGGTAGGCTTAGTTAGGTTTTATTTGCATTTTTATTTGGAAATAAAATGTCAAATACTGAGAAAACTACAAGCAGTTGCCGCCTCGCATTACTGAACCCTCACATATGTTGCCAGAGGTGGGATGTGAATCGGCTGATACAAACTGGGGATCCACAATGTATTTAGTAGATTCAGATCACAACCCTGCTCCCGCCTTCCCACTTTCACTCTGGCCGGTCTCCCTTGGCCCTGCACCCGCATCCATCTGCGAGGCTAAAAACCTCAGGGTCATCTTCGACTCCACTCTCTCCTTCTCTTCTCACATTTCAGACATCTATAAAATTTCTAACTACCAGCTACACCTCCTCAAAAAGTACTCTACCTTTTCTCACTTTCCCCCCAGCGGCTCACTGTCTCCAGAGCTGTGGTTCTCTCTAGGCTGGACTACTGCAACAGCCTCTTCCTCAACCTCCCTGCTTCTGCCCTGCGCCCTCTGCAACTCATCCAGAACAGAACCGCAAGGCTTCTCCTGGGCCTCAAGCCCAGGAAGTGCATCTCTCTGGAGCTGACATCTTTTCACTGGCTCCCTGTGGCTGCAAGGATCAAGTTCAAGACTCTCTGCATTGCCCACAAGGCTTCTGGGGCCTGGGACCTACCTATCTGCAACGTTGCCTACCTAAATACTGTCCCTACCGAGCCCTCCGCTCATCTACCTCCAACCTTCTGAGAGTGAGCAAGTTCTCCAGGAAGAAATTTGGAATGAGATCCTTATCCTCAGCAGGGGCCTCCCTCTGGAATAGCCTCCCTGCCGCCCTCCGTCTTGAGCCTGATCTCCTTAAGTTCCGGAAAGTCCTCAAGACCTTACTCTTCTCCTCTTCCTTCTCTCTCCCTCTACCCTGCTAACCTAGCTCTCTGCTCTTTCCCTCTCCCCCTCCTTTTTCTTTTCTTACAGCTTGCTGACTGGCCGCCTGGTGTACCCCAGTCGCACAGGTCCCTGGAACTCCCTCCAGTCCTCTCTCATACTTGCCTCAGGGCCCTGCACTCGGTGTCCGGTCAAAGGGTCGAATACATTGTTTCGAAATACAATAGTTTCGAAACAAAGAGACAGAAAAAAAAAAGTCGAATGCCCTTTTTTAAATGTATTTTTTTTTGGCTTTCATATAGGAAAAAAATGTTTTTTACCCTAAAAACAGCGGTTTGGGGGGGATAAACCCACTACCCTCCAAAAAATTAAAAAAAATACATGTATTTGACTTTTTTGTTTTCGGTCCTTTTGGTTCGAAACTATTGCATTCGAAGCTATTTCATTCGACCCTTTCACCCTGAACCCCTGCACTCACCTCACCCTCACTGCACTTGAGAAATGACTCAAGGGAGTGGCTCTCTCTACACTTACCCCAGTCTCCACCGACTGAGTGCACTTGGACCCCCCCCTCTCTGTAACCATCCGTGCCTGAAGATCATCTGTCTGTTCTCCCCTGTCCTCACCCCTTAATTGCACATGGTAAAACTGCAGAATCATCATGAGGCCTATTTGCTGTGTCTCAAATGTTAATTTTATTATGTGCATTTATCTACCTGTGCAGACCATCATCGTCTCTGAATTTCAAGGGCTCTGGACAACTGCTTTTTCCCCCCCATGTTCCCACCCTCCTTGAGCGCTTTGAAACACTTGCCTTGTGTATAGGCACTTTATAAATAAACATAAACATTACCAAACCGCGGCTGATTCAGGCAGAAGTTTGTCAGGTCCTATTTCTCCTACTCCTGCCGCTTGCACTTCCTCTTTAACCGCTGGCTTTGATTCCATTTCCATCAAAGGAACCAGGGGAATAAGAGAAGGCCCTTGTGAGCAGTGGCCCCTTAAAGCGAATGGTGACATATCTGGGAGTAAGGAGAATAACATCACATCTCCCAGTATAAGGTCCAGACCTATACCTTTTTATAATTGAAGATGGGGGGAGGGAGGAGGACATTTAAACTCTCTACCAGTGGGCTGGAACCCTTAGGAAGAAAGTATGAACCCCTTCTCGATCCCCATTCTAGGATGGGGGTTTGTTTTTCAAACCCTAACCAACCAGGCTATTCTTCCCACTAGAAGATACTAACCAGAGACTAGCCAACCAGGCTATTCTTCCTGCTCGAAGATGCGTGGAGACTAACACTTATAATCTCTTCTTGCCCCGAAGTAGGGACAAAATCATAATTTCCCTAGAGCTCATGGTGGAAGTTTCATCGGGCTCAGCTATGTATCTAAAGCCAATAAGTGGAAATAAACACAAAGGAATGTTAAGGGTGATACCTCTGGTGTTTGGTGAGAGAGAGAAAAAAAAGAAAAAAGAAGAGAGAGAAAAAAAAGAAAAAAGAAAAAAAAGAAAAAAGGAAAAAAAAAGAAAAAAAACAAACAGAAAAAAATAAAATCACCCTTTTGAATTTGTCACCCAGATTAGTAGTACAAATTAAAAGAGGTGAACTGGTTGGTACATGAAACTCCATGGAAAACTCTTCCCCAGTCTGATATTAGACAAGGAGATGGAGAAAATCCAGAAAAACTATTTGAGATGGGGTGAGGGCAGAATTTTTTTTTCCGCCTGACCCATTGGGCAACAGAGAAAATCTCGGAATCTAGTTACACCACACAGAATGAGTCAAGCTTAATACATGATGAAAACAAAACTCCACAAATCTCCATAATATCACAGAGAGCAGGAGATTGCAATCCACTTGAAATTATGGTAGTTCCAGCAGACTTTAGAGAGAGATGGAACATGTGAACAGCTAATAGAGGTCTCTGGTGAATACTCCAGATAAAGCCAATCACACCAAAAAAAAAAAAATGTCTTAGTGTTCCCATGGAAAACCTTGAAACTTTAGAGAGAGAATTGTGAAGTATCTGAGTCCAACATTTTTCAGACCTCCTCAGTAAGTGATCTTTTCACCCCGTCTGAGAAGATATTTTATTACAGTCAGCACATTGCTTGACGGACGAGAATGAAGAGGAACTGGTTCTCTCATGGCAGGACTTTGGGTTTCCTATTGGTTTGTCGAACCCCTAAGCAAGAAGTACTGAGGAAGATATACCATCTATAGTAATCCTATCTCCGTCTTTGTATCAGAATAATCTTTTTCTTGTGGGGAGCATGGTCATCAGGCAAGGCGTTGCCCCTTGAATAGAATTAATCATTCTTAAAAGATCCTGGTTAGGCTGGGCAAGATAAGAATAAAAGGACAATTATTCTTTGTGTTCAACCCGGGGAAATGCGAACAGAAAGCCCAGAGAACCCTCTCCCAAAAAGGGAAGAAAAATAAGAAAAGGTTAAGAAACCAGAGAAAATGTTTTGTACATGAGAGAAAACCATCTATAGAATCCCTGTAGTGTATCAAAACAAGACTATTTGGGGCCTAGAACGGGTCGCAGGTGCCACCATCTTGCCAATTATGGACAACCTGCTATTGCAACAAGCTTTCTCTACATCTCAGTTGTCCCCTTTTTGGTCAACTATTACATATAGTATGTGTGCTAGTGTGTCTCTTAAATCTCAAAAAAAGGAAGGGTATACATATAATAACACAACTCTCACTCATATATACCATCAGAAAAAAGTGGGTACCTTGACAAAAACACCTCTGAAAAAAATCTAAGGTGTATGTCTACAACTATCTCTCATATCAAGTTTTATTATTATATATGCAAAGCAACAATATCATGGCACAAATCTAAAAAACATAAAAAGCATATGCACATGTTACAATACAATATACAAAACGCATAAAGAACGTTTCACTAAAAAAACCCATACACAATAATTACAACAATAGGGATACAGAACAAAATAAATTGTTGTTGTTCAACGCTGATCCGATCATAGCCCAACTTATATACATTTCTGTCCTAGATGTTATAAGATAACT